>NC_135360.1:17800000-18500000 GCF_051622035.1 Arctopsyche grandis
CCAAATGCGTATCGCAAATGAATTCCAACATTGCTATTAATACTCATAAGTCAAAAGTTTCAAAAACTTTTCATTGTCTATATTAATTGGACTATTAGAGAAATAAAACCGTGATCAATGATCGATTCTGAGTTCGAATCAGTCAAAATCTCGATCATCACAAAACGTATGGTAAGACTGGTTCGGTGAATATTCCGCAAAAAGCGATCTCGCATACGTCACCAAAATCCTGATCACGGAACATATGGCACCCGAAAATTCCATCCATCGAGAGTCATCCATGCGAATTATCATGTAACTATGATATGCCGTATTCGCGATTTCCGTGGAAATGATTGTTGTGTGTGTGATCGCAATGTGCGAAATAATCTGTTTAAGAAATAAAAAATCGTAAAAACAGTTCGTTTTAGAACCTAAAAGTACGGCATGGGACGTGTTCGTGGAGTCCAGCTAATTCGTACGATTTTATTTTTTTTTTCCTACATTTCTTCAAATATGGGAATCCCCGTTATTGATCATTGTCAATACAAGGATAAAATATTACCGTAAATACTCTAGGGGGTGAAGTTTGCAACGGTAAAGATTTGGCGTACCAGCGTTTTTTTTTTGCATGAGCATGTCTTTTCCTTTAATTTTAATGTATTGTTACTATGTAGGTACATATGGATAATATATAAAATAAAAAGAGTTTAAAAAGCACATGCTGAAAGATTATTAAAGTAAATAAATAAACGTGTCCCAAAACTCAATATTTTAAAATTAGTACATTGACCTTAGACTATTTGGCAATAAGTATATATGTATATGTAGTCATAAGCATGACACTATCAAAGATTCCTACTGTATATAATTTAGTTTTATTTTAGTTTCAATACAAAGTGACAGTCTGTTTGCTATTAAAAATATAATAAAACGATGATTTTCATACTGAAAGTTTTCTCTTTCACTGTTATCATTACAAATCGGCGCCAGAGTGCAAAAATGGGATCACCATCGTCAATTTCTATGGCTCACCTTTTTTTGCTCTCTAGCTTTGTAGTTTTCCCTCTTTCCTGGAAAATAGTACCGTCGCACCGTCCTTTAGTTATTATTAAAGGACGGCGCGACGGTGCTGTTTACCAGGAAAGAGGGCAAACTACAAAGCTAGAGAGCAAAAAAAAAAGGTTGACCGTAGAAATTGACAATGGTGATTCCATTTTTGCACTCTGGCGCCGATCTGTAGTTATTATACATCTAAACTGAGTTACAATGATGACATATGAGATTTCTTGAGAAATCTATCAAAGCTCTTTTACTTGAGTGAAAAAGCATACAAAAGATATTTCTAGAATCTACATAGTCACTCCAACTACGATAGTAAGAAAATATATGTTTGGACTTTGGTATGAAATAATGTAGATATACGAGTTTTTATCAATTACCGTTTCCTCCATCCCTGAACGAAGCTCCAATCCAAGCTTTCGTTGGCCACTTCCGGTGCACGGTCATCTTGCTCAACACTACCACTAATAATATCCACCCAACGACGGGCACATTCAAAATTGTCCTTAAATTCCACATTAATAACACCATCCTCAGTGCGCGTCGTTATCACATTAGCATTGTTATTATCGTCCAAAGCCGACTTGCCCTCGGCAATGTATTCCAAATCAGTGGCGACACTTTGCTCTACAATCTCTGAATAAATGGGCTCATTATCGACTGAAACTTGAGACACGAGCTCAGGACTCTTGGAGCTCTTTGTTATACCCAAATTTCCAGTCTCTTCTAATAGTTTTTTGGCATACAAGTCTTCTTTGATTCTATCGCGAGCTTTTTGATTCGCCTCAGCTTGATTCCTAGCGATCGAATCGCCGAAGTAGATTATTACTTTATGATTGTTTTGTTTGATGTTTTCGGGTGCAGTTTTCGTTGATCGCAATGGCTCATGGTTTCTGGAGTCAATGCTGCTCTTTTTGCTCAGCTCTTGAAAGCAAGCTGCTAGATCTGTAGTCTGCTTTTTGGATTGATTTACCCTTACTGTTGCGGATCTTCCTGAATTCTTATCCTTGTCCGTTTTCTTTTTGATCTCTTGATAGAGCGGCGACATCCTATTGTCAGGTGGAAATTTGGGTTTCAGTTCCGTGTAGGTGTTCTGATCGTACTTTGGCGCCAAAGGTATATACTTTTCGTGTACATTTTTTGAATAAGTTGCATCATCGCGTTTTTTGAACTTGAGCATGCCCTTAGCGTGATCCTTTCCAGAGTATAGGTCACTGTTTTGAGACTTGCCTACGAATTTTGATTCGGTGATCATTCTAAGGAAGGGTTTTGCCTCATTGATGCGACACTTGGTGATCTGTTCGCAGCTAGGCGCCCTGCACATTTTGTTTATGTCTTGGGTCATTTTGATGGGGAATATTTGCTCGCAGCTGGCCGCCCTCGATACCCTGGGGGGTTGGGTGCCATGGATAGGGATATGACGATCTTTGCTCTGCCAGTTCCTTACGGACATGCGAGCGGCTCCTCGAATGAAGCCCAAAGCTCCAGTTTGCTTGAAAGCTTCCGCTTTTCGGAGGATGAAGTTGCCATTATCGGCGTTTTTTGAGTCTGACTTCTTCATGTTGGCCTTGTTGTGTTTAGGTTGACAGGTTTGCAGCTCTTTGCACAGCAGGCAGACGCAGTTTTTGGAGCAGATCATGGTCCGCGCGGTGGGTCACATTGTTGTCGGTCCGCCGGCAAGAACGCCACTGGTGTCGGCGAGGCGGAGCACCCGGGGCGGCGGCGGCGCCCCTCCAGCCGTATGCCCCACTTCCCATCATTGTCACCGCGGTGTGTGTGTGTCTGTGTTTACTGTTCCTTTCGGATGAGCTGAGGCGCGGTTTCGGCTCATCTGCTCGAACAATGAGCGCGAGATAGCATCGCGAGACGTTGATTTTTAATTGGCGCCAAAAACTTCGACTATCGCCTAGCACCGGTACCCAAAGCTCAGAATGAATGAAATGCGACGTGTGAAAACTCCACTGATGTGAATGATACTCCGTGTATATTTATCTGTCTAATTTTTTTCACCGCTAGTACGCTAGTGTCAATCAAATTAAAGCTGAAACTGAATTCGCCTCTATCGACTTTCACTAGCTCATTCGAAAAATATTCGAATAATATGCCAATTACAATTCTCATACGGAGATAAGCATGCATACATATGTATGCACAAGATCAAAAAATGATATGTACTAGATGATATGTAAATCCGAAATTTTGTTCACACACACAGAGAAAAGCATAAAAAATCAAATCAAACAATCAAAGAGCGATATTTGGTAAATTGAAAACTTAACTGTCATGCTTAAATTTTAAATTTTAAAAATCTTAATCAAGATAATTTGATGATTCAAGAGTACGTACTCTTTTCCTCAAATCCATTACAAATATATGTATGTATGTATGCAGTATCATCATCATCTTACATTTCAAGCTATGATATATACGATTTCTGGTATATTTTGTTTTAATTTGTATCAACTGCTACTTTGGAGGGGAAACAAATTTTTTATGATTTATTTTTTATTTATATATTTCTATATTTTCGTTTTCTTTAAGTTATTATTTTACTGTTCTATTTTTTTATCTTTTTGTATTTTGCTATTTATTTTTCTTAAATTTACTATTTTTTTAATTATTATTTTATCTTATAATTTCTGTAATTACTCCTCTCTTATTTTTTATTTTTATTTTATTACTAATGGTTTTACCTGTCTTCGCTCGGTATTTGTAATATTAAACATGGCTAATCTAATACTAAACATTTTATTAAATTTATTTGAATAGTTTTATTTTATTTGAATATTAATTTGTTTTTTTTATTAAATTTGCCACCCAATACCTTACATACTTACATACAAAGTCTCTTTCGAAATTATATATTAGATTGTTATCTTGAATGTTTTATTTTATCAACTTATCTCGTATATAATAAGTCAAACCCGTTGGGTCTGTCGACTTTGCCACCTCCCCCAATTATATTAAATAAATATAACATTTAACGAATAGAAAAGTTCATATAAAGCAATAAATTGAAATTTGGAGGTCACAATTAAAGATAATGACATTTTGACAAGCATTCGCTTTCAAACAATCTTGAATTTCCATCGAAAAAATCGAACTCTGGGTAATCACAATCGAGAAAAAATTATAGGAACGTACGGAAAATTACACGCGCGCATGGGAAATATTCTCAATCACAATGAAAATTTTCAAAATAAAAAATCTATACCTACATACATAGCTATACGTGTAAAAATAAACGTATCTATGTACATACAATAATTCGCCATTAGAGCAGCACTCTCTCTTTCGAGATAAAACCACACGGTTTTAACAATAAAGAAGAAAATGGCTCGCTTCCCACACCGACATTGATCAAATCAAAATTTGAACGATTTGCGAATCGTGTGCGACCACGAATAAAAAGAAATAGCCTATTTTTTCTTCTCCTACGCACACTATTTTATTATTGTCGGTAAAAGCGAGTGAATCTCTATCGCGAACTATCACCGCATCTACGTACATAGGATGATCAACAATGGAGCTCGAGAAGTTCGATAGCCGAACGCGGAATGAGACCAGAGTCGAGATTAAAATTAACGATTCATTATTGTGCGAAAACGTTTCGGATTGACGTGACCCAGTTCGGATCCGAAACGCTCCTTATTCGAAGATGGCCACGTGTCCCTTTTGCGGAGAGACGAAGATATGCTCGTTTATTTTTATTGTCCTCTTTTCGAGAACACGTTCCACTTCCATTTTTTGTCCTGCCTCTTCCTCGCTGTACCGTGAATCGCGTTGACATAAATTTCAACTGAAACGCATGCATTCGAAATTTCGAATCCATTATTGAAAAGAGATTTTCGAAGTACATACATATGTATGTACATATGTAGATTCGACCGAATATTCAAAAGATTATTCCGGGTTAAAAACTTTTAACGGGCACCAAAAATCAAAACTTTGCTCGAAATTCTAAATCCTAATATATCTTATAAAGGACTAGTCATTTTACCCGGCTTTGCTCGGCATTTGTAATATAAACCGCTTAAACATGGCTAATCTAATAGTAAACATTATGAAACTAAAATGAAAAATAAATCGGGATTCGGAACAGAAGCAGGAATCAGGATCCGGAAATGAAAAAAAGAATCCGGAACCGGAATTAAAAAAGAAATCTGGAATTGGAATTGAAATCATTACCGGGAATCGGAACTGAAATCGGAATTCGAAATGAAATCGGAATTGAAAATCGGAACTGAAATGGGAATCGGAAATCGGAACTAAAATCAGAATCGGAAATCAAAACTGAAATCTGAATCGAAATCGTCGTCATAGAAAATTTTCGATAACGTCACGGATTCTACGAACCAAATAATATACATACAAAGTTTCTTTCGAAATGATATACATATACTAGTGGTTTTACCCGGCTTCGCTCGGTATTTGTAATATAAACCGCTTTAACATGACTAATCTAACAGTAAACATTTTATAAAATTTATTTGAATAGTTTTATTTTATATAAATTTATTTTAATACTCATTTATTTTTTTTATTAAATTGACTGTCACGAAAAAAAACAAACATATATACGAAGTCTCATTCGAAATTATACATATTATACCAGGTTCCGGCAAAATCTTGCAGAATTGAGCTTTGATGTTCCCAACCAACTCAGCTACATTAGATGTCGCACTTTGTTCTCTTCTTCTGTGGCATGTACCAATTTGATGGTTTCGTCGCCTGTTGCAGGAGCCATCAAGCTCCTCAATCAGATTTCTGTTAACTTGAATTAATTAAATCTAAAATATTTTGATCTGGTTGGGAGATTGTTTAACTTGAGATCGTAATGTGTTCAATTATTGCATTCGTTTATGATTATGTTTTATTGTATTTTTTAGATATAATGGAGACTAGGAGCTACTCCGTAATGTCACTATGTAAAAATTGTAAAATAAATAAATATAATATTATTTGAACGAAATTAAATTTTGGGAAAACTATAGAATAATTCATAAAATCGACAATATTTACTGTTAAAAACAGAGCTTAAGTAACAACTTACTAAAGTGGTAATAAAAATCGATCGTTAAACTTTAAAATACAATATTATTGAGATTAAAACGCTCGTTAACATCGCTCGAATTCACTTTGACATAACGACGAAAGAGCAAAACAGTTTATTGTGCACGTAACGCAGAAGCGACGTTAAAACGTGCCGTTAAACGGACACGCAATAACGTTTAAACGTTATTCAACATTGGGTCTACAATACTTCTACCTACATACATATTATCACACCTACAATGTACACGTGAGCGAAACTGAAAACTGGGGTCGTTAATTCGTTCAAATTCGTGACTGCGAAATCGTTTTATGGGTCGTGAGCGTCCCAAGTACTTAATTAAGATTCGACGTTAATGGCCATAATTTCGAGAGTGAAATATCAGAATTTTGTCCATATTATTATTATTATCGTTACTGTTTATACATTGTATATATGTATGTATGTACATATGTGCGAGAGTGTAACGAGAGAAAGCCTAGTAGTCAGTGTCGTGCATCTGAAATTAATTGAATCATAAGCGTGGTACGCACTAGATGGCTATCGTACGTGTGTCGGGAGACTACTTTCAGTTTTATAGGAAACTGTTAATAATAGTGACCGCAAAACCTTCATTGATATCATAAAAATCGATTGACATTTGGCTACAATCATGAAGTTCAATAACTTCAACAAAAATCAGCATGGATCAAAACAGTATATGTATAATTAATACAACTGTAAGTAAAGTGAGTTGATATTTTGATTATGTATGAGCAAATACAAAGAGATAAAGTCAGGGCCGCACCTACCATATGTACAAATGTGTGCAGCGAACACAGGCGGCCGAAAGAAATGAGAGTCGAAAAAATTATAGACAAGACATCGTACTTTTTTAAAATGCATTTAGGTTGTCTTGTTGTATACTTGTGGATTGCTGTTGCAAGTTACAACTTGTAACTAAAGAGCGGACCAAATTTGCGCAGTTCATTGTTCATTGTTCGCCGTGCTTTGTTCATTTTATGATGAGCTTTTTTTTTTATTCTCTCTAGCTTTGTAGTTTGTCCTGTTTCCTGGAAAATAGACCCAAAACGCCCTGTGTCCTGGAAAAAGCACGCTTCCGGTACTACCTCTACTTGTAGCACACTCGAAATATTCGGGGAAATAACGGGATAGCAGGTATAGCTTAAGTCTGCACACAGCTAGATCTTTTATGTTCTATTATATTTGCGACTGCCACATGTATTTATTCAGGGATGTTATGTAAGTATTAGTTGGTCATTGAAAGAACAGTGTCCTAGATGTGGGGTTGGGGGTAAAAACACTATTGAAAACGTTCAGTCTCTCTTATCGTCTGGTCCTGTTCAGAACTAAACGTTTTAGTTTTCTGTCTGTTTTTGTTGTGATTAAAATTTTCAAGGGGATATTTATCACAAGGCAAAATTTTTGAACAACTAGCATGCACTTCATTTTTTAATTTTTTTTTTATTAATATGATTTATACAAATGCTGAAAAAATTAAAAGCGGCCGATTTAAATTTGCACACAGGCGGCTGAACTCCTGGGCGCAGTAGTACATATGTAAGTATATTGAAAGAAATTTAATTGAGAAAGCGTGGCTATTGTTGAATACAACAGAAAAAGTATGTAATACAAAGTGGTCCATTAGTGAATGAAGGTATTATTTTTTGAGTATTCGATAAAAATGATAGTAATGAATGCATAACTTTGTTTATTTCATGGCGATTGCATTTACTTCCGAGCAACTTGATCTAAACAAATCCACAGTTATACATACGAACATTTTAAACAAATACGTAAATTAATAATGATAAGATTGTGTTATTGAATTTGAGATTTGTTGTCAAAAATGTATGTATGTACATATGTACATACATATGTGCAAATTTTGGAAATATATCTACATATTAATTAAATTGTTTGAATGTCAATAATAACAAAGTTTCTTATGAAACAAAAGTTTCATAAGAAGTTGTTTTTTATATGCTATTTAACAGTTATTATTAATTATAGATG
The DNA here is from genome assembly GCF_051622035.1 of Arctopsyche grandis. Lineage (NCBI taxonomy): Eukaryota > Metazoa > Arthropoda > Insecta > Trichoptera > Hydropsychidae > Arctopsyche > Arctopsyche grandis. Next base: position 17,808,111 of record NC_135360.1, read on the forward strand.
TTTTATTTAAGTAATTACTTATTAAGTTGCATATGTATGTGCATATTTTCTAGATTGATATTAGTTTTAAATACAATTTTAATATTGTTTTCAATGATATATTGAAACTTGCCGTTAACAATGTCAACACTAAAGATTAAATATGTATTTCTGATACAAATGACAATACTGAAAATATTATATGTACCTATACATATGTAATTTAATAAAATGTTATTAAGTGAACAAAATATTCAGTGTTACATTAATATACATTATAAATGTACATTTGTAAATTGTACGTGTATTTTCAGTTGTAATTATACATTCCTTCACATATATTCCAACATGCGTTTTGGGTCATTCATATTCAAATACAATTCTATTAAATTATATCTCTAATAATTATAAGTGCGAATGAAATTTCAACAACGTGTGCCAGTTGTAATATAACAGTTGAGTTTTGACAGCTCTGCTATTTTTACGAATGGTTTAGAATTCAATAATGCGTTAATATTTGCTAGGTATTACGAATAAAGGTAATGAATACCGAAAAACGAAAAAAACTTTTCAACTCAATATACTAGTCGAGTTACGTTTTCACGAAAGCCTAACCTCTGCATCTAACTTGGTACCAACTTATAATTGAATTGTATATTCAGTTGTAATATATTTTGACCAGTTGGAATGTAAATCGCCATATCAATCAAATTACGTGGGTTAGACGGAATATGTATATTCCAACTAGTCAAAATATATTACAACTGAAAATACACTTCAACTACATTGGTAGTTGGTATCAGGTTAGACGGAATATATTTCAACTAGTCAAAATATATTACAACTGAAAGTCGCACTTCAACTGTAACATATAATATATACAGCATATGGTCATATGTGAACCACTAAAAGACATAATAAAAGAGAATATGTTTAAATAAACATATATAATTATATATTGTACTATGTATGTAAATATGCATATGCATATACGGTTTTATTTATTATACAAATGCTATAAAATATATGGCAATTGAATCGCTAATTTCTACTATTACTGTATGGCTTTTATAAAATAATAAGCAGGTATGCAAAGTTTTCATATCAACAAACTGCTGATTTAGTTTAGTTCAAATTGTGTACATTGTATGTGTATGTATGTGTAATTATCAAATAATTTTAATCCAGTATACATACGCTTGTTAAGGCTTTTATGGAGTAAACATTCAACCTCACACGCTTACGAATTCAAATCCTCCCAATGAACGTTGAACTGAAATGACAGTTCTTCAACCGGGCAGAAGAACGTAACACGACAAATTTCGTCCATCTCCAAAAACGTCAAAATAATTTAAAAATCGACTTAAAGCACTGCAAACAGCATATAAATTATTTAAATTATACTTTCTTGTGATTAAATATTTCATCTAAAGCAATTTATAAATGAAAATGCTCGGATTTTTTTTACTCTATTGTATTATTTTGTTTTCAATTCAAATTAATTTGATGAATATGAACGTTTCGTTCGAAGAGTGAGCTCGTTATAATCCATATTTAACCAGCGACACAATCGACTAATTTGCCATAGAATTTCACACCTCGATGCGGCCGCACATTTTTCGTTTTATTCAGAAACGCACGCTTTTTTATTATTAATTTTATTACGAATACATAAAACCGCCTTTTCTTAATTAATTAATAGGACATTTGTAGTCGTTGTGCTACCGCAGTCAGAGTGATAATAATGGACTAATCAAGCAAATTATGGGGAGGGGGATTTCGGGGGCGATTCCCGCGCATAAATCAACCTCTACAACATCATCTCAACATACCACTTTCTTTTCGCGCCTAGAATACTCTAATACTAGTGTGGGGTAGGGTGATGGAAGAGGGGCAGAGAGGAAGGCACTTTCACAAGCCCCGTCGAATTAATCCCAAGCGGCTCTCCCGAGATAAACAAAAGGCATGCTCGTCCACACTGTCTCGCCGAATTCTCACACTTTCTTCGCATTATGTGCGCTCGAGGGACGATTAGCGCCATAAACTCGATTCACGGCCGAACAAAAGCCTAACCCGATGAAGATCGCCCTCGTCTGCACATCAAAGACCACGCATCAACCTTTTTTATGCAAATACAATCGACAAATAAAATATTTATGTAAAAACCTTGAATGCATTTTAATTAATTTTAGGATAATTAACAGGAAAGAGAATGCTGTTGAGATGTCAAAACTTTTGAGATATCAAAACGACAAGTATTTTATAGGCTAATCCTATGGCAACCACATTAAAACGTTGCCATAACTCCTTTTTCCGCTAATCTTCAAAATATTGCAACTCAATGGTAAACATACACATGCAGAGGATGGAACGAACGATTAAGAATACTTACGTAAAATTATGCCTAATAATTTGTGCATGAAGAAACGAGTCCGTTTGACAAATTGTTATTTTGTGTACACTATAACTGGCCATATTACCTATTCATGAACGAACGAAATGTACATTTGGACGGTTACCTGACAACTCGTTCACAGATTTTCCGTAAACCGAGGATGCGCTCCAGGCATTACGTATACGGCCATCTCTTTCTCACCCCGTCTGTTCACCAAGATCTCGTTTACTATGCCATTACGTATGCAGCCATCTCTTTCACAGACCGTCTGTGAAAGAGATGGCTGCATACGCAATGGCATAGTAAACGAGATCTTGGTGAACAGACGGGGTGAGAAAGAGATGGCCGTATACGTAATGCCTGGAGCGCATCCTCGGTTTACGGAAAATCTGTGAACGAGTTGTCGTGTCACCCATTTGGACTGTACTAGGGTACTAGAATCAGTATTGTATGGGTGGTTATGCACTGTTTCACGTGTGAAACAATGCATACCCACCTAGAGGTTGTGATTCCTTGGCTTTTTTTGACTCTCGAGATTTGAGAATCTCATATTCTCGGAATATTTCAATCTTGAGATTTGAGAATCTTATTTTCTCGGAATATTTGAATCCCGAGAATTCGAGATTTTTTTTGTTTCTCAAGATTCTCGAGAATTCTCGAGTATAATTTTATTTTTTTTAATATAATGAATCTAATAGTATATATCTAACAGACTTTATTATATTAGGCGTTTATAAATTTTTTAAAGACATGATAAAAGAAAGATACAGAGAGATATAATAGAACATTGTATATAAAAAAAGAAATTATATAAAGAAAATATATTATAAAAGAAGGAACGAATAGAAAAAAATATATATAATAGTAATTTAAAATAGAAAAAATAAAAATATGTAACAAAGTATTTTATAAAATTCCTAGTGTTGCTTCCCGGCTTTGCCCGTGTTTTTGTGACAAAAGATAACCTACTGATCAAAAAATAAAAATACTGCACATACCGGACAAATAACAAACATACTGACCATCTATGCATATTAAAATACTGGCCAAACATTGATTACTATGTATGAAACAAATACCATAAATAATAAATCAAACATCTTTGCCCGCTAGGAAAAACTTCATGCTTCATGCATATATTCATACTAAACATTTCACATAAAATTATTTACGAGTTAACAAGCATATGAATCAATCAGTTTATTGAACAAAAACTTGCAGTGATAAATTTATAATATTCTCGATATTTTCGAGATTCTAATAAACGATTTCTCGAGAAACGAAAATCTCGAATTTTCATGATAAAATATTCTCGGGAAATGAGAATCTCGAAATTTCACAATAAAATATTCTCGAGAAACGAGAATAAAAATTTCTCGAGAATTCTCGAGACGAGATTTATCGATCACAACCTTTATACCCACCCATACAACACTGAGCTTAGTACCAGGCGCAGGTACGGCTGCTGGTCTAATCAATCCTGTACGTGTAAAGGCGGGCTAACATACATATTTATAACATACAATTGCAGTAAGTCAAAAATAATGAACCATGAAAGAAGAAAAAAAGTCACGTGATTTGTTAAATCAATTAAATATATCTTAAGAATTAAGGTAAATAAGAAATTTCACATTATATTAATAAACAGATTGTTTTGAAGCATTTTTAATAAACAATTGAATATTTCAAAACTACTTAGATATTAAGAGATTAATAATTTAAAAATAAATTGTCAGTCATTCTCATTTTAACTCATTATATCATACTTATTATATTATTATACCTTAGTACAGATTGATCTCTCTGTAATTACTAAAATTGAACAAATTACTAAATTAGGGGTAGTACGAATAGTTGGATATTAAAAAAATATTGTACTAAAAAGTATGCATTATTTTTAAATTTCTATTAAAAAAACTAATAAAACGTTAGACAATCTAAGTCTATCTTATTGAAAATGAAAAATATTCTTGTTTTACTATAGACAAAATGGTTATTCATCGCTGGCGAAAATAATTAAGGCAAATTGTAGTGTTTACCTTCACCGTAGTGGCAATATCTCGGCTAAATCTGAAAATTTCGACTTCCCAATACGAATAATTGCGTGAGAAGTTCGCATTACAAACGGAAATGATTTATTTTGATACATTCGTTTTCGTTTTCTTTGAAATAAAATTCATGCACTTTATATGTAAACGATAAAAAAACCAACGACTTATCGCACGCAGGACCGGAAGTTTTTCAACTAATTATAATAGATGTTGCATAATTCTTAAAAAAAAATGAGCTTCGAGACTCATCTATACGCACATATGTAACGTATGAAATTAGTGACGGAAAGGGGACTTTAATTAAATTAGGGACGGAAAAGGGATACTGAACGCCAAGATGCTACAAAAAAGTCCAATGCACAAATAAGTATAGAACGCAGTATGCCCGGCATAACGACGGAGAGATAGAAAGCGAAATACGTGGGTGAGAAGTATGACAAGGGTAGATGATATAGTGGACAGAGTGGAGAAATTGAAAGGGCAATGGTAATGGGCGGGTCACGTAGCTAGAATAATGTACTTTTAAGGTGGAAAAAAAAGTTTTCAAATGATACCCAAGAGAAAGAAAGGCCGTAAGGAAGTCGGGTAGAAAAATTAAGAAAAATGTTTGTAATGGAATGGATGAGAGTTACCCAAAACAGAGACGAATAGAAACGCGTTGGAGAGGTCTTCATCCAGTAGTGGATGTTGAATGGTTATAGATGATGATGATGATGAACTATATAGACATCAACATTCACTTTGGTACGTTCATCTCAAGAGAAGGAAATCAGAAATCCGTAGAAGTATAGGAATGGCGATAGTGACGATGATCAGTTTGACAAAGTTATGAAAAAACCATCATATAGGCATAGTGAGGAAAACGAAAATTGGTCTGGTGTGATCTCTGGTAATCCCTATTGCATTGTATGGAGTCGAGACATGAACGATAAAAAAGAGAGAAAGGGACATGTTAGATGCCTTTGAAATGTGGTGCTGGAGGCGGATGTTGCGCATTCCATGAACCGCGAGACGCACTTCTACATCTTTAAAGGGCTGACAGTTTTAGAGAGACTGTCCACAACATGTAGAAAAAGGATTCTTTCCTACTTTGGCCATCTTGCCAGGAAGAATGTGGATAATATAGCGAACCTAGTAGTCACCTAGTAGTTTTCGAGGGAAAGCGAGTGAGAGGTCGGTTTCCCACAAGATGGTCAGATCAAATAAAAAACTGACGGGACTGTCCCTAAATACTGCATTTAACTTGGCACAGGACCGGGAGGAGTGGAAGCGGATCGTTCTCCGGATCCCTGATGACAGGAAATAACCACGACGCTCAGCATTGAGCGAAAAGATAGAGAAAAATCTACATATGTATAATATATAGAACATTCAATATTATTAATTAATGTATTAAATTATTATAACGTATTTAACAAGAGCGTTGATTATATATTTAGAGACGGTTTTTTTTATTCATGAAATAAAATAAAAAGAGCTAACAAACTGAATACTGAACCGTCGAGACGGGCAGAAAGGTTTTATGGTTCAATATAAAATAGTCGTAAAAATGCATTCTTTCAAATAACATACAAAGTTTTTGCATTGCCGTCCTATGCACCCAAGCACACAGTGATGCGTGGATATACACACAATGATTATTTATTTACGAATCTTAATTGGTTTGTTCGCTCATTAGCGGCGGCGACTGGGTAACTACTCTCGTCTTTACCTAGACCCAGAGAAAACTCTCAGGTGAGTATAAGAAACAATGGTTCGTTTCCGATTGTACGCCACTCAATTATGCGAGGTTCAGGTATCGGGAACCAGTTGATTTTGGTCGCTGACAGTAATTTATCAAGTATCGAAGATTTTTAACATTTTTCAACAATTCATCTTGCCACATGACCCGTCATTGTGATGAAACCAGTGCTGTTTTGTATACATATATCAATATTTATCACAGTATGCATGTACATACATATGTAAATCGTCGGCACTTAAAAATGCTATTAATGACATATCTTATTTTTTGGGAAAACTATATTTTTCATTAATAACTGTTCATTTGACTTGCTGCGCTCAGCAACTGCGCCTACTGCACTTTATCCAAAGCCTGTATTTATTTGGTAAGTAGCTCTGTTTGAAGATCAGTAAGTTATATTATAGGATACTGACTATTGTCTGTCTGTCAAAAAATACTTAAAACATCGATAAAAAATTTATAGAGTAATTTTACAGAGCATCATGGAGGCATCTATGGATAAATTTAGATTTTGTTTTAAAACGCCGAACATTTTATAAATCAGTGAATTCAAGTTGCTGTAATCTTGAATTTTTGACAGGTTTGTCAATTTGATGGAATAGAAAACAAACTTAAATATGAGTGAAAGATCTAATATATCAAATTTGATGTTTATTACTTTTAATGTAGATTTAGCCAGCAGCATAGCTCGGTCGTTAAGAGGGCTGGACAGCAGCACCTTGTCCATACAAACGTACTATACTTCTCCCTTCCTCAATTATGGCACTAGAGAATTTTTTTTTTAATATGCTATGGATATCCACCATTGGGCTGCATCTATCGTTTTATTTTTTTGATTAATTATTTTTTATAAGACATAGGAGCCGCCAAACATCTATAAAATCGCCTCTTTTTTACACCCACGAAACGGGTCCAGCGTGCTTATTTAACGGTCGATTTAAAAAAAAAATACGACGATAGATGCACAGAAAGTATCTTTCTCATACCGATGATGATTTTTTTTTAAAAATTGGTCCAGTTTTGGAGGTGAAAATAGTAGAATACGAAACCTCGATTTTGTCAATTTAAAATACGTTTTATCTGGTCGAAGCGCAACTGTCGCATTCACTCAATATATATATTGATATATATTGTCGCATTCACTCAATATATACATACACTCAATATATATATCGAAGAAAGGAACGGTAACAAAATTAAGGTTTCGGGTGTACAGCCCTCTTAAGCTTCTGCTTAGCGTTGAGAGGTGGCGGGTTCGATCCCTGGGCCCGAGCCTCGAATGAAAATGAATTTTTCATAGTATGCTGTTGGTTAGACCTGGATTTGTGACTTGAGGTTGATCGTTTCTTATCAGAGTTTGCCAATTTTTTCTGATTTCATTGTTGAAACAGTTCCCGGAAAAAAATTGGCTAAAAATCCCTCCTATACGATATGTCACCTACAATTTGTTATTAATTAATGTACAATAAATAATTTTGTGTACAAATTAATAGATGTCTCACTGATTTACGAGTTTTACAGTGTCTCGTAATTCAGTGATTTATATAAAAAAAATGCTGAATTATAATTTGTAATTGGCCAGGAAGGCGCATTGGGGTTTACCTGTAAGGCCTTCCTGGTATGTATGTAAAAAAAAAAAATTTGTTAAGAGTACAAAGTTGGATACATATTATATGTTCATATTTAAAATACTGGTGGCCTGTAGAATAAAAATACCTTTTATATTCTGCTATTCCAAGATTCTGGACATGTTGAATTAAAATAAGTGATAACGATTGTGAATGAAGTAAAACAGAAATAGTGTTTTTTGAACTGAAAATTGGACTTCCGCCACTTTCAAATATAACGGCTCATATATAAAAAAATCTATCTTTCCGATGGTTTGCGACCTCTTACTTAGTCGTATGAAAATGCAAAAAGCGATGATGCAGATGCATGCGACGAATCATTTGCATTCGTAATTTATTTGCGCGCAAAATTGAATTCTAAGTGAAAACTAAAGTGTAATTAAAAAAAATACGCGCGCATTTTCACTGTTCAAGAAAAACCGATTGGAAAAAGGCGGCCATTGTTATCGAAAGAAAGAATGCACTTTGGAGTGCAATGTGTTAACAAAATATACACGCATGTCGATTGTTTAATAGATGGATTCCAAAATATCCATGTTAGAAAATGTTTTTAGAGCGCGAAAATATTTTTACCGGTTTCAATGAACACGATAATTGCGTCACTCAGAATTGTAACTGAATGCATGTATTATGTATGTTGATATTTTATATCACTTTTCAATTAAATTACGTTAATAATACGATTCAGATATTCATTATTAATAAGCATTTTATATGTATGTACATATTCAAATGAATAAAAATTTCACTAGTTGCGTAATTGAATAAATTTCTCCATTATTATCGCACGCAGTATGACTCGTTTATTTTAAAACCATTATTATAGCGCAATTGTACGAGGACCATAAATTAACAATTTATAGACTGGTAATATCAAATTCTGTAACGGGTATCCGTATATTTAATGGCTTAATCGTAAAATGCACATGTTAACTTAAAATAATAGTTCTCCATATGCACATATGTATGCGCATCTTTCATACATAAAAAATTCGAAGTTAATTTTAATTATATATTGGTTTCGTAAAATGAATGCCGGTCAAATTATATATCATATACAGTTGCAAATACAAACATACATACATATGCGTCTTTGAATTATGAAGAATTAAGACTGTTGGAAATACCAATAAGGTTTAAGACACATGTACATATGTATGTGTATATAACGAGTAATCCTTAAAGTTTCATCAATAAAAATTACAAATTAATTTTAATAAGAATTTCTAGTTAAGTATGCAGATTGATATATTGTATTTATGTATATATGAAAATTATGATTGATTTCTGTTTTATGAAATAGAAAAAAAACAACACTTTAACTGGCGACTGAATTGTGTTTTTGGCCGTCGCAAAATGTGTCTCCAGAGCTGGTTATTAGAGCCGGCCCTTCTTCGGCTGCAGTTGGTCTGCATTCCTGCATACTTGCATACTTTACCCTCCCGTTATTTACCCCGACAAAGAGTCGAGCCCACCAAATGTCGGCCAACCGGGACATACATCCGAATACACCCATTGTAGTGGGTTGAAATATAAATAAATAATAAAAATTGTCATCGGAAGTTACGGTGTTAAAGCTCATTTCGAAGGTCTTCGTTTTATACATTAATTATATACATACATACATACATATTATTTTGTCCAGTTTTAATATACATAATCCTTTACAGCCATTCTCCATCCATTGCTGGATGAAGGTCTCTTCAACACGCTTCTATTCGTCTCTGTTTTGCGCAACTCTCATCCATCTCACCCCATACATTTATTTTTTAATTTCATCTTCCCATCTTCCTTGGAGCCTTCCATTCACCATTTCACATTATCTTAGGTACCATTCTAGCACTTGCTTTGTTCACCTAATTATTTATTAAGTATTTTAATTATATATTTTTTACTATATATATTTTTATTTATTTTAATTATTCTAATTATTTATTAAGTATTTTTTATTTTATTTACCTAATTTTTTATTAAGTATGTATATGTATTTTGTTAAGTATTTTCTTCTTGCTACGTGACCCACCTCATTGGCATATAAATCTCTTTAGTATCTGCACTGTATCAACTACCCTTGTCATACTTCTCACCCACGTATTCCGTTTCCTATCTCACCTCCTTATGCCGGGCATACACTTTGTATAGCATCTTGGCATTAAGTGTCCAAGTTCACTGAGCAACAAAAAAAAATACCGAAGCGGAAACTTTCAATCTTTACTAAGTTTGACCCAACGTTTTTACCCTAATAAACGTTGTAAAATGGAAGATTAGCGAAATTAGTCATATTTTGACTTTTAATATTACACAATCAATGAAAAACATATCTGACTATTGATTCCAAAACTCGGTTTTGGCATAGCATTACTAGATTTTAAATCAAAGACTGCCAAACCTAAATTTTCAAAAGCTCATATCTCTAAAATGAGAGTAAGCCAACAAAAACAATGTCACATTCGAATTCAGCGGGTCAAACTTAGTAAAGATTGATTGGCCTCCACTCCGCTGAGTAAAAAATGTGTTTTTTTGTTACTCAGTGCTTGCTATATGCCCTAAATATGTATTTATCCACTGACAAACTACTTTACTATTTTATCAACTAATGAAATGCCATCAGGCAATAACCATTAAAGGATATGTAGATCAACACAAAAAAACGATAAACATATATGAAAAAATCGCTATTTACGAATACTATTAATCGACGAATTAATCCATATAATTTCAACAATGAACTGAAGGAATTGCTGAAAAAACTTCGTACACATTGGCGATGTGCGTTTCGTCTCGGTAGGTTAAACATGGCCGTATGCGAATTATTGCATTTTAATCGAATGAATTTCGCTCTAACCTACGCAAAAGAAAGTGAACGTAACTTATACAAATCTCACTTCACTCATAAGTGCGAATATTTAATGAGTTGTATTTGTAAAGAAGCTAGTGAAGATACCATCAATCCATTGTTTACGGCGCCGCATTAATTGTCAGTATCAGATCATTTGTTATTCACATTGTTCAATGGAGAATAGGTAATAAGTGAAAATTAATTTAACCCGAAAAAAAAAATCATATATATGTATATATATTTATATAACGTTTGCTTTTCGTATACATCCTGTCTGGTCAGTAAAAATATGCGTCATAATAAAAAGTTACCGTTTGAATGTGTTTAACAAATTTGAATGCGTACTACATAATTTTAATTGCTCGTTTGATTTATAAGCGCATGCAAATTGAACAACTTTACATTTTATTATAATGTAACATCTCACTGTAATATAAAATAATAAGTAATATTTTACGACGGATAATTGGCTGGAATTCGACGATTACTATGTTTTTATTATAATTGAATGGAATTATAAGATATAATATCAACTCGCGAATTGATGAAATGCGCCATTATATCCTAGAACTTTACGGAGCGTATCCTAGGCAACAACACCATTAAATTTAATAAGTATCGTAGGTGAATTAAAACATGATTTATTCCCCTTATGAATATTACTTATGTATACGTGCTCCCAGGTAGTATACAATGTAAATTGAATTTTTATTTAGGAAATAAATCTGTGCGGTCGTGTTTTTAATAGTTTTTGTATTAAAAGAGGCAACCTTTAAAAAGTTCTTTTCTTTTACTAAACCCTTTCATGTCCGAAAGGTTCTAATTGATTGCCTACACTCTTCGTGCAGGTCTATTCGATTAATTATGAAAACAAAAGGGTCTATCGTTCGTTCCGTCTACCTTTTGTATTTCTATTTTTTAACACATTAGCATTTAAAACGGATGAGAGGTATTCTAATATAAGTAAAAGTGTTAAATGATTCTTTAGATATACTTAAGGTGAGATCAATGTTCTAAAATAATAAAAAAATATTATAATTCAAATCAATTCAAAAGCTTCTTGGTATGTATGTAATTTCATAAATTATTATAATAAAGAGTGACCGCGAGGAGAATTGTCATTTTTGATGGGTTGCTAGTCTAGTGGCGGTTGGTCAGATCTGTATCTCTATCGCACAGTCCATAGTTGCATGTGTATGAGCAGTGTTTCCGAGAAGCGCTAGCGCTCCTACGAAGCACTCCTCGCACACATGCAACTATTGACTGTGCTATAGAGCAGAGCATCGTAACCTCTGGATATTCGCGGCACACATTGTTTACGACTCGTAGAGTTTGTCAGCTACGTACATACATATCTACTTCATCGGCAATCGCTAGTTATTCCTTATATGCATAGGGACCAAACACTGACTAACATCGGTTTTCTCCCTCGCACGCGATCTCACTCGCACGCATTAGGCCGAAGTGCTGTTCGGAGAACACATATTACCGCGGTGCACAAGTTACGATGCTCTGCTATAGAGATACATCATCTGATCAGCCAACACTGGTTGGTACTCCTGGAAGAAAGTCGTAGAGCGATGGAGGTACGGCCATTCCTAATGGATCGCAATTTTGTATTGGGGCATATTACAATATCAATATTATCACACGATCCACGCCTATCACGATCCGTATTGATAGTGTAATAGGTTAGTATCGTGATAATCAGTAGTGTATTCGGGTTGTTTGGAAATCTGCGATACTATAATCCCGATCCGTATTGAGTAATATAAGGTAACCATTCGTACTATTTTTTTTTACCAATAAAGCACTGGTTTTTTGAGTATCTATCCCGGTAAGTTGTGAGATAAAACCAGTACACTTTTAAATCTAATGGATGGATTTAAATATACAAAGTCTTAAGCGAAAATTATGTCTCCTACAAAAATATTGGCAAACATGATGAAAAATACGTGGTCCAATGATAAAACGCAATATTGGAATGTTAAAACTTTAAAATGTTTGTTAATCGATACTAATAATTTTAGCCAGTTATGTGTAGTATTTTATAAGAGCATTAAATAAAATTTATTCGTTATGTTAGTCTTTTAATAATAAAAGTATTTAAAAAAACATTTTTGTTTTTGAAAAATTTGAAAAAAAAACGGTCACCTTAGTGTAATACCTCCATTCAATAGCAATGGAACACTGTTCCATTATAAAATAGGTTGAAAAATTACAAAACCACGGGTAACCTAATGAAGAAAATTAGATCATGAAAACGTGTAGAATCAGTCAAAATGTCGAGTTCGAATTTTCGCATGATCACAAAACTTCATATATTGTTACTACGTACATAGATAAAGTAAAAATCACCAGGCGATCCACGAATTGCATCAGGTAAGACGTACGTCACATGGCATATCATGTTACATTAGTTAAAAAAAAATATTTTGAAAAATCAATTCTATTTTGCTTCTTTTCAAAATGACTACTCCTTGTGATCATTCTGTACATATAGTAATACCTATATATGTATGTATATGTACGTGTACATGAAAATCCCAGAATACATACATATACATATGTATGTATGTATGTACATACATATCTGAAAACTTGAATATATTATTTCTCCCTTTCCTGTCTCCCACTGTTTTCTATAAATACAAATGAACATTTTTATTTATTGTCGACCGGTAAACGCCTTTTCCAACACAAAGAAGTGCAGATTGCCATCTCTGCAGGTGCTTTCGCAAACAATTCACCTCCAGCTTGTTTAGCGCATTATATTTATGCAAATCCTATATATTTATTTACGATCCATTGGGTTACACACCTGTGCCACAGTCGGATGATAATAATTTTACTTTGTAAAATTCTTAAGAGAAGGGAATTTCATCAATGATATTCCAGCATCAATCAATCCAAGGACGATTCGGGAAAAAGCTCATCAATAATGTGTTGCGTGCTTATTCGATTGCCAAATCGGCAATGAGTAGCGATTCGCAGTTGGCACGCGATCGCTATTATCCGACAGGGTCAGGACAGTATGACCTCTGCTCTACCCCTTTCTTACTTTACATACCGGTACAGCAGGAATCGAATGGAAAAGTAAATCGAGACATAAAAATTCGCTGTACATATGTATGTATGTGGGTAGGTGCTTGTAATGCTATCCTTACACGATCGATATTATTCCACGCATCCACTTCTATCTCTGTTTAATACGTCAAACTCTGTTTACACGGTAAATATAATAACTAATAATTTATAAGGTATCTTGAATGATGTTCATCGTGTGTCCTTGTGAGTACTGAGTATTCAGAAAATTTGGATATAATTTGGAAAAATCGCTAAATATGTATTTTCGTTTTAGTATTTGAACATATGTACATATGTATATATGAAATGGCGTAAATATTGTTGCATATATAAATTAAAGCATAAATAAAATAAGATTAAAAAAAATAGTTTCAACTCTTCTAATCCACAGATCTTAGCAGTTTATGTACTACCCTTCAATATTTTAAATATTTCGATATTCATAATATTAAAATACATACATATTCTAGGTAAGGTTATGAAAATCAACTTATTATAGGACAAAAAAAAATTTAAAATAAATGTAATTTTCCAATTTTTATGGTAGCAAAAACAGTAAACTAATTTATTTTATCATAAAAATGTTAAGATTATAAAAAACGAATGATGAAAATGAAATGACAAATTTCATTATCATCAAATATTATTGATTATAAATTAGGTTCAAAATTTACCAGATCCAACTCCGACTCCAAACTGTCAACGTATAAACTAATTATTAATTAAAATAGCAGCGATTTACATAATATAAAAAATTAAAGAAATTTAAAAAATCACTGAAAATTAAGTTAATTCATAAGGTATGAAATTCATACGAAAAACTCAATTTAATAAAAAAAATGAGAGTTAAAATAAGAATTATAAAATATGCGACGGAGGAAGCAATCGGTTTTCGCCACAACACATTAAAATACGCGTAATTCAACGATTTTATTTGTAATTAAATTTCAATTCATGATTTTTATAAAGAAATTATTATTAATTTGAATTTATTGGTGCTTCTACTTTAGTAAAATTGGAGACTCTATTTTAGACTCTGACGCATACCGTAATAAATAAAATAATAATAAAAAGTAGTCGGATTCAGTTGATTTTTCACGTCTTGAAATACTACGATTCTACGACACTGACTCCGACTCCACAATCCTGATTATAACGAATACATTATAATTTTTAATACGTTTTATTTTATGCAAAAGAAGTCCTCATAATCCTTACAAGGAACGATTTTATAAAAATAATATGCATGTATACAAAAAATATTGCATAAACACTTTTTATCAAATAAAAATAAAACAATTTTGTTTAATAGAAATTAGATCAATTGTTAAGAGATGGCGTTATATTTTTTTTTTTATATTTTTTATATTAAAAATACATAAATATGTATGTTTAAAAATAAGTTAAAATGGAAAGTTTTCAAACTACTGGCAAACGGTTCCATTCAAAAGAAAATAAAAGTTACAAAAAGATAAAAAAAAAAGGAATTAAAAGTGAGTCACCCAAACACCGATGCTTTGATCGAACGATAAAAAACCTTATTTTTTGTATCTGGATAATTTATTGCATGTGTCAATTCGAACAAACCACAGTCGAGAGATTAACAACTCTAACCCAAATAATTACAACTCATTGAATTGTTTCTGTTGTTTTTTTTTTTATTTGTGTATTGTATGTGTGTCTACCGACCGCGCACAATTTGCGTAATAAATTATTGCCGAGCTTTTATTACTTCGATGCCGATAATAAATACGCTTATCAGATTTAGGTTAGTAGCCATTGCTCGTAAAACAGTGCAGAAAGGATATCGCAATTCGACAAGTTGTACAATGAATGGAATGATTGTGTTACTGACCTTCTGGGTTTGGGTCTGACGATCTCGTGGGTGGCGTCCGTGATGCAAAGGGGGCTCATGGGCCCCACGCCGGGCAGAGCGCCCCAGGCGGGCCCCGCTGAAGGCTGCCACCCCCGCGGCCAGCCTCCGCCCCCACCCCCACCACCCCCGCTGGCTCCTCCGCCCCCAGACTCACTCATCGCCTACTAGAAGCGCCTAAATCGCAAAAGTAAACGCCATTTCTTCCACATCTTCGATTTGATCTCGTCCACACTTTACTTTCAATTTCAGTCCTGAAAACGGAAAAAAAATCATTAATAATAAATACAATTCTCCAAACTAGCATTATAAAATAACAAACATTGAGACAATATTGCACAAGTATAAAAGCTCATATTTTTAATCAAATAGTAATGAAAAAAATTACGACAGAAGTGAAAATCTGATGAATAATGAGATTAAATATACATACATTTGTGTGTATATTGGTGACCGGAAAATGCACTCGAGATAGCTGCACTCTCTCGAGACATCCAAACTTTCAAAGATACTCAAGGGGAAAGATACGCAATAGATTACACAAAAGAGTCATGGGTATTTGTTATCCGAGTTATCGAATTCTCTTGCGTAAGTTATTTTCGAGCGACTTTGAAAATTAGGACTTCCCGAAACTGCGCCACTATTCAGTGTAATTTAGTGCATTTTTTCGGAGACCGTGTATATGTATGTACATATGTATGCAGGTAAATTTTTCTCAAGAAAAACATCATCGATCGATATTTTGCCAGTGTTGTCGGATGGATGATAATCTTGAACATTGAACGCCGAGATGTTACACAAAGTCCAATGCACTCAAAGGAGTGTGGAACGAAGTACGCTCGGCATAACAAGAGAGATAAGAAACAGAATATATGGATGAGAAGTAAGACAAGGGTGGATATGGTGGAGAGAAAACAAAGACGAATGGAAACGTATTGGAGAAGTTCACACTTCATCTAGTAATGGATGGTGAATGGCTGTAAATAATGATGATGATAGGTAAATTTAACAGTATTTAGTTTAATTTTAAGTTTACAGTGATATCTAACAAGACATGTGTGTAAGTTTAGCTCGAAGTTATATATGTACATGCATGTAAAAGATTTTCCATTGAAACTCACATTCGTTTTATATGTACATATGTGAAGGTGAATTTGACGATTTTATATAAAAAAGCTTATAAAAACGCTGTTAAATCTATAGTAAAAAGCTGATGAACATTTTGAGTGTGTATACTAAACTCCTCAAAATCGTACCTATGTATGTATGTACATATGTACGTGCATGTACATGTGTATCTATTATATAATTATGGATTGATATAATTCAAATCTTAGTATATTTTAAAACTATTTATCAGTAATGTACTATTTATTTATTTTTTAAGAAATTAATTAATGCCACAATGACATAACAAATTTCCCCAATGCGTCATGCGTGCACATATCTATATACATATACCAAGAAGAAAAAAATAACAATCAAGTACATAGGAAATATATAATAAATATTATGAATGTCTTATGATCTGTTCGACCACCTCATCAAAATGAAAAGCTCATAGAAGCTAATAAAAAGCTCGTAATGATGAACCAGCATAATGAAGAGTCAAACAGCTTCAAGAAGATGCTATATATGTATGTATATACATACATACATATGTACATAAGTGTGTACATTAGACCGGAGCGAAAAATAGAAATTTTGGATTTCATCGATGGACCTAGTGGAAAACTTTCCTCGTAACGAAGAATCGTTAAATAAAAATTTTCGGTACTGTACCTCCAACCAATCGATTTATCTCAAAATTTCGAAAAAGTAGGTTTTTTCATATACCTATCTATTTTTTGAAACATAAATGAACGCTTACTATACAGCTATTCAAATTTATTTGGCTCGATTATGATGTTAAATTTTGACTAATAAACGAGAGTTCAAATTCGCCGTTTCCCTCAAAAGTCCCCAAAAAATAGTGTTTGTATGGGGAAGCGCTATTTTCATAAAATCGTCATTTTTTCATGTTCCAGTGATTATTTTTAAATAATAATCGTTATGAGATTCCTTATGTATGTATATATGTATATACCTATAATTAAAATGGACAAAAATGACCTATTTTGACATAAAAATGTCTTGTAATCCATAGGAATTTAACGCCTATGGAAGTAATCTATATATATAAAAATCAATGTCTGTCTGTTTGTCTGTCTGTCTGTCTGTCTCGAATAGGCTCCTAAACTAAAGAACCGATTACGATGAAACTTTCAGGATTTATTGTATGCATGTCCGGAAAGATTACTGTGAAAATAAAAAGGGAAAAAACCTCTTAATAATAATAATATTCGTAATTACGATTTTATCGACGCGAAAGTATGAAGCGCCAGTGGGTAGTTAAGGAAATGTTTACGTTAGCAACCAACTTGCGCCCACGTATTGCCAACGTACAAATACATTACGTACCACTCATACCAACCTGACATTACGTACCACTCATAACAATCCTACAAATCTATATAAATCAATGATTGTCTGTCTGTCACGTATGCGTTCCTATAATAATTTGATTACTATAATTTAATTTAATTATAATTTAATTTGATTACTTTAATTTAATTTTTAATTACTATAATTTAATTTGATTATTAAGAACTAGCTGTATTACCCGGCTTCGCTCGGTATTTGTAATATAAACCGCATAAACATGACTAAGCTAATAGTAAACATTTTATTTAAAAAAAAATGAAAAAAAAAATTTTATATTTAAAAATAATATTTTTTAATTTTTGAAACGGGAATGAGTGGCATTGCAACGCAATAATTTCAAATATTTTTAGGGTAAAATAAACAAATAATTGAATAATTTTAAATGTGTTCGCTGCCTGCGTTTTTCCGACAAATGGGAACTGGAACGAGAACGAGAACGGGAACGGGAATGGGAACGGGAATGGGAACGGGAACATAAACGGGAATGGGAACGGGAACGGGAACGGAAACGGGAATTGCATGCGTTATTGTGGCATTGTAACGCATGCCGGGTTCAGCTAGTAATATTATAAACTTATAGCACTCCGTTATAGTCACTATATTTTAGGTAATAAAATACACATTTAATAATAGCTATAATAATACGATTATAAGGAATCGTAAAGTCTACCAAAATACATTTTGAAAATAAATTTTGTTTTTTATTTAAAAATAATAAAAATTCATTTGTTATACATGTCGTAGTTGGCGAACAAGAATAATCGCACTATTTTCAATTAATCGTTGGATAATTTTGTCAGTGCTTTATTCAATATAAAGCTAATTACAATGGATCATTTATTTACATGCTTTAAAAATGTATTATTACGTATGTAAATAAAATCATGATACAATCACAGCATCATCTTAACGCCGTGTCAGCATCGGCCAGAGCAAACGTACAGGTGGGAAAGGTTTAACTAAATTGCTAATTAAGTATAACATGCGGTCAATGTTTATCTCTAATTAGACATGTATGTAGATCTGGTTAAAAGATTCAAATCACAAGATAAATGCAATTTCAATAACCGCCACTTCATTAATTTACCTTTTTATACGAAATATAGCATCAATAAAGTATTAAAAAAAAGCTGTTTGAGAGAGTTGGATCAAAATGACTTTCAATAAATATAGGTATTCATTTTATAAATAGAAATAATGTAAATATATACAATTTATATATTTAACGAGTTTTATATAGGCATCAAATTGAAACTGTGTTTTAATAGATGAAATTAATAACAATTTATTATTATCATTGTTGTCAGCTTAATGTTTATCGAATACTGAATACATATTAAAACGAAGCACATCACTAATTTTATAGCATTTGATTTGAATGAAAACCTATTTTATTTACATATTAAAATTAGGCATTTACATATGTATAGGTATGCTTATAATTAAAATATTATCTAATTTGCAGACAACATTGGAGACATCCAAACAACGCAAGATACATCTTTAAAATGTAAGTAATTTTCAACAATAGCACATTATCTTTTATATGCTTTTAATGATGATGATATGTCTGTTGATGATACATATTAATGTATCATCAACATACGTTTCGGTTAGTATATACCATTCTATTAGAATATTGCACAAGTTCGTGCCTGTTTTATGCAATCATCCAATATAATTTATTAGTATGTATGTATGTATGTATGTACATTTACATATATTGAAATTTTAGCCGGTGCATTTCTCGCATTCTGCTGATATTTTTATAGAATTAATTAATAAACTACATATGCATAAAAACGTTCAATTAATATGTAAAGATGCGTAGGTGAATTCAATGTCTTGTGGCCGGTGTCAATAGCCGACAAATAATCAAACAAATATGTATGTTTGAACAGGTGAAATCCGGATTAGCAAGGTTCACTCTCCGCGTTTTGAATAAATTATAATCGGTGATTACGAATTGTTATATAATTTTTATTCATATTCGATAAGAAACGTACACATAGAGTCGATAACATCCGAGTCAACGGTCCATATATGTAAATACACAAGAGTGTTTCTATTATACGCGACTGAAAAAAACGCATGTTTACATCGAAGTCGGACGTGAAAATAAATAATAGGAAAAAAATCTGAAAAGCCCCGGGGCCGAGTATGCAAATCGATGGCCTTGCCAATTATGGCAAGCCTTAGTCATAATTATTATAAATGTTACCTATAATTTTTTGCCCCGGATCAAACTCCAAGGGTACATATGTATGTATGTATACGCGTGAGTAATAAATTCCGATCATTTTGACCCGAAAGCTCGTCTAATGTGTCCGCGCTCGAAATATTTTCGTATTTGATATCAATTAAGGCTTCGGATGCGATGATTATGTTACATGTATGGATGGAAAAAAAGCATCGCTATCATCGTGTGCTGTTCCTTTTACACTTGTTGCATTCCTCGTCGCCACACGAGCTTCGATCCAACATTGGAAATTAAGTCCATTCTACCCAGTGACCGCATTCCGTCCAGCTTCTTCCATTCGGATCGAACGAACGTGGCAGATTTATATTTTCGTCACGGCTATATAAGGCAGTCAAACGGTTAACGTTGCATTCTATGTGTGCGACGACGTATCCTTAAGAAAAATTCAGCCTTGACGCGTTGAATGATATCTATTGTGGTTGGGTGGATATATTCGCCATTGTCCATTATGATCTTTTATGAAATGCATATTATGGATATATTATATGTACATATATGTATATGAATTGTAAAGGCTAGATTGATTATCAAAATTGCACGATTCATGTTGGAAATATCTTCTGTTGCGATTTTTTACGGCCAGTTACACAATACACAGAACGAACAAACCAGTAGAATTTATATCTAACAAATATTTCTGTCGGACTTGTCGGAGAATAGGTACGTGATGAATGGTTTGTGAAATTTTGCATTAACCTATTATTTTTAGTTTAAAAAATGACGTCAGATCTCAATTTATGTACTAACGTTTTGTTTCACCTAACGATCAGGAATATCAAAACCAAAACATATTTTAAATACTAACCAAATTAAATTAAATTGTAAAATAGAAAATGATCAGTAGATCAGTAGCTATTAAAATATATATAAGATGTATTGTGAACATAATTTCGTAATAATAAAAAGCATTTAAAAATCAAAATCAAAATATTTTAATTCATATATGTATGTATATTAATGTCGTTTTATGAAACAGATACTTACATACATACAATCCTAAAGTGCATAGTTTCTGTACTAAAAATAAACTGCCACTTTTGGTTGGCAGATCTTCACTATTTGTTTGAGTTGCTTTATATTTAGTTAAAACTTTTTAGCGAGCAGTATATCGCGGTGGTTGCGCTAATGCTAACCACCGAGAGGTTCCTTGGTTCATCAAGTCCTGGGTTGACCTCGATTGAAGAGAGTTTATTCGGAGTGTTTCTGCAGTGCTGTTGGTCAGACTTGGATATTCGTGACTCCAAGTCGATCGTTTGCTAATTTATTTGAATCATCATCTACAGCCGCTCACCATCCACTGCTGGATGAAGGCCTCTCCAACACGCTTCTACTCTAACACGCTTCTACTCTCCAACACGCTTCTATCTGTTTTGTGTCTCTGTTCTCATCCATCTCACTCCACACATTTTCTTAATTTCGTCTATCCATCTTCTCTGCGGTCTTCTTTTTACATTCTCTCGGATTCCATTCTAGCACTTATTTTGTCCACCTTTCGTCCATTATTCTAGTCACGTGGCCCACCCGTTGCCATTTCAATCTCTTTACTATATCCACTATGTCCACTACTCTTGTCATTCTTCTCAACCACGTGTTCCGCTTCCTGTCTTTCCTCCTGTTTCATACTTGGTTGAGCGCATTGGACTTTGTTTAGCATCTTGGCGTTCAATGTCCAAGTTTCACATCCACAAGATCTTTTAAATCAGGCAGATTGGCATTTTTGATTTAAAAACAACATTCGTTGTTGAGGTTTTTTATGTTTTTCTCCGATACCTAGATATATGTAAAATCTATAGTAAAAGTACTACTTCCGGTTGAGGTAAAAATATTTAAAAAATACTAATTTACATGTTAAAAAGCTTCATTCGAATCAAAATTGGAATCGCATAAATTAGCATTTTGATGATCGATTTTAGTAACACACACACTTGAAAATGTGATTAGTGACCGTTTCTGAGTTGAAATCAGTCATCTCGAGGTCTAATTGATTACATGTTCACAAAACTCTATCATCTACTGTTGCGATAAAGTAAAAATATAATTTAGAAGAAAAGTCATAGTATTCGAAAACCCATTTTGTGAATTTTATTTTAATATGAATATAAATTAAACGCCTATCTCATATTTAATGTCATTCACAATATAGTACTACGTTGTGTACATATTTACGTATGTAAATCCATACAATATTCTAAGAATAAATTAAAAATTCTAGTTCATATTGATAACTTTGATATTCTAATTTTTCCGCGATGTATTATACATGTATGTACGTACATTTGTAAAAAAAAAAAGGTGCAATATTACGCTCTTTGGTACCAAAAAAATGGAAAACATATACAAAATGCGAAAGTTTAATTGAGAAATTGGTGAGAACAGGGGCGGTCCCTCTCGACAGGACTCCGAACAAATAACCTTTAATTTCTGAGAACCGGTTGTACCAAATAATAAAACGCGTATTATGCGGGGGATAATCGTTCAATTACACCCGTAGCGAGTACGCTTCGAATTATAATATTATTGCACATAATGGCGCGCCACTGACGTACGCTCTCGCATTGAAAAATTATATAATTATTATGGATGCGTAAATAATCGTGGCAAAACAAATAAACACAACAGTATTTATTTGATGTGATCAAATTGATTATTGAGTGGAAAAATCAATTGATTCCAATTTTGATTAATACTTAATCATTTACTGCCTAGTTTCAATGAATGTATTTATATTTACATACATACAAACTTATGTATGGAAATATAAATACATTAATTTAAATTTATAACTATCTCATAGATTTTATTGTATTATCCCTTCCCCACTGTCCCAGTAATATGTGCTAATATATATAATA
Organism: Arctopsyche grandis; assembly: GCF_051622035.1. Lineage (NCBI taxonomy): Eukaryota > Metazoa > Arthropoda > Insecta > Trichoptera > Hydropsychidae > Arctopsyche > Arctopsyche grandis. Next base: position 17,831,303 of record NC_135360.1, read on the forward strand.
TATAATATGTAGTAATATATGCGCTAATATGTGCATTCAAATAAATATTTTATTTGAAATAAAAGTAGGCGAATCCTTCCGTATATTGTTAGTGTGCTAATTAAATATATATTTATTAAGATCGTTCCAGTGTTATCGTTATGACAATCATGATAATATTGCGGCTTCCCAGTTATTGATCAAATTTGCCGACTCTGTACGTTCGAACGTCGTCGTTTATTTTCTTTCTTCGACTTCATTCTCTTTTCTTTTTTTCCGACATAATTTTTTCAACGAATATTTACTACACGTACCTTTATAAAAGAAAAACCGGTTTCGTTTTTACATTCTCGAGCATCTGCCATTGTCGATCAATCCAGATATCTTTCGGTTCACATTTTCGTAATGTTCATACGCGCCAAATTACAATAAAACGTGCGGTATGTAAATAGAGTTAGCGATACATTCAGAGCACTTTTTACAAGTTTTTTTATATAGACACATAAAAATAGTGGAAAAAATATTCCTCAGAATTTTAATTTTATTATTTGGGCTGTGTTCGATTGCTCATCACAGATGTAACAAAACATATGAATAATCTTAACAGCTTTAGACAAAGAACCGTATATTTCTCATTATATTTAGTAAATACAAAGCGTCTGATATTCTGTCAAGGCTATCGATTGACTCATGAGTTTTTCGAATGGATTCATATGTAGATTTGATTTCCCTTCGTCACTTGTACATACATATGTATGTACTGCAAACTTTGTGAATTACATCATTTCGATCTTTCATTTATAATGATTTATTAATAGTTCGGATTTTTTCGACCACACGTTTATCAAAATTTGACTGGTGAAATTGGATGATGAAAAAGTCGAAAGGACGTGTATAATTTTTCTTGATATAGTGATATATAAAATTGTTTCACTGATCCGTTCTAGTACCCATATATTGAAATTTTATTTCGATTAAAACATACGTATGTATATTGTAAAATGTACTGCACTGATATTTATTTTTAGGGGCAAACTTATTGTCAGCATAATTTATTTTGAATTATAAATGAAAACCAATGAGTTCATCACGTGTATCTGAAACCGGACATACATACATAGATTTACAATCGATCACTTAATCTTAAATTTAAATTTTTTTCACATGCCAATATTAATACTAAAAAAGTAATTTCAAAAAGACATTCAAGATAAGACGTAAGCTTAGAAGTAGGTGCTATTGGATAACAAAAATTGAATTTAAAAATTATGATAGATATGTAAATTCGAACACAAATTATGTACATATACATATGTATGTATGTATACTAAAACCGCAGTTGCAGCAAAAGGCACACAGTAAAAATTAGCACTGTTCGCTGCCATTTACACAACAAGGGGGGGTGTTCCAGTAGGTCCAGACCAAAGTATTATATTATACATACATATGTACCAGCGGCATGCGCTGAAATTCTCTCTCTTTTTGTCGTACAGCCTTATTTAATGTGCACGAGCAGGATACAAGCGGAACAGGCTGTTCCTCTTGTATCCTGTCATAAAAAATAAACCAACTTCGTCTCTGAAATTTTTTATTATTTTCTTTAATTAATAGTATTACGGTATGTGCCGATATAGCGTCTTCAATTTTATTGAAGTAAATCCAATAATAAATTAAAATTTAATAATTTCATTGATGATTTTAAATTAAATCGTTGAATTGCAGGTTTTTTGATGTTTTGTGGCCAAAACCGCAAAAAAAGTCAAAAAGGCTTTTTTTCGCGTTGATTTACATACACCATTCATGTACTTTCTTTTTATTTATACCTATTTCATTACCAATAATTTAATAAGTTGGGTTACATGTCAATTTTAATGATTTTTTTAATTCTTTTATTTTTTCATATGACATAAGTCTTTCTTTTCTTCATTTCGAGAAATATCTCGCAAAATTTTATGTTTAGCAATATTTAAAAATACTGGTAGCCTTTAATACATCTATTCTGCTTTTCCAAAATTCTGGACATATTCGAATTAAAATTTTTGAATCTGAAAATTGGACTTCCGCCACTTTCAAATTATAACGGCTCATATTTTGAAAACCGCTATTATTTTTATTGCTAACAATTTTGTACGTTTGCAAGAAAAATCGATCTTACTAAAAACGTTCAAGTAGGATTCACAGTTGAATCATAAAACAAAGTCGGAATGGAAGTCGGTAAATTTTGTTCCGGCTCCACAGCCCTGGTATATACATACATATGTATGTACAAAAAAAGTTAAGTAAATTACTAAAAATAAACGAAACCCCGCTTTAATTTTCTAATCCCTTAAAAATGGGCCGAGTCTGGAACGCCCCTAAATAAATCCTGTGTGCCTTATTAGCGTTATTTTTTACACTACACAAGTGAAATTCATTTTAAATAGTTCGTAATATGATATGTACATATGTATATATTATATTATAATAGTTAAATACAAGTGTTGGTGCAGAGCAGGTCGTGTTAAAGCCTAAGCGGAAGGTCAACCCGCATCTCTCAGGGCCAGCACATATGCCCTGCGGCGAACGGCATTTTTAGCGCGTCTTTTGACATTCGTCTGAGAGGCGTGCACGCGCCATTAACACACCATGCACCCACCGTTTATGTCAGTTACCTTTAACACTTTACCCGTCAATTGCATTAGAAGTGTACCTACATAATGGCGGTAGTATTGGATATATGCATGCATGTACGTACGTGAGTATGTGTGTGTGTTCTCGTACATCCGAGATGCGATATCACATTCGCCGGGTCGAAGATGGTCTCCCATGATCATATTATAATAATATGTTCACACATTAAGTGTGAAAATATCATATTTCCTCGAGAATGCATAATGCATGATCCCGGGCCGCATTATAAAGTGTCGTTCGAATGAGCATGTATGTGTATAATATTGTATTATGTTTCCAAGCGGTTGTTTAATTGCGTTGCTTGGTCGCCGAGGTATTATTATTTGATTAATCTCGCCGAAATGGGAAATAATTTATTCTTTTTGTTTTATTATGAACGTTTGTGATGTATGAATAGATAGTGTATGTACGTATTGCTGTTTTTAATTATTCTATGAATTGTCTTAATAGACTTGTTGAGATTTTGTTATCTACATATATAATAGGTACATACGTACGTGCGCATCGTTCAGTAGGGGGAATCCGTTATTATTCTTTATTGTTTAAATGTAACAGTTTATGTATGAAGCAAATTGTTGATTTTTTGCTCGCGGAAAAAAGACTCGACGATTTTCGTGCGAAAATTCGTTGTCGCTTATTAATCATTATGCGCGTTTTTAATTTATTTTTATCACTATTTTCGTTCTTCGTGTAATAACGTTGAATAGAGTTAGATTACTTTGTGGTCGTTTTGATGGAATTTTTTCTGAATATTTTATTTTTTTGATATCTGAAGCCACGATTGTGTGCAGAGTAGGGATCCCAAATATTCGTCGACTTCAACTATTCGAATATTCGAATATATTCGAAAATTAAAAAAAAAGGTAATTACATATGTATGTACCAAGCATAAATTTGAATTAATCGTCTTATCATTGAATTCCACCTCGTTTTTACAGCCAATAATAATTTACCAATTTTTTATTTTCTTTATTCATTATGATTTCTTGTAAAAATGTGTATTTCGCCGGTGACTTCTTATATATTCGTATTATTTTTCTGATGTTTTCTAAAATTTTGTAGAGATTATTATCGATCGGAAAGTGATTTTCTTCAAACATTTCCGTATTTAATGAATACAAATCTGTTTCTTCACATGTAGACATTTCATCTTCTTCATTTTCTTCATTTTTATCACAATTATCCCCATTATATATTTAATTTTCTTCATAATCGTCAGCTTCTTCGTTATCACTCTTTTCATGTTGATTTTGTGTATTTAGTTTATAAAAAAATATATACACGAATAATATTTGAATAGTTGATGAAATATTCGAATAACGAATGGCTGAAAAATCAGACGAATAATTCTAATACTCGAATATTCGATTGGGATCCCTAGTGCAGAGTTGTATGATTTCGTAAAATACGTAAAGCTTTAATATAATAGTTGATAAGTTTATGCATTTATGTAATATGTCGTTAATTCTTTGACATTTTGGTTCGTGTTTTAAGCATTCGCCAATAAATTTTATTTTAATTTAAAATTAAATTTTATTGTTCCAACAACTTGCAATATCTCGAGACTCGTTTTCTCAACTTTTTCGGTGTATTTTATGTATACAAAACACATATACGAAAATGTTTTACATAGTTAAGTACTGAGTTTACGAGATAAAACATTGAGTATTAAAAAAATTTTGTAAGAATAGATTTTTAAAGGATTTTTTAAATATTTTAAAGGCAGCTTAAAAATCTATGAATGATCACAATATTTCTCGTATATTAAAGATATTACATACATGTATGCAAAAAAAAAATTGTATACAATATACAAATCTTGTTTAAGCAGACGAAAATTTGAAAAAACGAATCTCGAGATATTGCAAATTGGTAGAACGGAGCGCACCGATATTTGAGCCGTTATATTTTAGTGACGGAAGTCCAATTTTCAATTCCAAAACACTATTTCAATTTTACTTGATTCACAAATAGTTATCACTTATTTTAATTCGATATATCCAGAATTTCGGAAAAGCAGAATAGACGTATTTACGGGCCCATCAGTATTTTTTTTTAATATTGTTAAACGCAAAACATATTTTATGTTTTGCGAGATATTTCTCGCAGTGATGAAAAGTGAACTTATGCCACTTTCAATATTGGAAACATTTGAATAATGAATTTAATTAAATTATTATTTTTTTCAGTATTTAAACATAAATGGCTAGTATTAATGTTAAATGGTAAGTTTTATTTTGATGAATGGCCAGTATTAATTTTTGATAGGTATCAACACAAGGTTGGTACCATCTTGATAGACAATTCCATCCAACGGGCATTGCTATTTGTTCTGGCGAATGTAGGTCAGATTACCAATTTATTTTATACTATCCATTTGTTATTTATATTGACATTTAATAATATAATACTGGCCATTTAATTTGTTGCCCTTGTATACAGACACATATACCGCTCATAAAATAAATTTCAAGACGACTACCCGAAGAAAATCCACAAATAAATGATGCCTTTATTACTTACAATTCCTGTGAACTTATCCAATTATGCGAATCTTAATATCATTTTAAATGTAACCACATACATGAAGAGAACGATCGTGCATCTAATGTGCAATTTGTTCCCCATGCATTTCACCGGTCGAAAAATATTGGCTAGATTTTACCGTAAACATGCGCTCGAATGTACATATACGAAATCTGCATATGTATGTACGATACGTATGTATGCACATACATAGATATACGAAACTGTTCTGAATATAATAAACGTCGCGATAAATCGATTTTAAATTGATCCGCAATAAAATTTCCCGTATATTCAAATACGGATTAGAATACAAACGAAGCGTGTGTTTATATATGAATATGCGTACCGTTAAATAAATTCATCGTCGTCTCGTTAATAATTACTATGCTTCAAAGTATGTATGTATGTATGTATGTAGCGAGCAGTTAGCAGAAGGTAAGCAAATCGATATATAATATGTATGTATAAATGTAGATGATGTGTGCACGTGGATGTACCCCGGAAAGAGATCATCCCTGGAGCGTTGGATTCGGTATAAATTGCGACATCACCCGAGGGCTGATGGATGAGCTGATGTATGATAATTTGCACCGTGGAATTCGCTATGGGAATCGTCTCCTCTCGATCACATATGTGTGCGAGTGTGTGTATATTCGTGTTCCACTTATCACTAGCGTTATTTAAATTAGATAACTGTTTGCGTGTACTGGCGCGACCAATCTGCGCTTCGATTGCTCATCACAGCTTCTCGAACTGTCGAACGGCGTATCAAAAAATATTTGGACATTTTGTTGACAAATAGTTGCATGTGTTCGGTTTGCAATGACTCGTTTTCATCTACAGATAGCAAATTTATATATGTAGATCTACATAGATTAGCACATGCGATTTGTTAGTTTGGATATATGTACATATGTGTATGTAGGTATGAACGTATATACATATGTGGTAAAAGGTTATACTGCGTAAATTGAGGATATTATGAATTATATAAGTTTTCAATGTGCATCATGCATAATAGTTTATTGGATAATGACGATGCATTCTATGGTTTATTCGATAATGGCGAAGTAGAATGCATTCTATTTAATAATGACCGATCTTGATGCACTTAAAAGAAACAGAGAATATATTTTTGGAAAATTTGTAGTTTTTTTACTTGTTAATTTTACACGTTTTAGAAAAAAAAATTAGACTGCGGCGCATGAACATCTAATTTCATATAATTTTTTTATCTTGTTTCTATTATTCTTACACACAAGAATTGTACATACTGAAAAAAATCATAATTCCTTGACAATATTAATGGTTATTTGAGGGAAATAATATAAAATTTCTCTTAAAATTCTTTTATATACATACATAGAGGCGTACAATTTTTATGTGGAGCTTCCCGTTTTAAAGACTATTAAATTAGGGTTACCATATTTCCCTGGGAGCACTTCTTTCATTATTCTATCGTCCGTCCATCTAGCTACGCGACCCACCCATTGCCATTTCAATCTCTTTACTTTCACAATTACATCAACCACCTTTGTCACATTTCTCACCCACGTATTCCGTTTTCTATCTCTACTCGTTATGCCAAGCATACAGCGTTCTGCTTCTTCAAATGCACTGGACCTTTTCCAGCATTCTGGCGTTCAATACCCAAGTTTCCCATCTACATATCTAAATTTTATATATCTATGTATGTACATTTTTACTTTATCTATGTACGTAGTAACAATAGATGAAGTTTTGTGATCATGCGAAAGATTTTGACTGATTCGAACTCAGAATCAATCACTGATCACGTTTTCATGATCTCGAAAAAATGTGTGTGTGTATCTGTGTATTTTGACCGTTTTTTGAACACCGTTAGTCCTATCGAACTGAAACTTAGTATTGGTTACTGAAATTCTTATGGACACGACTTTCAATTATAATTTTTTTTCAATTTTCAGTTGACCGGAAATGGTACCTCCCTTATAGGTGTTCCCTTTTTTTTAAGTTTTTGAATTCAATTATCTCCCAAATCGCTAACTGAATCGAACTGAAATTTTTTCACATGTTCACATTTCAATATTTTTATCTGAACCGGAAGTAGTACTTTTACTCTAGAGAATCGAGGTTTTTTATGTTTTTCTCAGAAACCTTTTAGTTTATTGAACTGAAATTTCATTTCTATCAGTTTAAGCTTAATACCAAGTTATGTATAAACTTTGGAAAGCATCCGTCAACCGGAAGTGGCAGTTTACTCTTGTTCGATTTTTCTTCCACTATATTTTTCGACCCTTAAACTGTGTGTGTGATCTTCACGAAAAAATTCAGGTGTAATTATTGTATTAATGTGATGAAAATAAAAAAAAATATTCAATTTTATAAACCGGAAGTGGGATTTTTTCCTCTTAGAAAGGTCAAAAATGTTGTCGCCACTACGCTGTCCACACCCCTGAACGTATCAATCTGAAACTTTATATTTGTATTATTTATGTACTTATAGCTCATTAGGTTTTGGTCAGAATTCGTAAGCCAGAAGTAGTATTTTCTTTAAAACAATATTTCATTATTTTATTTTGACCTTTTAAATTATTTTAATCTTCTTGATATTTATTATGTATAATACTGATAGTAATTTTAAGTAATAAAAAAAATTGAACAAAATCCGACAGCCGGAAGTAGAACTTTTGTCTTGTGCAAGTTTTCATACATTTGCGCTCAATTTGTATCAAAAACGCTGTTATAGCTACATATTAGTATTTCACAATGCTGCCGGTATGTATGAATGTGTCTGTACGTTTCAATATCGAATTTTGTTTTGTTTCCTTCTTATATTCCTCAAATTCATAGATTAATTCATGGGTTATTTTATTTATTTATTTATTTATATATATTTTAGCTATCAAGCTAATTTACACATCTAAATTTTTTGTACGTAAGTACTAGCAATTCCAAACAATACAAATACAATTATATTTATACAATACCAAAGAGACATACATACATATGTACATATATGGACAAATTCAAAATGTTGGTGGGTAGCATATTTATTACAATCAACAAATTCGAGATGATTGAAACTCAAATTTTTGAGAAACGGGGATATGTTGCCAATTTTGGTGGAAACGTTTCAACAATGAAATCAGATAAATTGGTAAACTCTGATAGGAAACAATCGACCTGGAGTCACGTATGTACATATATCCAAAGTCTGGCCAGTAGCACCAGGCCAGGGATTGAACCCATGCTCCCTCCGTTGAAAGCATTATACGCTAGCCACTGAGCTATATGTACATATATGCATGTATGTAACAAAATAAATATGAAAAAAAACCTTGTAAAAATAAATCAATTTAGGAGTATTTATGTATTGTTATATACATTTTAGTCCATTTTTTTATTTATTTATAATTAATCAATGGTATATTTCTTTCATCTACATGCATATGTATGTACATAAATGCAATGCAAATTTTGATTCATGCTATATAATATAAAATTGCTATGTATGTAAATATTATAACATGCTATATAACATTTACATACTTATTCGTTTATTGTATTCTCAATACTGTATAGCTTTATTAAGAATACAATTAAGAACATATTATTATAATTTAATAATGATATGTTTTGAATTTGTGGAATGTATGACCCAATTGATACATCCCTTCAAAGAAAAAGGCTTCACATTTGGCTAATTCAAAACTATTCATACTTTTTCAATGTGTATGCTTGTCATACATATGAATGTAGATTTTTTTTCTGTTTGTTTAACAAAACTATGCATTGAAATCATATCCGGACAAATTTTCCATGCATCGATCAACCGGTCTATGAATCGCAGGTTTACCAATACGGTACTTCAAGTCTAATCCCCCATTAAACAAAGGTCAATTTGTCGATAGCGATTATTATCAGTCGTAAATTCCAACACTCGTTGATCAAAAAATACAACTTTACAGAGCTGTTTATTCAAATCAAACACGCATTATATTCGAATAATAACTTTCCAAATAGGAACCTTCTGCCTACACTACTTAACAATCCACCTATACATGTGTGTATGTACATGCATATGTATGTATGTATGGAATACATTTTATTGAACTTGAATTATGAGAGTATGTCTCAACAGTGTACCTATGCACGTGTACATACATATGTATTGAATTGTATAGTTTAACCAAAAAATAAACACAACGGAAACGGGAGAAACGCTCGTAATAAGCACCCACGCGTGACGACCTCTCACCTGGCGTAATGGTCTTCTCCCGAAAGATTGGTCGTTTATTGATTAGCCAGATTGACGATAAACGCATGGCAGGGCGCACAGGGGCCGATAGTTGTCGATCCCAAGACCCGTAAATTGGCCAGCAGTTCGTGACTAGAACCGCCAACCGACATAGTCAGTATGGGATATGCTCTCGAGGAAACGAGTTTTTCTCCATTAGGCCACAACACCGAAGCGAAACCATTGTCGACGACACATCCACTTAATTGCCTATTTATCAGCTAATTTCTTTTTTTTATCAATCCGCTATAAACATTTGAAGATGGCTTGTCGTCGTGTGACATGTAAATTTACTATATGTATCTATATGTACATATCGTAAATTTACTATACTATTGTTATGAGAAAATCGATTTTTTCGAAAATCAATAAGTTCGAGGCTCTCTATATTGTGACTCAAATCATTATTCATTTTTTGACTTGACAAATTCAATAAAAAATTCAAAATCAATAATAAACAAAGGAAATTCCTTCATTTCAAACAGAATGGTTAATGTTAGGAATAGTCTTCCCAACAATGTAGTATGTAATTACTGAAAACCTTAATATTTTTAAAAATAATCTAGATGTCTTTCTTGAATTTTAAGGTTTTTATGATCCTCCGAAGTCAAACCTCTCGGGTCTATCGGCTTTGCCGCCTCCCCCAAGTATGTTAAATAAATATTCTTAACAAATCCAAAGCATTCAATTTTTGTCTTGAAGTTTTCTGCCAGTATACCGACGAAATGTATAATATATGTAAGAGGGTGTACTTATGTGTAATAAAGAAACACGTTCGAAAGCTTTTATTGCTGCAGTTAAGTACAAATTTTCCTTCATAAAATTAATTAAACTATAATTGGGGGATGATTCAAATGTATAATTAATAACTAATTTCTTAAAATTAGTTATTAATTACACATTTGAATCATCCCCCAATTATAGTTTAAATGTCTTAAGCGGGCCGTTATTGAATTCATATTATAGCATTCAATTCATTATGTTATGTCGCAGTGGTGACATCCGATTTTCACTAAAACGGGTTTTCTACAAGAAATTCCAATAAATACGAACTGTGGTTATAAAAAAAAGTGTTTTGAACCATATGCATATTGCGCGCTTCGAGTTAATTAAAGGTGCATAATATTTTATTATGCATAGCAACCTTAGTGCCGGGTCACACCGGGTGACTTGGGAGTGACTTTGTTACCCAAGTGTAGTTGCTCGTGGTCACTCTTGGTCACCCAACTCGGGCAACCAGAAGTGACTAAGAATCCGATCATTAATTCCTATAAAAGTTTTCAATACGTGATAATACAATCATACGTGTTCATAGTTTTTTCACTATGGAGTCGCCGGTAGCTAATTACCGAGTTTGGCACCCTTCAATACAATGCTATACATTTTGAAAGATGGTAACGGTTGCTTAAGTAATAAAATCACCGTAACCAGACCCAACGCCAGCAACCGATCTCGCCAATGACTTGGACTTTACGACTTGGGTAACCGGTGAATTTTTTGGTATGGCATGCGCCATGCAACTGCATACATTTGATCTGGTCGCTCAAATGAAGTCACCCACCAAGTTGCCCGCAATTCACCCGGTGTGACCGGGCTTTTACTTTCTTCGGGTGATGCTCGATGGATTTCTCATCGGATCCATTTTACCATTAAGTGTATTTAACACCATTAGGGCTACGTAAAAATGACTATAGTACTAATGACTATAGTCTGGGGTAATAAATGAACAAGTTAACATTCCAATTCCAAATCTTCTATTTAAAACATATTATTTTTCCTTACTCAAAAATATTCATTAACGAAAGTTTATTTGTAAAATTTCCGGAAATTTTTGAAAACCCATTGGCTGACAGTACTGGTTATACATGTAGGTAGAAACCCTTATTTTTAGTCCTGCAATGTGATTGTGAAATTCAGTTGTCTTATTTATTTATGAATATAGTGCTAAGCTAATATTATACATATATCGTTTAAACCAAGGCTGTGAATTGAATTGAATTGTTTGTATATGAAATTCATACCCATACACCGTGAATGTACTTACATTTTATTTATACTTATTTCATTACCAATAAATAGTTCAATAAATTGGGTTACATGTCTATTTATAGTGATATTTTTAATTCCTTTAATTTTTTTTTTATATTTTGAATACTGCTATTATTTTCATTCCTAATTAGTTATAATTTTAAACGTTGGCAAGAAAAGTAGATCTTACTAAAATCGTTCCGAGCTGCAATCAGAGTCCGAGTCGAATCATAACAAAAAGTCTAGCTAATTGGTATAAAGTTTTATCAACAATAAATTACACAAATAATATTAAAAATAGATTCCAAAAAATATTTACACAATATATGTATGTATATATATATTTCTAAGCTTATATTGTTTTTAATTTGCAATTCGCACTTCAATGATATCTCTAGGAAGAATGAGTTTTTCTACTTACAGCTGTGCTCATTTTTTTCTAAAGAAACCTCAAAAATCTTATAATTACCTAGGATATTTTAGAACAAAATTAATTTTGTAATGAGTATTATTATTCGTATTTTAAATAAATTTCTTATTTTCACACACTCAAAGTTACTCACCATGTAATATGTACATAGTACATACATATGTAGATACATATTTACATGCTTACCTACGTTCTACTGAGAAACTAATAATGGTGTACTAAAGCAAAACACATTTACACATTGTAGATACATACTTGAATGCATAATATTTTAGATGCGTATGCACATTTAATATCCCATAACTTCTTGCACGTATGTATGTAAATAATAATATATATTAACTTGTCTACTTTTATTGGCAGTTTCTCTCAAGTCCGTCGTTACTTAGAAACAATGTATACTGACCATTTTACATGTAAATTTAAACGTTTTACATGCAACAATGTTTCGATTTTTTATTTCAACCCACTCTTCTTATAATAAAAACTAATATATACTAGCTTTCGATCATTATTTGTGGCTAAGAATGCGAGTAGAAAGCTTTCCTCGTCCCTTTACTCTCCCAATTTTATTCTCGGATATCGTGCAGAGGAAATGCCTAATTATTTAATACTGGTGTATTGCCAGTTGATATATCAACGAGCAAAATGGACGGACAGACAACGTTTAGTTTTAATATATTATTGAATATTCATTTACTCGTGTATATATAGTATATATGTTACAGTGAAAGCATATTTCAAGTGAAAATATATTTTCACTAGTGAAAACATATTTTCATCAATTTAAGCAGTGAAAATGTATCAAACAATGAATTTACAACGTTTAACTCTATAAATTTAACCCTAAAAACCCAATCTTAAATGAATAGGGCAGACCCTTACTTAGCCTAACCTATCCTAACCCTTAAATAATACCAACCCTAACAATCTAATATTAAATTAATAAAACCAACCCTGAAAATGTAACTGGTTATGATTTCACTGAAACGTCAGTGAAAATATATTTTCACTCTAAATTTCAAATGAAAGTTGTATGTACTGTTGAAATTTTTCGCATTTCATTTGCGACATTACGCTCAGTACATGGTCGATAGGAAAATTCTGCATTTATATGTGTATGTATTATATAAGAAAGATATATTTCACGGTGAACATACTATTCGTGATCATTCGAATCTAGATATAGAAATTTCAAATATCAAAGATGAGTTTCACAAGTCGCGAAACGTTCGACGACTTCATACATGTATGTAAGTATGTACGTTTGTACTGTTCGAATTCGACATTGCACTTTCTATAATGTTGCGAAATGCAATTTCGAACTTGAAACGATGAAATGTGTGTCGGTCGTATTGGTTTTGTAGGCAAATCATATTTTGTTGCATCGTAATGCCTCCAGAGCGAATGGATATGTTTTCGAAAGTATTCAATTTTAAATGCTTACATGCCTTAGAATTTTACATTCGAAAGTATTGGCTATAATTTTAGTTATCAATAATTCAAGAACATGCGTCGAACAATTTTGTATAAAATACAAAGTTTTTTTTTTATATTTAATATGTACATATCTTGCTTACCTTCAAGCAGGCAAAATTGGCGATAATTCTATCTTTGTACATACAAACATACATATATCTAAAAATTGTAATACCTAAGTATGCCGCCCTTGTTTGTATTTCGAGGCGTCAAAAAGAGCTTAAATTAGTATTTTGTTGTGAGATTAATAATAAAATAATTTGAGACTTGAAATACTACTTTGCCGTAAGGATGCAAAACGGATTTCAAGGAGGAAATAAATATATTGTATGAAAAGATTCTTTTGTGCTAGCACAAGAGCTGGATTGCTCTACATGAGCCATTGTGAATACTATTGCGTATCGTATGAATTATGCACATCTGGGAGGAAGCTTTTTTGTTCGATTTCTCATTATGTCGCGGTATTTGTTGTATATTGTCGTGTTGTTCGGATCTTGAGTACCCAGCATAACCACCTGAGAGATCCGCCTCGGGCAACACAAGGAGTCGATTTGCTATCATTTGCGAAACTTTCATCGAATAAACTGTATATGCACAATGTACATCGGCCTTCGATTGTAATGGCTAAGCTGTCAACATGTTTTATACCAACCCTAGCTGTGTTTTTGTTTTTTGTGTGCAATAAGTCGAGGTACAAAAAGAAGATGGGAACAGGGCACTTTCGCGATAAGCTTTATGATTGATGGTCACTATCATATTCATAACTATAATATATGTAATACGAATGCATACACACACATAAATGAAATGGCATAGCTGGAATTTTTTATCTCATGCGATTTTTCTCGGAAGTATTCTTAATTGATTCCCATAGACTTGCAGAAATCATTCGGCACATAATATAAATTTTTATTATAATGGTATACGACTGAATAAAGCATAACTTTTACGCTCGCGGCGAAAGATTCGCGCATAACTCTGCATTTTAATTTGCACTGTTAAAAATGTCGAAATCGACTGATACAGATCGGCCATTATCATAAATTCAATTCGAGTGTGTTTTTCTAAGACAGTTATATGCGAATAGAAGCGCTGGCGTTATATTGATAATTTTATTAATACGTTCGATTTTATCAATAACAGATCTACACAGCCGGATCTTTGGACATTAGTGAACATTATTTTTTAATTTAAGAAATACTATACATAAATTTCTAGTTTGTCTACAGTAACTAACTCCAATCGTTTTATAAAAGGTGCACGTATAAAGAAATGAAATTTATTATATAATATATTGCAGTTACGTAGATGTTATTGTAAATTTGAAATAAATAATCTTTTTTGTGAAAATAAAAGCATTACAAATATATGAAGATGTGCATCATCGTCAACTTCGTTTACCATACAAACACTGCTGAATGAAGGCCTCTCCAACACGCTTCCATTCGTCTCTATTTTGCGCAACTCTCATCCATCTTACAACACAATTTTTTTCTAATTTCGTCCACCCATATTCCTTTCGGCTTTCCCTTTTAATTTCTCTCGGGTACCATTTCAACAAATCTTTTGTCCACATTTTATCCATTCTTCTAGCTACGTGACCCGTCACATTGCTAATTTCAATCTATTTATTCTTACCATTAGATCAATCTTACTTCTGCCCACGTATTCTGTTTTCTAACTGTCGTTATGCCTAGCATACATCGTTCCATACTTTTTTGAGTGCATTGAATTTGGTCCACACGTTATCACTAGCACAACACAATGACCGAAGATCTACAGTGTATGATGGAAAATTTAAGAAACTTTTGAGATTTTATGTAAGGAAAAGAGCTTAAAAATATATAATCGTTGATATTATGACATGTAAATGTAGTCGAATTAACAGTGCACATGTGAAAAATTAAACTGTAGTATTATTGAATCAAAATGTTATTATTTTGGACGTCAACGTTTTAAGATGTCGACTACCGGTTGGGACACGTCGCTCTCAGTGCCTGCTCGGAATTTGGCCAGCTATGAATACATTATTTATTATATTGGGAGCGCGTCCATTAAATCAGTATTTATTATCCCGATATTAATAACGGTCATTTGAGGCAATCGCATTAATTTATGCCAATTCGATCGATCCCTTAGGCGTGGCGTTGAAAGGCGACGCGCTTAAATCAACTTATACCTCAAAACGTCACTTATTATGGCATTTTTGTTTTACAGCAGCATAAAAATAATAAAAAAGTCTGACCACTCACACAAATGTGCTTAGAAACCGGTCGTTGTTGCATTTGCGGAAAATGCACTCGCAGTTAAATCGTTAATGAGAAAATATTAGTTAGGTATACCCTTTCGCTTATGCAGTTTAATTAGTATGCACGCACTTGAAAGGTTAAATTCTTGCAAGCGTTTAAATATTAAATTAAACTACATGCAGAAATGATTAATTAATAGAGTTCGTAATTAAAATTTTCACATTGGTAAGTTACGTACGATTTTTTCATTGAGTAAATAAACTAGGTCATTACATATTTTATTGATTAATTTTTAACACATACATATTAGTATTGTTACATTTGGATTATATTTTGATTGAAACAAACGTACATATATGTATGTATATATATTTTAAATATGTTCAAAAAACGCAATACGTCAACTGATTAAACGCTGTTTTTTTATAAGTGAAAGAATCTCTAGATCGTAATAGATAAAACACCTACATCATTTTAAAAACCTGTAATCTCGTTATGGGAATGAAAACCCCTACTTTACAAACTGTGATACCAAATCGGTCAATTTAATTTTTAATTAAAAATATGTTACAATATTAATCGATCAAAACATGAGTGTAAATAATAGGTGGTTGTTTTTTTTTTGTTTCAATGTTTATTTATTTCGATTGTGATTATATTGGATCAAATTTGTATCTGTACGGATATATTATTTAACACCGTTTTGAAATTGGTTCCGTATGTCCACTGTAACAATTAATTGCGTTTTCTTTTGTAATTATATTCATAACGTACCATACGATATTAATTTTTTTATTCGTCATATCGTTTTTACGCTATTCATTTACAGCGTAGCAATTATAATTAAGATAATGGATAAAGTCATCAAATAACCGATGAAAGATAAAAACTGTAAATAGTATGTCTCGGTAGGTATGCAATGAATGAAAACGAAAAAAACCGTTCAATCTTAAATCGAATCGGCGAAACGAAAAACAAACGGTGCCAAACGCGTGCTCCGATCTCGCTCATATGCAAATGGAAATAAAAAGAAGCATCAATAAATCTTAAAAGAAAAAAATGGAATTTATATTGCATAATAAAATTTAATTTGAATTATCATTTTATATGAGTTAACCGCAAACAACTGCATTTTTCTTTGTAAATATTGGACAATTTTATATGTGAAACATATTTATAATACAAACCCGATTATAGATAAATGATTGAATATTTTAGCTTGTTTTTCTATTTAAGAATAATAAACTACAGGCATTCATAATATTCTACATATTAAATTTTGAATATACATAGATTGGGTTTCGCGATTGCTCGTTCGTTAAAGTCTCCAAAATTTCCCAGTCTTTATGAGCTAATTCAATAGGAAAAATATTACGTTTTGAATTATTTAATCATATTATTACGCAATTTACATAAATTATCGCTTTTAGTTATGCAAACATCTACATATGTATATATTAATGAAAAATATACGTGTATGTTTTTTTAATTCAAGCTCACATAAAAAACATCATCACATTATATTATACCATGAGCACGCTTGTATGTTCTAAAGCAGTTTTCAAATGAAGTTTATAGGCATTGTCGGTAGTCTTGTTTTTTCGTTATTTATAAGCTATTTATGAATACCGTAATATTATTATTGTGAACAGAATAGAAGTGGAACTTGGCGTCCAAGATTGAGAACTGTATCTATCATTCGAATTAACTTCAGAAACCGGTATGTGGACAGCACGAGGCTGTTGGTAAAAAGCGGTCCACGTCAAATAGGGCAGCTTCCGAATAGAGAGAAATAGCTACGCTAACTACCTATTGAAATGAACTCGTGCTCCGTCTGTCCCATGAATCAAATGTGATGTGAAAAATAAAATGAAGAAAAAAAAACTAGGGAATATTACCGTTTTTTCCAAGCTAGAGATGCGATCAATCAAAAGAGCATTCAGGGAATGCCTACGTTTCCCTGTGAAAACGATTAAAATCGCGAAGTTGACTATTGGCGATGCGAATTTACGATGCGTGCAAATATCGCTTCCAACTAGTTTCGCAAAATTCTTAGTAAATATAATATACGGTATGCGTGGCAATAATTACTGTGTTTATTGTCAATAAATTCTTAAATAATAACTTCCATACTCTGCTCTTCGACGCGTGTAATTTTGTGAAACAAATCGAAATTTTAATAATACTAAGATTAGCATAAAAGAGGCATTAGGTATAAGAAAAATTTATATTTTGCTACGGCGCAGATTCTTTTTTTTGAACATGTATCTGTGTTCATATATTCAATATTAAAAGCTCTCATTCGTTTAAAAATTCGACATCATTTTTATGGGCTTACAAAAAGTCTTAATATGCCAATCATCGCCTAGTATGAATTTCATACGTTTTTATGTGTGTAAAATAAAACTAGTCCAATTTGTTATATCTACATATTTTATATCTATGTATGTATGCATTCAGATATAACACAAATATTAATAAGGAAAATCATTCCTAGATTGAATGTACGATGTACATTAAGTTTTTGTAGGTGTACTATGTATGTATGCATATCCGGAAAATCTTTTTTCATAGATAATTTGAACTGGTGTAATTAACCGATTATGTACGGTGAAATTATCAATTTATAATCAAGATAATGAAGCTAATTTTACTATCGTGCCTGTATAATTTTTGGCAATTAATAAAAGTACCTGTTCACCGTATGTATGTATGTACGTTGAATGTACATATGTATATTTAATTGTCAAGGTTATGTCAAAAAAAATTGTAATAGTGCAATGAATTGTGTAACGTTATTAATGCTTTAAATAAATATATTAAAAATCTATAGAATAATTTCACAAATATTAGATGAAACGAAATTAACGATATTTGACTATTTTAATAATGAAATTGTAATTTAATTCAATTAAAAATTTATACTTTTAGCTTTATCACCAAAGATCGGCGTTCAATGGATGCTTTTCACACAAGAAATGGTTCATTATTTTCAATTTCTTAGAAAAACCATGCTTTTTTGCTCTCTTGCTTTGAACACTAATGGAGTGGTCTATTGTTAATTGAAAATTGTCCTTCCAACGCCGATCTTTGGATATTACATATGTAGATATATGAAAGTATAATAGTAAGGGCATTCGTCTACCCGCTACTAGTTAAACGATCGTATAATATAATAGATCCCAGCCAATATTGGAAAACTAATTAGATCAAAAAAATAATGAAATTCAAATCATCTGTCGTCTTTTAGAGTTTTCTAACTTTGCATATTTTATGATATGAAAGACAAATTGACAATCAAAATCCATCCTAGTCACAAATATACGTTCACACTTTCAATTCTGCCTACTCAAAAAATAAATGGGTAACCATCGAAGAAAAGCTCTCACTACACGATTTACGGCTCACGATGACTCACTGTTGAATGTAAATTTAATGAGCAAAGTTTTCTTTATATTGCATGTATCATAAAAAATTTGAAGCATAATTTGATTAAAAAAAAAATAATAATAGTAAAAAATATATATGTAATATTGACTCACGTTGGTGTGTTGTATAAAACGTGTTCACATGTCCGCACGCGGTTAAAATCCAGGTACGATCGCGCAGCCTCTCGGTACTATAACGTCTTGAGATTTTCACCGGTCAACTCGTCGAGGAACCAAACCGACCAACACAGTCACACACCACCACACCAACCACACCACCAAACAACAACAACGGCAACACACAACAGTGTCGAAGCAGCGACAACGATCACAACACCGCAGACAACATTCCGTACAGACGAATACCGAACGACACCAACCCCCGAAACTGACTACAATATATGTACGACACTCGCCGAGGGTTGAAGGGAGTACCGGCCCAGATCTCCGGCTGCGGATCGTGAAGTTATGCCTTTCACGGTGATACTAAATTCGACAAAGTAATAATGCACACGATTGCGAAACCGATCCACCGCAGCAGCCTCTTGCACCACTCACGTTTTGTCAGAGTTCTCTCGTTTCAACGGTCGTTTCGAAAATTGGTAGGTGCGCGCATTCGATGGAGCTTCTGGCGCGAAGCACACGGTCTACCGTGTCCACAACACGACTGGTCGACAAAAGCTCGCGGAGGCTTCTCGGCGGTCGACAGGCTCCGGTAAGATCGGTCTTGTTTCGGAGACGCTCGTGAGGGACCGGCAAATCCCCCGCGACGTTCATTGACACCGATATGGACACGTATGAAACAACCCCTCTCTGTACTTACACCCCCATATTTCAAAGCTTTCGATGTGCACGGCGATCGTCAGGATTGCTCAGATCGAATAAGGATTCACTCAGAGTGAGCCTGCAACTGTTCTTACAAGTGAGGGTTGATGTAGTATCGAATGTAGTACATCAGTGGTGGCCACGGGTCTGTTTTTGGGCGTGAAACTTCTTTTTCGATTAATAAAGGACGAATACCAGTCAATAAATTGATATTATTCTCGCATATTTTGAAAGCAAATAACTGCAATGAATATATATGTATATATATATATATATATATATATATATATATATATATATATATATATATATATATATATATATATATATATATATATATATATATATATATATATATATATATATATATATATATATATATGAGACTATTTTTGTATGAAATTACTGTTGACTTAATACTTTTTTTCTCTAAGAAAGACATTATTTAGCTGCCAGCGGCGATGTTTATTTTATTTAAAAATAATACTCTCAAGGGAGCCGAGTATTTAAAAACAGGAAATAATGTTTATTGCGAACTGAGGGGCCGATGTTATTAATCGTAAGTGCAAGAAAAAGAAAACGATGATTCTTAACTAAAATATTTAACACGAAACTATTTACATTGTTATTAATTTATTTCATTACAACACATAGTACTTGATTCATTTTATTAAAATACATATTGTATTTTATAATGAAAACCTCTGTCAACTACATATATCTATAGAAAAAATAGGCCAAAAATAAACCAACGCCCAAAAACAGCCCGCGTGGCCACCAGTAAAGAAAATATAAACATGAATGTCTTTACATATTGTAAACTAGTGGTTTTACCCGGCTTCGCTCGGTATTTGTAATATAAACAGCTTAAACGTGGCTAATCTAATAGTAAGCATTCATTTGTTTTTTTATTAAAGTTATTTGAATCGAAAAAAATAATATTCAACAATATCGATATCATCGTTATAGAAACTTTGATTTGTTTTCGATGCTCCCACCCAAACCTTACATAGTTACATACAAAGTCTCTTTCGAAATTATATATTAGATGTACATATGTAGTTGATTTTCACTATCACATCCTTTGTTGAAACGTCTTTAAAACATGTACTGAACAAGTACGCTTTCCAAAAGATGAAGCAAGAATTCATTTTTGAAACAATTAATGCTTAAAACAATTTATTTTTTCACTCAGCGTACGAAAGTAAGGTTTTTTGATAGAATATAGTGGAAATTAAGTTTGGAAGAAATTGGCTTTCAGTATTTAAACCGCAAGATATCAGGATCATATCTTTGAAGCAATTCATTGTTTTGTTTATACGCCTTATAAGTTTATACGTCTCATAAGAATTTATTCGTCTTATAAGTTTATACGTCTTATAAGTTTATACGTCTTATAAGTTTATACGTCTTATAAGTTTATACGTCTTATAAGAATTCAATCTATTATCTTGATTAATAAAATAAAAGCTCTCAGCTTTAAGATTGACGATCGCTGTAATCGGCAGTGTAGTAGCCAATCAATAAACTTCAACGCACAAAACCATTCAATGGTTAAATTTTCTCAACGTTATTTTTTGTCGCCGTTTGTTTATCGTTTAATCAAGAAAGTTTGAAATTAACGATTTGTGCGAACTCGTACCTACGTACAACGATTTTTTTTTAATAATTTTCTATCATTTTTTTCTATTCGTTATTATTTCTAAATTTTGGATAGCAGATTAATTTCTGACGGCGGGAAGTGTTTACAATTTATTATAATTTCGACGCTGTCATTTGCCAAGTTTGGAAAATATGTCGTCGCTTCGTTTGCGATCACAAAAAATACCAGAAATAGCGAAGAAAATATAAATCTTATACGGTAGAGAAGAATTTTAAAGAACGAAATAACGCTCGGTGGTATGCTTTGATATTTTTCCGACGTTTACGAAAATATTTTGATAAAGAAAATCTATAAAAATGAGAAGAGTGTCGACGCAATTGCTCACGATCGTCATTTCGGCTTATATGGGAAGAGGACACGAATTTCTGGACGTATTACAAATGACAAATGGTTCGAAGAATTCCTTCACTTCTGTATGAGCTTCATCTTTTAACATTAAAAGGGTATTACAAATGGTATTTCATTATAGTCGCGTGCCGAACAAATAACTTGAAAAAATAGCTTTGTCGTTTGGAATTGCCGCTGTCAACTACTTAACAGCGGTTCAAGTAGAATACAAGGATTTTCAAAGGATAATATAAAATAATAAAAATACGCAGTCGATCGAACAAAGCCGCAACGATTTATCATGACTCAATAACGAGATCGCATACCATGTCCAATATGATAAAAGAAACGTTTCATAAACAACAAACTGATAAATTGCAAACAAGCACAATTAGGAGTAATCATACCAACAATTTTTTTTATTATTATAAATTAAGCAGTTGACTTTCAAATCCGAGGTTGGAAAATGCATATCGACAATGCTGATCAGTTGTTAAAAAATTTTATAGGCTAATAAACCGCAAATCGAAATCATTAATCACCTGTTCACGGCTTAACGATGGCGCAAACGTGATTTGTCCTATCCGAATCTTTGCGTGAAATGTTAGTGCCGTAAATTTTCAGATAAAAATTGACATTTCGCACGATATAACGCCATTATTATTCGATCCATTTTAATTGCATACTTTTGCGAATGTAATCATTTTAAAATGGTTTCACTCTATACAGTCATATAAATCGGAAAGTCAAGTATTTAATTAATTATTAATTTGAAACGAGACAGAACGATACATGAAATTGATTGTGTGAACGAGATGCATTGACTCGACTGTTTATTGGTGGAGCACGAATTCGAGACACCAATCAATGGATTATTTGAATTGTCTTTTGCGGAAAAAGAGGCGGAGCCATGTGTACGCGCTCGTTTTATTTAAGGGTTGTATTTATTGGATTGCGTCTTACGTCGGCCATTGTTATCAATCGGGAAGAATGGGCGACTTTTTGAACGGAAAACGGTTGACAACACCTGAGGCGAAGTGAGGCGCAAACGAAAACAGGTTTGCTTCGAAGCGGCTGTGCCAACCCCTGCCCCCGCAATCCGTCCCCCTCCACCCTCCCCCGCAGTGGCGAGTGCCCCTTCACCCCTCGCACCAAAACACTACACGCCGCACTACACCGCACCCAAAAAGGTAACTACGCATTACAAAAATACACACATGTACATCCACTCATGTCCACGTACATATTGTACAATGTAACGTGCATACCCTCGCACACACATACGAGCCGAAAAAATTGACAATTCCCGGAAGGTCTCCAAAAGATGTTTAATTGAAGTGAATTCAAGTCCTCTTGTTATTAAGTCATATTTTCCGATGTGGATACGACCAGTTTGTCAATTCGCAGAATCGGCATTATCCTAATACAATTTGCGTATATAAACAGTTGTATTTGTGTGTATATGTAATTAGAGCAAATAAATTATATGCAATTCATTTGTTTTGTATAGAACGAGTGTATAATTGGAAACAAATAAAATTCATTTGTTTTAATTTTTCAAACGATTCACAATTGTATGTATGTATCTACCTACATATACACTGTGATTGATATTTAATGCATTTGTTTTTATCAAAAATGGCGAAAGTAAATGGTGGTTTCGTATGAGATACGCGTTGCATTTTTAAATCAGTGTTTGAAAATGTTTATAATAAATAAAAATAATAAATCCGTTTTTGTCAATATCGGTGCACGGCCAGGTGCAAATGGACCCGTCCCTACCGCTCCAGACCCAAGAATTCCTTCATTACTACTCTCCTTTCTTCTTATACCCAAAGCTTACCTTTTCAGCAGTCGTCAACCTTCAATCATTTCATTTAAGCGTGATGAAAATCTTATATATTTATGTGTATACGTACATATATTACAATCCAAGTGTACATATGTACATCTCATCGTGCAAGTTTGTTGATACACGAACCAATCTGGCCAGTTACACTGTATGCAAAATAACAGATTGACAAATCGTTTGCTCCATCTTCCATTCTCCGTCTTCTACGTATGCGTACTCTGGGTTGAAATGTTTTAAAAATCAGCGGAAATGGGAATTATAGCAATGTTTTAATACATAATTTATCCACAGAATTTCCCATTTTTAATACTTGGTGTTCTGGTAGGTCAATAATTTTGACAGGTATAAGTTCCATGCGACACCTGGTGGGAATCTATTTGAAGATAGCTTTTGGCTTTTATCACTTTAACTAAAATCTATAGTTCGTGTATGAACAAACTAGTATGTTCGTGAACGAACCGAAGTGAACATTTCGACTGTAGCATATATAAATAGTCAAAATTCTGGAATTTTATTTCTTTTTGCCTCGTAAAATGATCAAACATGATAAAAAAAAAAATGTTTTGAAATATGCATTATCATCGCACCATTGCAATCGAAAGTTGTAAGCAAAACTTCAAGGCTTCGTTCGATTCAACAGGTAGGTGGGTAGCTTCGAAGATTTGATTGTAACCACGCTGTCTCTTTTCCTATTACATTTTAGGCTTTCTATTAGTAGATACGTAGTAATTCCAATTTTTTTATTTAGCCCATATAATAACACACAAGAGACGGCAGCAGTGATTGCGAGCGATTCGGAATGCGGTGCGATGGTCCATCGTTCAACATAATCCAGTTGTCTATCCGCGTTTTTTTTCGGTGTTTTTTAGTACCTCGTACGTGCTTTTTGCTTTCGTCCTTCTGTATTATAGACATCTTCCGTCAGAGCCGCACTTGGGACTAAATACTTAATAGATGAAAATAATAATAATAAAAAACAGCATACGGTTGTAAACAATTCCTCGTCGGTAGGTACGTACATCATCAGAGTCCTCTTTTACTTTTTGCCCCGCATTTTTTAGATACCTAATCGTTCGTATCTTGCTATAAATTATTGTATACCTCTACAGATAGGTACGCATATGAAAAGCCAACCCTGCCCCTAGGGATCCCTATATAATTGATAAACACTATACACACCCATTCTTTGTCGACGAAAGTTAATAGAGCGGCAAAGGAATTCGTAAAAGAAACACAAGACAAAAGGCAAGGACGATCGACATACCAATTTAATGGACTGTCAGATTTTGTAATCCAGCTCTATCATATATCTATGTACATACATATGTACATGCATATGAACGATATTTAAAGAAAGATTTTAAATCAGTACAAAGCCATTTTTAAATAGACAATTCTCGCATAATTAATCGCGGATTAAATGAAATAAATTATCAATTGTAAATATAGTATGCATTTTTCAAAGATTCGTGCCATTCTCCTTCTTCGAATCAAAGTTTTATTATTTATCAATTAATTTGAACTCGGTCGATGAAAAGGAAGATTTTCATTTACAATATATCTATGCATGTATTTATGTATGAGTATGTTTACGGTTTAAAAAGTCAAAAAATTATCACACGAGTAAATGAATTTCTGGAAAACCAAAACATTATAAAGATTCAAATAATTATTTGATAACTTTTCACCGTTTAGACAGACGCCTTAAAAACGTATTATCGCTTGAAAGACTAAAATGTTACATATTTCCTCATAATCGCAAGCAAACATTGATGCTTAACGCATACATATGTATGTACATATGAGCCGTATATTTGAAAGTGGCGCTAGTCCAATATTCAGTTCCAAAAATACTATTTATATTCGACTTAATTCACAAATTTCTATCACTCGTTTTAATTTAATTTTTAATGTCCAGAATCTCAAAAAAGTACCACTAATATACCAGTAATGCCACTTTCAATTATAACGGCTCATATTTATATGTATAAGTATGAGTGAATACTAAACATTAAATTTATACACTGAAAATATCGAATTTTGAATGGTTCTTTTTTATAACTTTCTTATCAATTCTTCACTTAAGTATAGATATGTTGTGTCGAATTTCAATTAGAATGGAATTTATGATAAAGCCTGGATATCAACATGACACTATCCACGCATACGCATTCGTCTGTCATTACGCATTCGTAAAAAGTTGATTTGGTTCAATGTGTGACCGTTTAAAGTCAAGTTCAAAAGTGAACGCTCGTCTCAAGCGTACGAGTCCAACCAATTGACCGATTTTACACAACTCGTTTTTTTTTTTTTTTTGCCCGGTATTTAAATCATTTTTTTAATATTCGACATTATTTCGCGGCGCATGTATTTTAACATAACCGTCGACAGCGATTTACGATCGACACGGTTGCGTCTCCTAGAGGCGGAATTCCGCACATTTTTGTATTGATTCCGCAAAGCGAAACATGTCGGAAAAATTGTGAAAAGCGGACATTTCAACTAAAAATAATTATTAACTACTACTACTAACGTACTAGTAACTACTACTAATGTACTAGTAACATATCACATCTAAAGTCATTTTATACATATGTATATTTTTATACATTTCACAATTTATACTAGCGCAGCACAGACCGGCAACTGTACGTAAAAAGCAATACGAAAAATATTCTTTAGTACATCCTATTTGGACTCATATGTTCCGTAATATGTACGTAGCGTATCGTGACAGTAGCAACCGACACGATTTATTCATATTATAAAGCAGTACATGTCAAAGAATCGGTTTCCTTTGGCCACTGGAAATATTCACGCACGACGTAACGTCATAGTGACGAGTGCACCCGTACTAATAAAAGTGCATATCAACATTTTCGGAAATGACGATCGACTTAAGTAATATTGCGCCGTATTGTCGCGCTCTGCAATGTACATATGTATATGTAAGGTGGTTTTGCCTTGTTTTGCCTCGTTCAAAACAAGTATGAACGTACCGAAAACGAACAGTGCTGTATAATATGAATAGAAATAGTCTTTTCTGTGCAGTGCTGTGCCGAACTGTTGACTTGCAGTGCTGGATAATATTAATAAACTCGTGTGATTTGATTCATGTAAGAATAATAAATAAGTACGCAATATCTATTAGGCAATATAACAAGATTTTTTTTAATTAATTTATTTAAATCGAAACAAATTCTTGATCGCTTTGAAATGAAGAATTTTAATTTATTTCGTTGATGAGTAAACATTTTTGCATTTATTAAATGAATTAGTTACATAGGTTTGACCCGCATTATATTTATTAACGTTGTGCTATATTTGATTGTATAAAAACAAGTTTAAATTTCTATCAATAGATAATTGTATTAAAGTCGCTGTCGATGACGTATATTTTTATACAAACTGGTTCAAATTACACGTTGAGATTTTTTTTATTGGTCAATCGCGTCCACCTTGTCGCAATATCATTTTTTTCGCAATGTTTTGTTTGCATAGTAGAAAAACAGTTATGTATTATGCTATACATATATTATACAACTAGGACTTCCGCTCATCCCGCGATAACGGGACGAACGTTGAAGGAGGGGATGAGATATTTTCCGATGTATAACGCCTACCTTGCACTTGACGATTACATCAATTCAAAATTCTCGGTCAACCAGTTTTGAAAATGAGAGATCAAAATCGAGAGAAAAAATCTGATTCACACAGATCTCGATTCGCTAATACGTTTTCCAACGTTTAACATTTGGCCAACGAAATAGAAAATATTTTAAGTGGATTGAAACTTTCAGAAATTAATTTTTGTCCAATAATTTTAATTTCTGAAAGATGCAAGGGTCATATATTTCGGTATCGCATTGGCGCCGTTTAATCGTCAATTATCACAATTTATTTGCGTAAATATAAATGAAAAATAAAATAAACGATAATATTCTTTCGAACCGACAGAATTTACGTTGGCTAAAATACGGTCGTCGTTTCAATTATACGCTCGTAAAATGCCTAAAGAAGACTTTAAAAGTCTCGCGGACTTGCATATTTACATATATTGTATAATTAAATACACACTTTTGAAAATTAAATTAAAAGAATCGCATTCGATATGTATTATATAACAAGTGAATAAAAGATTTATATTCGATTGAATCCTACCTATCTACATTACACACACATCGAATGTCGACTTTCTCTTTAAGACCTTAATAGAAATTATGTATCTGGTTGCTAAAGCAATCTATTAAGATTACATTAAATTGCTTTTGAAAAAATACTGTACAGCTTTCAAAGATGCGAACATAAGGAACACGGTGACACAAAATCCAGGCCCATTAACGATTCGTGACTTGGGTAGCCATCTTGAAATACCTTTACAAATGTCATTTCGTCATAAATGCAGCAGCACGAGGAGCTCGTTAATATTAACACTTCTTTGACTACACGTTTCTCAATACTTTTACAACATTTAAATTATTCAAATAAAAGGAAATCTCATTTAGACCATTCATTTAGAATGATATGTATGTATATGTATGCTTCTTGTGTATTGTACGTGGCTGCTTTTTGATTGGTGTTTAATTGGACTTTTAGCTGTATGATTATAACACCGGATCAAACTGTAACACCATAGTGGAAGCGTTTTTTTTATGGTGCTCGTTGCGCTCTCGTGGATCATTAGTGGTGTTGAAAAAAAATTCTAACACCATAGGAAGACAACTATTAGTTGGAGCCGTGAAAATTCCGCGAAACGAACGCGGAAAATGGAAGATGCTGTGATTTATTTACAATAATTATTTGCTACCGTGAATTGTTATTAAAGATGAAAAAAAAGCAACGAGCTCACACTAACCCAAAGGTTAATTATTCTTCTTTTTCACCGTCGAAAATAATTTACGAGCTTTCCGGGGCTACCGTTATGGACATAAACAAGTCAGCGTGTGTAAAACTCAATGCTTGCAAAAGCCTCGTCGGTGACGTCGACAACAACGAGAGATGAACACAAAATATTAAGAATATATATTCACCGTATTATATACCACCTCAACCTTTAACCTCCGCTTGCGTATATTTCACGATCTGTACACAACTGTCCGTTGCAAAAAAAGCTATCAAAGTCATCTCGAGTGACGCGCGCGATAAACGTTGAATTCATACAAGTATGCGGGTGTACTCGCAAGAACAATATCGCCTTTCGAGGAGACGTGTTCGATTATTCGAAAACCGTTAAATTTATACGCTATAGCTTACTCTTCGAGTTAGTTCACTTTTTTTCTTTTTAACATACCTGCCTACCTACTCTGCAAATTGCTGAAGTTCCTTCGAAATGAGTTGACGGAGGCGACGCCGAATAATCGTGTCCCCCAACATCCTTATCGTATGGTCAATGTGAGTAGTCAATAAATGTACTATCGTGATAATGTAAAATATAAATAAGAAATATCTACCAATTACGAACATCCAGTAGAAGTGCTACTACAATACTTCAAACTTTGGGAGTCACAGTAGACTTTGATTTCATTAAATTATTTAATTGCTTCATATGACTTAACAGATAGATTTTTTTTAGTCAACAGACGGCTTTTTTTTCGATTATTTTATATCGAGAAAGGACAGAAAACAAAACCGGTGGCGTGCCGTGAATCTCCCTGTTTTTATCACACAGCCTCGCTTACGTGTGCGCGACTGGATACAAGGGGACTCGGTATGACGTCAGCAAAACGTATGGAAAATATTTATTTATTTTATTCATACATTTAAATATATGCCAGGAAAGCCTAACAGGTAAACCCCAATGCCAATTTATTTAACATACTTGGAGGAGGCGGTAAAGCCGATAGTCCCAAGAGGTTTGACTTATCTATAAGAGAAAAAATTTAAAATAACGATGATAAAATAAAAGAGAGGAAAAAGTCAACATAAAAAAAAAAAAACAAAATATAAGAAAATACAAAAAGATAAAAAAATAATAGAACAGCAAAATGATAAATATCTAAAAGAATATGAAAATATAGAAATAAAGAAAGATATTGGAAAAGAAGAATTATAAAAATCCTTTAATAAAATATTATAAAAAGTGTAAGAAAGACATCTACATATGTATGAACCTATGTACATATGTAGCTCATCCTTAAAAATATAAAGGTTTTCAGAATTTACAACATTGTTGGGAAGACTATTCCAAACTTAAGCCACTCTGTTTGAAAACAAGGAATCTCTAATCAATTTATTCGATTTTTCTTTTAGGAGTCTGAGTGTGATGTCTAAGATGAGTGTTGTCATTGAACATAAAGAGGTTGGACATGTGATTATTTAATATTTTATAGTCTTCGATTAAGTCGCCTCATGTTCTTCCAGTGTGGTGAGACTAATTAAGTTCAATCTCTCAGTATAAGAAAATGATCATAGGTCTGAAAAGGGCTGACATAGAGTCGAGAGAAGAGATTGAAATTATAGGTCATGTGGTGAGAAAACGGGACAGAAAATGGAAAAGACAAATATACGAGTGTATTCAAATCCCAACAAAATTTTGAAAATTGGCTCATTATGAGTCCGTTAGGCTGGCGTTTTAGGAAAATATAATAAGAAAATAAAATATGGTAAGAACACACTGAATCGTATGTGATGGGAGTATCTTCATGTCATTGTTAATTCGTACGATCTTATAATTTCGACAAATTTCTCCCACATTCCTTCAAATTATCAATCACTGTCAAATCAAGAATACAATATCACCAAATACACTCCACGGGACGAGTTTTTCCCTAGATCGCCATAGTATAAATTGGGCGTGCTAGCGTTTTTTACGTGCACCTTAAAATGTTTTGTGTCTGCACCTTAAAATGTTGTCTCGGTGTGATGAAAAATGGAATCGTGTTGAAGTGGACTTTATCCAGTAAGCAGATGGTGTACGTTTGATGATAATTATGATGATATCCAATTCGTCGCTAGCTCATAAAACTTAGGAAACTAAGTGGAAACTTGGATCTGCCAGAATGTGAACCTTGTGACTGAAATTGATACAGTGCGGCTTCGTGTAAGATTTAATTGGAATGGCGATTGTCATTTATGTATGTACATATGTGCAACGGAAAATATAAATTAAAGACAAAGATAAAGCTTTTAAAGTGTAATAAATGAGTTATTGCCGACTTTTGAAGTACCCAGGCACGACACTGATTACATCTAATGGGCCCATTTATTCGTACTATCGTTGGTTGTGGTAAAGATGTCACACTTTATATGTATGTCTTGCTTTGATGATTTGAACTTTGGATATCAAAATTGCCTCGTTTGAACTTGTACAATATATGTATGTATGTATGTAATTTCCCTACTGCATATATGGATGCCTTAGCGTCACTCGTGCATGCCCTCTCCCTTTGTGTTCGAGTTTCACGCTCGAACAAGATGACACTCCCCCTCTAATTCGAACTCGATCGTCCCGATGGAGGGTGGGTGGGTGGGTGGGGTAGGGGGTATTCGAGATCCGGACGATGGTGTCACACATTCTTCGTCGGTGAAATATTTCGCGTTGTCTTCGCGGTATGAAAACGGCACGGGAAGGCTGTTGAACCCGGCACGGCATCAGGTAAAAAGTTGCGATTGAGGAATTCTTCCTTTTTATTTTGTAAATAATGGTACGTTTGCCGCTGCAGGACCGGACGGCGGTCGACGCAGCTGTCGGAAGAAGCTGCACCACTGCTTGTTGCGACACACACGTGTCACTGATGTTTGCCGGCCGAATTCATCAGCGGTTGACTTTTGCTATGACTTGAAATTTTCAGTCTACCTCGCTTGTGATCCGTCGAATGAGTAGTGTTGTTGTTGGAGCTGTCTCATCTTGGCTAATCGACGCGATAGAAACATCGATGGTGCAATTTACAACTTTTTAATTAGCACATTCCATCTTTAAACTGCGAAGAGCGATCCTTGACCAAACACTTTCGATTTCATTTCCAAATTGCTTGTAGGAATCTTAATAGCATCAAATTAGAATCGAATAGGAATTCTAAGCATTCCATAGGAAGATGATAGCCTTCATAATAATAGAGCTCACTAGCATATTTTAGGATCTGGTTCAGATCAACATACATAAGTATATCCATAGATACTGTCTAAATGAATTGAGTTCATGTGTGAAAAAAAAAACTGCGCCAATTTACATATCTAATATATAATTTCGAAAGAGACTTTGTAACTATGTAAGGTTTGTGTGGGAGCATCGAAAACAAATCAAATTTTCTATGACGACGATATCGATATCGTTGAATATTATTTATTTTCGATTCAAATAAATTTAATAAAAAAACAAATGAATGTTTACTATTACATTAGTCATGTTTAAGCGGTTTATATTACTAGAGGTAGGACCGGAAGCGTGCCGTTTATTGTTCAATTGTTGTAAATGCTTTGTAAAAAAGGTTGGGCAAACCTTTAACAATGCATTTACAACATTTGAATAATAAACGGCACCCTCAGGGTCCAGGCTTTATATATTACAAATTATATTACAAATACCGAGCGAAGTCGGGTAAAACCACCAATATTATATATTTTGAATATTAAATATTTTCACTGTGCCAGAAAATTAAGATTTAACGAGAAACTTAACACTGTTAATAAAGAAATGATTTTTTTTTTTTAATAAACGTTAATTCTTCTGCAAGGTGTTTAATAATAATTCAAAAAGCAGTAAATAAATAAATCAATAAATCTTAGATATTAGAAAAAAAAAACAAAGCGTTTTAAGTGCCATCATGAAGTGTCACAATAACGTTGTACATATGTACCACTTTCATAATAATAAATGGACAACTTACATATATGTATGGCGTCGTCTCTCTCAACTCTCAGATGTTACCCTGATCATGGCTGAAGATATTATCAGCTTATTGATGTTAATCATCTCTTTAGCAATATATTCATCCAATTGAACTGACAGTGAAACTAATAAGGCACTTACGATGCTATGACCGAAAATCGGCGTTCTATGGATGCTTTTCGAACAAAAAATTGGTTCACTGTGAAATTAAAGATATTTGACTATTTTAATCATGAAATTGTAATTTAATTCAATTAAAAATTTAGAAGCTAATACTTTTAGCTTTATCACCAAAGATCGGCGTTCGATGGATGCTTTTCACACAAGAAATGGTTCATTATTTTCAATTTCTTAAAAAAGCCATGTTTTTTTTGCTCTCTTGCTTTGAACACTAATGGAGCGGTCTATTGTTATTTAAAAAGCATCCATCCAACGGCGATCTTTGGATACTTGCTACTTAATGTCTCAACCCTAGGAAGCAGAATTTAAAAATATTTTTTAAGTAAAGGCCGAAACACCGCAAATCACGAATAAAACGCATTTGAGCCTATGTACCTACAATATGTGGAACTTACAACGTTATGGTTTGGTACCCCTCATACGATGCATCATTAGTATAAGTACTGCACTACGTGACTAAGTCACACCGTGTAGGATGTAGGAAATAAGTCACATGACATTATACTCAATACTAATAACTAGAATAATGAACCATTGTTCAAATTTCATGTCCATCAGTGCCCATACAAAGTTGGGTATTTGTTAGAATGTAAATAGATGTAGAGGTAGGTGAATTTAGATTTAGTACTACTACTTTTCGAGATATGGGATTTAGAATAGGTACTGAATTGGTTGTATTTATTTGCGAAATGTTGCCTTAAGCAAATAACTGCCCCTATTAGTAACGCCACTGCAACCCAAGATCTTGTGGGTGCTTCTACCCATACAAAACACTCGCGATTTGAACAATTTATTATGAATATATTTTTCGAGCGCTCAAGTATTGATATAAATTTGAAAATTATGAAAATATATCGGCCACGTATATTTACGAGTTATTAAATTATATATTCGCTCGTCCTGCCGACCGACCGATCGAATTCTCGGAACCATTATCATACAATTGCATTGTTTGAATTTTCGTAATGATAAATAATGACGCGAAAGCGGTTATAAAATGATCCATTGTATCTTTCGTCGTGTTTAGTGCTGGTTTTTACCTACTTCTTCCTTTTTTATTCCCGTTTTGCCTTTTTGTCGTTTTTTTGGAATGCAAGAATGGGACCAGGTGCCGCGTACATTGTCCGACCGCCAATTACCCGCCAACCCATCTTTGACTCCATTCCATTTCGGTCGTCAATGATTAAATTCCTCTTTTTAAGGAAGGGAGAAGAACCTTTTTCTCCGTATCGAATTGAATATTTTATGTTTTAATATAAAGTATTTGTTTTAAATTTTAGGTAGAGATTGTTCTGGAGGCTGTACAGATAAACTTGGTCGGGGCGCTGGCGACCCCATTGATCGCGTCGCGTGTTGAGTGTCGTCATCCAGTGTATAATTCCATCAAAATTGCTCAGAGGGTCGGAGGAAGGTCCAGAGGTCCGGCAACAAAAAGCTCGAGTCACAGCAGAGGAATGCGCTTTGTTGCGTGCACATCATTGATTCTCTCTAGATGTGGTTTCTGAAAGCTCTGGAGCTGGTTGCCGCATTTCATCTGGGCTAGGGGTGACGAGCCGATGGTGACATGCGTCTCCCTGTCCTCTTGGGACTGATGACGACCAGAGTGGTATGTGTGAGTGCGTTCTCGGTGAGGCGGAAGGAGGCGGCCACCGAGGCCTGTGGGTTCTGTTGGAAGCGTTGACCTCAAGTTGGCCGCCCAAAACGAGTCGCATTTTCATAACGGGTTGCCGGCACTTTTGGGCTCCCGGTGCACCAGACCGCTGCACCAGAAGTGTCCGACACCTAACCGCACCCGACCGACGCAAATCAAACTCGTCGGAGAGCGGCTGCAGAGACAGGCACGCAAGTCCCATAGTTAAGCGACCCACTGAACCATTTGATACGATGCTGGAGCTTGGATAGTGGTTAGCGAACATATTCTGTTGTGAAATGGTTGAACTCTGTCTTTCAATTATTTTACAATGGTGTTCGTTGAATTTTTTATATTAGGGGAAACGTTACAGTCGTTGGCCGCTTGAATTGAAATGAGGCGTTAACGCCAATTGATGGTAAGTTAATACATTGCTATCAGTTCATAGGGAACAGAAGCACCACCAAGGGTACAAATGGTACTAAATTATGTCACAGAGCCCTTATTATGTACGTTAAAGCTTGAGTGACCAACGACTGTAATGTTAAGCGTTGATATGCCCCTTTCAGGTATGAAAAATGGTAATCAGTTATGTGTATAGTTTTAAAGAAAGAAGGGATTCTAATTCAAGAACTTTATGTATAATAAGAAAAGAAAGCTGGATTATATTCATTGAACATGTGTTTATAGAGTACTAGCTGTTTTACCCGGCTTCGCTCAGTATTTGTTATATAAACAGCGTAAACATGGCGAATCTAATAGTAAATATTCATTTGTTTTTTTATTAAATTTATTTAAATCGAAAAAAATATCGACTCATCGTCATATAAATTTTGACTTATTTACGAAATTCCCAATCAAAGATACATACATACATATATACTTACATATAAAGTCTCTTTCGAAATTATTTGTAGTGTATTTTATTTTTATTTTTATTTTTACATATATACCAGGAAGGCCTTACAGGTAAATCCCAATGCGCCTTCCTGGCCAATTACAAATACAAATACAGCATTTTTATTATAAGTCGTTGAATTGCGAGACACTGAAAAAACTCGCAAATTAACGAGACATCTATGAATTGTACATAAATTTTTATTGTACATCAATCAAATTTTTCAAATAGTGGTGACATAGTAGGTAGGAAGGATTTTTAGCCAATTTTTTTTCCGGGAACCGTTTCAACAATGAAATCAGAGAAAATTGGCAAACTCTGATAGGAAACGATCAACCTGGAGTCATAAATCCAGGTCTGACCAACAGCATACTCTGAAAAATTCATTTTCATTCAGGGATAGAACCCGGCACCTTCTTGACGGTAAGCAGACGATTAACGTCCGAGCTATGCTGCTAATAAATTTTATTGAATTTGCAATGAAAATCTTTATATTATATACTGTTTATAATCACTAAAGGGCGGATAGAGAGCGTGCTTTTTCCAGGAATCACGGCATTTTGGGTCTATTCACAAAGCCAGAGTGCAATAAAAAAAGGTTCGGCGAACCTTTAACAAAGGTTCATCATAAAAATGAACAATGCACAACGAACAATAAACAAAGAACGGCACGTTTTCGGTCCGACCTCTAATATGTAATCACTATATGTATGTATTGAAAATTATGGTATCTACACTTACTTACATGCAGGGCCGCTGAGAGAAATCTCGGGTCCTGGGAAAAATTATTTCGGGCCTTATGGCAAACTAAAAAAAAAATCTTATTGATATATTTTTAATATGCGAAAAATCTATCAGAACTGTTGGTTTTTATTTTTTTAAATAATTGAATAAGAAAGTATGATATAACAGGTATGATTTTACATGGATACAAAGAATACGTGGATCGAAAAATAATTTATATTTAGCATTAAATAAATACATTTATTTTATGTAGAATAATATAAAATATCAATATCGGTCAGTTAGATGTTCTGATACAGGGCCCTTCGAGTAGTCCGGGCCTTGGAACTTTACCCCGGCTCTCCCCCCCCTCCCCCTTTTCATTGGCCCTGCTTACATATACATTTCAATTGCACATTTTATAGTGCAACTTTAGCTATGTAAATCACGTTTCATATTAAAATTAACATGTAGAAATATACTACTTTAGCCATGTTATCTTTCAATGCTGATTTAAGTCCAAAATTTAGTAGCTGAAAAGTAAATAAAATGAAAAAAGATTTCATGAGAATATTTGATATGATCAAATATTGTTATGAATTTCAAATATGTATT
The DNA here is from genome assembly GCF_051622035.1 of Arctopsyche grandis. Taxonomy (NCBI): domain Eukaryota; kingdom Metazoa; phylum Arthropoda; class Insecta; order Trichoptera; family Hydropsychidae; genus Arctopsyche; species Arctopsyche grandis. The sequence goes on from NC_135360.1 coordinate 17,867,914, forward strand.
ATATAGTATATTTGCAACTTGTGTTTTAAGTAGTTTTAAGGCAAATAATATTATAAACCGACAGACATTTAAACTAATATGTAGATATTTGTAGGAAAGATTTTTTAACGTGCTGAATGTATGGTTGGCTAACCTGCGTGGTATGGATCGTGTATGAGACCGATGCGGTGCAAACGATCGAAAAGCTCCAGACAGACTGAACCACAGATTAACGACACGTGTACCTTATGCGTGCGCACTGCTCGCACTTACACTAAGCGAAATCTACCCGAAGTCCCGACATACCTACCCTGTATACGTTCTGTGCTTCTGGTACTTTAGTTCCGAATTTTTCCTTATTAAATTTTTAAAAACTCGCCAGAAAGATCCAACTCAATTTTAATAATTACCATTTTAATAATTGCATCTGTGCACATCGAAAGGTTACTCGTCATCTGATGTGCAATTTTTCATTCGTGAAGTCGAGAATTGCGTTTAAAGCAGCCATCCAGTTAATCTGTGGTTCAATCTGTCTGGCGCTTTTCGATCGTTTGCACCAAACCCGTATGAGACACTTGCCCTTAGGTGAGCCCGAGATAAAGACGAACGAATAAATACTGTCTAAGCTACTCCATGTGTATAATTTGGAACCCCCTGTATCCAGGATCCTACACATATGTATTTCACATATTAGAGTAGATGATATACATATGTATGTGGTAAACGAATTATTGCGCAAATTGCGATCGATATTAAAAAATTTATAGTGTGTGGCTTTCCATTGATGGAGTTTTTGGGTTCCAGATGTTCCGTCATCGAGATTTTAGTGACGTGCGCAAGATCACTTTTTATGGAATAATCACCGAACCTACGAAAGCTATGAGAGCTATTTTGAATGTGAGTAGATTTAAGAGTATTGGAAGTATGTTAGATGAATTAGGATGGATGAGTATTAGAATTAGTCTAAATATTAGTACATTGTCTTTTGTTTATAAGTTAGATCATAAGTTATTACCTAAGTATTTTGATGATTATATAATAAGGAATAGAGATAAACATAGTTTTTATACTAGAAATAAGGACAAACTAGTTGTAAGTAGAGTAAGAAAGAATAAGACGGCTGGGGGTGTTTTTCACAGGGGTGTGCTCATGTATAATGCCCTCCCTGAGTGCGTCAGGTCTGCTAAAAACATGGATGCATTCCTGCGAGGTGCGAAGAGACACCTCTGTGAGGGACAGTACATATAAGTTAATTATAAATTTTAGAGTTAAGTATAATAATTAAGATGTATTTTTAAATTAGCTTGATAGCTAAAATATATATAAATAAATAAATAAATAAACCATTTATGCATGGTAGTTAAAATTAAAAATTAAATTATATATTGCTGTCTATTAGGAATGATTTGGGACACCATTGTGAACACACACAGTTCAATCAATGTTGTTTTTCGACCTTAAAACTTACTAAAAACCGACCAATTATTTTGGTTTCTCTACTACGTAAAAAATAATAAATGAGTTAACATTAAAAAAATTTCAATATATTTTATTTAATACAAAAATATATTTATAACGATATAAAAATAATACGCTAATTTTATTATGAGTAAGTAAAACAAAAAGGTGGATTGGACAAGAAACAGCACATGGCCAAAAAATTGACGTATCAGGGCTCGGCGTCAGCGTGAGCGTTGGTAGGTGACAGGTGTGGTTGGAATCAAAACTGAGTAGATACATAGATAGTAGTGGAGAAACGTCCCAATGGAAGCGGTCCCACAGGCCGGCCACACAGCCGGTCAGGATCTGACTCGAGAGCAGGTGTGGCTGGTGTGCCGCGCTTGTCTTCGAGAGGCCGAAGGAGCCGTGGCCCTGGCTGCAGCTCCTCGCGGCCTGCCACCCCTCGCAGCCATGCTTCTCGACACGACCAGGCTGCGACCACCGCCAGACCGCCCCCTACCCCAGAGACTGTGTCGACCTTGTGCCGACAAACTGTGCGCGCTCTACTCTTTCCGCCAAATGTGTCTCGAATCCCACAGAAGACTCACGTTGCTCCTCGACCATGCAGACTGTCGCCTGCCGCCGCCTCCGCCTCCGCAATCGTTGTCGATAGTCGACGTCGACGTGGACCTGGAAGCTGCGGATCCCGAATGGTCTCTCCCTCCGCCCAAAACCCCACCCAAACTCTTCCAAAGTCGAACGGTTCAAACGCAGCCCATCGGTGATCATTGCTCCGTTTGTAAACTGGATCCTCACACCTATGGAGTGTCCACGCCCAAATCTAAAATCAATCACATACCATGTCCGAAATGCTCCAAAGTATTCACCAAACGTTTACACTTCAAAAAGCACATGATCGAGCAGCATCAATTTAAAAAGAAAGATATTGTGTATCCGAACAATATTATATTCCCAACCGTGATCTCGTTCAATTGTAAGACTTGCCACTACGTAATGGACAATCGCACTGAATATAATGAACACATTGCTACGTGTTCGTTGAATGGAAAGATGGAAATGCACACTTCCGATGCTGAAGATACGCCTATATTCAATTTTAAGACTTCGTCGAGTTTAGCAGGCGTTGCCATTAAATCGGAACCTATCGACGATTTTCTAAACGGGGACGATTTTGATAATAGGGATGATGATGATTTCAACGGAAACGATGAAAAATTCGATCAAGTTCAATGTAACATTGTCGAAAAAACAGAAAAAATTTGGGATCCGAACAATACTCATATTACGAATCATAACGCTTTGAAATTCAGCATCGAGACTAAACCGTCCCCAAAGAGTCTCACCAAAGTAAAAGTCACTAAAGATTTTATGTGCAAGGTATGTAGTAAAAGATTCTCTACAAAGATGTGTTTAAGACGACACACTGCCATTCACAACGACGATTCGAAACCGTATCGTTGCCCGATTTGCGGCAAATCGTTCGCAAAAGAAGGGCATAGAAAACGTCATGTCATCACCCACGATTCCGTTAAAAGGTTCAAGTGCGACTACTGCAACAAAGCCTTTCATAGAAAAGACAACATGCAAACTCATATGCGTGTGCATACAGACGCTAAGACATTCCATTGTGGCAGTTGTGAACAAACATTCACATCAGAAACTCAAATGATACATCACCGGATCAGTATACATGTTAAGCGAAAGCAACTTCCTAAAACAGCGTTTTGTCCCATATGCAATCAAGGCTTCGTCAGAGAGAAAAGTCTGAAAGTTCATTTAAATATACACAACGGCGAGAAGTTACTTGAGTGTACTATTTGTAGCAAAAATTTTCATACAAAATGGCAGATGAACGATCACATGAAGAACCATTTAGGTCAGAAGAACTTTTTATGTTCCGAATGCGGACAAGGATTCAGTCGCAAGGATTATTTTACTGTCCACATGAGAAGGCACACTGGAGATAATCCATATAAGTGTAAGTTTTGCGGAAAAGGTTTTCCGAGACAGACCGACGTGAAGGCACATGAAAAATACCATACAGGGGAGAGGACTCACATTTGCAACGTTTGTGGTGTCGGTTTTACGAGGCCTTACAGTTTGAAAGTGCATCTGAGGGTTCATACGGGTGAAAAGCCGTACGTTTGTAAGCATTGCGGTAGGAAATTTACCCAACCATACGATTTAAAATTGCATGTGAGAAGACACACGGGGGAGAGAATTAATTGTGATATTTGCAGTAAAGAATTTATCCAGGGATATTTATTAAGGCAGCACAAACGAAGCGTGCATGGAATTAGTACTTCTTCTCGAATACATCGGCTGGACAAACCGGATACTAAAGATAATTCTATTGAAGAAGAGTCAATGGATTTTCAGGAAGAAGAGTGCTAATTCTCTATATGATATATTTTGATTCTGATATTGAAATTGTTTATATTTGTGAAAGTAAACCTTTAAAAGTTATTCCATTTGATTACCATTTATTTTTTTTTAATAAATATTGACAAAATGTATCATTGTTTCACTGTTCGTATCTGTATTTTTTTACATTATAAATCTGTATTTTATGTACATACAATATCGTTCGTTTTATATGACTAACAGTTTACTTTCAAATGATTACTAAAAATATACATGGAAATATTAACTTGAATGCTTGAATATCTTTAAATATATGTACATTGAAACTGTTAGTGATCAATAATTATAAAAATCTTATTAAAAAAATTGAGTAAATTGCCTTGAAAACATTCTCTATGAGGAGTAGGAATACATAATATTAGGGTATGCCTAAAGTTTTCAAATACTTAGTAAAAAAGTACAATTAATGTTTTAAGATTCAAAATTAAATGTTAAATTAAATTATTCAGAATAAGATATTTAAATAATTTTGAAACTCAAATTTCGTTTTGATACGTAGAGACCTGTATTTTTTATCAATTTTAGAATCGATAGATTTTATACAATTTTCAAAATAATTATTTAACATACTTTGTGAAATACATACAATTTAATAATAAATATTAAATGTCAACTATTCAGTACGACAAGGATAATGGAGAGAATGAAGAGATTGAAATAGAAATGGGGGGGGGGTCACGTAGTTAGAAGAATAGATGAAAGGTGGAGAAAATGTGCTAGAATAATACCCATGAGAATGTTGGGTGAAAAGAAGACCGCAAAAAAGGTGGGTAGATGAAATTAAAAAAATGTGTGGTGTGAGATAGATGAGAGTTGCGCAAAACAAAGACGAATGGTAGCGTGTTGGAGAAGCCTTCATCCAGCAGTGGATGGTAAATGGCTGTAAACGATGACATGACATGAAAAAATAGCAAGGTTGTGGAGGCATTAACAAGAATACACGATTCGCAACATTTTCCTTCAATCCGAAATTTTAAAAATGTTTTTATTTTGTCCTCATTGTTTCCTATTCTGTTTATTTTCAAACATCTCTGTTATACCAATGAAAAGTGCCGCATATACATATATAGTGATCTGGTGTAAATCATTATCTTTTATTTATGAATACATACATGAAACTGCAGCGGCTCTATGGCATGGTTGGGTTTCGGTCACCATCCTGCTGGGTTGGATTGCCACTGCTTTACTTCCTTCCCGCCCATCACGTTAAATAGTCGTGTCTTCAACAACAAAATTAATAAAATTTACGTATTTGGCATTATGGATTTATCAATTATCAGCCCTCTTCTCAATTTGACCTAAATATGAGAAAAAGACAATGATAAAATCACTGTGACTCAGATATGTATACATTGGGTTGAGTCACTCTTGGTTAGTAATTCAAAATGCATATACATACAAATCGGAAGCAGGGTTGATATCATTTTTAACGCCTCCACTCCGGCCAAAAAGCCATGACTCCACAGCCCCAAAAAATACATAAATAAACTCAAAAAATTTCACAGACGTGAATTTTCAGCAAAATGTATATATTGCAAAATGCTAAAAATGGTAAACGGACTACTAGTCATATGTAAACCAGTCACAGGACAACCGATTGCTCTAGATCAGAGGTTCCCAAAGTGGTCCGTGAGGACTGTCAGGGGGTCCCTGACAGGAAGAAAAAAAAATGGGGGTCCACGAGATGTATATGGCGGTCCACGTACCGGAATCAATGGAACCAAATTTAATCAAAATAATGCGGGTTTAAATACACAGTACAAGAAGAATTGATTGGATTAAGCACAAACGAAGAACTTAAGGTACAGATTAGAAAGGGTTACCAGCAGTTCTGGCTGCAGAAAGATATCCCTGTTGCTTATCCTGTATTGTGGGCTATCGCAAGAAAGTTTTTGATAGCATTTCCTTCTTCGTACCTCGTGGAAAGAGGTTTTAGTGCAGTTAACAATTTTCTAACGAAAAAAAGAAATCGGTTGCAAATCACTGAACGTGGAGATTAACGACTGTACCTTACGAATTTGAACCCAAATATTGACCAATTGATATCGGAGCATCAGGTTCATCCCTCTCCAGAATTTATTATTTTATGTAAGAATTTTATTGTGTTTTGATTTGTTCATTTTCATTTAAAAAAATTCAATAAAGATAAGAATGAAAAATATACATATTTTTTTTACAATTGTCCAATATACAAAAAAACCTATAACAGTGTGTTCATATTTGTATTTAAAAAAAAAATAGAAAATTTCATTATTAGGCATCCTGGGGGAGGGGGTCCACGAAGGATAAAATACTGGGCTAGGGGTCCACGGGGAAAATAAGTTTTGGAACCTATGCTCTAGATCGTTCACACGTGATCACCCGTTACACTAAAATTGGTCACACCCTAAAACTGGTCACGAGAAAACTGGTCACACCCTAAAATCGGTCACGAGAAAACTGGTTGACCGATTTTAGGGTGTGACCAGTTTTCTTGTGACCAGTTTTAGTGTGACGGGTGATCACGTGTGACCGATCTAGAGCGACCGGTTGTCCTGTGACCGGTTCATATTTGACTAGTAATCACCGAACCGCTAAAAATACAGGTCTCTACTGATAAGCAGAGACTAACGGGCAATAAACTGCGTTGGCAGCACTGAGCTACACGTCAAACTAGACGCGATTAGACTGTGACATATCGTGATAGTGTGGGGCGTGACCTGTCACATTCTAAGCGTCGTGTGTTGTAGGATGGCTTTCACCGGTGTGTCGGCCGGCCGCTGAGTTCGGCGTGTCTCGTGCTTGTGGCGACTGCGCCCCCGTCGAAATGGGTACGTTGAAATGGGAGTCCCCGAGCCGGGCCTCCGCCCCCGGCCTCCCGAGCGTCGGCCGCGGCTGCGACCCGTTCCCAGCCAATCGATACGACCCAGAGGTTAAGTGTGACTAACAGCTAAGTGTCGGTGTGTTGTGTTGCAGGGGGGCTGTTCAGCTACTTCCGCAGCCTGCTGGGCGCGCGAGAGATGCGCATCCTCATCCTGGGTCTGGACGGCGCCGGCAAGACCACCATCTTGTACCGGCTGCAAGTGGGCGAGGTGGTCACCACCATACCCACCATCGGCTTCAACGTTGAACAAGTGCAGTACAAAAACTTGAAATTCCAAGTGTGGGACCTGGGGGGACAAACTAGTATAAGGTGAACTATGCAACTGTACAAATATTCACTTTTACATACAAACGTATTACATCGATGAACATGAAGGTATAATGTTATTGGTTTGCTTCCATTCCTCGTATGTTTGCCGTACTTTTGACCTTCTATAATCGTATCTCTCTATAATTTTAACGAATTGGTAAGTGCGTTTTATTTTCGGTGAAATTTAATTAATACAGAGCATTTATGTCTGACATACATATTAATGATAATCCTACTAATTGGTTTACATTTTCTCTTCATATAAAGTTTGTATTGAATTAATAATTTTAATGTTTAAATTTATAAATTAATATGGTACATTTGAACAGAAAATATATTTTTAAACGGTAATATCAAAATAATGTGATACATTTACCTAAATTTGGAAAATATTTGTGCATTTAATTTTCAATGTGTATTTTGCCTTGTAATCAATGTACTGAGATAGGTGAAATTTGATGTACGAGCAGTTTTTTTGTAATTAATTAATTATGTAATAATATGGTAATTTAATTACACAATTTGTATCAGGTTGTGTTAAAAATATTACACATATCTTTCTTCGCATTGTAAAAATGCTATTACAATATGAGGAATGTTCCTTTCTCTTATATCGAAATGTTTCTCAATTTTTTAAATATAGTTAGATTCTAAGTAAGATTAAGATATCATAAGACTGTGTATCATGTGATACTAATATTTATTAGATGTTGAATACCATATGATGCCTTTTAGTTGTTACAAAAAATTTTTTCAGACCTTATTGGAGGTGCTATTATGGCAACACAGATGCCATTATTTACGTAGTGGATTCCGCAGATCGAGATCGAATAGGCATATCTAAAGATGAACTACTCCATATGTTAAGGGTACAAATAACGACAATTTATGTTTACGTGTATGCATACGTTTGCTCAGTTTGATAGTGTACGTTTGTTTTCAGGAAGAAGAATTGGCTGGAGCGATTTTGGTAGTATTAGCTAACAAACAAGATATGGCAGGATGCTTAACTGTTGCCGAGGTCCATCAAGCGCTCGGCTTAGACGCCCTCAAGGATAGAACATTCCAAATATTTAAAACTTCTGCTACTAAAGGCGAAGGTCTCGACCAAGCCATGGATTGGCTTTCCAATGCTTTGCAAGCAAAAAAATAACACTACCAAACAAACACACAAAAAGCCTTTAATAAGTTAATATAAAATATTTTTATTAAGTAGATCGTCGTATTTATATATTTATACCACTTCGGTAAACATAACCATTTGTATGATTTTTAACATGAATGTAACGATATTTCATATATGGTCATAATTCTACATACATATTTGTTAAAGATCACCAATTGAAAATTTAATCAATTAAAAATATTCCAACATTTTAATTTTACATTTTGGCATCGATTACTATATTCATTCAATCACGTACAACTATTATAATTTCAATTCAATGCAGCAGATTACTTTACCCCGGTTAAAACAAAATTATATTTAATGTTTATCTGAATCAACAATCCTTTTTTCTAATTTATTTATTTATTGTGTTAGTAATGTACATATCATCATTAATCTCTGATATTCAAGACCATATAAAAATTTCTTTTGACTAATTCTGTATCTATAACTGTTTTCTTGAATTTAGTGCCAGTATGGGAGGTTCCTTATCCATAGAACCGAATATTTTTTACATTTTGGTTAATGCTTCTACCTTATATTTACTACATCTACATAATATTTCGTCTTACTGTATAAGCATCGATTTATATCACCCTTTTAAATTGAATATTTTCGAAAGGCTGCTCTTTGTGTAAGATAAAGTTAATTGCATGTTATTATATACATACATGATAATGATTATCTTGACATTTTTCGACTTGGTTTCTCATCTCATCTCAAACTAATAGCTAGTGGGTGTATCCTCTGTAAGACTAGCTGAACTTTCACATACAAGCCAAATATCATGTGTAGATTTTCTGGCTTGTGGTAAAGTTCCAAAATTTATTTTTCAAGCACATTTTGATGCAGTAGCAAAATGTACTAGTCAAAAAAAATGTTTTCGTTTACCTTAATTTATTGATCATTGAACTTTTTCAGCCGAAGTTGTAGATTTTGTAATGTATTCAACATTTATTTTATTCAATCCTGTTTTTTTTATTATTTTAACAATAAATTTTATTTTTCATTTCATAAGTTTTTGCTGTTACAATTGTCGATATATGTCAAATAGGAAAAGCAATAAACAATAGTTATTAATGTCATTCAAAATTTTGTTAAAGTGCAATGTGATTTCAAGTTGAAAATTATTTACGAAGTTTGACCAGTTTTCTTGATGATAAAAACTAATATAGCATGATGTAATCCTTATTTGTTGTAATACCTTTACGTCTATAACAATAATATACGTTATATTTTTGAGAATAATTGTCGTTAATACTTTATATATTAAAAGATGTATAGCATTTTTTATACTTAAAAATTTACACGATAAGTATGTAACAAAATTAAATGTAACTCCATTATTGGGTAAATATTTAATTATTTTCGCAATTAATATGCGACATTCAATTGGTTAGATTTGTGTGTATGTATTTGCAATGGAAATAACCGATATGGTGGTGTTTTTATTTACGTTGCTTCCACAATATGATGATTGATCTGTGAATATTTCGTAATTTCACAAAATGCCGTATATGTAATGCCTATCGTATGCTATTTATAGTATTATAAATCATTAATTTCTGTTATGTATGAGTTTTATCGGTTTTGTATTTGAATAAGGAAACATGTGATGTGTATTTATCTTTATTGAGATTATTTGCTTAATGACAAATAAATCTTTGAAAGAAACCAACTTGTACTAGTATTTATTTTTCGTTTATTTTACAATATTAATCGAAGCAAAGTGAGCTTTCAAATGACATGATTTTATTTAAACTAGATACAACGCGTAAATACGTTCGCAGTTATAATTATCAAATATTTCACCATACAGGATCACCAAATCTTTTCATACGTTTTTCTTGGGTATCCAATTCCATTCCAACTTTCTTGCGCATGTAAAATATCGGACAGTCACGACTAAAATTATAAAGATTAATTATGTATAATTCAATATAACACATTTGGGTGTTCTATTCCGTCAATGGATAATTGAAACAGTGAGACGGAAACTAACCTTGTACATAAAACTTCTTCGTGAAGACTTCCCTGACATCTCTGACATTCTGTCCAAAGTCTGGAGAATCTTTGTTCTAATGTTCTCAATTTGACAACTTCATTACCAAACAACTGTGGTTCTTTAGACATACAATGCTCACACAGAGCTTTCTGTGAATCTCCAGGCAAAACTGCCTTGCAACCGAGGCATGTTTCCCTCTTCTTTGTGAATGCAGCTAAAGCACAAACCCTCGAAGTGACTACTGATTTGGTTCGAGTGTGTTCACCTCCTGAAACATCAATAGTAGGTTAATAGATTCTAAGTTATAACATAACAATATATCACTTGACAAAGAACTCACTCAAGAGCTTCGATTCAGCTTTTTCACCCAGAATTGGTTCAAATATTCTCAACAATGGCTTTGACAGTTGATTTTCAAGATAATAATTAAAATCTATGGGAATACTATTTTCTAAAACATAAATTGGATCCTGCAAAAAAGAAATAGGGTAATCAATCGCTTCAACTAGTATATTGAATCGTCAATATTAAAATTTATAAAAAAGCTTCACCTCAGCTTTCATGTATGCTGGTGTATTTTTAGCCGCAGCACATATGACGTATGGAACTCGATCACCCAACTTTGGAGCTGTTCCGGGATCCCTTTTCTTCATCTTTGCAGCTAGCTCAACATGAGCTTGCTTAGCAGCATAATCATTTTTACTCAATTCTTTAGTTATGACCAGCTGTGAAATATCAATTCGATTACACAACAAATCCGATATTATTTGTTTAGCATAATTCACAGCTCCATCAGGATCCCTAATAATAAAACGAGTAATTATTATTTAAACATTAAAATGTATGTGTGTATGTAAAAGCATTTTACACTACCTGTCGATTAATAATTTTTGAAGACAAGTATTCATCATATTCGCTACCAACGGGGAATTATCTCTTCGGACGGTTTCAATACCTTTACAATCCATTTTGTCATATTTTTCGGGTTTTGTGAAATATAATCCTAAAATTTACTCGTTATATAATCCATCCATCCAAATGAATTGTAGTAAAAAATGTATGATTAAAGTACGAACCTGCATATCTTTTTTTACTAATGAGCAAATAGGGATAGTAGACTTTTTCAAATTCCAATTTGATTGGCTTGACGAATTTTTCCGATACACATTCGGCAGCATCTCGACCCAATTCCATACTTCTTTCTAAACTTTTGACACCAAAATTAACCATTACAGAATCAGTATCGCCATATATGACGACGGCATCTTCTTCATAGCCGTTGGCTTTCGTGTATCTTTGTTCTACTTCTTGTTTTGTTTGTTCAATCATAGATCTACCGTATGCAGTTACACTCTGAAATTTTACAATACAATATTAATAATTCGTGATATAGAAATAATTAATAAGAAAATTACACTTACACCAGAAATTTCTAAACACGGAAGTTTCCCAACTTGAGCTCCGGTAAAACCGTATACAGAATTGGCGCTTATTTTCAACGCCAACTGTCTACCGTCAAGTACGGAACGTTTAAATGGATCAGTCTCGTTTTTTAAATCAGATTTGGCCTTTTTTCTGGCGCTTAGTAAAGATTCTAGAATTTCAGGTAAAAGGCCTTTGCGCACAGAAGATTTGACAAACAAATTATTTGAAGGTGTTCTTGTAACTTGGTCATCTGTCAAACTAAGATTACAAAGTGTTTAATGACACAAGCAAATGACATCTAGAGAATACAACAAAAAATCATATGTATTCATACTTTAATTTTTCTTTCAAGCTAAGAGGTAATAGTGTGGTGTAACACAAATTATGTGCCATCATAATACTAGGATACAGCGATGCAAAATCTAACGTAGATATAGGATCAGAGTAGTAGCCTTTTTTAGGTTCAATGACAGTAGCACCTTCATACTGATCATCGTTTCCAACGCCTTGATGTGTTGGCATCAAATACCCAGCAACTTTGGCCTATTAATTTAAAAAACATTGTTAAATTCAGCAGAAGTCTATTTTTTAATATACATATGTAATGTACTTCACAAGTTTACCTTACGCAAGAGCTGACTGACTACTTTAATTTGTTGTCCTCTGGTGAGAAGACAAGATAAAGGAACTCCAGTAACGCGAGCCATTTCCATATAATTAATTATACACATTAATTTATTCAGGAGTCGTAATGGCAAGTAAGCATCTTTCAAACAATACATTGCTAATCTGAAATGTCATATAATTAACACTTATCGATTTACTTAAATCCATTTTAATTCGAATTGGATTAGTACCTCCGTCTTGTTTGATCACTTTCATTCTGTAGATCTGTTATAATACTGTGATGGACATCCTCTTTTTGTTCTTGTAGAAAATGATAACTCACTGAGTTTAAAGTATAAGAACGCAATTTATAATCTCTAACTAAGACGAGCAACAGATCGAATGGCACACGTCCTTCAAAATTTACGCTTTTATTTTCTCGACGTCCCATTTGTTTAGATTGTAGTACTGTATCCTTAATCACTGATCTACAATGATTATAATTAATTAATTAAAATTTCAACACAAACGTAGAGTATTTATGTATAATGAAAATTTCAAATGTAGTACCGTATATCCCTGATTCGACCGAGGAAATCGAAATTTTTCACCTTCAAATGACTAGCTCTATTGATCAAGTATGGAAAATCAAAATTGTTTATATTATAGCCGGTTATAATGTCTGGATCGAGTTCTCTAATGAACTCACTCCATTTGAACAACATGTCCTAAAAATTAAAACAATACGTTAGTTGTTGAAATATCAATATTAAAAAAAGGGTACTTATTGGTTATACGGGCGCATCTGAACATGATTTATACACACTAACACATACAAGGCAGTTACATGAATGACCTCAGTTTCAGTAAAATGACAGTATGCAACCAGCGATTAGACTTTACATCGAACAATATTGATAAAAGTCGAAAGCGCATTTCCCAAATAATTTTAGTATATACTAGTGTTGTGCCCGTTGATATTTCAATTGGTGGTTTTGGAAAGGAATTGATACATGAACCAAACCAGAGGCTATGCATACTCGCCCGACTTGGTTTCGTATTATATGCCACCATATAAACTCGACAAAATAGCTTTCCATGTGTTGACAAGTCATATTACGATGTTTTTTGTTACGCCAATTTGCTGACCCCCATAATCTCTTTCTATATAGTTATTTTGCGTATGCATTCTTGAAGATGGGTCAGTGAAATTGTAGTCATGGTTCACTTTGAAATTGCTAAAACCTTTGATATTGTTCGATGTAACATCAATCATTGGTTGCATAGTTACTTTCCTGTTTTCGACACACAGAAACCATTCATAAAACTAATGTGTATTTGTAGATAGATATGTGTGTATATGAACGGAGCAAACATTGAATTTCAGAAAAAGTGGATGATATTCAGTAAGTCTCTAAAATTACTCAATTGACAGCAACACAGTGGAAAGAGTCAATCATTTCAGATATCTTGGGTGCTATTTGGGTGAAAGTAACCAGGAAATATGCGTTAGAGACAAGCAAAAGCTGCATTCTTAAAAATGAAAAATGTCCTAACTACACGTGATTTCAGTATAGCACTTCGACTTATGTAGACTTTTACGATGCTACGTTTGTAGTGTCCTTTTGTATGAGATAGAAGCATGGAACCTGACAGATGCCATGTGTAAAAAACTGCAGGCCTTTAAGATATAAACATACAGAAGGATGCCGAGAATCTCATAGATGGCGCGTCGAATCAAAGCCGAGGTACTAGCCCTGATGGGAAAACATGTCGAAGTACTCAACAATGTGAAAAGGCGCAAATTAGAGTATCTTGGGCATGTGATGCAGAACCCGAAATACGATTTCATACGCTTAGTAATCCAGGGAAATATCGTAGGACAACACAGTCGGGGGCCGGCGGTAAACATCATGGTTGAAGAATCTTCAGCAGAGGTACAGCTGAGCACTATTCAGAGTATGGATGAGAGTTATGATTGCCGACGTTCTAAGAGGACAGGGCACATGAATATATCATATACACCCATATAACCTATAAGTACAAAAAAAACCAAAAATCACTAACACTTTCTAATTTAAAACTCATAACTTGACTACCGACAATAGGAGCACATGTGTTCAAGGTGAACACATTTCTCAAGAAGGGCTCTGCCTCTCCTTGAAGAATTACCATATTAGCTATCTGTATAACAGGATCTTGATTAGCTTCAGGGAATATACCTATATAATTAAAAAGTTAAGTAAGTAAAACGATTCATCAACGAGTCCTTATTTGTAATTGTATACGTGAAAGTGTTTACCTCTTCTATTAGCACACTCGATATCGAAACTTAGTATTTTGAACGGTGCAACTTTTGCCCAATCACCTTCAGGTTCATGAGCTATGAAATTGTTCCAAGCTACATCAACTTCAATTTGACAACGAGACACAATTTGAAGCGCTTCTTTAGAATCTTTTTTTCTCATAGTCCATTTTCCAGCCGGCAGCTGAATCCAACTACATCCAACGACGTTTGTGTCTACCATGAATCTTAAGTAAATAAAATCAGTTTAGTATTTTATTTCAACAAAATATTAATAAATAAATTAAAAAGAGTGAAACCTTATGTCGAAATCTATATTTGTCTCGTAAAATGAAGGATCCATTAGCTTGAATGAATTAGCACTCTTCTCCAATAGCCGTTTGGCTGGCGCGATCAAACGAGGCAATGCTACAGTGATTCGCGCATATGTTATTTTATCATCGCCTTTATAATGCATAAGAGACAAAGCTTTGACTAATGTAACTTGCAACACAGGTACTGATATGTTTTCTTTGTTAGAACGCAAATCCTCCAAAATAGCTTTGCTAAGGGAATTCTGTAATCATAAACAAAGGACGTATGTAAAAAATAACAAAATGACACAAGAAAAAAAATTGTAAAAATATTTCAATGAAAACATACTTGCAAATCGCGACAATTTCCTTCGCTAAAATTGGTTGGCACAGTTACATAAAAATATGGAGAAAATCCATGAACGTGGCAACACACTGAATTACCTTCCATCGTTACTCCAAACATCCTCATTATGGGCACTGGCCATAACTGGAATATTTTCAATTTAATGATAAATTAAATAGTCATAATAAGTAGTATAAAAATATGCTAGTATCTAAGTTTTACCTGAGACCCCGGCATTCCTTGTACCGGTTTACCATTATAATGATCAATATCTAATTGTTGAAATGTCAATGTATCTTTTGACGGATTTAATATAGGTGGATCTGGTCTTGACCACCTCGAATTTGTATTTTGTGTTTCTGGTCCCTAAAATGAATAATATTTACTTCATTGTATTTTTATATTATACACATACATACATACTAGTGTATTATTAAAGTTACCATATTTATTTAAGGACGAAACAGACGTTTCGCAACGCAGTAGACAGAGAACTAAACACTTAAGTATCGATAACACTGTATTATTACTTTATCTAGTACGAATTGCATAAATATGTACTTAAACGTAATGCAAGGAACTTTGCTTATCAAAACCAATTGAAAATGTGTAAACATAAAAACAAACTATAGTATTTTTAATTAGCAAGTAGCCAACGACATATAATTAAATGCTCACTAAGATTATATTAAAATTTTGAATTTAAGGTTCTCAATTGGAAAGTTCCTATAACCTAAAAAACATTACCTCTCCTAATACAACTTCTTGTGATTCAACTGGAGATTCATCGTATTCCATACTAATCAATTGCTGTTCAAAAGTGCTGGGACCGTCATCGTCATCGTCGCCCACCCTGACAATTAGAAATCGGTCAAAAGATCATCAAGAAAAGCATTTATTTTTTAATTACACAAAATTATACATAATATAAAACTCACCGAAATTTTTTGGCCGGTGGTCCCCGGAAAGGAGGCTTCTTCTTATCCATGTTTGAAATTTATTAAGAACGAGCACTTGACAACGAAGCGGCCGATTGGCGCGAAACACAAATGTTGCCACGCATAAATGACAGCTGATTGTGCTGCCAACACACAAAATTAAATCATACTATTTGTATGAAATTATTTATTTTATGAAAATATAAATCTTTTAAGTGATATGTTTATAATCTATCTACGCTAAAGTACTACAATCATATATATATTTTTAATTTTGACTATTCTTATAATGCAAAAACGACGTGTTCGAAATAATTAATTCGAAATAACAGACTGCCATATATAATAAATAATGTTTCGGTGATTATTGGTCACAAAGTCACTAAAATCTCTATAACGGAACATCTGGCAGCCGAAAAGTCCATCACTAACGAGAACTTGAGTGCCAAATATTGCGTATTTGCGATTTTAATGGCAAAAATTGTCTTTGTGACCACCGCAATGCGACTAATAATCAAATTACCTAAATAATAATACAATCTGATGATAGTTTATGAAATACAATTTTAAAGAATTTAAAAAATTCTTAAAAATTGATGTTGTGAATCTATTAAATTCATTATATTTTATGCAAAATTTTTGCAATCAATGCTACGACTGCTACCACCCTCTTTTTGAGTTTTAGGGGGATGTTACGTGCTTTACTTTTAGGCCATTCTCAAGGTGAAAGCGGCATTCTACTCTATCATGTCTTTATATCACCAAATTGTTTTTTTGTTGTTATCGTAACGGGAGATGCGCGTAAGCGATTTTCGTAGCGGCGGTTATCTTGATAACGATTCACATTTGGGATGTAATCACAAAACCGCAATTTTACGAAAATTCAATTGGACACTTTTAGTTGTGTGACGATGATGATACATATTTTTGATATTATTCGCATTTGTTTTTTGATGATTAACATTGTTGTAATTGATAACTGCGATTCAATTATTTTTTATATATATATATTTTTTTTTTGTTGTTTTATATTTTATTTTATTTTTTTTACTACTTTATTATCTTTATTACATTTTTATTATTTCTTAATATTTTTAATGTATTGTCATTTTTATTTTCTGCTTTTTGTAATTATCTTACTTTATTGTTATTTTTATTTCTTGCTTCTTAAAGTTTGAATTTTTCTTTTTTCTTTCACCTATTTGTGAAAATTCTATAATGGTTCTTTTTAATATTATAATTATTATTTTTCGTTAAAAATTTTGTAAATTTGAAAAAAAAAAAGAAACTAGATTTTTCCTATTAAATAAATAAATAAATATTATATAGGGGATGAACGAATGAGACGACTGGCATGTTAATGCACGTGTTTATTATATGCCAGCTGAAGACAGAGTGAGTAGTAGCTCTCCGAACCCAGCCGAGTTGGTTCCCACTCGCAGGAAGGCAACCAAACTCGACCATGTCGTATAAGCGAGCCGCCACAATTATATAGTATTGTTGCGTAGGGGTGGGTGGAGGATCCAAGTAAAAGGCCAACAGTCGTTTCACAGCATTTATTGATGATTCAGGAGATACACGCACGGTCACTGCTCCGTCCAGAATGACATGATATCGCCCACGTACCGCCTTATAAAGGATAGATCTCTCAGGACGCCTAATCTGTTTACCTGTTGTATAGTCACGTATTCGGATATGTATTTCCACGACATTGGGTCTCCCCGTAGCGATTCTGAGAAATAACTAATAACGGTCATTGTTTAGCCTAAATGCACTTAGAGTCCAGATATAATCCTTGGAAGTAAGTGCATGCAATTAGTTAACCCGATAACAGATATCCGTTGGTCTAAGTGCAATTCGTTCAATCCGCGGCGTACGTAACAGTATATATTAGATTAATTATTTTAATGCACTTCTCTCCAAATTCATTTATCTCTTCATATTTTCTATTTTGCTTTCAGACGTGTTAATGGTGTGTTCTAAATATTTATATATAATTATAAACTAATTAAAAAAAGACAATTTAAGTTTTTAATTGATTAGTTTTATAAAATAAAATAAAAATAAATATTGCGACGTAGGATCGCATATGAAAAATCGATGCGTGCAGTTGGCGCGCATGGCGGTGCTGTCAGTGTGCGGCGGCATGTCGCGGCCGTACGGAGGCTCGCGCTCTCTGTCAGGGTGAGGGGCGACGAGCGCGAGTGCGAGTGCGAGTGCGAGTGCGAGTGCGACTGAGTAGGTGAAGGGCAAAGGAAGAGGAGCGAAGAGCAAAGAGCGGAGAAGATGTACGGCGGGTCGTGTGCCGCGGGCGCCGCGGGCTCGGGCGCCGCTTGCGGAGGCGGGGGCGCCGGCGGACACGCAGACCCGGAGGCGGCGGCCGACCGCTGCGGCGCCCCCACCCCGGCGCCGCCCCCCGACCTGGACTACAGCGGCTTCGACATCGTCAAGGCCACCCAATACGGAGCCATCGACCGCGTGAAGGAGCTCGTCGAGGCCGGCTGGGACGTGAACCGGCCCGACGCCGAGACCGTCACGCTCCTCCACTGGGCCGCCATCAACAACCGCAAGGCCATCATCAAGTACTTCCTGGAGAAGGGGGCCAAAGTGGACGCCATCGGGGGCGAGCTGGGCGCCACCCCCCTCCACTGGGCCACTCGCCAGGGCCACTTGGGGGCGACTCTGCTCTTGATGCAGGCGGCCGCCGACCCCGCTCTGCGAGACGCCGAAGGCTGTGGCTGCATTCACCTGGCGGCCCAGTTCGGCCACACGCCCGTCGTGGCTTTCCTCGTCACTCAGGGAGTGCCCGTGGACGTTCCCGATCGCGGTGGAATGACCGCTCTCATGTGGGCCGCCTGGAAGGTCACCGCCGTAGATCCGGCACGGTTATTGCTCACGCTCGGCGCTTCGCCGGCCCTGGCCGATGGCTCGCATGGTAATACACCACTACATTGGGCTATTCTGGCTCGGAACTGTGCTGCAATCACCACCCTCGTTATACAGGTAATATAATAGTAGGTAAAGTTATCCCATTGTCTGTTTCCTTAATTGTATCCGGACAAATCTTTATAGTACATGACTACTATTAAAAACGATTGAATAATAAAGTAATGAAATTGGTATTCAAAAATGTGCAATAATTATCTGTCAAGAAAATGAAATGTAAATTTCACTCGGATTAGATTATCGCATTGACATTTCTACATCATAATGCAAACAACTACGAATAATTCTCAACCAAAGAACTAATTACTATTTTGAAATTCTTTATCTACTTTTCTTGTTAGTCATTGTCATTAGTTACTATCTTTTCAAATTATGAATTTATGATGTTTGAAAATATGTAGTAAATAGTCTTTATTATTTAACGTAGTTTTCATCGTTAAAATAATATTACACCATTGACAAATTGTTTATTTTTTTTGTATTTTGTAATTTGTCTATCTTTATATGATAACTATCAGCTATCACCGAATTATGGCAACAAAAATTGAACATTACGTAAAATAAGTAAACATTGATTTTCTATATGGATGCTTTTTATTACATTTTGGGTCGTTTGTATTATATTATAATATCCCTATCATATAAACACATCAAATCGCTTTGTAAATATTGATCAAACATTTTCAAATACTTTGAATCATAAATTTGTTTGATACATATAATCAGAGACATATAATAATGAAATGTATTTACATATAACATTTCTCTGCATATAATAATGAAATGAAATTTCTCCGTAATATTTTGATTTTCAATTTTCAATCAATACAAAAGTCCAACTACCACATTGTTTATACCTTTTCAAATTTTAATGTAATATTTTGCTTTTTAATTATTATTTATTAAACTTGTCTGTTTTAGGGAAAAGCGAGCTTAGACATACCAAATTTACGTGGCGATACTCCATTGAGCATGCTTCAATCGCAATTAGGAGCATTGTGGATTGGCGCCGAAGTATCCGATATAGTGAAAGAACACGTGTTTGCTAGAAGCAAAGTAAATATATGCCGAAAACTAATACACGATCGGGTAAAGCATTTTTTTTTTATTCTTCATAAATAATACAGCAACAAAAAAAGTGAATATTACCAGAGTGGAGACTAATCAATCTTTACTAAGTTTCTGACACTGTGTCACAAATTTGCATGCACACGGAATCAACGACAACATTCTGTAACTCGGTTTTTTTTTTAATTATATTTTACCATGATGCCATTACGGGTTGCCCCTGAGCGACACCTATGGTATTAAACTTTTACATATGTAAATTTATAGATTATAAATTCAAATAGTGGTGAAAAATAGCTTAGTAATGGTTTTTGCCAATTTGATGAGGAAACGTTTCAACATTGAAATCAGATATATTGGCAAACTCTGATAAGAAACGATCGACATGGAGTCACAAATATCCAAGTCTGACAACGAAAATACTTCGAATAAATTCTTTTGAACGAGGTCAACCCAGGGTTTGAGCCCGGGAACCTTTCGGTGGTTAGCATTAACGCTGCCACCGAGCTATATTTCCGGCTAAAATTTAAAATAATTTACCGCTGGAATTAGTACGCTTAGATAAAAAAAATATTGAGATAGAAAACCAATCCTTATTATCGCTATAAAATTAAAATAAAAACAGGCCAAATAATCACAAAAATAGCACCTAAAAATATATATATATATATATATATTTTTATTTTTTTTAAATTTTCAATTTCGCTAGATAATTGATTATTAGTAATCAAAAGCAATATTAAAATCACAATAAATAGAAAAAAAAACATCTGACTAATAATTTCAATACTCGCTTTAAGCACAGCAATACTAAAATTTGAATTATAAACCGTGAAAATCAAGAAACTGTAAAAGTTGCGCATTTTTCAAACGCTCATCTAATATATAATTTCGAAAGAGACTTTGTAGGTAAGGTGTAGTGTACAGAGAGATGTAATAAGAATAGAAGGGCCCTTACGAGTAAATAATTGTTGTCAATTTTACGCTACATCGCACGGAATACAATCGGATCAATTTACTTATAAAAATTTATCCAATGTTGTTTATTGTTTTTGAATGTATTGTGCAATTTTTACCGATGCTTGCCCATCTTGCGAGTAATATAAACAAACAGAGAAGATTTTATATTACTCGCATTATATAGTCGAGCACCAAGCGTCAAATACGACTGATGTTAAAATTATTTAGATCTGTCCGTGGACAGAATGTCACTTGACAACAAAAGAACACCTAAAGCCACTTCTATTAATATTACATTTCTCTGATAATGTATGTACATATGTAAGGTTTGGGTGGTAGATTCAAGAAAAAACCTGTATATATACAGCAGCAGTCACATAAAACGGAACGCTTAAGCGAAACATGTTTTTGCGTGAAATTTCGGTAATCTTATATAAAACCAAAACCGAAAGTCATTTAAATGATAGGTTGTATCATAGTGAATTCGTGTAACACCAAACGTGAAAAAAAAAGGTGATAAAAATGAGTTGGGGAGAAATTTAATGGAGGGCAGATTTTACGACCGTGCGTTGACTTCACGGTTAAATGAAAATAACACTATACATATACATTTTTAATTTTATTACAGTCACATATTATTATTTACATCTTATAAAAAAGAAATTAATATTTTGTAGCTGCTCCTTTCGATTTTATAACTTCTTTTATTCGGTTTGGCATAGAATCTACTAAAGTTTTTAAATTATCGATTGGGAAGTCTTCGTACCATATCTTTTCTATTATTTCTTTCAACGATTTAAGAGTAGTAACATTGTTCTTCCTTAACCTGTACTTGATACACATCCATAAATTTTCGATTGGATTTAAATCGGGACTATTGCCAGGCCATGGTAGTGTCTTTACACCCATTTCTTGTAAATAGTCCCGAACCTAAAAAAAATAAAAAAAAAAATTCAGTTTTTGGATTGAAATTTTATAATTTATATTCAATGCTATCAAATAAAATGAATACTCACCAATTTAGCTCGATGACAAGGGTCAGAGTCATCTTGAAAAATTATATCATCGGAATATGAAAGGTGGTTTTCCATCGATGGGACAAAGCTTTCTTCTAAAATTTTTTAATATTTTTTTCCATCGATGGCACCTTGTAGAAACTCCAATTGTCCAATGCTATGGTACGAAAAGCATCCCCAGACAATTTGACTTGGAGGATGCTTAACAGTTTTAAGGGTACAATTTTCATTATACCTTTCGCCAACTTTCCTTCGGACATACGGAAAACCATCAGGACTATAGAGGTTAAACTTTGATTCGTCGGAAAATATCACTCGTTGCCAATCTGATGGACTCCAATTTTCATGTGCTTTCGCCCATTCCAATCGATTGTTTTTCATTCTCTTGGTTAGTAGTGGTTTTTTTGCAGCTTTCCGACCGTAGATTCCAGCTTCTCTGACTCGCCTTCTTACTGTTGAGTCACTGATTTCCATGGAAAATTGTGAGGATACATCTTTTCTTATTTCTACAGCAGTTTTGAATCGCTGCTGTAAAGATAATCTGGTTATTACACGGTCTTGCCTCTCCGATGTGCATATTTTCAGTCCGGTCCCCTTCTTACGATCAAAACTTCCAGATTCTCTTTGTTTTTATCAGTATTCTCGAAACAGTCGATATAGAACATCCCATTTTCTTGGAAATTGACCGAAAGGAAAATCCTGAACTCGCCAATGTCGCGATTTTTACACTCTTCTGCAATGATAACTGAGTTCGTTTTTTCATGTTGACGTGTTAAAATTCGAATTTGATGCTTTCTCCTCGAAAACCCACACTATACTGAACTCAAATCTTAGAAAACAATCATATTTAGAATATTTGGTCGTTAAAAACCCGACACATAAAGGGATAATCCTTAAATGGCCTCGAAGTCGTAAAATTCACAAGCGTTCCGTTTTATGTGACTGCTGGTGTATATTGTTTGCTATCAATATTTCCTCTTGGAAAATAGTACTATGAGCATTTAGCGCCATTTACTGAAAATGAATTAAATTACTAAATTGATTTTTCTATTGTTTATATGTACGTAGGTAGGTAGTTTTTACTTGTAATACACTCAATGAAATTTTCAATGGGGCCTTACCACTAGTATCTTATAAACAAGAATCAGCAAAAGCATTATCATATTCAAATTCAGCGGGTCAAAGAGATTGATTAGTCTCTGGTGTGTCAACTCAAAAACGCGATTTTTTTGTTATTTGGTGTAATCAATGTCGAAATGGATGTAACTTATTATTTTTTTTTATTTATTTCAGAGATTTAGATGGTGGGCAATGTTGTCCACTCCGTTTGTTGCATTTTACATAGTTGGTCAAATATTCCAGGCCAACACCCTCGCCTTAATCAAAATGTTTCTTCTCACTTGTCTATACGCGGTCGTGCATACAATGGGCAACATTTTATTTTACGGAGAACTCAAAAATGTCTTTCCACTCAGCATATATCTGGCAACTAAGTTGTGGTTTTATATCACTTGGTTTATATTTTTCATGCCCGTTGTTGACTTTTTAACAACTTTAGGGTTCCTTTGTTGTTCGGGAGTTTTGTGGTATTGTTTTCTCAAGGCTTGGAAGGGTGATCCCGGTGTCATAGTCGCTACCGAGGAAGATAGAATTAAGGTATACAATTATTGTATTTCAACATTCTACTGTAATTAAATTCGTGATTTTAATTATTTTTCATTTGTTTATTTTTTCTTTTCAAATCAAAATTATTAAATGGATTTTTATTATGTTTCCCAGCATTTGAAATTTGTTTTTCAGAATATGGTAGATATGGCATTTAAACTTACACCGTTTCAACCGGCGTATTTTTGCTCGTCGTGTTTAGTGAAAAGACCGATGCGATCTAAACATTGTTCGGTTTGCAATAGATGCGTCGCGAAATTCGATCATCACTGTCCGTGGGTCGGAAATTGCATAGGTATACTAATTTTTCTTATTAGTTTGTTATTTTTTAGTGTGTGTAAAGTTGATTGTTGACATGTTTTGTGTACACAGGTGCGAAAAATCACAAACATTTCATGGGATTTTTGCTATGTCTAATCATGATGTGTTGTTGGATGTTGTACGGTGCGGCCAAGTTTTGGAGCGCTCACTGTTTGCCGACGTCCGATGATGCCACATTTTGGAGCACTCTTGCGGATATCGGACACTGTAATGCTTGGGTCGCGTGGGTCATAGCCAATGCTGGCCTTCATTTAGTCTGGGTGTCTCTTTTAACGACGTGTCAGGCTTATCAAGTACTTACTTTTCCCCGTTTCATTTCAGCGTATTTTATCGTTGAATGCGTTTGAGTAATTTTTTTTATTTTTATCCGCAGGTATTATATTTGGGAATGACGACAAACGAACGGATGAATAGGGGACGTTATAAACATTTCCAAGCTTCCGGAGGACATTCTCCGTTTTCGCGAGGATTTTTAAACAACTTGGCCGACTTTCTCGGAATTTCTGTATGCGGCTTGGCTCAACCGAAGCACACCGATTGGATGAAGGTTTATCACTCGGAGCAAGGTGAAACTGTCGATAGGTGGAAATACGTATGAGATAAAGAAACCCGCCCTATTGGAGAAATGGTATAGGTTATTGTAAAGTGGTATATTTGTGTACAGTTTTTATAAATTGTTGGATTTCGATTTTCCAAATAGTAAACGGACCTTTTTATGACTCACCTGCGGCAATGAATGTTGTATTGCCGGATCGTCGACATTCCTATTCGATATGTATCATCTCGGACATATTTACCAGAAGCAAGACAGTGTCTCATTTTCGCTAATTGTATTCGTGTTGTGTGTATATTCAATATGCATAGTAGTAAAAATTATAATTTTTTCAATATAAAATCTATGAATTTTATTTTAATCATGATAATTTAGTATTGCTGTAAATATCTAGAGCGTATTACTGATGTTGTGGCAGCTGTCAAACTTGAGCGATAATTGCTTTCAGTATGTTCAAAACTTTCAATTACAATTAAATGCGTCTTTGTAATAGTAATTATGTATAATAAATTGTCGTGAAGTGAAATTATTTGGATACATCGATTTTCATACGCATAACTGAATATAGCTGCTTTATTCATAGGATTTTTGTATTGAATGTTTTAAAATATCAATATTTTATGTGAAGGGCGGGGTTCGTACATTGTAATTTCAACATTTTTGACATGTTTCAACGATAACGTATATATATATATATATTTTTTAATTATTTATTTTCGAAGATGTGATAATAGTTTAACTCTTTTTAAAATGTTTCTTACTGTGTGTACCTATCTATATTCAACACTGCAAGATCTATATGTAGATTTATAAATAATAAGAAGGGAAATGAAAACAATCAATAATCAGCATCATCTTTTCACTCATTCCAATATTGTTTTTCAGAATTGGTATTCGATTACCATTATAGTTTTGCATTTATTAACTTTCGTAGTACTTAAAGTTTTGAATATGTATGTTTGCACCGTTTTCGAGTTCTCTGTCACATGTATTTTTTTTTTATCAACATTGACTATAAGGGATTAGTGTTGATTTGTGTAAATATTATGATTGTGATTATTGTTACCAGATTTTGCTGAAGTTGTGACTGGTATATGTAGCTGTTACCTCATAATTGTTATCAAGTGATGTGTGCGTATGTGCACATGCTCATATTATCACCGTTCCATGTATTTTTAATTTATTTAATCTTATTAATTTATGCTTCTAGTCTTATATTTGTACAACACACATAAGTCAAGATCTTTTTTTCGTGTATTGTTCCGTACATGTATAATTTTAATAATACTAATGAATTTTAAATACAAATTAATCCTCCTCGATAATGAATTCTAATCGTTATATACAAATAAATTAGGCATAGATTTATGGAATGATATTGTTTTCAATATCTAATGAATATCTTTTGAGATTAATACTTGTACAAGCACTGTATTGATTGTTTAAGCAACAAAATGTTGTATGTATAAATTTATCATAAATCTATCTGAATGTATAGACTTTTAAATGTTGTGTATGATCGGAAATCGTGCGACATTTTATTTGTTTTGTTTTTCAACGTGTGCATTGTGAAAATTTTCAAACGGCGAATGTGTTAGTCTGAATGTGATTCTTACTTCGAGAGGAAAGTAATTAAATATCTTGAAGTAATCATTCTAAATATCTTAACATCATCTTTAATTTGTATTTTATACACCAAAGCATCACCACGTACATAGGCTTAGTATCATCGGACCAACCGCAATTTCTAATACACTCAAACTTGCATTTGCTTCTAATGTATTGACGCATTTGTCAGCTCGATTATTATATTATTTGTGTGCATTTACATTTCATAGCTTTGTTTTTCTGTTTGTTTGGGTCAAATCTTTTTGATGGGATGCTACCGAGCTGATTTTTTTTTAAATTTTGTTATTGCTTTTTGTGAATTTTGACTTTTTATCGTAGTTTTTATTTATGAAAAAACCCTGTTGGCTGATTTTAAGGGCAAAACTTTAAATATACACAAGTGAAGATGATAAGTATTATTATTATTATGATAGTTTTAATAAAACAAGGTGTAACTATTTTTATAATTATTTGCATGAGGTATGTCATACACAAACAAACATGCCTTTTAAATAAATTGTTATCAATTATTTAATTTAGATTAAATGCTTTTTCTTTCTTAGCTACATAATACATTATTTTTCTTGTGACTAATTATTATTTTTTAGTAATTAGACATGCTCAAATTTTTTTAAACGTTTGTATATTTTCTATGAGTGGAATCAATTTAGAATGATATTATCGCATATTGTGTTTTGGTTTTATAGGTTTATGTTTTTTTTTTTTGTACAATATAATTACAATCTCGAACTGCATTAATCAATTTTATTATACAATTTAGCATAATTGTGTAGTTTGCAATTTATATACACATGTATATGTATATTTTCACACACACATACATATAATCATCTTTTGAATATTATTGTTTAATATTTAAATTTAATTCATAAGTACACATGCAAGTCCGTTGATACTTTTGAAAAGGAGATTTATGTGAATTTTTATAACTAACGTGTTAAAATGTTGAATGAGTACATGATTTCTAATAATTATTAGATATATAATGTTAAAAAATTTGCTTCCATGACTTCCAGTCGGTAAATATGGATGTGAAATTGATCGCGACCACAATGAAATTTGTACAGTGAAAAGTAAAAAACAATTTTCATGTATATAATATATATATATATATATGGAATATATAATTACATATCGGAAACGCCTGTTTGATTTATTTTTATATATACAAATGTATTGATATTTATATTGTATGTATATTATATGTATATTACAACAGTGTTTTCTCTCTTTCTCTACTTAAAGATGTGTAATCTTAAATTTATAGTATTGCATTCTTGTATAAAAAGCAATTATGTATAATTATTTTGATTGTGGCATACGTGTCCAAGAGCGCTTTCTTAAATTTATTATGACTGAAATAATTTATAATTGTGAAATTCTCGTTGTTGAATAAAGAAAATAAAAATCGCTTATATGAATTTTCATACCAGCTTACATATGTATATACAATCCATCCACTTGTTCATTTATGACATTTTTGTATCGTATTCTGTTTCATCGTGAACGATGGCGTGTGTGTAAAAGGGAATAAAACATGAAAAAGGCAATTAATTCAACATCTTATTCAAGATTTATTTATACAGAACAGATTGGGCTACAAAATATTTTCGCATAGCTCGAGCAGTTAGCGGATTACCTTTGAATAACATTGCAAGGTTTAAAATGCTAGACTGCTTGCCAGTGGTGGCTTTTTTACATAATGGGAGGGAGGGGGGGTTTAGGGGAGGACTTCTTCAAAAGATCTCGCACATACTCAGCTTTGCAGCACATAACGGTTCATCAATTTTAAATATAAAACCTGTGTTAAAACACATGAAACTCGCACGGTTTACATTTCAGATGTTCGGTATAAAATTCAACCGAGTCATACATTAGTTTTAAACATTAGAGTTGGCTTCAATACAACTCGGAACTGATTCTGTATCGGTGATGTGTAAAATAGCGCCGATCAAACATGCAAATTGTAAGGTTTTTTGAAATGCGACGTATAAAATCTCACTCGCTCTTACATATCTATGATTAACGGTTAGAATTTATAGCCTAATAGCTACGAGTTAACTTGTACGTACAAAGTTTAGTTAGAATATATTATTTGATTGTGAGTTGCTTTCCAAAATTTACAATTTGCACGGCCAACACTGATATATATGTATGTATAAAGGCAGAAAGAGTGTATATTTATCACAAAGGGAATTACATATTTCTCAAAGAAGTTTCATTTAGAAAATAATTGTTTTTGTAGAGTACGTCGACGATGACAACGTTTGCCATGCATATCTCTTATATGTTGACTTAATATTGAACGTATACATGACATACATTACCACATTAGTTATGTGCTTTATGCTTTATAACGAGGATTGAATTTATTATATGAGCCATTATATTTGAAAGTGGCGTTTACTTTTCTACATTTCAAGAAATATCTCTCGAAACATGAAATATAATGATTTGCGTTTAACAATATTTAAAAATACTGGTGGCTTGTAATACGTTAATTCTGCTTTTCCGAGATTCTGGAAATATCGAATTCAAATAAGTGATAAGAATTTGTCAATTAATTCAAATATAAATAGTGTTTTTGGAACTGAAAATTGGACTTCCGCCCACTTTCAAATATAACGGTTCATATGTCATTTTATAAATCGAACGTCTCGTTTTTAATACGGGAGGTTGAATTCGATGTGATTTAAAATCATTCACAATTGCCAAATAGAAACATAATACGAAAGCTCACCGGTAAAGTTTTAATTCGGTCTCACTGTACTACTATCATAATTCTCTAATGTCATATTTACAGGATTTCACGGTGTATTTGAGGATAGTGTGCTAAAACACTACTGAAAGAAAGGAAATACAATTACACTAAACCCATCAATATATCTACTATGTGTCTATGAAACTATATTGTTGAATAAATCAATGAGAATTTAAAGAATCCATTGAGATGTTTAAATAATGTAATATATAATTGGTATTATAACAACAAGACAATGAGATATTTGAATAGAAAAGGCAAGCAATTTTAAAAAGTGGACTCATTTGTTTTAACGAAAATAAAATGGCCGAGAATCTAACTACATATGCAGTAGAACTATTTTCAAATATATCTTGCATAAAATAAAACGGGTTTGGTGCATCCGCTCTAAAATCGCCAGACAAACTAACGACAGATTAACAGAACGGCAGCTTTAAACGTAATTCTCGTTTTATCGAATGATAGATTGCACATCAGATGACGAGTAACCTTTCGATGTGCACAGATGCAATTATTAAAATTGAGTTGGATCTTTCTGTCGAGTTTCGGAACTTATCGAATCTTGCCTTATTAAACTCGCCTGAAAGATCCAACTCAATTTTAATAATTGCATCTGTGCACATCGAAAGCTTACCCGTCATCTGATGTGCAATCTATCATTCGAGAAGACGAGAATTGCATTTAAAGCAGCCGTCCGTCAATCTGTCGTTCAATTTGTCTGGCGATTTTAGAGCGGATGCACCGCATCCAATAAAACACTCGTATGTAGTAAAAAATATGACGGTAGACGTACTTCAAAAAAGATCTACAGTTCAGCTAATTTTTAATCAATCTAAAAATAGCGCTATTTCTTAAACAGACCTTTACACTTTCAAACTTGCTCAATCGTTAGTTGTATGTGGATTTAGAATCGTCACTCATAGGTTAGTGTTAATGAGAGTGCGATCTGTGTACAATGTCACTCGAGCAACTAATCAATAGATACACACACTGGTCACGGTTTTTCTCAAACGCCTAGTTTTCATTTATTGTCAAAATTTAATATTCACAATGATCGATGAGTCTTAAAAAACTAAAACAAAAAATATAGTATATATATGTATATATATACATATATATATATATATATATATATATATATATATATATATATATATATATATATATATATATATATATATATATATATATAAAGCACATACAATAAACAAAAGCAATTAAAGACAAAAATTATTTGGCCATTGTGACTTTTTGGTATAAACCTGGAGTTATGTGTGTGAGTGAATGTGTGTTTTGTGTGTGTGTGTGTGTTAGTGTGAGTGTGATCGAATCTATTATATGTATTTTTACAAAATTTAATTACAAATGTTATTAAAAAAACGTATTTTATTCATATCAATTACAGACTCACACTAGTGACTTCCATATAATATTATATAAATCTGTTCAACAATTAAGCTCAAACATCTACAAAAATGTTGATAAGTAAAAACCATTAATTTAGTTACGAAAAATAAAAATAACAAGTTAGAAAACATATTTACACAAAAAAAAAAGAAAGAATACAATCGATCTTAAATGGTCGAGTTATGTAAAAAAAATTATAATTTACAATAATTAAGATTTCCGTGTGTGAGGAACAACGGTGTCGTCGGAACGTCTGTCAACATTTCGACAAAGGGAATAATAATGAAATCGTCTACTTAAAAATAAAGTGCACAGTAAATATTACACTAAAAATAAATATTTTCACAAAAGATAAAAAAAAAACAACTTCTCGGCTCCTTAGTATACAATATGAAGCGCCAAGTGTAAAATCATATACTTTGAATTGGAGTAAATAAAATAACGTATTACTAATGGATATGAAATCAATCCAATTGATTATAGGCAGAACGAAATACGTATTTCACATAAATTATCACTTTAAAATGGAGATCATAAAATAGTTGACACGTAACACACATAACAAGCCGACAAATATATGTATATACGAGTAATACACAGCAATATTTCCATAGTTTACAAGAAAACCACAACATATTTTTTTTCTAGTTATATTTTAATTGAAGAAGTGATTCAGTAGTACAAGATGACGAGATCAGAACCATTTTCAATATCACATGAATAGGCGAAGATTGACAAAATATTAACAATTGAAAAAGATATACATATATATGTACAAACACTGAATTATTTATAGTATATATTTAATTGAAATTTTAGTATAATAAAAATAAAATTCATTTTTAATTTGATAAATTGAAAAACAATCAGGTATCTAATTAAATTGTGGTTTAAAATAACTAGAATTTATACATGTCATTGCAATGTGTATTACTCCGGAAGAAAATCAAAGAAAAATACATACATACATAAATAAATATACATATTTAATATTTAAATTACATCTAATACCAATGCATTGCTAAACTGACAACACGGTCAAAAGTGTTTATTTTTTTAAGTACAAGCGACTAGGTATGCGTCCACCGTTAAGATTTTCAATAATTTGTGAAGCATAATTTAACTGGACATATAAATGATTACATAGTGTTTGATTCGACTCGCAATCTGTCTGTAAATGCATTGAAAATGTAACGACGAGCGTGTGTTTTAAACTCGAAATAAAACAATGCATTTACATACAAACAATACATTGGCGATTCGATTACAATCAACCAGTGTCGCACTCACAATACGATCTTTTCAATCTTTTCCATTCGAAGCCTAGCATCATATAGTTATGCAGTTAGAAAAGAACACGTTTTAAATTTTAGTTTCACCGAAAGTGTCGTAGCCAAATTAAAACGTAAAATATCCCATAGCAGCCATCGTACAACAGCAGTATAATGTTACGTGAATCAAATTGCTACTTTATAAGCATAGTATTTCAAGATCTAGATTTAATGAAGGAATAATGAAAGTTATTATACTGCGATCTTCAATGGTTGCTAAAATATATATGTGTATGTGTTGTGCAAATCTTCAAAATAAATCAACATGAAAATGGACAGTCAAAAGCAAATTGCAAATACATACGTACATACATTCTAAATTCAATGACTTTTGTTGGAAAATATGACTTCATTTCCACCGCCTTATCCCGCTTTAGTTGACGACGGAAATTGTAGTTTAATCAATGCAAGGTACATTTAAATTTTTTCACCATATCTTTTCGTCAAAAAAATAAATAATGTGAAATTTATTGACTGTAGCGTGTTGCGTCACGGCCACAGAGACACCGCTGAGACATCTCCCTCATCAGTCGGAGAGTCCAGGGCTCGCGACTGAGGCACTAAGCTCTGCTAGGCGGGACCTCGGTCCTGTCCTACTACTTGCGGCCAACTGGCCAAACTGTCTACCACGTTATCGTTACAATAATCATTTAATTATTTTCAATCACTACATATTTACAACTATACATAATCAACTTACATAGATTTAGACTTTTCATATCATAATCATATAACATTTTCAATCTTTTTTAATTTTTCTTTTATTTATTTTATATCATCTCCATAGGCGAATATTTACGTTCAATCAAAATATAGATTATAATTTTTTTTTTAATATTTATATAATTAAACCTTGGGAGGTTTTTTTTTTCTATGAAATAAATCAAATATATCACACTAGCTCATTTCAAAAATGAGATTTTTTAAAATTAAAACAATTCACCTGCTGTGTACAACCAGACATAACCATATTCATTATACATGTCAACTTCAACAAAAACGAATTAAAACTTAAAAAGCTAATTTGACGCAAAATTCAGAAACCAAAGCAGACAAAAAAAAAACAACAATTCTTTAAACAAATTTAGTTCATTTTATAGGAATATATATAATATGTATTGTAAACAATGATTTGTAACATATTTAGTGTGACTATATTAAGCTTGAATTTGGATATATGTACATACATATAATACATATGTAAATATATAAAAACAAATAAAAAAAAAAAGTTTTTCATACATTGCTTCATTTCATTAGAGTGTTTTCCAAATTATAACATGCCATGATTTAAAAAAAAAATTGTACGTTTACAATAAAATTATAGTGTTAAAATGAAAATGATTTGTTCTTCGAATGAGGCATTTATTAACGTCGGTGAGATTAAAGGTTGAGTCAGATTTGGACACAGCATATAAGAGTAGAACATAAATTCAGAAGTCGTGATAAGGCAGGCAGCAGACGCCAAGAAGGCCACCGCCGAGGGCGAAAGCGGCCAACAGGGCGGCCGGCCACTAGGCGGGCGCGGGAGCTGCTGCCGTCGGGAGGCGAACCTGAGACTCGGGCTGCGCCACGATGGGCCTCAATGATGCATCTCCGTCAACGGCAGTCGTACATGCACTCGTAGCCGGACTTGCTGTTGAGCTCGAAGCCGTCGTCGAAGGTTCATCAGTTAGTCGGAGCGCTATCTCGAGATCACGCAATACCTCTGTTTCTTTGGGTTCGATCAGACCAAATCGTCTGGAAAAATTTCAACAATATACATAATTAGCTTGAAAATGTCTTAGGATATCAGAATTTTAATTCATTTTATGTATTAATACTATACATATGTATGTACATAAGTGTACTCGAGAAAAAAATAGGCAACAAATTATTTGCTTAGTTTATAATTCCAAAAGTGGTCAGTAAAAAAATGAAAAATTTATCAGAATTAATTATAAACTTGATCAGTAACTTATTCTAAATGATCAGTAGAATATAATAAAGGATCAGTAAATTATTCATTTTTGTTCAGTAAATAATTATTTTTTTTTTATCTGTAAATAAATCCTTTTTGAGCATTATTTCATTTAAATACTAATCAAAAAGGATTTTCTTCAGTGAAATTACAATTAACAACAAATTTATGTCAATTACTTATGACGGTTAAAACTAATTTTGAATCACTAATAAACATACATACATTATATAAAAATATATTTTTTCAACAAATCAGTGATTTTTGATATTTGCAATGTCATCAATCTTTTTTGTACAAAGTAAAAGCAATATTATAAAAAACAGAGTATTGTTAATATTCATTATCAAATTATACGTTTGTTTTTAAATTGCACAAAAAATGATGAGTAATTTTTGCGATGACGAAAAATTACCCATTTTCGGTTGGTTTTATTATATATGTACATAAAAGATAAACTCAAGCTCATTAATTTTTTTGGTCAGTTATTAAATACAAAAATGATCAGTAACTAAATAAAAAACATAGATAAAGTAAAACATGGTCAGTAAGTATTCATAAGTGGCAAGTAAAAACATTGAACGGTCAGTAAAAAAAAACAGATAATGTAATTAAAGGTCAACAAAAGAAAATATTATACATGTAAGACACCACATACATATGCTAAATTCTCTTAATCTGGTATCTCGGAATGGTCCAAGCACCACTGTTGACCAAGACTAATTTTGATAATTCCGTACATGTCAATTTTAAATACTGTCAAATAAATAGATATTTGCATCTTATTTTTAGCTTGGAGCCTTTTGTTTCCTAACAATATTTCATTTTACAGAAATGTTCAAATCGTAGTGGTTAAATTTCTGTTTTCATGTTTTCCTATTACATCAAACTGTTCATGTGAGTGTCTGTCTTTTGAATTACTGACTCTTTAATTTTAAATACTCACCCTTTTATATAATTTACTCATCACAATTTTTTATTATTATTTCATTTTACCATGGTGTCATTACGGGATTGCCTCCAAGATGACACCTATGGACAACTTTGTACATATGTACTACATATATAAATTTATATTACTATAGCTTTAAAATTAAATTCAAATAATGGTGGCCAATTTGGGAACTGTTTCAAAAATGAAATCAGATAAATTGGCAAACTCTGATAGGAAATGATCGACTTCGAGTCACATACACATATCCAAGATATGGCCTGCAACATTAGATCGGGGATCGAACTCCTGACTCTTCAGTTGCTAGCATTATACTCTAACCACTGAGCTATGTTGCTGGTTAGCTATTTACATTAATTACAGACGAATTATAATACTAACTGACCATTTTTATATATTACTGACAACTTATTTAATTTAGCGAACGAAAATGAAAACCATTTTAATACAGACCATATATGTATAAATGTTCTTTTGTCTGCATTATGTTACTTTATTTAAATTTTCTTTATTATAAATTATAATTTTTTAATCACTTCCATTATAAATAACCTTGTTAGTTACAAGCATATTTCTAGTAAGAGAATAATTAAGGCATTGTTACCATCATAACAAATACATATTTTGTAAAATATAACAAGCATCAAT
Source organism: Arctopsyche grandis (assembly GCF_051622035.1). Lineage (NCBI taxonomy): Eukaryota > Metazoa > Arthropoda > Insecta > Trichoptera > Hydropsychidae > Arctopsyche > Arctopsyche grandis. The sequence continues at coordinate 17,903,253 of NC_135360.1, forward strand.
TACAATATCAAGAATAATAAGAATTGAGTTTATCTTGAATATGTTTAACCAACCAATATGTTTAAAACGTTTTAATGATAATAGTATTTTGATGTATGTATACCTGTGAAAGGCGGTGAGATGGGCAAAAGTAAGATTGAGCTGGCCATGCAGTCGAAGCAAAGCCACTTCTCGAAAGTGAGCGGCGTACAAATGAGCTATAACGTGGAACAGCAACCGTAGAATTTTTCGAACTATACTTTCAAAGGACGTAGGAAATTCATTAGCTGTTGAATAAATAAAGACAACGTTCAAAACAAAATATTCAATTATACAATACAAAACACTGCAACGAAACCACTCACCATATTTTGTGGGAAATATGTTCTCATCGCTGACGGTTTTCTGAGTAAAAGTCATTACATAGTCAATATATTGAGGGGCAGCGACCCTCGTCTTTTTACCCTTTTCGTCAAACCATGGATAAGCACGATTACCAGGACCTGACATATCGGGACAACTAGTCGCCGTACAAAATTCACTCAGGGTACCGTAGATAAGGTTTACATGGTCGAAAAGCGCTAACGCTGTAATACAAACAAAATTATTCTAATTACATAATACAAAAAAATATATTTGAATATTTTCATATTTATTTTATTCTACATATTATGTCAGTCAATGGCAGATGAAAAAAATATTTTTAATTAAATATTCAACCCAAACACTATGTATTATGCTATTCATACTTAAAACCAGGGCTGTGGAGTCGTAGTCGGAGTCGTGGAATCGGAGAATTTCAAGTGGATCGGAGTCGAAAAAAATCAACCGACTCCGATTCCTTTTTTTTTATTATTTTCTTTAATTAATGGTATTATGGTATGTGTCAACTAGAGTTTCCAATTTTATTGAAGCAAATCCACTAATAAATAGAAATTTAATAATTTATGTAAATCATGAATTTAAATTACATTATAAATAAAATCTATGATGATGTGTTGTGGCCAAAACCGATTGTTTCCTGTCTCACACTTTTTTTATTCTCATTTTTTTTTTAAATTGATTTGTTTTTGTCTATGAAATTCATACACATACACTATAATTGTACTTATTTTATTTATTTATACCTATGTATGTACATCTTTCATTAAATAATTCAATAAATTACATGTCAATTTTTAGTGATTTTTTTAATTCCTTTAATTTTTTTATATTTTGAATATCGCTATTATTTTTACTAATAACAATTTTATACGTTGGCAAGAAAGGTCTATCTAACAAAAATCGTTCAAGTTGTAGTCGGAGTCAGAATCGGTAAATTTTGAACCAACTCCACAGCCCTGCTTAAAACGCAACAATAGAATTGTTTGTAATTTGGAAATATGACTTGAATAAATAATATTACAAATGAGGCAACTTCAGTCTCAACGGACAGTTTATAAAATACGCCGTACAAAAGTTTTGTTTGTTTCAATTGTTATTTACTTTAGAACTGTCTTATTGTTTCATTATGTACATATTATACACATGTATTACACAATTTTCGTGATGAATTAAAATAATATATAAAACATAGCATTTGTGAAAGGATCTGAAATGCACCTGTGCATTCAAAAAGCACAGCAGATTCATTTTGTAAACGTTCAAGGGGACGACCATGGCCCCCTTGGATCCGCCAATGACATAACCAAATTGCAAAACATTATAATTAGCAATGAGAGTAAGTACTCACTGTGCGATGCCAACCATTCATTATAATCTATACCGCTGGGTATTTCGACCATTTGTCGCATATCCAGATCTGGGAGGGTTCTTTCTAAGAGAGTTTCCTCTAGATATAATTTAGGATCCCCTTGGGCAGCATCTCCTTCACGCTCCTTGCGACGCGCCTTTCTGCAAAACAAAAAAAAACAACAACAATTAATCACCATAATTGAATTAAACGCAAACTTTCGAAGATTTTCAAAATAACAAAAGACTAGAGAGGAAAGACACTCGAATGGAATTATGTATGTAGTTTACAATCGATCCAGGTGCTTACATAGGGCAAAATAGTGAGAAGAGCGCCAGATGCGCGAGGCGCGCCAGAGTGCTGACGGCGGCGCCCACTTTGCTGGAGAGGAGCGCCCAGGCGGGTGCTGCGCCCCCCAAACCTCGGGGGCCCCCGGCGAGCAGAGCCACCGACCAGCCCCGCGCCACGACAGCGCCGTTCACTTCACATCTCGAACACAACTCCGCGGGCATCTTCCCGCGTAACATCCATAAGGAGACTCCTCAACCATTCACGGTCATAGTTTCCAAAATTTTATTTAATTTTTTATCCACAAAGATCGAACCGCACTCACATTATACAACACTGACGCACTCTACGTAAAAATAAAAATCAATTCAACGTGTGATACACTAACGAGACATACAGGAATTTTATTAAATATACGCTTTTCCTTTCAGTCACATTCATAGTGTGCTACCCATTTAAATTGTATCTGAACGTTTGTAGAATGAATTTAACATGAAATTCGAAAAATATTAAAAGAAACCTTCGATAAAATGTCAGTAGAACTTGTTTGACTGTATAAATAGCAAACAGCTCATACACCTTGAATTAAGAAGAAAAAAAAAGTTCAAGTTAACACGAGACCAATTGTTTTCTAGCCATTTTCCGAACGTTCTCATACAGTGCAGTAATTAAGAAATTAACTGTATGTCAGCGAGAAAACACTATGAATCCACAATTGAAGCGTGCAGCCGAATAAAGATATATGTTGTACTAAAACGTTTTATAGAAGATCTAAATAACAAAAGCACTAATGCGTTTTGAGATGAATGATAAAGACAATAATGCAACACATATATCTTTATTCTACTTGCGATCTATAATAATATCAATTATTCATGACATATGTATATTCCACTGAGAAATTCATTCCCAAACACGAATCATTTTGAACCTCTTCCAACGACATTTGAGACAAACTATGAATGCAGACCGTGTATTATTAATCAATTAAAAAATTAGCATATACATATCTTTATTCGGCCGCATGCTTCAATATCAAGTAAAACGGTCAGTGTGTGGACACGGTTTCGCTGAAAAAGCGTTTCGCGATACTGAAATAAACGCAAATTTCACAATGTTGTGAAATTAAAATGTGGGTCGACGTCGATAAAATCAAATCATATTGATCAAAATTAAATTCAATATAGTTTTTGTCTATAATTATAATGCATATGTATAACCTCGCCAAAACATCGAGAGGCACAGTTAAAAAATCTAACTACGAGAGATTTATTATTCTAAAGAGCTAAAATGAATTCGCACACTATAAGTTTCACTTGTAATAATAAATATGTATCAAAAGTAACTTTACAATTGTACAACAACTAATGAATTATTCCTATTGAATTCGAAACAAAAACAAAAACACAAATCGAACCAACTTAATAGGGACTACATTCACTGTTCCGTTTTGTTTCCAATTAACAGTTTCGAGACAAAATGCACATCCAGACTGTATTTTAAGTTCATATTACGGAACCGAACTAAACGAGGCACACTATATGATTGTTACAAATTCGAAATGTTTTAAACAGAATCGTTAAATTTCACTCGATCAAACCAACTCGCTCGCACATAACATCCGCCACACGTCCGAATCGATATGGAGTGAAAACACAACGAATATAAAATTACAAACACACACATACACACACACCGATGAAATAATTTCTGCACACAAAAGATTTAAACGTCGGGGTATAATATAATACGGCGAAAAATCCGGAACGAGCGAATCAGATCGGAGTCGGCCGGTTGGTTAGGTTTTTGCATCACGCACTGATAAGTCGCGACTTGGCCAGGTGTGCGAGTCGTTTTGTGTGTCAGAGCCGACCTTCCGGTGCGGGAGTCGACCCACCACTGACTCCGCGACTCCGTGTTCTCCTCGACGGATCCTTGTGTTCCGTTTGTGGGTCAAAACGTCTGAGTGGAACCGGGTCACTCGTGGTGTACGTACCAGCTCTTGCTTTGACTTGCCACACGCTCGTTTTCCTTTATTCGCGATTATAACAGTAGTGTATATAAAACGTACATATGCGAAACAAACGGATGCAGAGCTTTGTGCCGTTGACTGGCCAGTACTGACTGGTGACGATGACTTGTGCAATCGAAACGGGAAAAGTGTGCGTTTCTTCCTAAACAGGCGTCGACTGGTTGAATACTAAGTGCAAAGCGCATCGCTATGGATGATTTTTTTTATTTATCCTTAAAAATATGACTATATTGAAAGAATACAAATTATAACGTCCAAATATGTTAAAATGATTAAGCTATCAATGAAAAAAATTTAGTCAACCCTCCCATAACGCCCTGCTGGGCCGCGCCTACCATATGTACAAATGTGTGTAACGCACACAGGCGGTCGAAAGAAATGAGTCGAAAAAATTCCTTAAAAAATACGAAACAAGACACCGTACTTTTTAAAATGCATTTAGGTTGTCTTGTTGTATACTTGTGAATGTTGCAAGTTACAACTTGTAACTAAAGAGCGGCAGTCGGGTTTCCACCATAAAATAACAATAGGCCTCTCCATTATCTGAGAAAGCAGGAGAGCAAAACAAATAGCAATTGAATAGAAATTGACAATAGTGAACCATTTTTTTCAGCCGTCGAGCAACCTGACCGCCGTCCCTTACTTGTAACACACTCGAACTATAATTCTGGGAAATAATGGGATAGCAGGTATAGCTTCGGTCCGCATACAGCTAGACCTTTTATGTTAATTTCTTCAAGGATGTTGACTATTGGTCGGTCATCGAAAGAACAATGTCCTAGATGTGGGATTGGGGGTAAAAACACTATATTTTCATGAATGAACTTGAAAACGTCCAGTCTCTCTTATCGTCTGGTCCTGTTCAGAACTAAAAGTTTTGGTTTTCTTGGTTAATTTTTATTGTGATTTTAATTTTCAGCACTATAGTTCTCACACCATATTTATCACAAGGTAAGATTTTTACACTACCCGCATACATTATTATTTTTAATTAATATGATTTATACAAATGCTGATAAAATTAAAGAACGGCCGATTTAAGTTTGCACACAGGCGGCCAAACTCCTAGGCGCGGCCCTGATCGCCCTGGATGAAAGAGATATACCCATTGAAGTATAATCCATTCTACTTCAATGGATATACCGTATTATAGGAGGTTTGAGTGTACTTATATTATATATGAAAAAGTATAGTTTCATTCGAACTTTCGAATAAAACAGGAAACTTCTACGAATTATTGGAGCTTCTAATTAACAATGGTATCAAATTACGTAAGTGAATTTCAACAGTCCGGAAACAAGTGTCGAATAAATCAGGAAGTGAGTATCCGTGGTTCGAATTACGTCAGTTCGTTACTTTTGTCTATTTACTTATTTTTATCAGCTTATAAAAATAGTATGTATAATACACGACAGGACGTGGAACTGTAGAACAAGTAAGCGACGAACTGTCATAGGTGACATTTCGATGATCCCTGTCGTGTCGCATCATGTCACGATGGCCATATACCTACATATATACAGGCATATTCAACTTTGGACCATCTTTTGCCTAAATCTATAACTGTTATTGTACTTGACTGATCGAAGGCTATCAATGTTTCAAAAATTTTTATCATCATGCAAAAACACTTCCTTGTTGGGTTATTCATACAAAATTTTACCAGTTGATACCATCAATATAAACATTGATTAAGTTATTACATATTTATAGATAGGGCCTCGCCTATCTGTTCAAGTACGTATGTATTCAATGTTGATGGTATCAAGTTATATTAAATTAATTCTAGAAAGATTTAGATGTTGTCCAATGAAGGCCAGTCATCTCCAGTTGGATTTGACTTGACTAGAAGCTGACTATTCTTCAAAAAATTGGCCTTCAATCATGGTATCCATATACATAGTTTTTTGTGCAACAATACCTCTTTTGTTAGTCATTGAATTAACTTTGGCAAAAAGAAATTAGCAAAACATATTGATTTATTATACTAAATAACACATGATATTATATATTAGAAGGAAATTGTTGATGTCAAAATATCAGAACAAGGCTTTTAGCGCGTGCAGACTGAAGATAAATTTTGCATAGGACAGAAAATGAAGTATTTTGCTAAAAAGAAATTCAAAGATCATACATTTTCAATCATCAATCCAAAAAATTTATATCATAACAGGATGAATTTCAGTTCCTTATCAATCTCCAAACATTCAGATCTATAAATACTGAATTGGAAATATCTTTTGTGTGTGCATCAAATCGTTGGGAATAATGAAAGTGAAAAAAGTAACTGTTTAGCCTGTAAGTTGTTAAGGCGTGGTAAAAAGATGTGTTTGGATAGCTAGTTGTCATCGTTTCAAGATTACAATGTAATTTTTAATGAGTTCGTTAATGATTAAACTCCTCTAGTTTCATGACGGAGACATTAGCTTACTTCAATATTAGCCAATTTCTGTCTAGTATGTCGGTAAGATATCAAAGTCACCTGAAGAGTGGAAGCGGTTCAAAATCAGATCACAATGTTTTGACGGATACGAATGTCACTGAACTAACAGAATGAAGGTAATAAATAGCTTGTAAAAAACTCATGAATAATATCGCACACACATACACATAGCCGAGGAAGATAAATATGTCCATTTAGCTACACCGAGTACACCAGTGGTCGCCACGCGGGTTTTTTCGGGCGTAGTTTATATTTTGGGCGTGAAACTTTTTTTCCGACTAATAAAGGATGAATACCAATCAAGAAATTAATGTTGTTCACACATCTTTTGAAAATAAATAACTGCAATGAATACTTATGGTATATGAGTACCTGTTATGCCCGATTGAGACTATTATTGTATGAAATTACTGTTAATTAAATATTTTTTCTTTAAACAAGACATTATTTAAAAATAATACTTAAAACAGGAAATAATGTTTATTACGAACGGATGGACCGATGTAGTTAAATTTAAAGGCAAACCTAAATACAAAAGTAGGTATAAACCTCCCCGAAAAAGAAAAAAAGAAAACGATGTTCTTATCTACAATATGTAATATGAAAATATTTACATAATTATTGTTTTATTTAATTATAATATACAGTACTTATTTATTTATTTTATTAAAATACATATTATATTTTATATTGAAAACCCCGGCTAACTGCATCTATAGAAAAAATAGGCCAATAGGATAACACTGGAAAAATGAACTACGCCCAAAAAGAGTCCACGTGGCGACCACTGCAGTACACCATCATGAGATGAACTAAACATTGTACATGACTTAACTGCCAAATTGTTCAGGAATGTAATTTACTTTGCGTAAAATTTGACGTTCATTTTGCAGTACATACTTTAATGTTTCGATATCATCGAGTTGACAGATTAAAATTTACAGTTGATTTTCAAACACCAATCGTCAGTATTTTTTTTTAAATATCAACTTATTGAGCATCAAGGACAATTTGATAATAAACACACAACAACAACAACTGGATTGTCCAGGCAGGGAGGGATTCATTTGCAAAAGTCACCAGAAAGGTTAAAAAGCAAGAACGACACACACGTAATTGACAATTGCCGGCCAATTACGTTCACTTGAGCATTATTAAAATTGCAAATGCCGAACGAACGGAGACGTAACGTGACAAGTTCGATCGATCGAAAACAAAACAGAGAGAGAAAAAAATAAGGAACACGTTCAGATAAGATAAAACGGGGCACACACGTATGTACACAGGTACATTATTAATTACATTGACACAACACTTTCGCAGCACAGAACTGTTTGAACAGCACTCGAAGTTTTCTATATATGAACGTCGGTGGAAAAGTTAAGGCCGATTCGACGGTACGAAGGTTGAAGAACTGTTGATATAAAAGAACGTCACGTTGGCGATTGCCGTTCAACACTGAACGTCTGGCTGAAGAAAGACCGGCAAGAACCGACGGAAAATCCGGTGGGGGTGACCTTGCTTTCGCGTCAGAAAACTGGTAACGGACGACGAATTAAAATATACATATGTATATATGTAAGTATATTGTGAAGTTTGCATAAAATCAAAATGAAAAAAGAGAACTGTATTTAAGCGTGTGGTGTATCTGCTAGACGGCAAAAAAAAAACAGTGGACCTTGACTCGTTCCAAGTGCATCGTGTTTTAAATCATGCTGTATTATGTTAAGTGCACCGTCGATGTCACATTAAATGTCCGATAATACAATTGAAATTAGTTCATAGATAATTTGAAGTTGAACTGTAATCTGATATGTACATAATCACATTTTAATTATTCGTTGAATTTAGCTTCAACCTATCAAGAGCTACTTTTTGTAATGTAAGTACATAATATGTAAATATATTTTATTTTATTTTATTATTATAATAAATACATAAAAATGAATAAAGAATAATAATAAAAATATCAAATTAATGAACCATGTGACCTAAGAGGTTACCCCAATGCGTCACACCAGTCTTGCAATAAAACAAGAAAAGTAACAAATTAGCAATAATCCATCTCATTCAAAGAGACTCGTGTTGAATCTCATGAAACTGACCAGTTCATCAACATGCCAATCAAACTGGTCCAAATGCTCATCTATCACATAAAGGAACCGTACACATATGTTATACCGAATCCCTGAAATCGACAAAAATGCCTAATTCACGAAAAATGCTAGCCCGTCGCCGATTTCAAGTATTCGGCAAATTATTTGCCCATTTCAAGTAATCGGCAAGTGCTTTTAATTTATTTTATTTTTTACCACAGTGTCATTACGGGATAGGCGACATCTACGGCCAACTACATATATGCATATGCACTATATAAAAAACTACAAATTGGAAATTAAATTCAAATAATGGTGGCAAATAGGTGGCTAATTTGGTAGGAACCCTTTCAACAATGAAATCAGATAAATTGGCAAACTCCGATAGGAAACGATCGACATGTAGCCACATGTATCCAAGATCTGGCCAGCAGCACTGGATCTGGGATCGAACCAATGACCCCTCAGCTGTTAGCATTATACGCTAACCATTAATTATGTTGCTGGTTTTGCTCGGGAAAGAACCGCGCCGGTGTTTTTTTTTGAAACTAATCAAATGTCATTAGATTATGAAAAATAAATCATAAATACAGTGTCGTTCATTTACAGTCCTAAATAATAGGTCGTCGCGAATCTTACAATTAGTAATAAACGACCATAATGCTATTCGAGTATATCATATGAGTCAATAAGTAAGGAATGTTTTCATTTGCGAACTGCTTAAATTTCTTGATTCAATGATAAAATGGTGATGAATAGTAATGATTCATGACTTTCACTTTACCCTTTTTTATCACTCTCTCTTTCTTCACATACACACATGTCCTACTCGTCGTTAAAGATCCGTCTCCTGTTCACAATAGATACAAATTAAATACATTTTTATTTCAAACTATGTAGATATGTCTTTATTATGTGTATTGCATTGTTATCCTTGTTGCAATCGTCTGAAAGTAATCGGATCAAATCTCAAGGCAAGGACATAATTGCGGTTGGGTTTTCAATCGAGGAAATACCCTTAAGCACATTTTTTACCTTCTGTCTCATTTGAGCAATGACTAAGCAAAGTCACGAAGTCAGGAAGGTTTCTTAAATAGTATTTTAAAACAAGAATCTGAAAAATAATGAGGCCAAAACGTCTAGGAACGATGTCACGCGAACGCCGACGCTTCAGCAGAGTCGTATAATAAAAAGGCTGCATTCGAAATTAGCATAATCTTTTAGAGGCAATCTTGGGCTTCCGTGACTGTGGGCAATCCAGTATATTTAGTCGATATTAGTTCGTTCACCTTGCATTCGAGAGTCCAGGTCGAACAGACGACCAGACCAGAGAGGAAAAACGAGGAAACCACATCGCTGAAGTACATACATATAATCCAATGATAATAAATGATATATTAAATGCATCAAATGTGTGCAATAAATAAACTTAAACGCGGATATGCTGCATGGACTCAACATTTAGTAAAAACGATACGGATATCGATGGTTACTAAACGACCGTTTAATTAAAATAAATGCAATTTGAACAGCCGAGTCTGAGAAATATGCAGTTGTTGAACCGCACGAGTCATATCTGAACGCAGATTAAATTATCATTATCCAATCAAAGAAAATTATTCTCACATTAAAAAATCCCGAGTGTTGCAATTTTTGTCTGGAGTCTGTTGACTCAGCTTTGTTTCCTTTGTTTGCGATTGTGATATGCTTTCGAACTAAAATCTCAGATTTGCAATGAAAATCCAAGTAACTAGGAGTGGTTTGCATACTTACTAGCGAGCTATACATACATACATATGTATATTACATTACTGAAGATCTTGAATTGATTTAGAATTCGTGTATCATGTTTCATTCATGTACGTGACTGAAGGTAGGCATACATCCATCTCCCATCCATCTACTTGCATATTAGATGAGACAATCTTTATCTAGTTTGAGAGTCATCACGAACAGAATTTATACATATCGTATGCCTATATATGTACGTATGTAGATAGGTTAGCTTGTCACGTTTGAATATTTCCAAACTCATGCATTTTTAGTACAAGGAAATATTTTATTTTAACGCGATTTGAAATTTACGAGAATTTGACGTCAATAAGTAATAAATATTTGAATAGTATGTAAATTTAGATAAAATTTGATCAATATTGCTTATGCATCTAGCCAGCACTGGTTTTTTTCATATTATGTATAATAAAAGCGAATGAAGTTCTAGCACGCTATTTGTAAGTAGATGATGCCCATAACTTCAAATTATTGTATTATTATGCTAAAAATATGAATTTTACATTGTAATAATTTAGTTTTGTTCATATATATATACCTACATACATATGTATGTATCGATAATATAAGAATGTTTTCAAACATGATAGAATAGGTGTTATTTAAACGTATATGTATAGGTACATACATAATACATATGTACATAAACCCAGATCGAGTCGCTTGGATGTTATTCGTAACGTGGCAACGTCCGAGTGACCAAATTTACGAACTCGATCTGGGTGTACTCGTATCATCTAAACCTGATATAAGTTGTTTTTAAATATTTCCATAGCTTTTCGCTGCGTTTTTTCCCTGTCTTTAAGATTTAGACAACGAATTATAAAAATAAAATCTGTTGACAAGGACATGACAATAATGGATACCAGTAAGACATTGGTTCCATATTTTTGTGTACACGTGCACTCTAATAATAAGAACACACTGAATCGTACGGTATGGGTCATGCTCGTGGTTTCCAGCTGTGATGGGCGTATCTTCATGTCATTATTAATTCGTGCGATCTTCGCACGACAAGTTTCTCGTACATTTATTTAAATATAGAAATTACCACTATTGATCACTGTCAATACTAGGATAAAATATCACCGAAAACCCCCCAGGGAGTGAGTTTTACCCTGGATCGCGACAGTATAGATTAGGCGTGCTAGTGGTTTTTTTTATGTGCAATACTATTTAGACAGCAGCATAGCTTGGTGGTTGCGTTAATTCTAAGCATCAAGTTGTCGGGTTCTATCCCGTGGATTGACCTCTATTGAAAATAATATATTCCTAATATAATCAGTAGTGCTGCTGGTCAGACTAGAATATTTGTGACTCAAATCCGATCGTTTCCTATGAGTTTGTCAATTCATCTGATTTCATTTTTGAAACGGTTTCTTCATCAAAATGGCAAAAACCATCCTATCCACTGTCGCAATATTTGAATGAATTTAAAAATTTATGATCTATAAATTTAAATATGTACAAGTTTAATATTATACCTAGATGTCGCTCGGGGGAGACCCGAAATGATATCATAGGGAAATATAAATTAAAAACAAAGCACGTACCGCGTACCACTCTGTGTGTCTGCACCTTAAGTTGGTTTTTTTTTTCCAATGCAAAATTAAATTCCAAAGTACACTTACATACAAAACGTTTTAAAGTGGGGTTGAATATGTTCAAATACAAACAACATTTGTACACAAATCAATATTCAAATGTGAAGGTAAAATTAATAAAACCGCTCTGGGGTATTGAACTGTACCTTTTTCTGTTGCCATTTCAGTGTTATACCAATTGAACTTGTTTGTTTGAGATGCACATAAATCACTTAAGAGTCGCGGAAAGCGCTTGACAAGTTCAAAAATGTTGTGAGCCGTAAATCTTAAGGAAAGCAAACAAACAAGAATGATGACGAACCATTAGAAGAGAAACCATTAAAGCAAGAAATGTCAAAAGGGGAAACGGCAATTATCAAAAATGAGAATACGGTCCATCTTCGGGGAGCACCATTTCATTGCCGGTTGTTCCGGATGCGACTTTTGTAAAGTCGCAACCAGTCATTTGGGTCTCGTAAGCGCGAGTACCGGTTCGTCGCGCGGGCGTAATGAGAGTAGACCAAAGAAGACAATGGGTTTTGGAGTCATCAGATGTGGGTTAACACTTCGGAGCACTCCTCGACACACGTGGTTCGTAAATATATACATAGACAAAGAGTAAAATATAGATATCGTCGGGTAGTCGACACGCGATGCACGTATCTACGATAGGTGTTGCAAAACGTGCCCAGCCGAAAGAATAGGCCAAAACGCTATGTAAATGAGGCAGTCCGTTATGTGACAATGATCAATGAACCCGATCGAAATGACCAGTGAGAACAATTTGATGTATTTTTTTTTTGCACGATCCTTTTGAGTGTCCTGACCCAGAAATGATGATTTTTAATGCGAACAAACGCGAGTGTTGCGTATAAATTCGGTGCATTGTGGGCGTACGTAGGTACGTTCATTTCTCTTTTATTCCCTCATTATATTTTAAAATATTCTGACAACTGCTTTCCATTCGTCAATTTTTTATCTGAGAATTGAGATATGCTTTTTTTTTTAGATAAGTTTGTTTTATATTAATTTACATTTCTTTTTGATAATGAATATGTATGTACCGGTGGCGTGCCGTGCCATAAAACAGGGGAATAGGAATGGACAAAAATATTTTTCATTTTTGAATTATAATAATAAAAAAAATCTGCCTTGAAGTGATGAGTGTAATTTTTCATTTTTGTGCCAACAGAAATATCACAAGTAGCCTAACTTTCTTAATAACATATTTTTTGTTTTCAAAATTTAATCTTCCGAATGATTTGTCAAACAATCGATCGAGAATGCAACATTCCAAGGCCTCGTTATTTGTTTCAGCGCGCTCCGCACTGATTTTTTCTGAGGAAATCGGTTCATGAGCCGAGTCCTTTGCCATTCTTGTACTAAAAAAGACCGTGCAAGCGAATGACTTGGTGGACCATACCACAACAATCTACTACCACTGCCACTACTTCAAGTAGGCCGATTCCAGTTTCTGAACTTCTAATCTAATATCAGAAAACAACGATTGTTTGATCTAAATAGATTTAATATTTTCCGAATATCATCAGCATTAATCATGCCATTATAAATGAAAAATAAATTAAAAAAATGGAAAATTTAAAGTAAAAATACATATTCCATATTGATTGAATGTTGATTTGCCATAAATTTTCCATCGACACGTTTATAATTCGATGTAAGAAAAAAAAACATGGCGAACTAAAAGCTTTTCTAGACTATACCCACTCATCGATAGTTGTAAATGTTATATGTATTATAATAATAAAGAAGTAATTCAAAACATATTATAAAACGTTATCATATTTAAAATACGTACATATGTACGTCGGTCATCAATTTCATTATCAAAAAATATCTAGGTATTCTATTTAAATTGAATACAGATATTATCTATCCTACGTAAATGGGGCTGAGACCATACTAGCATATCAAAGACAACATACAAAAGAAAATAATAAAGATACTGATCAAGGCTATTTAAAAAATAAATTACAATAATGGTTTGACGGTCAATCGGTTTCCGGAACAATAAAAATAATAATCTCAAACGGTTACTCACAGAAGGTTAACATTGGGAAGTTACATGGAGAACATCGATGAAGGTGAAAACAAACCACGACAGGTCACCATTTTGATCGTAATTTAATATGGGGTTTTATCAATACATATTTAGATACGTATAATGACATGATTAAGAACGAAAACGAACTGTCAACATAGCGTCGAATCGAACGAACGCCACTATCAAGGTTCTGTATTATAATAATTGGTCGATCGTAGGTGGTCAAGGTGTTGAAGAGGCGTTGAAGCGATAAAATCTATATATTTTGAACAAACACAATATTTTGAAACGAAAAGGAAATACGGGCGCTAAATACGCTGTACGTAAATGACAAAAAAAAATAACAACATTGTCAAAGTGTATACAAATTTATGTCTGTAGATTGGATTGAAACTTGCGTGATAATAGCCCGCATTCGAAAACCATAGTACATACATACATACAATCGTCGTACATGTAGCATTCGGAATTCTCGAATAATTAATTTGGTATTGAAAACGACTGAAATACAACCTAGTACACACACAGTAGCAATATTTGTTGACACAACAAAAGGTTGATAAAACTTGTTGACCAACACAAAAAGAAAACGACGAAATCTTTTGTGGACATGTGTACATATGTATGTATATACATATGATGTGGAGGCATGAATTTTGACACTTGTTGCTTCTGTGTCTGTATATACATATATGTATACATGTACATATAAATGTATGTATACATACATGTAATTCAAAGCTCGGTGTATATATGAGAAATGAAATATGCAAAAATGGGAATTATCCTATCCGAAAATTATCCTATTTTTTGTATCTAAAAACTAGACAAATTATTTTGCACAATTTTTTTCCATCCCCTAAGTTTTACTTAAAAGTTACAAAAGAATGGCTCTCGACCCTGGGAAAACTTATTTAGGGGGTAAAATTACCTTTGAATCAATCGTGAAATGTCAAAATCACGTGACCACAGCATTGCATCCTGATCGAACGCACGTAATTGAAGCTTTATAGCTTAAATTGCATGTGTGCGAGTAGGATTCAGATGAAATCCATGCCTACGTAAACACAATAATCCTCTCAGTATCCAGACCGTGACAATAAGTACATACATACATATGTATGTGGCAAATAAATCATCCACTACCTAATCACCTTGTTAACGAGTAAAGCGGGTTCTTTCCGAAATTGTTATACTATGTTCCAAGTTTATTTTTGTAGAATTTGTATTTTGTATATGTGATGACCAGAGATCGATATTGCATGGTTTTTCTAAGAAATTGACAATAGTGAACCATTTATTGTGCAAAAAGTATCAATCGAACACCGATTACTGATGACGTATACATAGATGCGAAACTTAGGCATTGAACGTCAGAATGCTGCATAAGGTCCAGTGCACTCGAATAAGTGTGGTACTCTGTATGTATGTTTGGCATAACGAGGAGAGATAAAAACGAAATACGTGGCTTAGAAGTATGGCAAAGGTGATTGGCGTATATAATGGTGAGAGTAAAGAAATTGAGATGCAAATGGGCGGGTCGCGTAGTTAGAAGAACGGACGATAGATGGACAAACAAAATGCACGAATGGTACCGAAGATACAATGAAGGCCACATGGGAGATGGGTGGATTAAATCAGAAAAATTTGATTTGCTCTAAACAGAGACGAATGGAAGGGTGTTGGAGACGCTTTCATCCAGCAGTGGATGGCGAATTTCATAGCAGTGGATGGCGAATGGCTGTAAATGATGATGATGATGACATAAATATCCGGTTTTTATATTGCTATCCGGTTCCTTAATGTGATTGATGAGAATTTTGACCTGTTCAACTGTCATGTTGATGAGCTGGTTAGTTTCTTGAGATTCAATACGAGACTATTTGAATGAGATGAATGATTGGAATTTTTATTGCATTTTCTTTGTTATTTTCTTTATATTTTTATTTTTTTTTGTAAGACAGTTGTGACGCTTTGGGGCAACCTGTCAGGTCACACTGGTCATTTTATTGTTGTTATTATTTTAAAATAATAAATTAAATAAATAAATAAATAAATATTAAAATTCAAATTCAGCACATTATAAAAGATTTTCTACAAATATGAAACATTCACATTGTTTTTCGATGAAGCTCATTATAATCAAGTTTTGTCGTATTTACTGTGTTGGTTGATCTACATACGACACGTCAATCTCTCATTGTGATTGATTGATCCCATAACATTTATAGTATAAAATAATACGAATCACGTATGTACAAATGTAATCATTACGATTGTTAGACGGAGGAGTCACTAAGGTCGGCACGGACAGTTTGAGACCATTTGATTGATATAAGAAGCATATCGGAAGTGGGTCATACGTAAACTCGATGATTTGATCCACGGATTTCAACACCTCAAAGTGACATCATCGCCCACGCACTCGATCGGAAGAAATTCGAAAGCGTTCAAGGATGTGAGCAAATAGCACACTTTGCTCTCGCGCTCGAGTTCAGAGGCTCTATATGCGGGGCTCGCGCGTCCGTTCGGGCGAATCGTGAAAATTTAGCGAGTCCATCGTTGTGCAACGATTAGTCGAGTTTAGAGAGCACAATGCAACGGCGAAGCACGACACCGACAACCTTAACCGAAAACGGTGGAAACGTTGAGCAACCCCGCATCATTGTCGTCGAATTGAAAATACCAAGATAAAAATGCGAAATAATCATAACAATACGGAGCGGAAACAATGGCGGTCGATTTGAAAACGCATGAGAAGATCGCGATCGTGAAGTACGTTGCGCAAAAGTGGCGCAATATCATCGATATTTCCTAGCTAAATTTTATGGCAAATTTTTGTATGTGTATTTAAGTGCCAGGGTTGTGCAGTCGTTAAAAACAACTCAGACTCAAAGACTCCGGATCGAATTTAAAAAATATATCTAATGAGCTGATGTAAGTAATTAATTTAGACTTTTTGTCTATGAATAGGTACATGAATTTTTCAAATATCGAGCCTCTCCTCAATTTAACCTAAACACGAGAAAAATACGAAGATAGAAGCATCACATCTGCATACATTGGTGAGTCATTCAATATCATTATACAAATTTAAGTAAAATAATAAATGCCAATTAAACGAAAAATTTGAGTTAGATTAGAGTTAGTCGATTCCGACTCTAGCCAAAATGCCACGACTCTATTGTTTTTATTATTATTACATACATACGTACATTATATGAGCCATGACAGGAATTACCCTAAGACTACATACGTGGTAAGATTATTTTTTATACATAATAACAAAAAACTATAAACATAACAGGATATAGAATACAATAGAAATATCTATGGAAAATCAACATTTTTTTTGATATCCAAATTCGCGAGATATACATACTATATATATGATGTAGGTGCATATTTTAAGATTCAACAAATTCAATATACTAAGAAATAGAATTGGCAAGAAACTGACAGGTGGATACTAATTTATTAGATCCGTCACAACAATACAGCTAGAAAAATCGGAAAATTCTAACAGAAGACGATCGATCCGTCTTTTAATTACTACAAGATCTCGCCAAAAAAATATGGAACGCTTAAAAATTTTGCATGTCATCCTTGATATGTTTTAAAAATAAAAAAAAATTACGATACAATTTCTTTATGAATACCAACCACTGTCAAATACAAACGCATGATTTTATAACAATATTTGGATTTGACAGACAAAAATTCCGGTCAAATCTATTTTTTTAAACATCCTGTTGAGTTGGGGGCTTACAATCGAGTATCTCATTTTTATTACAAGTTTTTTATCAGTTTAAAATTGAGATGGATTATTCAGATACGATGTCAGACAGCAGGTCTCTATCGCGTAGTCTGAATCTGCCTTATTCGATATACATACATAGATCTATCGAGTGCGTCCAGCCTTGATCACACAGTTACAGCGGTTTTGACGCGTGCCGGCCGATTGTTGATCGAATTTTATTGTGTAAATCGCATTTTGCTCAAATAAGTCCGTTCTTTCGGGGTTTTACTGTATTAATAAAAATCGATACCATAGTAAATATATTTACTTACACAAAACAAATAAATTAAAAAAAGAGATTTATTTTCAAAATAAAAGAAACTCGATTTCTTTTGTTTTGATTAGTATGATGTTTGTCATCGATAATAATTTAAGCTTTCGTTTACTTAGCGTATTTTAGGCCAATCGAGTGATCGAAATAACCAGGTTAGATCCGTTATCGAGCATTCGCTTTACAAATAACAGCAAAGTGAAATAAATAATACGATTTATTTATTACATTGTGTAATTTGTCACGTATTAATAAATTATTGCGGGCCTCGTTGTGCATTATAATAAAGATATACAATCAAGTAAACACAATGTTCGATTTACTCGCAAGTATCACAAATAAAGCGCTCGTCAATTTTTATTTGCACAATTGGATGTCTCTCTACCTTTCATTTTTTTGTATCAAATTTAAATATGTGTATCGCGAAAAACGTCTGAAACAACAAACAAACACGCCACAAATTAGAGAGTTAAATTGCGAATTGGGAACGGTTAAATAACGATATTTAATACATATTAATGCGCAAACAACATAAACGTCACTCAATAATTTGCGCACCAAATATTTTCCGTTTAACTAAACATTTATTAAAAAATACAAAGAGAAATATTTCAGATATCAACTATAATTTATTATTTTTATATACATATAACGTATTATTATTATATTATGTGACGTATAATTATTAGCAGCATAGATGGTACACAGGTTAGCGACTAGCGTGTAATGCTTTCGATTGTGTGGTCACGGGTTCTATCCCTGGCTTTGTTGCTGGCCAGACCTTGGATATGTGACTCCAAGGTCGATCGTTTCCTTTCAAAATTTGCCAATTTATTCGATTTCATTGGAAACATTTCTGACTAATTGGTAATCCTGTTCTATTGCTCACAAAACTTGAATTTTCATCATCTCAATATTTGTTTATATTTAAAATGCTGCAAAAATTTGTCCATGGATGTCTCTATGATGATTGTAATGTTTGATGATCGATGTTTGTAAAATCAGCCCTGAAAAATACTTACAATACTTATTAATGTTAATATTGACCATATCTAGATTTCGTGTTATAAAATAGGTGTATACCTGTATAAATAAATAAATAAGTATAAGTTATGGCTTGAAAGATTTACCGTGTACGTATGAAGACCGCAATTATATACAGACATTGCTGGACCAACAGCGAAAGTATAAATGTAAATCTATGTACATATATAGATAGTATCTTGGTAAAAAAAATAATATAAACAACTATTTATATTGAAACTTTGTTTATATACATATGTGATTCATAAAGTAAAATATTTGAATGAGAATTCTGACATATTTTCAGATAGCGACTCAAATTGGAATAATGCGATAGAATAAAATATTTTATGTACATACATGTATGTACGTCATAAAAATTGGAAAAAATTGAAGGCCACCAATTTCAAATCTATTTATATTCACTTAATAAAACCCAACTCAATTGAAGTGTTACTTTTCATAAAACTTTCAACAGAGAGTGAGTTATATTCGTAATCAAACTTCTAGTTCAAGATACTAAATTATTCAGAGAGTTTGGTTGAAAATTAGCTGTCGGTTTGTTACGAATTTCGAATGGGAGGAGTAATGAACACAAGAAATACGGAAATTTCCCTTGGAAAAATACCTGGCGCCCTTTTTCATTAGAGTTCACCGAAGGAGGCATAATCTACGCTTTGGTAGCGCTCTTAACGAGCTCAATTCACGCCGGTTAGTTACGCGTTTCGATCAAATTAAACCTGCTGTTTGTACGTCGGAGATATTCACGGAAGGTGTTTGTACTGTGTACACAGATGTATCTCCTCCTACGTGACCTGCGCAAAAGGAGAAAAAAAGAAAGACCACGAGATGGAGATCATCAGAAAGCGCGCATCGACGGCAACGATTACACAATTCACCGAAAGAACGTAAACGATAAATTACAAGCTGAAAACCCCTCCCCAATCCCAATAATGTATACACATGTGTACGTGAGGGATAGTCGTTTGAAAAGAAGCGTGGACAACGGTACAGAATAAAAAATGATAACGGTCCTCTCATCCGCTATTCAGCGGACCTATTCGAACTTTTTAGCCGACCTTCAAGTTCCTCTATCCTTAGATGTTACGCTTTGATTGCCTGCAAATTGTTTCGAAACGTTTCCGATTAAATAAAGAAGTCACAATAAACTACATAATATCATCGCTCACCACAGCGACAACTATGCGATTGTTTTTATAATTCTCAGAAATCATTTTCTGACATTTAGAACGATTTACGAAGCTTGAAACTAGAGAGAAGATTCGTCAGAAATGCATAAACTAAACGAAAATCGACAACTAAATTATTGTTTGTTCCTTCGATAGGGTTATACTATGATAGGGACATACTAGGGTTTCTGACCCGGGTCGACCCGGGACAGACATTCCCGGGAATTCATGGAATTTTTGTTCTCTCGTTTCCCGGGAATTCTTATCTCGATTCCCGGGAATTGGATTTAAAAAAATCTTGACAATATACAACATTTTCACGTCTGAAATAATAAATCAAATACATAAAGAATTGTAAAATATTCTCAAAGGGTTTGTTGTTTAGCACTAAGTACAGCGCATTCCCCGAACGTGGGAGTATTATGAGCATAATGGCCAAAATCGCTTCTTATAATTCTATTTTTGGAAAATCTCAATACCGAAGGACTTGACGTTACCGATAATTTATTCCGAGGATTGAAAATTAAAATCGAAGAAAGAGGAGGCCTGAAACTTATTTTTTTAACACTAATTTTATACCGAACAAAACATTCTTGAGTGTTGTAATAAAAGCAAATGTGTATCCTACGGTGAAACTATTATGAAGCGAGTATATCATTCTTGTATTGACGATTCCACAATGGTAGAAACTCTTTTAGATTCGGATGAAGATGAAACAATTGTGTGTTTGACGATGGATGAAGAATTAAATAAGGAGTTATCAAAGACAAATATACAAAACAACGTAAATAAAAAAATAGCCTCGACTTTAAAAAAGAAATTAAAATATACATACTGACAGGAGAAAAAAACCAATAATTAAAAAAAAAAAATTTCGTCCCTTTTAACAATAAAACCAAGTTAATAGTTATTTTCCAGTTAATAGATGTATCATGTAATATTTCTTTTTTTATATTTTGTAAATACATAATTATTTTTTTTAGTAATAAAATATATATTAAATTGGAAAAAAAATGTTTTTTACACGTGTCCCGGGATCCCGGGAATCCCGGGAACGATCCCAGGCTCCATCCCGTATCCCGGGAATTGAAAAAGTCCGGGAAATCAGAAACCCTAATACATACATAGAAAGACCGCACGATTTGGTTTATATGAAAGGATGTAGATAAACGAATAATGTCAAAGGCAAGAAAAAATGCGACTTGAATTACCCTCACTTTCCGAAGATGTTTCGAAATGATAAGTTTCATAGAAATCCCCGACACACATTCGAATGTTTCACATTTGCCAAAAGTGAGACAGAGAGACCTAGTGCTCGAAAATTAAACGAATAAAATATAATGGGTCGTAAAAAATGGCTCGTTATGATGAATGACTAAGCTAGAAGTCGTTCTGGCTATGAATTACATGCAATTAACCTGTACTATGTGTGTGCGCGAGTGCATCACGTTACAAGGTCAAAAATCAGTACACTTTTTATATTCTTCTCTAACTAAAGGTCACATTATTGAAACCGTTAAATAATTAAAAGGAAAACTTTTCTTTCGCTTAATGTAATGGCTGGGAAATTGCAGTTCTTTGCACGAAAATCAACTTTCTTTCGTTTATTTAGAAGGCAAAATTGAAATGTGATAAACTCCGTACAATGTTACTATGGTAATACTTTTGAATTATGTATGTACAAGCGTGAAAGTTGTGGAGAAAAACAATAGTTCTATAATAAAACGTATATATTAAAAGCTGTTTATGAGTTATAATCTTGAAAGATATGTAAATATATCGGCTTCTAAATATTTGATAATATTGTCTTTAATTTTTTATCTAAAAAAATATTTCAGATTCGGTTTGAAATTATAAATGAAACATAGTAAAACGAAAAAAAACGCGCAATACATTTTTTTTGCACATAAGCTACGGTACAAAGGCATGAAATTGAACGAAAGAATGGTCATAGCATGAAATTAAAAATACAAGGAACGACATATTTTCCGTTAAAAAGCTTTTTTATCGTATTAAAAATCGCTGTGTGAAAGAAAGGTCAAAGATAAGGAAAAAAAGGGATATTCCCAAGCAGAAAAAATAAATATCCTTTAAAAGATTAAAAATTAGATTAGGTACGTTGCGAAGGAGATAAAAATCATTCAGTGTATTTATTATAGAATTCAACTTGGTTCAGCTTCCTTATTATAAACACAAATTGGCACGGCATTGAATGCGAATGAAACACGTGGATGCGAAAATTTACGACAATTACATACAATGAAAATACATATGTACATAAATACAGCCTCAATCGAAATCGTGCCAATTCATTAGACAAGATATTTGACCTTTTTGCAAAAAAAATATTAGAATTTAAATATTAGAAATATTAAAAATGATTAGAAATTACATATAAATATTATGTAAAAGTATGAATATGCATATAAACCTATAAAATCTATAGTACCTTAACAAGTGTGGTCAAGGTCGGTCAAAACTTAGAAATGCAACGCGTTCGGACAAAACACGCGAAATTTAACACGCAATAATATTCACATACATACTTAGACACATACATACAATTTCCTAGAAAAACAGCGTAAAAGTAATGTAATATAACAGTAGAATAAAGGTAGTCACGCGGGGTGAGTTATTGTTTTCGCGTGATCCAGAATACCTACATGAGTATGTACTACATAAACATATACGAGTATATATGAGAAATTCGTAAAATACATAAAATCTCACATTCGACGCGGAAGTGTTAAAATGCAATTCGCATCCTTGTACTAATTCCGCTAACTTATGAAAAATCACCTCAAAATCAGTTTACGCGGATTCAAAGCGAAATACGTGCAAATACAATACAAGGACGTCGAATAAAAAAAAACTAAGCAAAAGGTCAAATTGTGTCCGCATAGAATGTCTTAACCATTTCTATAAACACGAAAATCGAAAATCGTGCACTGGAAATATGCTTTAATCCAAAAATCAAAATATCGTACTGATTTTTTTTATCGCAGACCGAATATGTATGTACATACATATTTATTTACATTATTAAATAAACTACTATATCGGGATGATAAGTAATAAAAGTTGACCGCGATAATGATAATACGTGCACGTGTGAGTAACGTAAAATAATAATAATAGAAAAAAATACTGATAAAATCCTATTAAAAGCGCATAATTAAATTATTACTATACTGTATTGACCCCCGCGACTCAGTTTCGACATAATTTATTCATCTGAATAAACATAAACATAATTGTCGGGATGACCTTACGCGACGT
Source organism: Arctopsyche grandis (assembly GCF_051622035.1). Classification (NCBI taxonomy): domain Eukaryota; kingdom Metazoa; phylum Arthropoda; class Insecta; order Trichoptera; family Hydropsychidae; genus Arctopsyche; species Arctopsyche grandis. Next base: position 17,926,824 of record NC_135360.1, read on the forward strand.
GACGTGTCTACGTGTGTGACGTCACTAGTCACACCACCTCGCCTGAACGTTCGACAGATAAACATTTCATATGTATTAAGCAATGTGTAATCGCGAAGTTTTCCACAACGAATAAAGATAAATCGTAAGCGAAAGCAAAATAAAAAAGAAATACGTATGTAGTTCTAGTCTGTATATGGAGAAAATGTATTCTTCCTGATGCGTGTGATGTGCGTCTGTCATGTGATTCATACGGAAAAATACAAAATATACAAGGAAAAACGTTTGATGTTGAGGAAAAACGATTGATGCTTTGTCTCGAGACAAACCAGTTTAATTAAAGCTTTGAAAGAAAATTACACCATTATAGATTTTTATTACATGATGGGATGATACGATGACAATTACACTGTTCGACAAATGACGACTTTTAAAATGTTACAGAGACGAGATATGACTTTTCTTATAGATCTATGCCCAGTGAACACGAATCTGGTAATAAAAAGTGTTGATTGGCTCGAGATTCGGAGATATATGTGTTTTTTAAATCGCGCGATTTTTCTATATCTTGGTGTTGTTCGGTCGATTTCTCAAAATCTGTTAATTTCCTGTTAAAAATGAATATTGGAATCTACAGTCGGGTATTTTATCTTTCATTTGTAGTACTTTTCAGCTTTCAAATCTCTCTAAGTAGTCGTCCAGTTCAAATCAAAAGTCAAAATTACGTATTTTCACTTGGGATTTTTTCCCACTGTTAATACTATATTATATTGAATATTTTCTATTGAAACATGTTTATTAGAATAGTGTTCTGGGCATACTATTTTTTGATTTCGTTTAAAAGGGGTAATTGGATGTGTGGTGAATTTTAAACCGGTTAATTTTCGAGCAAAAATTTCGTATTAGTAGAGAACATATTTGTGTTGCGTGCGCTGCAATCATTCTCCGCTTGAATGTGCGTCATTGTATACAACGATATAGAGTGGTCACAAACTTTTTTCAATGTGTTTTTAAATAATTTTGTAATGAAATAATTAGAAGGATTTGAATTTAATAATATATTTATTGAATACGAATATGTATAGCGTAAAAATAAGTATCAGTACATTTTAAGCACCCGAATAAAAATAAAAATAGACATGGAAAATAAAAACAAAAATCAAAATGAAATTAAATACGAAGATAATGAACATTTCAAAGATAAATAATTGTGAAAAAATAAAAATATATCTATATTTTTATTATCTTCCCTAACAACCAACCGCTAAGATTTGATGTACAAATATTACAACATATATGTGGCGCCCAGCTTTTATCCTGATCGCCTATCTCACACCCAAAGTATAGATGGTAAGCCCTTTTGATTGTTTGGGTTATAGAACGTCTTTGCGATAAAAAAGTGATATTACCGCAAATGTAGCAAAAGTTATCTGGTCTGTTTATACACTGCCGTTCCATTTTGTCCACACGTTGCACATTAACGGTAAAGAGAACACAAAGTTATTTATGACGGTCGCGAGGATTAAAAATCAATTTTAATATCACACACTCAAACAGTTCAAACAAAAAAAAAAAATTTTTTACGTAAATATACGTTTAAAAAAATTAAGTCTATAACTTCGATCCATAAAATTCTATGGTTTTATCAACACCTTTCGAACTGAAAGACCTCTCGAAGGGAACTGAAGTACAATACGAATGTATAAACACATAAAAGAGGTAAAAAGAGCGCGAGCATAGTGAGTCATCGACCATCGTATAGCTCTTGCAGCGTACGCTTCACTAGCTACAGCGCACGCAACACAAATATGTTCTCTACTAATACGAAATTTTTGCTCGAAAATTAACCGGTTTAAAATTCACCACACATCCAATTACCCCTTTTAAACGAAATCAAAAAATAGTGTGCCCAGAACACTATCCTAATAAACATGTTTCAATAGAAAATACTTAATATAATATAGTATTAACAGTGGGAAAAAATCCCAAGTGAAAATACGTAATTTTGACTTTTGATTTGAACTGGACGACTACTTAGAGAGATTTGAAAGCTGAAAAGTACTACAAATGAAAGATAAAATACCCGACTGTAGATTCCAATATTCATTTTTAACAGGAAATTAACAGATTTTGAGAAATCGACCGAACAACACCAAGATATAGAAAAATCGCGCGATTTAAAAAAAACATATATCTCCGAATCTCGAGCCAATCAACACTTTTTATTACCAGATTCGTGTTCACTGGGCATAGATCTATAAGAAAAGTCATATCTCGTCTCTGTAACATTTTTCGTGTCGAACAGTGTTATTATTGCAAATGAAAGTAAACAATAATATATGCCATATGGCGAAAACCGTCGATTCAATTAAATGTAAGCAACGGAGCGCAGCGTGAGGGTTAATAAACGCAATTGAAACAAGTTTTAAATGAAATAATGGCATATATTATTCGAATACGTGTCGTCGAATTCTCAAACGATCAATTAAAAATTTAAAAGTGGAAGGTGGACAAAAAACGCGATTATTTCAAAGGTAGAATATTGCACAAAGGGGAAAAAATCTCATTAAAGTAAATTGAAACAGGTTAAATTAAGGGTAAATTGTTAAGAAAAAAGATCTTTCCGTGTAATTAGAAACGAGAGCGTTCAGCATTTGAAAGTCTGTCGGTTTATTTTCATTATTAAATTATGAAAAATTAATTAACATAATTAAGATTATAAATATACATATATTACATACGTTAAATTAAATATACACATAATGTAGGGTTTTCGGCTGGGAAGTGTGAAAAAAGAGGACTATTTTAAAAATATTTAATATTTAGACTATTTATATATTTAGCCTCGACATTAAAAATAAGTTCAAAATATAACATAAGATAACTTGAAACAGCAGTCGCTAACCTATCGGAACTTACAGACCATTAAATCAATAATTTAAATCCCGCGGACCACTTGCTTATATGAATTTATGAATAAGAGATATAAAAATCACCACTTACACGAAAACCATGTGAAATGCAAAGGAGGTATGTAAAAAGATACATACATTTGTAAAATAACGATCGGAAAACAATGTTAAATGAAATGCACTCAGTTGTGTATCAATGGCGTGCGGAACCTGGTGAAAAGCTAAAAAATTGATCCTCCCTTAATTTTTTTTAATATAATCTGGACAAAATATAACAAACTGGAACCAAAGTACATAGTGTGGCAACAATAAATGAGGTATTTCAATGACATGTCACTGTTATCACTATATCTACGACGAAATAGTTCGTCATACCCACTCGACCGACAAAAAATCGCAATTTTTCATGCTGAAATACGGAAAACAACACGAAAAAAAAACTTAACATCTGGTACATCAACAGAACAGTAGTAGGTGAGTGTCTCGCCAGCCGAACGCCCTTGATCCTGTTAAAAAGAAAAGATCGACCGATGTCAACAACAGCAACGGCAACAGCAGCAGCAACAATAACAAAAACAAGAATACATTGTACTTATCATACGATCGCGAATCGTTGCGTCACAACGCCCATACGACTGTATCTTTATCTAGCGAAACGCACCACATGGCAGACCCAATGTAGTCATTCATGTGTGTGTGTGTGTGTGTGTGTGTGCGTGTGTAATTAAAAACAAACAGAATACGGTGTAAGAGATAAGCACCGTCTAATCGAACTGAAGACCGAGTGAGCGAAAAGGGCAACGAATTATCGCAATTTGGAGCCGTTTCCGTAATTGAATTAGGGCAAGTGCAACTCCAAGTGTTGATCTCTAAAAGGCCAATGACGTGGGTGGAGCGAGACCCTCAAGCCAACAACACTAATTCTATTAACCTTTTCGTGTCCGGCACACTTCATACAAGCAACCGAAACAAAGCTTGTCAAACACTGCATACTTGGTAAATAAATTACAATATCACTCAAAATGGCACTTTTCATTCAGCTGTCTCGATTGTTCGAAACAGAATGTTCATAAATATGTATGTACTTATGTAGAATCAGTTTACAGTAATTTGAGCTTTTATGTATCAGTGGCGTGCCGTGGAAATCTCCATGTATTTGTCGCACAGCCTTACTTACGTGTGCGCGAACAGGATACAAGGAGACTAGATGACATCATACCGAGTCCTCCTGTATTCTGTATAGTTTTTTATAGTTCAGATATTTAATATAATAAAGAAAGCTTTTATATATCATCATCATCATTTACAGCCCTTCACCATCTAATGCTGGATGAAAGCCTCTCCAACATGCTTCCATTAGTTCCTGTCAAATTTTCATCCATCTCACTCCACACATTTTTTTCTAATTTCATTCACCCATCTTCTTTGCGACCTTCCTTTCACACTTTAACAGTCTCTCGGGTACCATTTGAACTCTTCTTTCGTCCATTATTCTAGCTAGCTGACCCATCCATCGCCATTTCAATCTCTTCACTTTCTCCACTATATCAACTACCTTTTTCATACTTCTAACTAACGTATTCCGTTTCAAATCTCTCCTCGTAATGCTCAGCATACAGCATTCATACTTCTTTGTATTGGAATTTGGTGTTCAATGTCCAAGTTTCACATCCATACGTCATCACTGACAAAACACAATGATCGAAGATCTTTTCTTTGAGGCATATACATATGTACATATGTATCTACCACCCGAGTTCGCTTAACTTGGCAGTGGGAAGAGAAACACGCGATTTCTATGGGTCAGTTAAAATACTCTGACCAATATAATTCGCGTATTTATAGGTTTACATATGCTCAAGAGCAAGACCAAAATCAATATTTGGAGATTACCCCAATTATTATATATCATCAGAGTTGCTAGTGGGGGGAGGGGGTTGAGAACTTGAGCAATTGTTATACATAAATAAAATAGTACGTAATAAAAAGTTTCCGATTATGAGAAATGTGTGAAAATGTAAAATGTAAAAAATGAAAATATATTTAAAAAAAAAAATGTAAAATACTGTCCTAATTTGCAAATACAGCAGTAGTATTAACGTATTGATAAAAAGATTTTGTGTATTACTATCTTCGAGATTAAAAACAACAGTTAATTCCACATAATCAAGACAGACGCGATAAAATAATAGGAAATATAAAAGTACCATTATAAATAAATGTACATACATACATGTTTTAAAATCATATTATTTTCTCGTGTAAATTCTGGACAGTGTTGTCGTAGCGATATTATGACGTGTAAAAATAATTCAGAACGGGCGCGAATCTAAGCAAAATATACATACATATATACATATACGTATGTTTGAAAGTACATATATAAAATCCAGTGAGGCACAAGGTCGGCAGTATAAATTCCTCGAGTCTACGAGATTTATATAAAGGAAGGAGGGTATGAGAGAACTGTAAAATACAATGGTGGATCACGAAACGTCAGTGAACGTGTGAGGGATGAAGAATCGCGGCTGCGAAAGAAATCGGTAAAAATGTCAACGATATGGACCAAATGGAGCGTGTAGCGAAGATGGCCATCGGCTGACATATTGAGGTAATCGTTTAAATCTGTCGTCGGCGTCGTTAATTCGACCCGAATGGGAAATGCGAACGGTATTCGATAGCCATTTTACAGTATATATAAAAAAAAATAGGATAATTCCCGGAAAATAATAAGTAATAACAAAAAAAGGGTAATCAAAACTATAACGTCTTACATAACCATATGACAAAAACAGGATAAATGTAATTGTATTGATATGAGATAAATTAAATATTAAACATAAGATTTTTGAACGTTATGAGTGTGTAGTTAGCGAGTGTGCAAAGCGTGTATAGCCACGATATGGAGTTTTCGGGAAGTACATATCTATGTAACTGTGTATAAGGCACTTACCCTTTGGCAGGCCTGACAGATAGACGTGAAATTAAGCCCGTTTGATTGAATCCGCGTATATCATTGCGAATCCCTCACATACTGATCCATATAATTTATAAAATATATACTTTATTTCATTTTTTAGTCAATCGATCATGCACACTCGTCTTACAGATCGCTCCAATGCGACAAGTGTACTATACACATCAAGAAATATCAATTATAAATACATTATTATTATATATGTTTACATTTAACACAACATCTATTGTCATACATTGTACAGAAGCATTGTAAACATTATACAAGGCAAATACGAAAAACATACGAAAAATTGAGATGCTGAATAACTCAAATTTTGCGAGAGAGAGAGAGAGAGAGAGAGAAAGAGAGAGAGAGTGAGAGTGTTAGGACAGGAATGTCAATTTACAGGAACCGTTTCAATGAAAATCGGATAAATTGTCAAATTGATATGAAACGATCGACCTGGAGTCAAAAACAAATGTCTGAACAGCAGCAACCAGTGGGAATCGAACCCGGAACCAATTTGACCGAAAGCATTATATGCTAATGCAGCATGGACCACTAGTCCATGCTGCATTTTATATATATTCAAAGCCAGTCACTTAGTTAAATTTAAGGACCGCACCAGGAACTCCCACATACACTAATAACTACATTTAGTGGAAGTTGGCTTTTTGGGTTAGTTAAAATTCTGTTTCAGGACATTTTTATCGAGACTATCAATAACAAAAAAGCCCTACTTACTAAATCTAGCCGAGTAATATTTCTAATCTATCAAAACGATCAAGAACCTTTATACATACATATGTATGTAGGACGTGATAAAGTTAACGAGCATATTAGTTGATGAACCAGTATCTGTAAAAATATTATTTTAAACGAGTCCGAATACGAGCAGAAAGCGAATAAATGCCAGGAAGCACGAATGCACCGCTTTATTATGATTTACAAAACACCAATAAAGTGCACGCCGCAAAGGTCAAACCTAAACAGAAAGATCTAAACGGAACTACCAAAATAACAACAACTTCCTAGAATTGCACAATTCACTATCGAAAACAAAACAAACGAGTCATCCGAGTGTGCACTATCATACGTACATATGTACATTTGTACATCGTTCGGTGTATCGTGTATCGATCGCCGCGGGACGACAAAGGAGACAAAAATTGACAATTTTGCAATGTAAATACAAATTGAATTCATTCTAGTGTTTATTTCCTCTGCGAACCAATACGGTCGCGGTGGATTTGAACCGAGAAAAAAGCAACGTACAATCGTAGAAAATTATTATAAAATGCGATGAGAGAGCTGAGGTCACGTCCCCGTGGGCGGCCAACAATGGCACAACGAGGGAAAACGCAGATCTTATTAGCGACGACTGAGGTCTTTGAACAATCGCTCATTGTTGTTGTTGTTGCCGTTTGTTCTTTTGCTGGGCAAACGGACCGACACTACGACCACCACCACCACTACTGGCTGCTATATTACCGTATAGCCCGACATACATACATAGGTGAAGGATGACTTTACAAAGACAAAGGATATTTTGCGATAGTCGTTGCGCAACGTGTGCGTTAATTGAAAAAAAAACAAACTCCTTTGTTTCCGTTTGTCAGTTTCGTTCAAAGTTTGAGCTACCGTGTGTCGTGTGAAATGTTGGATAGGCAATTTCCATCGCCACTGAAGGTCAACAGAAGTGGGTCAGAGTTGTGATGCAGCAACGTACCGTGAATGAGAATTGGACTAAGGTCTGGATGACATCGAATCAGTTCAAGTAAAATTGAACTACACAAATTGCCAATGGGATAGTTAATTAAAAAATAAATTGATATTAATAAAATAAAAAAATAAAATTACAAACATGATAGACATTATATAATATGTATATATGTATGTATATGTTTCAGTCGAAGTGTATTTTCAGTTGTAATATATTACAATTGGCGTTTTAGTTCATTCATATTCGAATATTATTCAACTAGCAAATTATATCTCTACATGCGCAAATACACTTTCAATAATGTGCCCCAGTTGTAATACAATACTTGAGTTTTGAAAGCTCCGATGTTTTTATGAATGCTTTAGAATTCAATAATGCGTTAATATTTGCTAGATTTACGAATAAAGATAACGAATACCGATAACTCTAATAATGTGTTCAAATAAAAAAATGTGACTTTCCAACTCCATTTAATAGTCGAGTGACGTTTTCACGAAAATCTAACCTGGTACCATCTTATAGTTGAGGTGTATTTTGAGTTGTAATATATTTTGACCAGTTGGAATGTAATTCGCCATATGAATCATTTACGTGGGTTAGAACTATAATGGTAGTTGGTACCAGACTAGTTGTAATATACTCCACGTATTTTAAATATATTACAACCGAAAGATAAACTTCAACTGTAACATATACATAAATTGAATGATTGAAATTAGATCAATAACGACGAAAGATTTATTAGATTTTCTCGATGTTTTTATTCTAAATATATTTTAAATATTCTTGGAGACATTGGAATGATTTAAAATTTCGGGCGGTCTTCTGTCACAATTTGTCTGTTTTATCAGACGTATTCATTGTGATGATTACATACAAAAAATTGGCACGCTTTAATATCATTTCGACCCACAAAATTTCTACGAACTGAGAAAAGATATTTGAGTACTACCACGATTTATTTACCTTCTAGTTATTATTTCATTTTAAATTTCTCCACTGTAAAATAAAGTAAGTTTAAATGGGATGAGAGTAAAAAAATAAATCGTTACCAATGCTCAAGTATTTATTTTATCAGTTGCGAAGGGGCCATAGAAATCTGCGTTTGGATAGCTAACTGTCATCGCTTCAATCTGACACAAGATTCCGATGTAATTTTTAATAAAGTCGTTAATGACTAAACTCCTCTAGCCTCATGTCGGTGATTATTTCAGAACTTATGTACTTCAATTTTAACTAACCCCCGTATGCAAGTAAAATAACAAAGCGATTCACTAAAAAAGGCAAACCATTATACAAAAATTCGCAAAATAAAAAAAATTGTATTATAAACGATAATGCAATTTTCGTTTCAATGGATACATATAAAGTACGACAGTTTTGAATCGATGTTACGGGGGTCAGGGTTGCCAAAAGCGTTATGTTATAAAGTCAGTTGAAAATGAGTTCGTTGACATTGCATGGCATTATGCATTTCGTTGGACCGTTTTACGCAGATTCAGCGCGTAGCACAGGCACCATTCCACCGTGGTTCACAATTTGCAATTTAGATTCGCATTCTCGAATTCTCAACAATGTGAATGTTTTTTGTCGTTACGTAAATGAAAGCCATTAAAATATGCAGATTTCAAAATGTCAACGAAGAAGACCATTTTTTTCCACTCGAGAGAATGGTCGAAATAAAAACAGAACGATTTAACGACAGAACGGTGAAAATTCCAGAACGATAAGTGCAAATTGTCTTATGCATTTTCTCGTATTCCTCGTCCCGGGAAAATCGACATGCTTGTTGGTTGTTGCAACGCGCGTCGTTCGTTGCACTCGATAGCTTCTGCCAATGAAAATAAAATAAACGGAAAGCAACAATGGAGACGTCTGACTCACTGTCGCAGCTGTCGATTCTATTTATAATATAAAGAAATATTTACAAAATAAAAATAAATATTACAATCTAAATAAAAAAAAGAAAATAATTAAAGGCGTTATTGAAAAATTACCTAGACAAGGACAACCCAATAGCATTTATGGTAAAATTGATTTGAGATAAATTAACAATTCCACTTGTCAGATACGCATGTTTATATCTATTGTTTTATAAATAAAATTATGTGTAATAAATCATTATCGACTGTCATTGTATGTTAATTTGTTATAATGATTGGTGGTCAAAGATCAACACCATTCACTCACATATAGTATATAAAATGACAATAAATTATGAATGCACGACCTAAAAAAACCATAATAAACGGCGATATATTTAAAAGTAGTAAAACGGAGAAGCGGAAAATTTACAGCAAATTGGCGCTTTCAGAGGGGAAAATGTAGGTTAAAACGTTAATCCGAAAGTCCATTGACAAGTTTACTGCTCTTCGTGGCGCCTGCTATTTTTAAAACTCACTCGAAATAAGTATGCAAAGATTTCCACAAAACGTACACACAGCCATCTAGAAAGTGAAATATTGAACAAGATCATTGTGAATCGTGCCAAAATAATTTCCCCAATTGCATGCCTGAGCGCGTCACAAAACGATCGATCAAAATACCCAAACAGGCGATCTACGAGTTAGAAACGAGAAAAAATATATATATATATTCAGAATCAATATCCTGAAAATTAACAACTGTGAGTAATGAATGCCATGCAATTCACCGCCTGTTATAAAATTCAACAATGGAAAGCGACAGGTTAAAAACCGATAAACTGTTTGGAGTTCAAAATCACGTCCCGCCAACAAACTACATATATTCGCTGCGAAACAATGGCTCGTTTGCACATAAAATATTTATATTACACAATTGACGGTATTATGCATAGGATGCATTTAGTATGCAAATGTGTGAAGGGATTTGCACTTGCGCAAATCTCGTATAAAAACGCCGATCGTTAAAAAGCAGTTTAGCTAGTGGCACCACATAAAATCGTCGAAGGTAAATACGAATATGTGATTGGAATATTTATACACACAAACTGCACAAGAATAATCATTTATTACACGCACTGCATAAACAGTGTAAAAATTCATACACTGTCTATATATTTAGTACACATTTGAATATATATTATAAACGTGCATACGATCTTGTGTAGGAAAATGCAATATGCAAGTCGCCTTTTTAGTTTCGGTAAACCATAGTGCATCTTCTTGTTGACCATACGATTATAATTGTTTACACAACACGGTTCCTAGAGACCACCCAGTCAGTAGGGCACAAATTCCATTCAACATCAAGCCATACCTTCACGAATACTAAACACACAGTTTAATCAAATTTCAATTAAGAATAACATCATCGACGCACTAGAGGTATTATTAGCTATCCAGTATACTGTTGGAAGCAGAGAAAAAAATACTTAAGATGATTATCAATACGAAACAGTTAACACAGTTAAAAATTTTCAAAACTTACAAACGACTTTTCAGTAATTAGAGTTCATTATTTACGTACATATGTATACCTACATATGTACAATCAAACTTAGGTAATTTTAAAGTTCCAATTAATAACAGAAATTCATTCGATTTTCTTATTAGATTTGTGAAATGATACTTATATAATATGCTTTAGATCGTCTACTTTAGAGTCTTTAATATTATGATTACTAACAAAATAAAATAAAAATTGTAAAATAGAAAATAATCAGTAGATCAGTAGCTATTAAAATAGATATAAGATGTATTGTGAACATAATTTAGTAATAATAAAAATCAAAATACTATTATATTATTATTTATTTTAACTGGCTCCTTTGCATTGCAAAACGGACTTATGTACATACATATGTATGTATGAGCCGTTATATTTTAAAGTAGCATAAGGTCACTTTTCTTAATTTCAAGAAATATGTCGCAAAACATTTAATATAATGCTTTGCGTTTAACAATATTTAAAAAATAGTGGTGGCCTGCAATACGTTATTCTGTTTTTCCGAGATTCTGGACATATCGAATTAAAAAAAAGTGACAACAGATATAGTGTTTTTACAGATTAAGCCAAACAGATATAGTGTTTTTGGAACTGAAAATTGCACTTCCGCCACTTTCAAATTTAACAGCCCATATGTACATAGTTCTTTCAAACGGAACTAAACAATATGAGAAATGCTTTGACATTACCATCACGAATAAATATAAAATATTTAGATATTTTGATTGTGGCATAAAAGTACACCTGCACATGTTAATATACAAAATTTTATCGAAAAAATTATGGTTTTTCACATACAAATGTACATAAATGAGTCTGTTGGCTGCGATCAGATCTGGTCTCGTATGAGTATAATATATCTGGTCGGTTGGTTGTATAATAACAGTGGCCGCAAACATAAAACCGGTCGCGGTACTTTACCGGTCGGAACATCACGCTCTCTTCTACACATTACCTCATCGGACGATTTTTACTCATTTTGCTCCATCTACATAAATATTATAGGTAGATATGCTAGTGAATTGCGTTCACAAAGTAAGAAAAGTGACAGCCAGCAATATTGCTCTCATTTGATAATAGCTACAACGAGGTAAGATCATAAGTTAATTCACAACGGGTGTCTAAATGTACGGGAAATAAATCAGAGAAGCGAAAGTTAAATTCGGAGCGCGAGTAGTATTATATTAGTAGGTAAACATGTGCCGTTTAAATTCGACTTGGCCGACATCTCTTTAATGAACTATGACACATTTTCCCCACGACTGGCATTTGGACCAATGAAGAGGGAAAGTAATACATGTATACTTACACAAATGTTGATCGATTGAACTGAATTGAAAAAAATTAATTTAGAATTTATTTTCACATATGCTTGTGTATTGATCGAGGAGAGAATCATATTATGCACAGTCGTGTACTTAAACTGCAATAAAATCGGTGTCATTTTACATGCGAATCGGTGAAATTAAATCTCCCGGCGATGGAGATAGGATTGAATATGATAACAGGAAATGTATCTACATGCATATGTATACAAACATATGCACATATGTATGTATTGTTTATATAAAATGATTAATCAAAAATCAAATTCAATTCAATTCAATCAAACGCAACATCACCTGTACCTATATCGACCAATATATGAAACACGATTAGTATGTATTCAAATATTACAAAATAAGCATAGCTTTTAACCAAATAAAATTAATCAAAACGGAGGTGTTTGTTATGTATTTGAATAAGATACTAAACGACACAATATGAGTACATATGTACATAGGTATATGACCAATGCAATTAATCACATATGTACAATAGGTATTAGATTAAGATAGATGTCTTAAAATGTTTATTGAGTAATTTTCAAACATTTCGGATTCGGCTACATCAAAATAAAATAAAATACATACAACGAAAGAATATGTAAATTGAATATAAAAATATTCTTTCAATTGACGTTTAATGCAAAATAGCCACAGTACAGCGTTATTGCTAACCATCGGGAGGTTCCTAAATTTAAGCCCTGGGTTGACCCTCGATTGAAAAATAATTTATTCTGAAGTATTTCTGTAGTTCTGCTGATCGAACTTGAGTATGAGAGAATTTGATCGTTCTCCATCAGAGTTTTGCTGAGTTTCCATCAATTTATCTAATTTCATTGTTAAACGTTCATTGTTCATGGTTCCTCATCAAATTGGCAAAACCATCCTACCTACTATTTCTCACCACTATTTGTATATTATTTCAAATTTACTATCTATAAAATTATATACGTACAAGTTCAATGCCACTTAGGGGTAAAACCCGTAATGTCATCATGGTAAATTAAAAAAAAAATCGCTCCTAGATAAAAAAAAAACAATAATACATGAATCCTTCTGAAATGCATGTACATTACTATTATAATCGTTGTTTGTTAAGATTAGTTTTTGAGCTGCATATGTTCACCTGTCGAATTTCTTCTTATCTGCTAATAAAATTTTAACCTCATCAATAAAAATTTTACTATCCATTCTGACTGTAAGCGACAGTGCTAAAAACTTAACTAACATATATCAAAATTTGTCTTGTATACTTATGACTTATAGAATAATACAAAACTGACGACGAGTGGTGAATTCACACCAAACACAGACATTACTTTGTACACACGAAAGATTCAAATTCAACCCTTACCCTTGAGTTATGGAATAATCGCCTAATGGGTATGTGAGCCAAGCCAGACAGTCCATATTACTGATTATCGACCACAAGTTCATATTTTCTTTTCCAGCTGAAGTGTAAAAAACAAAAACAAAAAAAACACTAGTCGGGCTACGTATTATTACAACAAAACATGTAGTCGAAGTCGAGAGACGGCGCGTCCACACGCACAGACGTCATCTTGAGGTGCGAGATAACGACGACGAAGCGATTGAATAACGACGTCGCTTTTCGCGCATGTAACGCGGCGACAACACACGACTCACAGTCGCAGCACTATTCTCGGTCATGTCGCAATACGGCGCCGACGATAACACGCACACGTGTGGTTGTGGGTGTGTGTGTGTGTGTGTTGTTTCAGTCGGAAAAGTCGAAGGATCCTGTCGGGCGAGGATCTACTGTGTGTCGGGTCGACATGTCTTGGGTCGGAAAATTGCGAGCGGTGCACGCGAACGGCGAATTCGTACTGATTTTGGGGAGCGACTACTATGAAAGTGCGCGATATCTGATAGCGTGTTATCTATCGATTCTACGCTAGTATAATACTATAATATCCATAGAGTGGTCGTGAAAATATATTGTTATGATATTTTTTAAGATGCCGAGATAAGTTTCGGAAAACAGTTGTGAGTGAATAGAAATCCGTAGGACGTCGAACGAAACCGATATGTCAATGGATTAACGCAAAAACATTGTCAAAATTAACAGGATAAGTTTCCACGGAAAATGTTCCATGACATATAAAAAAAAAATCATAACAAGGTAGCGTGGTATTTTCTCGGTATATTCTTATGGAAAACACCATGTTTTTGATTAATTAATAATAAAAATTTATATTTTACCATGATGACATTACCATAGATTTGAAGTTTGGAGTTTGAAGAAACACCTGAGTTTTATCCCTTTTGATATTGAACTAGTTCGTACATATATAAATGTATGGATTGGAAATTTGAAACCATATTTAAATAGTGGTGACATATAGTATTTAGGTAGGATGGTTTTGCCAATTTGATCAACAATGAAATCAGATGAATTGGCAAACTCTGATAGGAAACGATCGACTTGGAGTCACATATATCCAAGTCTAATGTCTTCAAATATATAACAATGCCCTTCATGAAAACATTATATGTATGTAAGTGCTAATAATATTGGTGCCTGTGTTAATGGATACTTTTCTGGAAGATGTAATTATATAAGTTAAAATGCAATGTTCGATATATTATGTTATAGTTAATAATTTTAGTTTGTTGTTTACATGTTATAATTAGCAATTTGCTATTAAGTAAATTACCATCGAGCTATGTATACCTGCTATACAATATGTATTTATTTACTAGTGGGCGGTTTTGAAAAATACGTTCTGGAAGTATGAGAATTAAAAAATAAAGAAACATCAAAGTGAATAAATCGTATACATGTGTATGTATGTACATATTTACAAAAAAAAGAAGAATATCTGAAAATCTGGGCTATGAATAAACCATTGTTGTGTATGCGAAAAATATTAACATTTCCCTCAATATATTTTTCCACGTAACAAAATAAAATATAACAGATATACATATGTACATGTACATGTACTTTTCTACAAAAAAGGTAGAAAATCCGCTGTCGTTAGATTCTTAATGGTATCGACGTATTTATTGATATGTAAGGAAAAAACCACAAACATTTTTTTGTTTGCAAAAATATCCTACGCAAATTTGAATAAAGTAAAAAATATCTCTACGCAGAGCAAATTCGCATATAAGCCAGTACGCAATATTTTCTAATTTAAATGTATAAATATTGTAAAGTACTGCGATGAACTAAATCCAATTTATCCATCGGTTTTCATTTCGCAAATGGATATCTTGAGTAAGTTTCCGATGAAATAATTAATATTCAATTCGATTTCATTTACATCAAAGTTCTGAATAAAATAAAAAAAACAGCCTATTTTAACTACAAGGACGATGTGTTCCACCCTCGTCAAGTCCATTTAGGGGAGGATTCTGGTCGTACGATTGTCACAACCAGATAAAGTAATTTCTCACGTTATAATTGAAACCGAATTAAACTACATATGTAAATATCTAGCGATAATAAAATATAATTTATCAATTGAATACTTTTCGTATTCTTAAAACCTCGGGGGGGGGGGGGGAGAATGCACATACAGTCGAACATGAATATATGTACGTAAATGTACATACTTAAGAAAATCGTTCGGCTCTGTTTAATTAGATTTTCTCCGTTATTAAAGGAAATTTAATTGCTCAATAGAGAGAATCGTACGTAGGCGATTATATCTACACATGTATGCCGTAACATCCATCTATACTACATAATTAAAACTGATACGATAAATATGTACCGACTTGAAATGAAAACAAATAGATACCGTTGACGAAAATTCCCTATTTTGTTTGATTTACAAGCCTCGTGCCGTATTGTAATACAATAAGCTGAATAACTTTAATTTTATTTGTTAATACAATATGTACACGCATTCTACCGATCATGTCGATAGTGCGATATGAAAAATTTATCGCGGCAATTCGGGGTTTTCGACGAATCATTTCGGATAATATATAATATCAATGTTTATTCAACATACAATATGCACGTGTAAGTTAAACAACGCGTCCTAGACAAGCAAAGGGTTAAGTTAGGCTTGGATTTCAGCTACGTAAATATTTAACAGTCCCTATATGTATGTGGGTGCGTGCGCACATTCAAATTATTATCATATAACGTTACGATAATCGAAAGTTTTGGATTTTTAATATTGCGATAATAATACATGCGTATTTGAAAAACAAACAGTATTTTCAATGCGGAAAGGCGATACATGTATGTATGTATGTATGTATGTATGCACATAATAATTTGACCTTTGCTTGCGAAATATCGTGAATCATTCAGGTGTGGTAAGTATAGGGTGAATATAAATTCAGGTGAATCACGGCTCGCATATGTACATATGTATACGAAAATTGACGCAGAAACGTAAACATAAATACGAACTGTAAATAATACGTCAACACTTTTGTTTGAAAAAGAGAATTTGCAAACTCAGATAAAATTCATCTATTCGCCGATTGGTATTGTGGGCAATGTGCCGAACGGCCAATAAAATGGAACATATGTAAGTGAGTACTGACGGTTCCAATTTCTGCAATTCGACATTTTTCGAACTATCCATATTTAAAAAACATATTTTTGGTTAAAAACAAAATTCATCAGGATTTTATGGCAATGGCAACACTGACGGCTTTCAAAATGAAATGATCATTTTTAAATGATATTACTGGTCATATTATAATAATCATCGACCGTTTAATTTTATGGTGTGATCATTTTGGTTTAATAACTGATTATTTAGTTTAATAACTGATTATTTAGTTTAATAACGGATTATTTAGTTTAATAACTGATTATTTAGTTTAAAAACTGAGTATATAACAACTGATCACGGCGTACTGATCATTTAGAATACTCACTGATAATTTCGAAATATTTACTGACAATTTAGTTATTTTTGTTGATCAAAAGCTGAATAAATTACTAATCAATTAAATACACGCCAAAAACAATCTTACTTGAAAAAGGAAATCGCATACAATAGTGTCCTCTCTCTACCTTGTGTTCAGACGCAGGAAAATAAGCCGTAGATCAACTTACCTGTAAAAAAAAAAGAAAAGTAACGTTAAAACAACAGCGAAAATAGTAAACTTGCGTAATGCGATATCATTAGCTCAAAATGGAGCGATAGCAAAAGTGCAAAAAAAATAAAAAAATAACGGTAGTTGCTAGCATCGATGTAGAAATTTTCTGTTATATCACGGCGTTTCTCGTTCTATTTTTGTTAGTTTTAATGCGGTTACAACGAACATTTACATAGCATTATCTCTTATCGTTATTGTTCTGGAGCACTTCGGATGCTCCATGTGGTCGAGGAGTAGGCGCACGTGGAGCTTTCGAGAGCTGCTTGTTTGCACACGATAACCACAGTGTCATAACCATAAGTACAAACAAGATACAACCCATACATAAATCACAATCATAAACAGCCAGAGAGTTTGAAATACCTAATTTTTTACGAAAAGCACGCTCACCTCTCGTTAGGATTTAATGTCGGTGCGAATTACTTTTTGCGTAACACGTAGACGTTAGGGCAATTTATCGAACCGAGAATTGAGATGGAGTAGGCGTCACAACGTATCAGTGACGATTACGGGGGGGATGTCACCGATTTACCGGAAGGAGGACACTGGTGGGGTGTGCCGCAAGAGCCAACATCCGAATGAATTCAGATTTATTCAGAACTTTCCGTCAACGCCGTCGACTCAAGATTGAGACATTTACATATACATAACCCCTTTGTAGTAGAACACATCCTGGCAACCTATGAAGCTCCAACAGTTGGGTACTCGCAACGGTGAACGTGGCTCGATACGCCCACCTTTCGGAAAGCGTTCATGAATTGCGTCGCACCACGATTTCGTGGGAAGTTAAAAGCTAAATGGGTATATACGCACATGCGTGGCTTTGTGTGTTTGTGTGCAAGAGCCTGTTTATTATGCCCGACAATGTTTTATTCAACGTCGACGAAAAAAATAAAGAGGCAAGGAGGAGTGCTTAGTAAAGCACGACGTTGTCCACTAAAGGTGGATTGTATATATTGAAAGATGAAAGAATGCACGCTCAATCTCTATGTATGTATGTACTTTGGATTTTGAAATTATGTTATTGACCCTTTGATATTTTCTTATTGATTTTGATAAAATTTTTTCTAATACAAACAACGGTTTTCTATATGTGCCCTCTAATATGACAAGTCTCAAAATTAAAAAAAAATTTGGTTGATAATTTCATGCATATTATAGACCGCCCAAATTTTCCGAAAACTCTTTATGAGTCCGCGTATTTTTCGCAAAGTAACGTTAAAATAGTAAATTTTGTAAATTAACTTTAACTCCTTGGAATACAGCTTCTTTAAAGTTTTCTTTGACCGTATGGATATAATTGGAATACAGCTCTTTTAAAGTTGTATGGACCGTATGTTCAACGAAACGAAACGTTCAACGAAATTCAATATTCACTTAACAACAGTTCAATGTCAATGTCGGAGGTACTAATGTTTAATAAATATATCGATTTGTAAACGAAAATAATTATTTCAATATTATTTATCATGAAGAGAAAAATAAATATTTTATATTCAACGTGAATGTTTTTAGATCATTTTTGCAAGAACTTACATACCTATAATTTTTGAAAAATGTTGATGTGATTGGAAATCGAATTTGACAGATTCGAAATTTTTTTTAGCGTGAATGAAAGACTAAATCTAATTAAATAAAATTATATGTGGAAAAAAAATTCCAGTTGAAATTACCTTATTCTTTTTTTAATCTACAAATTATCTCGATACAATATATGTATAGGTATATATGATTTAAGACACTTCCTGAATAACCAGCTCATATGATAGTTAAAGAATTTTTATTTCATTGCATAGATTTTTACAAATGTACCTGTCTGTATTTTATCCAGAGAGTGTACAGAAATATCATTTCACATTGATAGTCCATTTACAATTTGTACTTCATCATCAGTGGAGTGAGTCTATCATTAACTTTTGGGTTGAAGTGAAATGAAGTATGTATATTTGAAAGGCTATTTTTCTATTGCGTTAATACATATACGTATATAAAAAACTGGAATCAACAAAATAATAAAAATTATCAGTATGCAATTCAGTTTTCAAAGTAGTATTTTGAGCGTAATCTTTTCAAAATTTGAGCTTCGATTGTGCGCGTGCTTCTTTATACTCTCATAAACAAGTTATGAGCCTTTATAATGAAGAAAATGATAAATAGTCGATTTCGACGTTGTTTGAATCTTTGCGTATACCAGTTGGTCGCTGCACTTGGAAGTGCAGCAACTTGCAGCGATAAAATAAACGCCGTATGTTCGCTTACAAGTGCAGATAAAACGGAACGACTTCATCATCATCATTGCACGTGAGTAAACCACGGTCCTGTGTAATCATTTCTGGCGAGAAAATTGCGTATAAAATCCAATGTAAAGCGATACGGAGGCCAATCTCCAGTCGGGATGCAGTGCCGTGTTTGGTTTGAAAGAAACGAATACACAAAAAACTTTAATCAAATATTTACGATAGTGCCTGGGCAAATGGTGTACACAAAGTTGAAGGATCCGGCGAGTGAAGTGGCCGACCTGCCAGTGTCAATTGTATACAAGTCGAGCCGCCCTCATTAGTCTCATCTTGAGTCTTGAAAATATACAAATCTCTGGCAGATTTGTTTATTTGGGGGATAAACCTATCGGGGACTGTCAAAGGCGGCAACATGATTATGATTCGGAAAACTCCAAAACTTCAAAGTCAAATCTATGGAAATAAATTATACCGAAGTTTATTGCATACATACATACATATACATATACGTCAGATATATCAGATTAAAAAAATATAGGTGTCGAAATAAAAATACATAATTACGATTGGAACACAATTTAAAATACTACTCGAAAAAAAAAGAAAAAAGTTTTTTAATAAAAGCATTTTTTTTTGTTTGTGGATTTGAATTAATTTCAATACTCAGTAAAAAGTATGAAGTTTTATAGTGAATAAAAATATTGAAATTAAATTATTCACGTTTAGAATGCGTAAAGTGCCATCTGTATACAAAATTTAACTTCAATATACCTATAATATGTATGTGTGTACTATAATGATTTTTATTTTTATTTCATTATTAAGAAACCACTTTCTGTTATATAGTACTTGAATATGATATCGTATCCAATCAAATGGATTTATATTTTGATAGCGTGTGCAATGTTTAATTGGTTGTTTTTGATAAAATCATTGATCTTTTAGAATTGCATGTTTGAAATTTTTAAAAGATCTACATAGTTCTAAATATTCTTGCCTTAAAGGAATTGATACTTGAAACTTTTAGTATGAATACATAGTGAATTTTAAGCTCGTGTGACACAGAAGTAAACTACAGTTTCCAATTGACCGATCTTGAGCATGCTTTGTACTGTTATGAATATTATAAACATACAATATTACGATGTGAATAATTTAACAGTAGAAAAAACCCAATGACTGCTCATACGATTTTTTATCAATTAATGTAATACATTTTGTTTATATTATATAATATGAATCAGATTTAAAAAAGAGTGATGATATCGTCGTTGGAGTGGCATAACCGAATTTTGATCAAACTGGGAGCATTTTAAAAACTATATCATGAAAACGTGATCAGTGATCGATTCTGGGTTCATCAGTCAAAATCTCGAGGTCGAATTTTCGCATGAACACAAAGCTTCATCTATTGTTACTACGTACATATGTAGATAATGTAATCATTGTAGATTATGATCTATGTTGCAGTACCATAATATATAATGTACCAAAAGTGGCTGGCTTTTATGTTCAAAATAATCACGGGAACATGCAAAAATATGACGATTTTTTGAAAATACCACTTCCCCCATACAAACACCAATCACGAGCACGGCACGCTTTGTATGTGGACTTTTGAGCGAAACGGCAACTTTGAATTCTTGTTAATCAATCAAAACTTATCAAAATCAATCCAAATAAACTTCAATAGATGAATATTAAGCGTTTATTTTTTTTTTAATATAAAAAAATCAATTCTCAAATGAGAAAAATATGAAAAAACCTATTTTATTCGAAATTTTTGTCGAGATAAACAGATTGGTTGAAGGCACAGGTCATTGTTTTTTATTTAACGTTCCCTTGATACGACGAAAGTTTTCCACTAGGTCTAACGATGAAAATCCAAAATTCGCGTTTTTCACTCAGGCCTAATGTACGTATGTACGTAGATAGAATATATACATACATATGTGGATAGAAGGTAGAAATGACGTTGGGTTATTTTCTATCTAATACAAGACGTGTTTTCAAATATAATAAATCTGAACCGTCTGAAAATTCATTAAATCAAAAATATGTATAATAGTTCAAAGGTTAATTTTTTAAAATGCTTGAATAAATTGGGTCAAATATCCTATTAAACTATCCAAACATCGAAGAAGCGTGAAATGCGAAAGGTAACGCTGTTACAGACAAATGTAAAAGGAAGAGTTGATTTCGTTTCATTCAGAGCGGAATAGTAAGGTTAAAATGTCAAAGAGGATCACGCATCGCCGATTTCGAAATTGGAACAATATTCAATCCAATTAAAAAATTGAACAGAGAGAATGAATTTAAAGCTTCATAAGTATAAACATAAACAAACTCGAGCGATGCGCGGCTGGAACGTCCGCACATTTTTCAATTGGCATAAATCCAATATCGGAAAATGCATACAAAGTTCAAGGTTTTCCACTAGATAGGTAGACGCCAACAGTGTACGGTGTTAGAAGAAGGTGATGGACATGAAGATCTGGCCACCACCACCAGCTTGTGCTCGTGCCAAAATTATAAACTAGAAATAAACACTCCTTCAAGTGCGGCAAATGTCATGCCATCGTCTTGATCCACTTTTGCATACAGTATGTATACAATTTATGCTTGTACATACAACTTGGAAATATGAAAATAAATACGTAAAATCCAGTCAAACTGAAAGTCTATGTATGTATAAAGGTGTAGCGTGGAAATTGTGTAAAACATACATACATATGTATGTACATACATGCATTCAATGATTTATGACAAAACATGAGGAGAAGATTTTACTGTACAATAAATATTTTTTTATCATTTTCAATTTATTAATAAAAATGAAATAGTAAAAATCTATATATAACACAATGGAATGGCAGATATTCTTGCTTATATTAATATTATTCAATTTTACACTACCTACATACATAGTACAGTTGTTTACGAGTAGATTTAGATTGTTTACGAGTAAATATCATCATCATCATCTACAGTCGCTCACCATCCACTGCTGGATGAAGACCACTCCAACACGTTTCCAGTCGTCTCTGTTTTGCGCAACTCTCATCCATCTCACCCCACACATTTTCCTAATTTCGTCGAACCATCTTCTCTGCGGTCTTGCTTTTACCCTTTTGTATTCTCTCGGGTACCATTCAAGCACTCTTACGTCCATTATTCTAGCCAAGGGGCCCACCCATTGCCATTTCAATCTTTACTCTATCCACTATATCCACTACCCTTGTCATACTTCTCACCCACGTGTTCCGCTTCTGAAGTCCATACATACATATATGTGTTCTTAATCTATTAGGAATTGTAATTTTAACTATGTTGACAATACTTTTTTTTTTATTTTTGAAAGTATTAACGCAGATAACAAACTTAAGCAGCACATTAATAAATCATTTTATTTTGTTTTCTGTAAAAATGTTTTTCGAATAACAAGTGTTTCGTGAGACTGCTTATATATAGTCTTATAGCAAATAATCTTAATTTACAATTTAATAGAACTGCACAAATATTGCCTATAGTGTGATTGTAAATACATATATACAACAATCAATTTATTTTCGTGTACCATCTAATCTCAAATGTTCGACATTCAATTGTATCTGAAACTGATACAGTGTCAGACATGTAGGTTACTCGTAATAAATAATAAATAAAATAGCGTGATGTTACATCGAGTCTATGTATTCATAAATTAAAAATTATGACTAATCAGTACAGTGTGTACTTTGTTTGATGTTGTTTTTGTTCATTTCAGATAGCGAAAAATGGTCAGTAATATCGCAACCTTAGTTGTAAACAGGTCATCAGACGAGAGCAGATTATGCATTTCCGCATCAACATTGCACATTTTGCTATCAGCTATTTATCAAATTCAAAGATAACGCAGTCAGCTATGTAGAGTTTGCGAATTTGAGAAGCGATTGTATTGTATGTCATAAATTTGCTACAATTTCAATTTAAAAATGGTACGTTTTCTTCGAATAGAGTGAGAGTTGAATTCTTACGACGTACGTGGTTTGCACTGCATCCAGAGGCGAAATTGGTACAAAAAAAAACGGGCCACTTGACCAAATAGACGAGTACGTTTTGTTTTGTCAGTAAGTACTACAATTTAAACAGGTGTTCGTCTGACACAAAAAAGAAATACATACTAGAGAAAATTTGCTTGCAACGGTAAAAAGTGTATTTTTTTACAAGCAAGATCTGAAAATCGAACGTTTTCAATTCCATTAATCGAAAAGTGAAATTTCAAATGTGTTTGAAATAATCATGCTGTAATTGCATATCAAAAATAATGTACCTATTATTTGAGAGCAAAATCGAGAACGTTTCAAATGTAAATCATACGAAAGCTCTATTTGTCTATTCTGACTGATGATGAAGCTATTTTATTAAAAAAATTATATTTTAACAATTAATTCTAATATAAATTAGATGAATATGTACATGTCATTTAGAAATATTTCATACATTAACATTTAAGTAATGATATGTATAGAACTTGACTTAATAATATGCATTTGAACATTTGAAATGAGATTAATTCTTTATTTTTATCAGTTTGACATTAAAATTTCATGAAATTGTTGGTTATTGTTGTCACCAACTAGAAAATGAAACGGTAATACTATTTATGAGCAAAAACCGCAAATTTGCTTGAGCGGATGCTCGGTTGAGTGGAGCGGTATCCGGATTTGATAAGTACTCAGGATTAGAGAAAAGCGAAAAACAAGTTATAAACAATAGAAATCCAACAAAAACAACGAATAAATTAATAAACCAACAGTTGAATCTTGAAAACCGCTTAAAATGTCATAATTTCCCGGAAAATTTTATACAAATCGCTGACTGACAATAGAAAACAAATTATACACTTCAACACAACGTAACAATTATTTTAAAATACAAAACGATTTACGAAAAAAGCTCAAACATTTCCAATCACACAAAATGGACCATCTCACGCACATTTAATACGATTGTGCAACAGATAAGATTTGCGGATTGACTACACATTTCATCAAACCAATTTGCGTAAACTTAAATCGAAAATACTTCGAGTTAGCAAACCTTTAGCTAAAACAAAGCATCTTTCATGGTTACTATTCCAATAATATAACAAATCAAGATTGGAATTATAAAACGACAGACGCTAAAAATGTGTACTTGAAACAGGCTAAATTGAATTCCTCACAAAGTAAATTAAAGTGTAAAATATAGAAGAAAAAAATGACCTCTGTTTAACCCTTTGAATGATGAGCAACGCCGATCGGCGTTTTGCCAACAAGTCCACGGGCCTGAAAAACGCCCATGGGCATTGTATTTTGAGCATGTACAAAGTAAACAAAAATACTAACCGCTAAGCCTTTACAGGTAGCATCGAAAAAAAATGCATTGAACATGGGTCGTGTAATCCGTGTCATTCATTTGTCAACGTTAATAAATACTGATTTACACCAAAATTTCTGAATTTATAACCATAGCAGAATTACCCGATGGGAATTTATGGAATATTTTAGATTGTGGCTTGGCATTTAGATTGTGAGCATTATATTTTAACAACAATGAAAGAGATGGACTTCTTTTGTATATTTTATATTGTTGCAAGATATATTAGAGAGTCTAAACACACCTTTAAAAAAACTCGAAATCCTCGGCGGTAGTTATCTAGGATTTGTTTGGATTAGCTACAATTTTAAAATTTGCTTTCTATTGGATTTCTAAATAATTCTAGTTGGAAATGTTGGCGAAATTTTCAGCGTGGAGGGCTTTCAACAGAAAAGACGGCAGCACTCAAAGGGTTAATTAACTATATAAAATTTGCCAGAGGGTTTATGTATTTAAAAATAAACATTCGAAATTACGCACGTTACGTTCTACGCCCATTTAACACACTATGAACTCGCCTTTACCCATAACCAGCTTTGTATACAAGTGAAAGCGATTTCATTCCGTTTCAGTAATTTAAGCTTCGCAGGTAACTACTACAGTATACATACATACACGTAGAAGATAGATTTGTCATGCTTTTCATATTGCTAAAAGGTCAGCACGAAAAGGACTACTAACTGATGTAATATATTGACGTTGAAAGTCCAAAGTACTTTTCAGTAGCGTGGAAAATTTTGACAAGTTAATACTGTCCAGTTTCATTGTCATGTCTAGCGGAATACAACTTTGGGAACTTTGTCTATTACAACGAATTTAATCGAGATACAGCTGCAAAGTTTCGCAACGTTCACATTTCATACTACGCGCTTTAAGTATATGTCATTGAAAATATCTGTTTTAAAATATGTACAAAGTTACATTTTATATAAATGAAGTTTGAAATAATTGAATATATGAACGTGAGTCAGAAGACTAGTTCTAAAGTAGGATATATGTATGTACATATGTAGGTACTACGGGTATGAGATGATTTCAATAGCACATATATACACCCGACTAAATATAAAAAGTATATATGTAATTTATGCAGCATTGAAAAGTTTAACGATTTAAAACATATTTATCAATATTCAAGAAAGTCTTGGCTGTTGTACTTGAAGTATTATATTATATCATAACACTATTTTACAGAAGTAATCGTCTGTCGTAGTAAAGTAGCAACATAAATGTTTTCAAGTGGTTTCTTACTGCCAGATACAACAGAAATACAGCAAACTTATTAGGATGATAGCGTTCTAAATTGCATGCTATACTCACTAGATATGTATTAAGTCTGTAGTATATATGTACGTACATTGGAGCATGCTATTTGGGCCTCTATCCTCCTAATAAGTTTACTGTATTTATGTGGAATTGTGTAAACTGTTCTACAATATGACAACAGTCAGCTGTATAGCTCGGTGGTTAATGCTAACCACCTACTTTTTTATTTTTATTTTATTTTATTTATTGAAAAATCAACAGACAGGATGTACATAGATATGTATAAAAAAACAAATAGTAAATAAAAAATATATATGTAACATCCGAGTCATATAGATATTCTCGTGTTCAAGCCATGGGTTGGCCTCGATTGAAAATGAGTTTATTCGGAGTGTTTTTGGAGTGCTGCTGGTCTTGGATATTTTTGACTCCATATCGATCATTTCTTATTAGAGTTTGTCAATTTATCTGATTTCACTGTTAAAATGGTTCGTCATCAAATTGGCAAATTTGTCCTACCTACTACACATTTGTCGCCACTATTTGAATATTATTTTAAATTAATAATTTATAAATTTATATATGTACAAGGGTGTTTCTCAGGGGAAAACCTGTAATGGGATTGGACAATATATAGTGCTATGGCCACTCCTTACCTAAAATTGTAATATTCATGTATAAATAGAGGGCTACCGGCAATTAGTTTTAGCTTAGATTAGCTTGCTATCAAGTTCTTGTGACAATTATTCTATTCGACGTGTGCCAGTTGCACCTGTGCCATTTCGACCGGTAGCTTCTCTTCCACTTAGACGAATATATGAAATTACCCAAAAGGAAAGGAAGGATTTTATTTGATATCCATTGACATTTTTCCAGGGATAATGGTAAAATATAAATAGACAAAAAATCGTTTTCATCTTATCAAAGGTAACATTAACATATATAAAATATCAAATATTCTAATTACATATACATATGTACTTACATATTGAAGTCACAGGTTGATTAAACAATTTGTATACATCTACAGCAGTGGTACTAGAAGTACTAGAAATCATCATAAAGTAAATTGTCGACCTTTCAATTTACAATAGAATATATTTATTTATACCATTCTACCGTTACGCTACTTCTTAACTATTACATACATTCACTAGTTTGTAGGTTTTTGCGGAATTAATCAATTTAATAAACGTAAATACCCAACTGTACAATGGACAAAGAAACTCCCACGAACGAACTCTTGCTTCGAACGGAACGGTACATCTGGCAAAAGTTCGACTGTCAACGAAAAGAGTTCTCTAATTGGTAGAGGGTAATTGAAATTGCCTTCGGTGGAAAAACGGAAGCCAAAGCGCGCAAGTCGTGTAAAATTCACAAGACTCAAACGAGAAAAGTTGAAGGGACCCTCGCGTAAAATGTTAACTACCTCTTCAAACAAAGGGTCTCAGACACCTGCCCTGCCGCCAGTGCATTATCTTATCTTTCGCAAAGAGGCGGGCCGTTATCAAGGGTTGACACAACAATGCGTGCGCAACTGTACACCTACGTCGCACATTATTTATACATAAGGTACTCCGATTGTGAATATGGTACATACACATTAGAACAAGGATGCTCGCACAACCCGACATGTGAATATCATCAACAGGTACAATAGACACATCCGCCGTCTTTCAAGAATAATTAGTAGTGCACTCTATATTCTATAGCTGATTGTGGAACACTGTGTAATCTAGCAGCATATGGATAATATATAATGGGAAGGTAACGTTTGCTTAATATGCAAGGGACTAGTTTAATAGGTGGTTGGATTTGTACCCTGAGCAAATCCAACTCTAAATTACACATTGATGCTATTTTAGTAGGAGCAGTTTTAAGTGAAGATACACAAACAGTAGTAATTAAAAATAATAATAAGTCTATTCCGTAAAACATTCGGAGAAGCTGATAATAAAAAAGACGGCCAAATTTTAAATATATGTGATATAAAATATAGATTAAGGTATATTGTTTAAATGCATTGATATGATTGGAATTCCTGAATGGTTTATGGTCCGTTTATATTATCCAGCATTTGCACGTCAACAGCTCGGCACATTACAACACGGAAAATACTAATTTTCTTCATACTCGTTTTTCACGCTCGTTTTTCACGCTAGTTTTGGACGATTAATCAATAACCTGAATTACGATTATAAAAAAAAGGTACGGGTCTTTTATTCGTTAACTAAACAATTCAAACTCAGTGCGCAGATTCACAGTTGCCACAAAATTAAAAGTGGAAAGTAGCTAATTTGCTGATACAGCGGTTTTGAATTATGAATAACATCACTTATAGAACTTCGCTTTGAATTTTTTGAATATTTAAAAGTATATTTAAATTATCCAACACTACACGTCAACAGCTCGATACAATAATATACAGCACTACCCATTTTCGGCATGTTCATATTTAAATGCGTGAAGATACAGCGCAATATTGCTTGCGTCGTCGTATCAATGTTGTCACAATATGACGTTTACGAAAATATTCGTAAATATTCTTTCGTTAGTGCCGGTGTACTCGTAACTATGACGTCACATCATACGTGACTATTTCCAGTGGCCAAAGAAAATCGGTTCTGCTTTATACGTTTCAGTAACATGTACTGCTGTATAATATGAATAGATCCTGTCGGTTACTGTTGTTAGGGACGGATATGTCACATAAACATTACGAAATATATGAATGTGTCCATATAAATAAATACATAGAATGTACTAAAGGATATTTTTCGTACTTTTGTTGTCGGCTTGAGCTGTCTTGTATAAACGAAACCTAAAATGTTCACAATTAGTTGAGAAAAAATTACGTTTTAGTCCTGTGGGAAGATAGATAATGAGCTTCCTTTATATATCCATAAATACATATGTAGATAGTTGCAGAAGTGTGAATGCATGAGGGGATCGCCCATATTCCGAAATATGTAATTTAAAAAAATAAATCTTTACTAGTAAATCAATCAAACTATTTTAATGATCAGAATGGAATATGTATCAATGTATAGTAAAATGAAACGGTCGGTTCTTCAAATAAAAAAATCGATATAATATTCAACAAGCAAGCACATGCTCGTAATAAAATTTATGCACATCGTAAAAGAGAAATTGAATCGTTTTTTTTAGGGTTGTCGCAGAAGGGAAATTATTGTTTGAAATGTCATGCATTGCTAAAATACGCATTACCTTCGAAAATACAAACGAAATTCCTCCCACATAACATTAAAATTTGTATCTACGCGGACTTTCTAAACGGATTATCAATGCAAATGTAATTATCAAAGCAAACTATGCATAAAAGCAAATAGCAAGTCGTATCGTGCAGGAACATATTGCACCGCAGTAAATGCGGTTTTGGGATGTACATATGTACATTCGTGCGAGAGGGCAAATTGGTAGGTCGTTCGGTCAGATCTTACTCGGTAATAGTTGGCCCATACGAGTGAATAATAATCGCAGTGCGAATTTATTAACGGCGAACAAAAGATGGTCCAAATTCCCACGACGATTATGGCAAAACCCGTAAGCAAACAATTGCATCGTTCGACTGTGAAAGTTTCAATGGAGATTGCGTGAAGCTGATGCTTTTATTGTTTGCTCTGTTGTCATCGCTTATTTGCACGAGTGGTGTATACAACATACACGGTATATTTTTCTCGCGTTTTTACTACAGTGGGTTTCGGAGATGCGTGGGCGGGTGTCGCGCGAAACGCGAAAGAAAAACAATTTTCCGAGAAGAGGAAAATCAACGGGTCTCAGTCTGTTGACTTTGTTCTTTCGACGTATGTTCATTTGCCTATTGTGCTTCTGTTATAATACATCTCGATGAAAAGGCAATTTATTCTACGTACATACATATGTATGTATATATTCATACATATATGTTATAGTTGAAGTTATTTTCAGTTGTAATATATTCTAGCTGGCGTTTTATGTCATTCATATCCGAATACAATTCAACTAGTAAATTATGTATATATCTACAAGTGCAAATATACTTTCAACAATGTGCACCAGTTGTAATATAACAGTTGAGTTTTGAAAGCTCTGATGTTTTCATGAATGCTTTAGAATTCAATAATGCGTTAATATTTGCTAGGCATTACGAATAAAGGTAATGAGAAACGTATTACGATAACTCTAAGAATGTGTCCAAAACAAAAAATGTGACTTTCCAACTCAATTTACTAGTTGAGTGACGTTTTCACGAAAACACAACCTCTCCATCTAACCTGGTACCAACTTATAACTGAGGTGTATTTTCAATTGTAATATATTTTGACCAGTTGGAATGTAATTAGCCATATGAATCAACTTACGTGGGTTATATGAATCAACTTGCGGAATATATTCTAACTAGTCAAACTATATTACAACTGAAAATATATTTCAACTGTAACGGTAGTTAGTACCAAGTTAGATGGAATATACTCCAACTAGGCAAAATATATTACAACTGAAAATAAACTTCAAATATAATGGTTCTTGGTGCCAGGTTAGATAGAATATATTCCAACTAGTCAAAATACATTACAACTGGAAGATACACTTCAATTGTAACATATATGCATATATTGATATCGAGAACGATTTTACAACTCTTTGGTGCATTCATAGCAAATAAAACTCGCGAATGGATTGATGCGAATTTCAGCTGTGCAAATTTGTAATGTGCAGTCAATAGAAGTCGATGAAGGCTTCGTTCAAATATGTCTATATGTACATGTTGTTGTAATGATTGTATAACATTGACTGCTACCTGAACGTGCTCGGCTTCGCCTAGCCGATCAAAGTGAAGCTTTTGATGTGCTTTCGTTTTTGTTGGTGTAACCAAGCATACAAACTATACATATACATGAAAATAAATAACGATAGGTATTATATTAATATTTTTATAAGAGAATTTCGAATAAAACCATTTCAATAGCAATATGCAATTTGGTTGTATTTCCATTTGATTATTTAAAGGTTATTAAAATGGCCAAAAACGCACATATCCATTTTGTGAATACGGTTGATAAGACAATTGTCCATACGTACATATGTACATACATACATATGTACATGCGGAAATGAGAAAGAATCACGAATAAAAAGCATAAATTCGACGATAAGACTCATGGAATGATTATAAATCATTTTAGCTTGGGCGATAACGATGAAATTGGCTAGGAGATGGGGTACTCTGCTAGAGGCCCGAAAAAGAATCCCTGTCGAAATTAACGACGCGTGAATCGAATCGCAACGAAACGGAAAGAAATCAGAGACGCATCTTCGACAAAAGCGATTCTTCTTCGTTTCGGACAGACGCAGACAGTTAATTTGACTAAAAAAGAGAAGAAGAAGAAATGACCGCGGCCACCGCACTTCCTGTACATCACACGCGAACCGAAAGATCCAGCAAGGGAGGAGAGCACATGTTAGACACAATTCAAAAAATTGAATCGACAATGATGAATGGAATGGAATCGTATACAATAAAACGAAATAGAACTTGTTACACATCGTGAGACCGACATGGTCATCATCAAATCATGTCTACATACATACAGTTGATGATGATGATGGCGATAGAACGGGAAAAAATACAAAAACTTTTACGTACATTTGAGTTTTTTCAATAAATCTATCTAGATTACAAACAATATGAAAAAGGTCTTCAAATTATACCGACTTGATCACTTACCGAATTAATAGCTATGACGGACTCATTAAATCAGCGACGGTAATAAAGGACGGATTGAATCAGTGATAAATGATATTCTTCATGCGAAGCGTTTGATAAACATCATTTTCGCATATGTATGTATGGAAAGTGAACGCAACACAAAATATGTAGTTTGCCATTTTTCATTTTCGCGTATGCTTGTTTATAGAGCTCACAAATCTCTTGCGATTTAACCCTCACTTTTCACTCCCTCGTATATAAGATGAGAATTTTGTGTTTTATTTATGTGAAGAGTATTGTTTTTTCGTTGGAAGGGGAAAGGGGAGGGGGGGAGCTTCATAAATTCAAGTGGACAATATTTTATATGTTGGGCTCCATTAAGAGAATGAGATTCACGAAACGATCCATCTTTTCGGACCTTTATCGGGAGAATAGCCTTTCAAAATAAATACACCCATATCTAAAATGTTTAAAAATAGAAAATATTTCAATATTTCAAAATAAAAATAGGCTGTAATTTTATTTAGACTGATAAAAATAGATTGCGGCGAATAAGAAAAAGTGCACAGTTTCCGATTTAGAAACATGAAACCCAATTAACTTTAATGTGATTCGATACGATCTAATCACTTTCTATCATTGTAATAAACACTTAACATTATTTCGTAATTTAAATTGAAACTATATAGTTTCAAAATACAAGATTAATAGATCCAATGGATTTCTCTTAACAGTTTTGACAGTTCATTCGAAAATAAAAAACAAACAGTTCAGCTAAAACGTATCTGTTCTTTGTTCGATGGTACAGCTTGCGATGCTGTGAGGCGATAGCTCACAATATTTTCCCATATAAATTCATATGACTACTAGTTTTTACAATTGGCAGTAAATTTTCCAGGATTATATGCGCAAATGTAAAAAAGAACAGAGAGATTCGAAGTGATTTATAAGCAATAAAAGCACTTTTAGCAGTGTGTACGTCCACAGAGCCACTCTCCGATATTGCCGGCTAGATAGATGTTGATAAAATAAAATGAAAAAATTGAGAGTATCTCTCCCGTTTCAGGTGTGGTCCGATCGATCCGATATATTATGGGAACGTTTCGGCTTTTCCACCTCCCTTTTTTGAAAGCCGCGACACCAATTAACCCAGCGACGATAAGGAGAACCTAATGGACCGCACGGGAACAATAAATAACCTGGCGCCTATAACAGTTCAGTTAGACAAGTCGAACAGCAGATGTCCTAATTTATCGCCATACTTTAAAGTCTGCACTGACTTTTTTCATGGCGTGGGTGAAGTGTTGAGGTTTTCAGAAGTAATAAAATCGCTCGGTAGGTAGCAGTAGCAGTTGCCGAGCAGTCGGTAAGTGGTTCAGTTGTTGTTGTTACTTAACTGTAGATGAACAAAACCGCTATTTATCCGAGTGCGGTCGCAGGTGTTGAACTCACCTGTGTGCGATACGTGTGAGACACTTTTACCCAACACTGATATTTTATTATCTTCAGAATCGAAAAACCCTAAATAGTTCGACATTGATACAATCTTCCTCAGAAACCCAAATTAAAAGACCAATAATTGTAAAGAGTCTAACTTCAATACCATTTGTCCATACTTAAGACATGTTTCGATAATTGTGTTAATCCCATTTTATATACAAAATCAAATATCATTTTTCTTGGTTTAAATAATTGAACAATAAAAAGGGCTCACTGTAACTAATAACCGGGGGCTGTAGAGTCGGAGTAGGAGTCGTAGTCGTAAAAAATCAACCAACTCCGACTTTTTTTTTCTATTTATTTAATTAATAGTATTACGGTATGTCTCAACTTAAGAGTACACAAATAAATTTAAATTTAAAATTTTCTCTAATAAAAATCGTTGAATCGATTGTTTCCTCCATCTCATACTTTTTTATTATCATTTATTTATTAAATTGATTAGTTTATGTATGAAATTCATATACATACCCTATGGATGGACTTACTTTTTATTTACACATATTTTATCACCAAAACTCAATAAAATAGGTTACATGAAAATTACATATTAGTGATTTTATTTTTTATACTTTGAAAATTGCTTTTATTTTTAATATCCACTCTCAATTTTATATGTTGGCAATAAAAGTCGATCTTATTCAAATAGTCCAACTTGGAGTCGGAGTCGAATCATAAAATAAATTCGAGAGTCGAGATTAAAATTAAAGAGTCGGTAAATTTTGAACTGACCCCACAGCCCTAATTACAACTAAAGGACAAATTGAATACTAAATGACTACATTTATGTATGTATTATGTCATCTCGGTACTAACCGAGATGACATAATACAAATGCACTCGGACCGAGTCAATTAATTTGATCGCTTGGACAGTGCTACGTCAAGAGTAACGTCCGAGTTACTCTTGACGTGTTTATGAATATTTAAAGGATGGTGACATTTTTGAAAACTTTTAAGTGATAAATTTAAATGTCGGATTTGGTACTTCTAACTGTCAAAAGATTCGAACGATAAATATTCATACAAAACAGCAACACGTACCTACGACTATGAAAGGGAATGCAAAGAAATGTGTACGTACATACATAAGTAAAAGATACAAAATCGTGTGCAGCGATTCTGTTCTGTTCTGTTTTTCAATGCACTTTCTTCCACACAGGTTAGCTCTTTAATATTTCAAAATGAGACCAACGAAATTTTAATTCAATTTATACAACAAAAGGCGGAAACGTGTAAGAGATTTTAAATAAGCTGTAAATGATGCATATACATAATGTATTTCATCCACGGTCGATGGTACACAAAATAGATCGATTTATAAGCGATTGAGATAAGAAGGTATAAAGGTGAGTCGTATAATACCGCTACACCTGTTGAAGCCGCAACCGGTTTTAGACTTTCGCCGGCAAAAACCAGGGACGCCGATGGAAAACGAGTATACCTGGCCGATGTCCTGTTAGTTATTCCCCCATAACCCGGTTATATAATATTGGATAATAGCTGAAATGTTCCAATGTACTTCGGGAAGATTTACATTGATAACATAATATTCGGCTAATCATAAACGCGTGGCTCACCCACGCGTCCTATTCTGAAAGTGATTATCATCGGTAATTAATATTCACATAAGACCCCACCTACGCAGAGCGGCTTAAGAAAAGTTGATTTAACGATGAGATGTTCAAACGGAAGTGTCAAGGAAACGTAACGACCCACACTGTATGTACTTTGAAACAATTACACATAATTTCCCATCTCGCGAAAATTCTAAATATGTACATATTATATTTATATATCTGTGGAATAATTTAGTATTGTGTTTTCAAGTTTACACGTATGCGTACTTGAGAAAAATATTTATTAAAATAAGTAATTTTCAATATAAGAATAAAGATTTTGAATAAGCTGTTTGCTTTCAAAAAGTGTAACAGGCAATTATGAAATAATGTATAAATTTAATGAATTATGTACATATGTACATATATGTATAAGGAAAATATTGAATCAAATAGAAAGTTGAAATAAAATATATGTATAGTAAAATTTTAATTAAATATCATATTTACTTTGTACCGTTTCAGACATAAATTATGAATATAAAATGCTATGAAATTTACAGTAATACAAATCACAAAGTACCTATATAATTAGTATTATAACATGATTTATAATATAATATCATAAAATTGTCTCAGATAATGACCTAATTATTATTATCAGGTACACGATAAATATAATATCTAAATGAAAACTAAATGAAAAGTGTGATAAGATTAGTTTGAATCGTGATTTGTTTTTAGCATTAAGTACTTATTGATACAAATTTTCTATATCTGGATATTTATTACTTTACAATTTAATAGGGATATTTATTACTTTATAATTTAATAGAATTTTAATTTACCGAAACTTCATTATTGAGTACCTACTGACTTTTTACTAAATTATCTAGTAAAAACTTTTAAATACCTAATCTATGACGAAATTACCCACACATTTTCCAAACTGGGTGAGGATTCGGAAAAAGAAGCAATCACACAAAAAAGCCCCGCCTAACATACAATGTATGTTTGTATATGGAACCAGAAAATATTATGAATGTCTACTTTTTTAATAATTAATAATGATGCATTTGTGATGACTTAATATAATTGCCT
This sequence comes from Arctopsyche grandis, assembly GCF_051622035.1. NCBI lineage: Eukaryota > Metazoa > Arthropoda > Insecta > Trichoptera > Hydropsychidae > Arctopsyche > Arctopsyche grandis. Next base: position 17,963,020 of record NC_135360.1, read on the forward strand.
TCATATGTACATACATATATGAGGCAATTACATATATGTATTATGTGGGAAAAAAAGCAAAACATGTCTAAAGATTCTATACGTCGCATAAAAGTATATATGTATTATACAATATTTCCTAAGAATTCGGTATTGCTTTCTAACACTTTGATAGCATTAACTTGAGACTACTACTCGTACTTACAAGAGAATAAAAATGTGAAAAAGAAGCAGTATATTTCCTGGGAAAGGTAATAATACTCGTATAGCAGAGCTACAAGTGGGGTTCCAGCTCTCGGGGGTAGTAGTGTGCACATTGTTTCGGGTCGTGTTCCTGGACAAAAAGTGTGGAACGCCGATGAGACATACAAGGGCGAAGGCTCAGAATATCCTCTCCCCCCCCCCAGTCCTCATTTCTCCATCCTTCCCTCCCACAGTCTCGCCCGATTGTTGTCTGGGATCGTTGACTCCGACGAACCTCTCGAGTGGCCAGACGGCCCTAAAAGGGCCGGCGGCCGGTCATAACTTCCTACCTGTGCGACCGTCGATCGGCAAAATCGGTAATCTTGATTATGCGATTCCCAAAGGACGAGCTTTATATCATATTATGAGGTGGGATGCGTCCAACCAATCTCATAATTGCATCACAACTGCACTTTTCTCCGTTTCGTCGTACCGGACAAGGTGTATGTAAAGCAAAAAGTGTTTTGTCAGTATTGACATTTTTTTTCAAATTAATATGCATACTTTGTTGTATTACAGAAGAAGCAGGGTTGGTCTTTTTTCACCAAAGTCAGTGAATAATTTCACACGCTTCATAATAATTTTTTACTAATTTTAATTTTAATAAATGCAGAATTCCTTTAGGAACATTTCTGTAAAAAAAAGATCCAAACTATACGAGAAATATTGTAAATACCATAAATTCGAAAATTTTACACATTATTAAATTTTATGATAGTATCGTATGTACATAAATACACAACAGTAAAAAAATACCTACATATACATATATACTGTTTATGAATATGATTAAATTTTATATTATTTGTTTTAACATTATATAAACATATTCACGATGATGTGGTGGTGAAAATATTATTCGCGTGGGTTGGATCTATTTTGTACAACTACATATGGATATATGTACATCCCTATTTAAAAACTTTTCGCAAATAATAAAAATCTGTTAATATGTATTTTAATTAACATGTGTTATATTATTATAGCGTATTACAGACAGTAGCGACATTTTAAGGGAAGCTTCGTACAAAGCATTTGCTATTTTCAAACTGTTGTGGATACTTTCCTATTTTAATGTTCCACGTTTTATGTTTATAGACAAACGTTTCGTGGTCCAGACACAATCTGGAAAACTGTTACCGAGAACAGTCAGACACTTCTAGTTAGTTTTTACATAAATACTAGTTTATAGACCGAGTTGGTGGAAATAGTCCGCAGGTATACCAAACTTTTAAACCAAAAAGGAAAAAAATACTATCCAAGGTAATGTTATTGCGAGATTGGTGTTGAGTTCGCACTCATACACTTGGACGAAACGTGGAGATGAGAGTTCAATCCACTCGCAGGATGGGAGGCAACGTCCTTACCGAGCAAAAGGGAGCTCGGCACTCATCATACATCCTTTGGAACGAATAATAGCTACCATATCCGTACACGAGGCTATACTACATAAGACAGACAGGTTGCAGACAGTTCATGGAGGGGTGTGAGAAGTACTGAACGTGGAAACGAACGAAGACAAAACACAAAGCTATACTAATGAGTCCACACGTAAGTACATACATACATAGTTAATGCACATAATAACTACGTCAAAACGCTCCCTCATAGGATTAATGTGACCTTTAGATTGTTTAGGATATAAAAGGGAGCCGACGATTACTTAATCAGCAATGCAATTTTATACTCAATGGCATATATGTAACGAAACGCGGCGTTGCAAAAACGTGATCCATCATATAAATTATGCACACGCGAGAGACTAGTTTAATGTACATGGAAAGAGAATTCGGAATAAACCAAAATTTGACGAGGCCAGCTTTCCATTAAATCCCCCTTTAATCTTCTTTCCGTCCATCACAGAAATGTATTAAATTTTTTCTCGTCAAAAATGTATATACCAATATGTAGTGCTACAGCAGTGTTTGAATAGAGAACACGATTTATTTGTTGTACAAAAATTGATAAACATCACAGCGTACTGGATGAATAAAACTCTGTTTTAAAACCTTATTGAAATACACAGCCGAAAAATACCGCAAGACATTCATTCCCTATCGCACTGTACATTTTGAAATATGAACTACCTAATATATTTTCATACAAAGGAAAAAGTTTGTTTATCCGCTACCATAATAAAACATTCTTGAATTTAAGCCGAGATTAAACGTCGATAAAAGAGTAGGTACGTACAACAAAAATCTGAAAAAAATATTTTACAACCAAAAATTTAGCTCAGCGAAAATCCGTTGTATTTTTACAAACCTCTTTTTAGTTTCACTTACGATTATTACTAACCTCTTCTTACTTTCACTTACGATTATTACCATATATGTACGTACATATTTATTCATATTGGTCACATATTAATAATAATTTTCTATAAAATGTTGGGTTTTATTGTGCGGCGCACATGAAAGAGATCACGAATTCGAACACAAATAGACCCCATTCAATTAAAGTGTACTGGAATGAGAGCGTAACACAATGCCGAGGATAATTCATAGATAAAGGGATCACCATTAAAATATTTGTGAAGAAGAAGAATAAGAACGTGAGACGGGGTAGAATAGGTTATTCGACCCAGACAAATAGACGTCAGATATATGTATGTACATACATATGTACGTACAATACATATTCTACGAATGTTATCACATCTCGGATGACATACACGCAATCCGGAGGAATCCTTTTAGAAATAGATCCATTATATATAATAGGTATAACCACAATGACACTCGGTGAATAGATTGCTTAGACACTTAAAAAAGGTAAGATAAAGTAAAGGTTGAAATTAAAATATTTCTAACTTTAAAAAGGCTGCCGATTTCATGACTCAATCGAGTCAAAAATTTTTTGCTATCAAAATTTGCATCCAAGAAAATTGCGTTTTATCTTTTCTTGTACGATAATATTTAATCCCCTATTATTTTCATTTAGAAACAATATGCTAGTTATGTGGTATTGAAATACCTATGAGATTGGGTTTCGTTCATTACCTTATTACTTGAGCCGATATATTAGAAAATGGCGTCCAATTTTCAGTTCTAAAAACACTATTTCTGTTTGACTTAATTCACAAATTGGTCACTTCTTTTTTTATACCAGGAAGGCCTAACAGGTAACCCCAATGTGCCTTCCTGACGATACTAGTATTATTAGTATTATCATATCAATTAACATCCACAGAGACATCTATGGTCAAATTTGTAAATTTGCAGCATTTTTAAATAGTTCAGCGAAATTCGAGATAGCTGAAAACTCGATATTTGCGAAAAAATCTTGGAAAAGCAGAATAAATAAAAACAGGCGATCAATATTTTTAAATATATCGTTAAACGCAAAACTTAATATTTAACGTTTTGCGAGATATTTCTCGAAATGAAGAAAAGTGGACTTATGCCACTTTCGATTATAGCGGCTCACTTATTAGTTTCTCGGGTGATTTGGAGATCGATTCTCATCGTTCGGACGTGTCGTTAACCTTTTAGCAATTTAGTGTCGCGATTTGTGCGAATCACGGCGACGCGGAGAAATGTCTTCAATTTGGTTGTTAAACGTTCACGACCATCCAAGATGGGATTGTTTTCCGTGTGAAGGCACCATTTGATACCTTCCTCGCTCATTCGCTCGATTTAACACAGAGTAGACGGCAATCTAACGTGGGATATTTACCAGCGGCGAAGAAGATAGAACCGACTCTCCGTCCTGTCAGGACATAAAAAAAGAAACCGGCGGATGTGGCCTCCATTGACTAAAAAACGAAACAACAAAAGGAAACTAACATAGCCCGTAATACTTTTGCGGTCGTGATACAATTTTCTTTTCCGTACACAAAACGAAAATAATAATACTAAAAAAGAGACAATAGTTAAAATTGTAAATGAACGTTGCACCGCAGAAGCGTAACCGGGTCGGATATGTGTTAACAGGACAGCGATTATCATTTTTTGTATGCACGTACCTACTCTAAAAAAATTACATACATACCGAAAGGTCAATATGTCAGTCGAGTTTAATGGTAGAACCAGTTTTTTTTTTATTTCTTGAGCTCGCACACATCGTTATATTATACATAGATACTACATATTATATTACCTCGCGGAATACATTAACGAGACGACCTTCACACACAAAAATCGATTTAATAAACAGGTTGGAAATGTATCTAGAGAGGAAACTTTCGCTGAAAAGCTTGGGGGTTGAAAATTTCAATGCGATAAAATTTCACAAAGGACCCGTCTCACAAAACGTTCGTCTAGTTGGGGGTTTAGGGTTGGGCGTGTGGAACGGTTGGTTTTTGTCCAGGTCTGGAGCAAAGTGCTGAAAATTTTGAATGCCCCATTGCCGAGTGTAAGCTGAAGAAGAAAATAATTTCGATAAAATTTATATTCAGAATGTTCGAAAGAGATCGTAAAATTTGAATTTTTAGTAAAAATTTATGGAACTACTCGTCCAGAATGTTTAAGTAATGGAGTACAAAAAAAGAATGTGGTCAACTAAGGATTTCGATCTTTTGAAAGCATATTGTACGGAAAAGTATTTATTTATAGAGAAAAAAACTTATAAATGAGTCGTAAATCGAATTTTAAATGGAGCACGTCCGTGGAAGCTTTAGATTTTATACAATACCTAATTTCAATTAGTTTGAGTGGAACTCTTTAAAATATGTACATTGATGATTGATTTGAGCACTTTTCATCAAAAATGTTTACAAAAGATATGTAATTTTACAGTTTTCAGTGAGCGTGGGTAATCAGAGATGGTTTTAACCAATTTGTCTGATAACCTACGCTCATTACTATTTTCATAATTGGATGTGAAATATATGTAAATTTTCTGTCTTCTATTTGGGCCTCACTATTCTTCTATGTTTTGTATTAACAATTTTTCTCCTTATATTTAATTATTATTATGTGTTTTGTTGTAACTTATATTATTGTTTCAACATTTGATGCTATTGTTTTTATGTATTGTATGTGTAAGAAGGTGATTGGTGCTCGTCGACCACTGGTTTACTAGTGGCGATCACCTGATCTCGCGTTCGCGCCAAAAAGGCCTCGATGTATGAGCAACGTGTGTACAACGTCCAATAAGATCTCACGACCCATCGACCAATGATCTCTCTGTGCGAAGCGTACTTGATGGGTATAAATATTCGGCGGTTTTGGTCCGTGATTTATTCGGAGCTGACAGGACGACGAACGGACGTATTTCACTCCAATATTGGAAATCCGTCTACACATCCACGCTACTACATATGTATAAGAATGTATTTTATATCTGTATAATTGATATAGTTTGTTTCTTCCCTGTTATTTTTTCCGACCATTAGGATTTCCTGTAATACCACAATGGTCCAAACATTAAATAAATAATAATGATAGATGAAATTAAATACATAGTTCGAATCAAGATTCACCTCAAGAATATCTAAATTTATATTATTACATAAAATTCAATAGCAAATACGCATATTTGTAAACTAAGGTCAATATTGAAAATGCTAACGGAGCTTGCACAAGCAGGGTAAACTTTATCTTAGAAAGTAGCGCCGCTACCCTTATTACCAACTACCTGTAGCTCGTGTCGAGGGGTGAGTTTTCCCATGCCCGGAAAATTAACTCGCGCGAGTCGCTGGAATTTTCATGAACATTGTGCCGCCGCGTTCATCATTCACAATAAGCCTAATTAACGATGTCGTAAATTTTCCAACATACCGTTATCTTTTATTCTTAATTTACGATATATGCACGAAGTCCTACGATTACTTCCTTGACAAAAATGCACAAAATTATTTAATAAGTGTAACCGGAGGAATCGATAAAAGTTCGTCCGAACTCCGTTTTGTTAAGTCGAGATGAAGTAATTATAATTGAGGTTTCGCAGTTCATATATGTGTATGTATGTTATATAACGTAAATTTACTCGAGACTGTAATTACGAAACGTTAAAACTCATTTAATTAACTGATTCAATTCGCCACTGTAAATCGACATGTTGTCTTTAATTAAAATGTATTTATGTATATTAAGAAATACATATGTATGCACATACAGCGATACAAATTTTCAAATAAAAAACAATTTTTATTAATTTAGTGATCGCGATTACGTATTATCCAAATGAGAAAAGGTAAAATTTATAAATAACGTCAGCAAACACAATACAATGCATTGCGTAAGAAATAAATTAAACTTATAGTGAATCGTTTACGAACCGGTTAAATTGAACTTGCACAATCGGACCAGTTTCGTATCGTCATTGCATTCGATTGGTACATTGGCCTTGTCTTCTTCGATTGTGCACGCTCGTTGCAATTTTTTAAGCATTTACTTTTCACGAAAGCATAAATAGAACATCGACAGTCAATGCTACGGATGCAAATTTATAACAGAAATAACCTTTCGTCGGTTGAATCAACACGGCGAAATTTCAGCAAATTCAGCAATTGTTCAAAGCGAACAATAGTAGGTCAATCGAGCAAAGTTCAACCCTTAAAACATTATATTTAGCAACGCGACTTGACCTCCGAAAATTTCGCATCGTTTCAAAACTAATACGACACGTAATAACAAAAAGCGAAAACGAAAAAATGAATGTAACACGCATGCTTTCATATATGTTAATTAGCAAAATGGCATTTTCTCAGCGTCGAATAACATGCAAATGTATTCAAGTTTGGAGACGGCTTGTTTGCATCGCGAAAACAACTATGCGCGCTTTCAGCCAGGTCATTAATACAAGCTCTCCAATTATTGTCGTTTGCTATAAACATTCGAACACATATGTTACTTGTATACAATCTACATACATGGGGTTGTATTGCATGTTGTTTTTGAAAGCATCCGTTGTGTAAATTGGAACAACGATAAAATTTAACAAGGCCGACGACGGGTTTGAGTCCCACGGGTGTACGACCGGAGAAAAATCAATTATCCGGATAGTTGTTGTTGAAAAAAATAAAATGAATACGCCGGACGAAAGGGGTTAATCGGGAGGCAGAAGCGTCGTCGAGAGACGGTTGAATTCTTTGAAGCCGAACAGCGCATACACTACATTTTCAGCAATCGTTGAAAAAAGTTCGTCGCAAGCATTCGTCGAAATCTACGAGTTTTGGTCTTAAAGCTGAGTGCACAGTGAGGCAACGCGATGTGATGGGAAGCGACGAATTTTCAAATGACAATCCGTCACATTCAAGGTTCATTTATACCAATACAGCTCAAGCCGGCCACTGCACGTAAACAACAAGTACGTGGCGTATCAAAACAGCAGTAACCGACTCGATCTATTCATATTATACAGCAGTACATGTCAACAAAACGTACCAAGCAGAACTGGTTTTATTTGAACATTGTGGAAATATTCACGCATGACGTGACGTCATAGTGGCGAGTGCAATCGCAATGAGTGTGTTGCCATGTGCATAAGAATATTTTCAAAAACGTCATGTATGTATGTATGTATATGTAAGGTGATTTTGCCTTGCACTCGTCCAAAACAATTATGAACTTTATGAAGTTGTCTTTCCGTGCAGTGTTGTTTCGAGCTCTTGGCGTGCAATACAACCTTTATACAAAAAATTCAAAGTGATGTTATTCATAATTCAAAACCGCTGTAGCAGCATATTTGCAACTTTTCACCTTTAAGTTCATCATTTGAATTTTGTAGCAACTACGAATCTGCGCATTGACCTTGAATAGTTATATTTATAATAGTTTAATTTAGGAATAAAATACCCGTACCCTGTTTATAGTCGTAATTGAGGCCATTTATTTTATATTTACTAATTATTATTGATAGGGTCGACGATGTGGGCCGTGTCTAGGGTAATTTTTCGTTAAGGATGTAAAAACCGCGGATTCTAGAGAGCTTTGCCTCTGGCTAAAATACGAAACATTGAATGACCGCAAAACAGAAGCGGTTCCAGCGAAACAATAGCGAGTGGAAAACGAAAGGGTTGTGTCAGTTAGTCTGTCTGACCGTCTGTGTAAACCACATAATCTCCTTCAGTCGACATGTGGCTTGCGAAAAGGTTGGCGAACACTGAACACGTAGACTGCTAAAACTGCCGCATTTTATTATATTATGAGGGTGAAAATTTTTAAATGTGGAGAAAATAAGCATTTGAATTGAAGAAATAAAGGAAATGCTATCGAATTGGTCCCGTACTAAATCATACAAATTACTGCTTTTAATAGCGCTGTAAAAATAAAGTAAAAAGAAAGACTATAAATCTAAAACAAATAATGAGTTCTTCGGATTTTATTGGAGGCGCGATTGGAAAAGCTCTTCTCACGTTGAAAATAAATTTTAGTTTTTTTTGCGATTTTGCGTTGATTCTAAATATATTTTTATATACCAGAAGCTAAGATTACATTTCATTATCTCCTTCATTCCACTCTGATTGTGTTAGTGAATGCGAATCGCATTCGTTTGACTACAAAGAGCTTTGCATACATATTATATTATTGTCAATGCTTCACAAGTAAACCTTACCTATCCCAATCTACGATTCACGTACAAATGTAATATTTTCACAGTAAAGATTTGTAATATTTCAAGTCAAGGATAAATTAAATAAAAACAAACAACAGCGAAAGACTTGACCTATGATATTAAAAAAAAATATCAAAAGCTTTAGGCATGGTAATAAAATTGAGACTTTCACTTAATTTCGCGAACATAAATATTGCTATATTTGACAAAGAAAATCCTACAAAATATTAGCAAGATGAATTTTTACGGATGTTAAAAAAACAAAATAAGAAATTTCATATATTGAACGTCTGCCCTGTCCAGAATAAATAAAATAAAAAAAAAATAAACCGTGACCTCAACAAATGGAAGAACGCACGCACCCACCTGGCAAAACGACAAACAATGGCGCATCATTTTGTAATGATGATGATGATGATGACGTTGTGTCGTTCACCGGTCGCATAGCAAAGAGCCGTACTCTAAATAAATCAAACACGCGTCCCTCAGAATTAATCTCGACGCAGAAAAGGTTAACGGGAGTGCGCGCGCACTAAATCAGCACTTGTCAAAGCCTGGGATGGATTATCCCAACATCTCTCTGTACCGGGGATGGATTATCATCGCTTGAATGAGGTCATTGTCCGTTAAGCTTACGTACCTATCACAAAACTCATATGTACATAGTACATACATATGTACATACACACATATGAAGGCCGGCATTGTTTCACAACGTTAAGTTACTTCGCTTAATTGTTTTGTATGTGAACATCGTTTGTGTTATCTATTCAGTTAATATAGCTACGTAGTCGTAAGGGTAGGATTAAAGTCATTGTTTGATCTATCTTATCCATTTTTCAATCAATGCTTTAATCACTAAACTAGCAAGATATGCATGTGTAAGGGAGTTAATACATGCAGTCACCCATAAGAGTGAATACAATTTTTAAAGTGTTCTGAAAGATAATTACATACTTAATATTATGTATTAATGTTTTTTTGGTCTGTGTATAATACATACATACATATGTATATATTTTTATTTTTCTTTCCCTATTTTTCTTTTTATAAGACATTCCCGTCTTTATTTTTTATAATTTGTAATTTTTATTATCCGCTACTTTTTTAACGCTTTATTGTTTTTTTATGATTTTGTTAAATGTATTTTTGTTTGTGTATACACATATATGTTTTGTTTTTGTCGTCTCTAATTTCTATAGTTATTATTTTGTTTCTTTTCTGTTATATTTTTGACCATTGTGGCGCATTATGAATTCCTGTAATGCTACAATGGTCCAAACTTTAAACTTTAAGCTTTAAATAATTACACAAAAAGTTACGAGAAGATGAGTGTCATGTAGGAAGTGTTCCGGTCCAAGGAGGGTGCGTTTTCTGAGAGTCAAGCAACGCGACGCGTGACCACTTACCGCATGGGTAATCCGCTGGCTGAGCGCGTCACATTTACGCGGCCATTGAACGACACAACGTGAGATGAGTGTTAAGTTTCGCAGATGAGACAACGGAACCAGAAACGTGATCCGAACGTTCGAAAAGTAGGACCAAATACTATGTATGGTCGGAAGAAGCAACTTTAAGAGCTGCACCAGACTTGGCTAGCCGCCGGAAAACCACACGCTGAAAAGGAATTTTAGAATGTGGGATGATGCCATCGTAAAAGCAGTCATACGACAGGAGGAAAATTGGATTGGGTGAGAGAGAGAGCATGTTTCACTGCCACGAAAAAAGTGACGGGGCGAAACTGTCAAACACGTAGTCTGTAGATGAGTAGTGATAAATTTTATATTAGGTGCTTATTGTTGCTTGGAGGTTTGATGTGCACTGTGTATGATTTTAATCAATAATATCATAAAAACATGAGCAACACTGTATTGTTGCTCACCATCACCAAAATTTCATGTTTGCCTTTTTATTGCATATTAAAATAAAAATGTACATATATTTGATTTTATAGTAATTTGCTAAGATATTCTATTCAATAAATAGGAATCGCGTATTTTGTATCTACATATGAATGTATGTATTCTCGACCAACAGGATTCAAAATGTAAAATTTGCCTTATGCAATATGCAATTTGGTAAAAGTAGAAGCTTCGAGAAGAAAATATTTTCAGCGCTGAAAAGTATCATGATACCTTCACAAAATGGACAATTTTATTTTAAGACATAATGCAAAATCGTGGACCGGATAAAAGGGTTCAAAATAACTACGGCCGAGCGACCGTAATTCAATAAAGCGAAACAAACACCCCGTGATACTCCACAAGGGCTACTGTACTATCATCCACCCCACGTTTATGGCCCAAAATACCTTTGTCGTCCGAAAATGTTTGTTTTTCATACATAATTTAACGAGAATAAATTGGTGCCGTCCTTTTTGATATTTACTATGCCAGCTGACGGTGTCAAAAATTCAAAGGAAGCATCGTAAATCTTTCACCAAAAGTTAAAACACACTGTTAATAAATATTAACAAGAAAATTGTAATACATAAAATGTATGTTTTTATTTTAATACGTTCGCGAACGAAATTATTATAAAATGTTTTTAACGAGCTCTGCCTCTCTTTCGGTTTGGTCAGAGGGTCAAACACGGCCGCAGAGCGCGGCCAGCTCGCAAAACTAGCCCGGTTGGGTGATTAATGAAATTGAATAAAATGTGACTTTAGGGCCGTGGGGGAGGAAGGTCGAATAACGAAGCTCTGTAACCGAGGGTTGATTACTTTTGGGACTTCGCGCCGTGGACCTTGACCTCGACGCAAAGGCCGAAAGTCGCACCGGGTGTAAACTGTAAAGGCCGCCTTACTTAGTGACAAGCAGGTGAATAGTATGAAAAGCTCGTGACCCGTTTCGACAGAAGGGGTTGAGGTCTTTTGTTCGACTGAGAATGGGAAATAAGGAGGGGAGGCTGTGCAAAAGCAGAGCGAGGAGCTTATCGAAGCTCACCGAACATTCGTCGATGTTGAATGCACTTTTGAAATGTCACATGAAATATATGACTTCCCGATACATTTTAAATGAATCTATGAAATGAAAAGCTGAAGTAACAGTGCATGCGCTAGTCAATATATTACATATTCTGAACATTATGGGCAATATGTATGTAGGTCGCAATTACTTATTTTATAGATAATGAGGCAAAAAAAGAGTGAGAGGATACCTAGTTTTGTTGGGTTTGCAGAAAAAGGTTGACTACTTACAGATGTATAGGTATATGACCTAATTGTGAACAACCTGAAAAGAAGATTACAATACTACGTATAGGAGGCTGAATATATGTATATACATATACACACTCCCTATACGTTTCATTGGGTATTTCAATAATATTTTGATTTAGATAGTATCAATTAAGATAGGATAGTACATATGTATAATGGACTTCTTCGATGTAACGTCAGCTTCCCGAATATTTGCAATATTGAAACATTGTACGAAACTTAAGTGGGACGATAGGAACGTTCCAATTACCCTATTTTCCCATCTTACATACCTAACCTGTTACCTTCTTATGGTAAGAAGACACCGAATCGCACGGCATGAATGTGCACGTGGTTTTCTGCTGAGATGGGCGTATCTTCATTTCATTGTTAATTCATACGATCTTATTATTTCCACAAGTTTCAGCATTATCGATCACTGTCAAACCCGTCAATATAAGGATAAAATATCACAGAAAACACTATAGGGGATGTTCTATCTAAAAGAACACGTGCCGCGTACCGCTGTGTGTCTGCATCTTTACAGGACATGTATTTGAAGTCATTTATTTATACAGGTATATACCCATTTTTATTTTAACACCCATGGTCTAATATTGTACATTTAAGTATTCTTAGTATATTACAAACATCTCTGTTTAATACATCAAACCATCAATATATCTACCATACACGGTCAATATAATAAGGTGTCGTCAATAATATTGATCGGATAAGGTGCCTAATAACAATGTAGAATATTCATTAGCATTGCTAAAATTTCAATAGATGCAATTCTGAAAACAATAATAGGAGTACATGTCACTGATCGCTAATATCAATATATAAATATAATATGGAACGAATTGCAAACGTGTTGACCCCACAAAAAAACAAATAGGACAGTGTTTAACACGTAATCGACGTCGAATCAGACACGGTGCGTGCAATCTAAGCTACCATACATCAACTGAATATAAACTAGTAGTTGTAGTAGTACAATGCAAAAAATAATGTCTACTTTGTACAGGAAGTAGGTTTTTTGGCCTAATCTCCAACAATACCGGTATTACTTGATAGATACTCCTATAAAAAGTATTTATTTCTCAACTAATATATTCGTACGATATGTTAATTAGTTTCAAGCAAATGAAAAAGTTAACGATCTGAAAAAATTAACACAATGATATCCCGAACGGCTTATCGTAACGGAACATACATACATAAGATACCTGTCGATGGTGTAATTTGTTCGTAAAAATGCGGAATTTTGAAGGGTGCCGTTATTATTAAATAAAATATCGAGAAGGGCCTTCGTCGCACAAACATGTAATAAGGGACCACTGCGATAATGAGGGATAACGATTGTTCGTGTGGTAAATGTGTGTGATTATGGGTGAAGACAGAGCTCGTGTCCGTCCGTCTGTTTTCCTGTAATCAATAGGACCCGAAGACCGGAACATAAACCGCTATAATGACGTTAGGCTAAGCTTGGTAGACTCGCGTCACATTGTCTGAAAAAAAATGGCAAATGTCACATGATTCAGTAGTACATATATGCAATTAAGTGAATTAAGTATCAATTATAGCGGTGATCTTTAGGTCATCCGAGCTATGGTCGATTCAAACGGAGACCATTCAAAGCACGTACGTCACTGAAAAGGCAGGTAATTGATGGACAAGTAGATAATCAATGAAAGGTAAATCTTCGTATGTGCAATTGCACAATAAGCTTAATTAGTATATGAATGTGTATGTATGCTGCTCGTACTGACGATTAGAATTAAATTGTAATTTAATATGTAAAAGAAAGTTAAATTGTAGTCAAATCAAATTAAAATACAAATTTATTCTGTCTGTTGTTTATTTTATTCTATAAAAAATTAATTATAATTTCAAAGAAATGCACAATTTAATATAGAAAAAAATTTATATAAAGAATAGTATTATCTAATTAATGAATTTGTAATGATGCAAGTTACATCAATATAAATTTTAAACATAAGAGATAAAACTTTTTTTTGACTAAATTATGCATATCGTTTGAAAATTTACAATGGAAATTTATGTTAAAATTATCGATTCAAAAGCTTTAAAAGAACAGATGCTTGTGAAAATTTGTCCCCCATTCTATCAATATATATGTAGGTATCTGGTATACATACAGCCGTGGACAAATGTATTAGGCCACTTGTAAAAAATGTTAAATGTAAAAAAAAGTATGTTTCTGGGAATTTTACATGGTCGTATAAATAAAATGAGATCTCGGCACAGTGTTGTCTTCCTAATTCTTTCCGTTTGTGATCGATTTTTTATAGAACTAATTTCACTATATCCTTTTAATGCCATTTGGATTCCAAATCGCAATAATTTAAGTTATTTAAAGTTATCCTAATCCTTGGAAATGTATTAATATAATTTGAGCCCTTACTTTACTCGATTTCCATGTTTTTGGCATTTTACAATAAAATAAGACCCACTTAATTATAATAAGACAAAAAAGTGGCTGTTTCAAATACACGAAAATTTTCGGTCAAAAGCATTTTTTACGAGTGGCCTAATACATCTGTCCACGGCTGTATATTTACAATGAAATTCTAGATGAATCAGTGAATAAAATAAATATCTTTTTTTTTATCGTTGACCACAAAATGTACGCGCATATAAATAAATGTCACTGGTTAATGAGTCTTGCAGAATGCATTCGATATACCCACATAGTTGCCATAAATATTGGCAACGATTGAAACAAGTTCAATGCCAGAATGCAGATACGAAACCGCTTCGGGAGATAATCGAATGCACTAGAATAAATTAAATATAATATGTTTATATTTACAAACACAGATAAAATTCTTCGAATAATATATTAACTTAGCTTCGGTTTGAAGGTACACTCACTTTATCTATTATAATTTAAGATAAAGTTTAAGCTGTTGAACGGAAAACAAAATACAGTACACACAATCGAAGCAACTATTCTTAGAACAAGATCATTTTTTTTTCAAAACGAAATGTCACCGAATCGGGCAGTTCTTCAATGAGCACGCAAAGGTAAAATACAAATAATAGCGACAATTCGACTCGCACGACTTTGAGTTGAAAAGCAGACAATCACATTTACGTCTCAGTGATGTACATATGGTATGTACGTATGTTTAAAATGTTCAAAGAAATGAGTCGGGGGTCACCTTAGCATCGAATTCAAAGACTTCAAAAGACATCGAATGGACTGCGTCATTCAGTTTCAAAGAAACTAAAAAAAAAAAAACTTTTTGCCTCAAAGTCCAAATCTCGCACAATTACAGATATGTATGTAGACTGGAAACCATTTACAATCGCATTTTGGATTAATAGTGGTTGGTGAACGAGAACGCGAATCGTGCATTAATGATTGAGTCTGAAAATGTTTCCAGGACTATGTCGATATCGATTTCCAGGAAATAGGACACATGCATATTTGAACGACAACTTATCGTGGAGATTTTAGTTGTGTTCACTGTATAATGCATGTAATGGAATTTGTCTATACTTATGTGTAATATATAAAATTGAATATCGATATGAATTTGTGTGTGTATTCCATGTATTGAACATTTCCACACCGTTTGACTAATCGGTAACAATTGCAGGCTTTGTTATCTATAAACTAATGGTAGTTGTAGGGAAACTGACTATTATGGGATACACAATATCCGGTTATAGGGTATCGATATAAATTATAAGGGATCGACAACATAATATGTTAGAATTTAAAATAATAATAATGATACAGTAGAAAATAGAGTAAAAAAGATAACGGCTAAATATTTGTTATAGTTTGTAAAAATCCAACTCATTTATGAATTTTTCAAAAATAAAACATATTTTATTTGTTCGGTAGTAGTTTCGGGCATGGCGATGTCGCACACGTCACAAAAACCTCGAACACGGAATATCTGTCACTCAAAAATTTCACCCATCGAGAGTCATCCACGTAATTTATCACGCTAACGAGAATTTGGGTGTCAGATATTCCGTATTCGCGATTTTCGTGTGCGAAATCACCTTGTGGGAAATTGCCAATTACCATTTTTTACGAGCTAGAAAATGCGTATTAGCTAGAATATGCGTCTATGCTTTTTAATAAATATATTTTGGGGAGCATCTCACAGACACACCAGATCCGAGGGGGGGGGGGCAAAAGACTTCGAAAATTATAATAAATTGCTTATACTTAAACATTTTAAAAATTTATATTTGAATGTCTGAACAATTAAAGCCATTGTTTATTAGGAAGGGGGGGGGGGGGTCAAAACCAAATTGGGACCAGAACCCTCAATCGAGTTGATTCACCACTGGGCACATTTAATTTTACGGTAAATTGGTACATTACGATTTTCTCTTTTATTCTTTTAATTAATTTATTTACCACTTTTATTACTAAGTATAATTAACAAAATACATGTAAATACGTATGTACATCGTACATACGTCTTTACATGTATTTTGTGTAGGAAGTTTCAATAGATAAAAGTATTGTTTTCGTGAGAATTTTTTGAAGAATTGGTATTCTATTTTCCTAGAGCAATTTAAGCTATACTATTATAACACAAAAAGAAAGTTGAATTTCTATTTTTAAAATTACGTATCTACACACCTATGTAATCTCATCATCAATCACAGGGCTGCGTCTATGGAAAAAACAAAACACATTTTGAAGAAAAATCTCAAAACGTGACGTCAATTGCCAATACAAGCTTCATTTATTCCACGATAAAAATAGATTTTCAGCCGAAAGGATTCCAAATATAACGAAATATTAACAACGAAACGTCACAAATACGACGCGACAAGCGATATTGCGCAATCGTGTCAGATTACGCGCAATGAAAGTCAGCCGGTTTCACTGCCACTAAAATCACCATAATTAAATGCATATATGTACATATAGCGAAAGAAGCTTACGTTCCAATTTAATGAAAGTATGTACATATGTACGTCTATGTGTGTCGTTCGCTCGCTTGCCCACATTTGGTCAATTAACCAAAAGTGTATTTTGAATGACAGATTTGTAAACGCAAGTGGAACGACACAAATCAAATGACATGAGCATGTTAGCCGAAAAACGAGGAAGTTCCAATTGGGTGAAATCGGTCAGAACGTCAGGTGATACTGATTTCGTAATATTGTTTCCCGCGTCTTTTTACATCGCAATCGGCGACGAGAAGTTCGACCTACATAATGTGTTGAAATCGTCACGAATCGATCGATCGTCCGTTGCAAACGCATAAAATGCACTTTTGCGAAATGCAGGCCTTTGTTAAGATCCACAAGTCAGAGAGAACGAGTAAAGAAGAAACAATATAAATCCCGAATCCCGTTTGACCAGTCCAGTCCATGTTGGTAAAAACGCACACATGGCACATAATCCATACTCTTCATTGAATATAGCAGTTCGTTTCACATTTGACAGATGCCATGATGCGTATCACGTACTATACACACTTATTTGAGAAAAGAGGTACGTTGCAGCTGCAATGCATTTTGTTATTGCAGAGAAATGTATCTATACTTTGCTTACACCTTTGTCTGAACAGATGCGCTATAAATTACGCAAACTGTCAACATCGACGCAATATGTACAGACTGTGTAAAGTTAGCACATTACAGCTCAGTTGCCAGGGCATTGGACTTCGAAATCAAACTAATATTATAAAAACCTTGTAAAAATCGATTTTGAAGTAAGAAGAGGTTTGTAAAAACTGAACATATTAAATTATATATTTTTGTATTTTATTTAAGAAAAAACGTAATTGTATATTTTAATAAAGTTAAAAAAAATCTGAATTCAATGGCTCTGACTGGCAACTGACATTGAATTTTTTTACTGTTTATTTAAATTCAATTTTATGTGATGATAAAAAAAATTGCAAAAAGTTAATATAATAATATAAAATCATTCAGGTATTCATTAAATTGTCAATACAATATTGCAGATTAAAAAATGTAATATTATTTTAACACTGCATAGTACGGAAAAGTAATTCGTTGTGAAGATATTGTGCAATAATTCAGCGTTCGATTGAGCGATAAAATTTCGCAAAAAATCTTTAGACAACTTGAGGGTAAAATGTATGATCTCTTGCGTGACATAAACCTACATTTAGATTGGTGATGCATAAAAAAATGAGCTAATCGTTTAAAAAACGTACGAGATTGAACATACAGTTACAAAATTTGCATATTGAGTGTACACTGACTTGATCGTTTAACCAAAAAAAAAAATCAAATCGAAATATAAATTACATACACGAATTATATTTGCACAATTCCGCATATGTATGATTACGAAGATGTGCATAGCAATTCACGTTGATAATGTATGCGGATTACATACGCCGAAAGAACGGGCAATAATTCGTTCCGGTCCAAACGTCACCATGGCGCTTCGGGCGTTATGATTGTGCAAAAATCGCAATCTCTCTTGCTAAAAAAATCATTATAACGCGCGACTACAATTCCTTTATTATGCTAAAAAGAAAAATTCGTACATTCGAATACCATTGCGTTTGTTTGAAAACAAAAAGAAAGTTTTTCGGCGTGACAATACAGATATTGCGCAAGCTGCAGGTCAATCAGCGCGTGGACCATCAACTGTTGTGTTTCAAATAAGGCTTTTCAACTTTGCATAGCGTTTGTTTTGTCACTAAAATGGAAAATATTCCTAAAGCCATTTTTCCGTATGCGATTTCATATCCTAATACGGAAAACATCAAGTCAATACGCAATATGTACATAGCTCGGTGTTTGCGTTAATACTAACCAGCGAGAGGTTCCCGGGTTCAAGCCCTAAGTTGATCCCGATTGAAGTAAATTTATTCCGAGTATTTCTGCAGTGCTGCTGGACATACTTGGATATTTGTGACTCCAAGTCGATCGTTTCCTAACGGTTTGCCAATTTATCTGATTTCATTGTTGAAACAACTCTACATAAAATTGGCAAAACCATCCTACCTACTAGTTAAATATGATTCCAAATTTATAATCTATAACAAGCTGAACCCGGCATGCGTTGCAATGCTCCAATAACGCATGCAATTCCCGTCCCCGTTTCTCGATGTGTTTCGATAAGTGAATGTTTCAGTTTCAAATTAATACTTAAGAGGGCTCTACACCCGAAACCTTAATTTTGTTGCCGTTCCTTTCTTCGATATATGTATATATTGAGTGAATGCGACAATATATATCAATATATATATATTGAGTGAATGCGACAGTTGCGCTTCGACCAGATAATACGTATTTTAAATCGACAAATTCGAGGTTTCGTATTCTCCTATTTTCTCCTCCAAAACCGAACCAATTTAAAAAAAAAATTCATCATTGGTATGATAAAGATATTTTCTGTGCAACTATGTGCGTATTTTTTTTAAATCGACCGTTAAATAAGCACGCTGGACTCTTTTCGTGGGTGTAAAAAAGAGGCGATTTTATAGATGTTTGGCGGCTCCTAGCTCCTATAAAAAATAACTAATCAAAAAAATAAAACGATAGATGCATCCCAATGGTGGATATCCATAGCATATTAAAAAGTAATTTCTCTAGTGCCATAATTGAGGAAGGGAGAAGTGTAATACGTTTGTATGGACAAGGCGCTGGTGTTCAGCCCTCTTAATAATCAAATTAAATTACAGTAATGATAATTTGTCGGAAAAACACAGACAGCGAACACATTTGAAAAATGTATTCAATTGTTTGTTTATTTTACCCTAACAACGCAGGTGGCGACGCGAACACATTTGAAATTATTGCGTTGCAATGCCACTCATTCCTGTTTTCCCGTTCATGTTCCCGTTTTTAGCGAGTTTTTTTTACAAAAACCATTGCGAGTATGCACACAATAGCTCATGTTTCATCCCAATCGGTTGAATGGTATAGGAACGCATACGTGACAGAAAGATAGATAGACAGAAAGATAGACAAACATTGATTTTTATATATATATATATATATATATATATATATATATATATATATATATATATATATATATATACATATATAGATATGTTCAAGTTTAATACTATAGCTTTCGCTCAGGAGTAAAACCCGTAATGGCATAATGGTAAAATATAAATAAAAAAAATTGTTTTCTCTATTGAAACACAAAACATACAAAATATTTCATAGCTCCAACCATTATCAATATTAAATCGATACAATACAACGTTGCTGACATTTGGCGTTAAGTGTTACATACATAAGTAGATAAAGCAATCTGAGATAAAATTATGAAAGTGATTCCATTAATACAATAGTTCAAAAGTACCAGTTCAACAACTTATTTTACATACGTACATATACGCCGCTTGCTGCAACATGTTATCACTTTCCGTTTGAAGTTTCCTGTTTATGCAATCTTGCCAATTAGTATATTTAAGGATAAGGAATCAAATAGAAATTTCATTTAAAAATCTGGTAGCTGAGGTTTACATACATATGCTTCGACATAATATTGTATAATACCTGCAAATCAGTGGCGTGCCCTGTTTTTGCCGCACGGTCTTATTTACGTGTACGCGAGCAGGATACAAGACTCGGTATGACGTCATCTAGTTCCCTTGTATCTTGCTCGCGCACACGTAAATAAGGCTGTGCGATAAAAACAGAGAAATTTCCACGGCATACTAATGCTACGTATACGTATAAAATAGTTTGTAAGATTAGGGGACTCGGTATGACGTCATCTAATCCCCTTGTATCCTGCTAGCACACAAGTAAGTAAGGCTGTACGACAAAAGCAGAGATATTTTAACGGCACGCCACTGTTTAGCATGTACGTATGTGTGTACGTATGGATAAAAGGCTAGGGTCAACGTCAAGTCAATGCATTATTTAAAAACGTAAGCGTGGAATACAAATGTTCAATGCTCATAGATAAAGATGTTAAACGAAGATTAATGTCCAACTCGAGCAAATGTCACATACAAACACAAAATAACGCTAAAAATGGAATGCAATATGGGAATACAAAATTTATGGGTGAACTTTACGTGACTTTCATACTTCGTCGAGTAGACGTACCGACCTGGTTCGTTTACGAGCTTTTGAAACACGATATGTATGTATGTATTTATTATTCTACCTGTTTTAAGATATCTTTCAAAGGTTTTTTTTCTAATTTAGAGGAGTAGACCAGGTGGTGTTAGTCTTCCGGGTCTGCGTTACACTTCCGTGTCATCGTTGATTTTAATTTTGGAAACGGCTACATTGGCCGCTTGAGTGACTGGCTCGCATCCAATAAAGACAAACGGCCAAAATGCAATGTTCACACATGTGAATATTTTTCGAGACTAACGCGTGACCACTGTCTGTCATCATCGTGACAAAGTGCACTACGACAACAGAATGGTGATATGAAAATTCGCACAAATATACATTTGTTAAACTAGCACCTGAAAAACAGCGCTATTATTTCGCGCCAAATGCATACAATATAGCAGCGGGAGTTAAATAACAACTGTTTTGATATGCAAATGTGCGAATGAATAAAAATACGGCACAAAGCGGACATAAAATGCATAAAATTATTGTACACAGATAACATTGAGGTCATTGCGGTTCGCAAGTATCGATGATATATGTAACGATGAGTCTTTCTCACGAAAAAAACTTCCTAGCACCCGATCAAGGTTGCTGCAATTAAAATGCATGCATTATCTTTATGGCGAGAAAAAAATGCATACAAAAAATGATTGGCCATAACCGCAAAAACCAAACGTTGCGTGATGCGCTCTCGAATTACGTGTTCTCGTTATTACCATTTATAATATTTCGTGTGCATGTAGAATTATTATTATTTTTTAACAAAAAAACGAAGAAAAAGTGGATTGTTGTTGTATTATGCAACTATGATGTACTTTCACGAAGGCGAACAGCTCGATGGGCCGGTTTTCGGGTCATTAAAACCGAACGCACTCGGCTATGACAAGGTCTTGCAAAAATTATTTAAAAATTTCGCATATACGGTAAAAATCGACCGCAAGTAGAATTGAAAGTTTAATGATCCATATCGAAACCTTTTCAAAGAGCGAGTATGCGAATGAAATATTTTAGACATTGTTTCAAACTGCTATTTAAATATAGTAATGCAAAATACGACATTAGTCACATAACAGTGTACTGGTAAAGCTATGTATATATAATATAAATCAAAAATCAGTTCAAAATCCGACCAAATACAATGCTGACGAGGTCTTGTAGTTAATAAAAAAAAACACATATCGACCGTCTCCTGTTAGAATTTTCCGATTTTTCTAGCTCAATTGTCTGGCGGATTCGATAAATCGGTATCCTCCCCCTTATATAAATGCTACCCACATAATGTATTTTTCGCAAATTTGCCGTGTCAAAAAAAATTAACTGTCCATAGATATCTCTATTTGTATTCTATATACTGTTGTGTGAAAAATTGTTAGTACTTACAGTGAGCGACAAAAATAGGTACGCAGTAGCAAAATTTCATTTTATTCGTATATATCGCAATATTTTTCATTTAAAAGTTTCTGAAATCATGACTAGGATCATTAAGATAATAAAACAAGACAAATTATTAATTATATTGATGTATTTATTGAGATATTGGAATTATTTACGAAATGGACAAATTTGGGAAAAAAGTATTGGCAGTTCTTCGGGAGTTTTTAATTTAATTTAAAGCGGTTTTCACGGTATACATTTTTTAAATGTTTCCTATTAATAATATATACATAAAACAATAATATATAAATAAAATAAAGCTTAATATTTAGTAATTCCCCCTTTGTTTTTGATTACTGCCTCAATTCTTCTGGGCATAGAATAAAACAATTTTTTTATAACATTTGGGGAAATATCCTTTTCCCATGCCTCCGTTATTATGTTTTCCAGCTCTTGAAGCGTTTTTGGATTGCAGGCTTTTACTTTCCTCTTCAAAATCGCCCATAAATTTTCGATAATGTTCAGGTCTGGACTGTTCCCGGGCCAGGTAAGGGATTTAATTCCCAAACTTTCTTTATAATTGGTTATCTAAAACAAGTCGATGATATTTACCACATAAAAAAACAAATTAAAGATAGAAAAACGGTTTGATAACTTACAGAACGAGCCCGATATCAAGGTGCAGATTCGTCCTGAAATATTGGTTCAGCGACGAATTCTATGAGTGCTTCGATGGTGGGTAAAACACGTTCCCGTATCGTGTTTTCGTATTGGATGGCATTCATGGACCTTCGGACGAACTCTAGCGCCCTTATTCCATATCCTGTAATGCACCCCCATATCATGACATACGGGGAATGCTTCGCGGTCGCGAAACACAACTTGCGTGAAAACATACTCCACTTCTACGGCGAACTGTGGTCTTCCCATCTGATCCAATAAGATTCCAATTAGATTCATCTGAAAAAACCACCCTGTACCAGTCCTCTGATATCCAATTCTTCTTGTCCTTGGCCCATTTCAACTGCTTTTTCTTCATTGAAACCGCCAGAAGTGGCTTTTTCGCGAATTTGATCGCTCTAAACCCTAATTTATTCAGCTTCCTTTGGATCATACGGGTATGTACTGCTGTGGATGATGAAGT
This sequence comes from Arctopsyche grandis, assembly GCF_051622035.1. Lineage (NCBI taxonomy): Eukaryota > Metazoa > Arthropoda > Insecta > Trichoptera > Hydropsychidae > Arctopsyche > Arctopsyche grandis. The sequence continues at coordinate 17,986,548 of NC_135360.1, forward strand.
GTAAACCTCATCCCTGATTTTAGAAGCAGTAATAAATTGATCTTGAAGAGCAGCACGTTTTATGACACGATTTTCACGTTCCATCAATTTTTACTTCCTTCCAGATCCTGGAGCCCTTGTTAATAATCCTGTATCACTGTATTTTTTGATGAATTTTCTCACAGAACCTTCACTGAACCCCACCCGACGAGCAATGTCTCGATACGCGATTCGCTCTTTCGTAAGAGCCAAAATTACCGCTTTTTCATCGGTCGACATTTGGCGTGCGGACGACATTTTTCCGATGCGATGCTATTGCAACCAAAGTTAACGCGAAACTAAATAGGGAATTGACCATCAGCTTTGTAAATCTTTGAACCAACGGTTACACAGAGTTGTGTAAAAAAAAAAAGGTTGGGGTCTCATTGTTTACGGCAGGTAGAGAGGTTTGTTTCGCGCTGTTTGTCCGAAATCTATGTGCGTACCTATTTTTGTCGCTCACTGTATGTAAAATTTGACCATATTTCCGCCTTGGGATAATTCATGTAATGGCACATATGATAAATTATATGTTAGTAAGAATAAAATAAAATAAACATTGTGTTAAGATAATTATTAATCTAACATGAGAAGATACTGCAGTATGAATACCAACTATTGTACATATACATATATGTATATAATATAACACAAAACACACCCACAGTATTTACTAGTATCGAGTACGATTTCAATAGAATTCAACTTGATGGCTAAATGCAAACTAGAGCCATTTCTAAAAGGTCATCATTGGCTAAGTGTATTTATTACGTAAGGTGAATGATTCAGAAATGTTTAATTAGTTCATTGTTTAGTGATTAGTTAAATATATGTACATACTTGCTGCAAACATGCATTTGGAAAAATACGGGTTTTCTACATATTTATGCAATTCTTTACGAAATTAGTAATTATGTGCAACAGAAGGCGTTTAATAAAGTATGTAATATTTCAGCACTTTTCGTGTGGGGGGCGGGGGGCTGCACCAAAGCAATTCCAAAGAAATAAATATATTATTAACACAACGTTTATCACGTTTATATATTAACGAAAACCACTACCGAAGTCAAACGAGCCTCATCGTGTCCAAAATTAATGGTCGACGTAGTAAACTGTACCCGTACGACACGTGATACAATTAGCAATTGCTAATTAAACTGCGGCTACATTCACTTAATTAAAAGCATGTATACGTACACGTATACATATATGTATATTTAAATTCACACGGGATGGTGGTATCATTTGGCACTTCAAAATTCTAAAAGCCTCGCACTTTCGTACGAGGTTATCTAAGGAGGAAAATGACTCTGGGCAAAATTGACGAGAGAAAATTCACCGACGGCAATTGGCGGCCGCGAGAAGAAAGGGTTATTAGCAGCTTTCTCGCCGGGCAACAAAGAGACGATTGCGTAAACGTGTGGCCAACAAAGAAACAACGATACTTGCTTATCGTCGACGCTTTGAGATGACGCGATTTCAACGTCAGGAAACGGAACGTCGCGGTTTTGAAACATCATGGTCTGAGTTGTTCTTCTCAACATCAATTATGTATGAGGGTATATTTATGGGAAGGGAAAACCTGGTACATACATAGGAAGTACCCATAGCGATTTGTAAACAGCAAAAGTAACGACTTCAATTTGGCAAATTGCGCTAATATTACTGGGGGTACATGTAGCGCGTAAAATTTTATCATAATTGCCTTTTCGTTTTAAGGAAACTCGGAAGCTGTTTGTCGGTAACGATGTCGATCTTAGCAGTAATGTAATAAGGCGTATTGTCGAATGTATACAGCTAAGGCCACCCACCAAAGAAAAGCGACTTATTTGGACAACGAATTCAAAGGATCGGGTTTAATCCACGATATGGTTAAAGTTTCATTTGAATTTCTAAATGGTCTGCACTGCAGTATTATTATCTCTTAGCTGCTAAGACTTAGCAGAATCTGTTTGCTATTAAAATTCGTCAGTGTTCATTCGTGAGATACTTCCTATCAGAAAACCAAAATATATATAATATATCTAAATCAAAATGCTAAAATGAATTGACTCCAAAAAAACTAAAAATCCTCAAGCCATGGTACATACATATGTACGTATATAAGATGAGGCATCAAATCTATTATACATTGTATATGAAACGGTCGCTCTTGATTAGTACAGTCGTAAAAATCGATCGTCACTGAATAATTTGATCTCTCATCGTTTCAAGTACTCAAATGGGACATTTCAAGGCTTTGTCGCATAAAACATTAATTATTTTGGCATGCACAGTTTCACTCAAAAAGGTTTCTTAATTGAACACGAATGTAATTTGAATTCACAAGTGACCGACTTCTTAAATATTTAAGGAGTAAAACACACAGAGTGGTACGTGTTTTTTTTAGATACTTAATTAAACATGCTAAAAAACGCAGCACCCCCTAGCCCACATACAAGAGAACACAGTCCCAAAAATCACCCCCCCGAAGTGTTTTCGGTGATATTTTATCTTTATATTTATCCTTATTAACGGTGAATCCCACATTTGAAGAAATGTAGGAGAAAGTTGTCGGTTGCATATGGATATACACACACGCGCATCCTCTAAAACATTCTGCACGTGCAACTACACCCGAATTTGGTTCGGGAAACACCCACTGTCTACAAGCCAGGGACGTGACGTCCCATACTACTCAGTGTGTTTTCGCCCTAATTGTTCTAAGAAGCTATTCAGTATTGTTCTTGCGTCATCAAAATAAGACAAACATTGCAATGCCTGTAAAAGTTAGATATAAGAAAAGAACTAGAAAGATGGCCTCATCAGACTTTGAAAAAAAATGAGATAAAGATAATAAACATTGAGAAGCAATGAAGGAGACTTAAATTCAGCAATCGATAGATAATGACTAAAGACGTCAAAAAGTGAAGAAATCGAAACTTGATTCAATAATCAAAAAAATACAACATTGAGTAATATGTACGTACATGCAATATTCTAATGGACAGACTCGGATTAAAACGAGCTCAAAATGTGACACAACTATTGCTCAAAACTACAGAATAAGCCCTAAAAAAACATCGTCAACATTTTTATCATAAGAACATGCATGCTTAATACATACTGAGCTTTTAAGTACGTGTATGAAACAATATATGAATAAAGTGAGCATGCATTTCAGATAAGGCATTAGAGTGGGCAATGACCCACCGTAGCGTACATCATTCATAAAAGCATAAGTGCCCGTATACATATACATACATAAAGTTGCTTTGATGAAAATCCTAGATGTGCATTCAGCCGTGAAATCGAAAGTATTTAAACCGATAAAGCATTAAATTATCAAAAGTTGTCTGACTCGTCTATAAAATCACTCAGCAGTTGATCTTTGAGCTGGGCAGTGTATAAAAAGATAGCATCGGTGCAGAAATGGACAGACAGACTTAATTGCCGGGGCGCCGTTCACATTCGATTAACGCGTCGTCACACATACTGCGAACAAATCTGTCGTTAATCGAATCAAACGATGTAAACAATATCGCTATTATACGCATTTACACTCGTTTGATTTCCGCTCGTAACAATAGGGAGAAATAATTTTTGGACACTTTGGGCGTGCTAGAGTTTCTTTCAATGTGCAAGAATATCTAAAAAAAAACACATGCCGCGTATTATTCTGTATGTCTGCGCCATAAAAGTTATTTAGAACTTATTAAGAACTTACAGAGTATAAAAATCTTGTAAAAAAAGTTGACAACTGAACGCATGACGAGAGAACAAACGACTATTGAAGGCACGAAAGCTGAAAACGTGCCTTTGAATACAGCGAAAAGTGAACTTATAGACCACTGAACACAACCCGCCTATCAGAATTTACTAGTTTACCTGATTTCATAGTAGGAACGGTTCCTCCATCAAATTGGCAAAAACCATCCTACCCACTATGTCACCACTATTTGAATATGATTTCAAACTTTATAATCTATAAATGTATTTATATGTACAAGTTTAATACCATAGATGTCACTCAAGGGCAACCCGCAATGAAATCATGGGGAAATAAATTAATACATCATCCAATATTAATTTGTATATCGCAGCAGTCAGCTTTCATACATTACAACAACGTGACGGTCACTTTGACCTTTGGTAACTAGGATTAAGATATTTCTATGCTTTTTAACAAAAAATCAAAATAATACTTAACTTAATTATTTATTTACAAAAAAAACTTAACATAACAATAATACTTAACTTGACTTTTTTTGCATAAACAGATTAAGAATACTTACATACATATGTATATAGTAAACATTATTATATATATAATAATTTAAAATTATGTGTATAACCAATGCGATGCTCTTTCAAGTATACGAGAGTATTATAAAATGTATCGTGTACGTTTTCTTTAACGTGTTTCAAGTTGAACGCGTATGCTCCAGTAAACAGAATTAATATGAAGATATAAGGCAGTGTTCTAAAAGTCAATAAAGGAAAACGCGAGCAACGGGGAAGGGGTTGAAAAACAACTCGGATCCGGAAAAACAACGGAATAAATGAACGTACGCACATACATATTATATGTACATATGTATGTATAAAGGTGATCGAACTTTCCAACGGATTTTAATCAATCGAATATACACATACATATGTATGTACGTTTAATTTGCACGTACGTATATTAAATTTCTGTATGGCGAAATCGACAAATCACGTTCCGAATACAACAGTTATGAACGAATCGATCAAAATTGTGCAATTAGTCAAGACCGTGACATATGTTTATCGAGAACGGAATCAACTATGCTTTTTAATAACTGTGTCTTACTTTTTCTTTTTGATTTTGTATTGCAGATTTAACAGGAATTTTCTAATCTTTAATTTATTTATGATTATTTTGGTTCGGAAGTCTTATATTAAATATTCGTGCGACGATAAAAAAAGATTAGGTCACGCATAAAAAAGGGTGAATTTGATAATGCGGTAAAACGAAAACGCTGCGACGACGGAAATTGCAATTTTTTCCGCAATAAATACACGCAGGTCTTTCAATAGCGAATTTACGAGGCGATAATGCTTATGAGATCAAAAGGCCGATTGCTGCTGGTGTGTCTGCTGAAAATTTCTTCTTTTTTTTTTTTAAACAACCGATCGGCAATTTTTCATCAATTTCCTCATAGTTTCTTTTGATATTTTTGAAATAAAAATAACTTTCCTTGCAGTAAAGAAACAATTTATATTCTAAAATAGATGTGATTTTTCAAAACTTCCGCTTTGGAAAAAGATCCAAACTGATGGACAAAACGTAACCTTATCCTTGAGCTTGATATACAGCCAAGGAACAATTGGTTGTAAAAAGGGGACGATCGATTGGTCATATACAAAGCAGACTTATATTAGTGTGATTGATGTTCCTGCGGGAAATGTAACTTACAGGTACACACAGGTAGAGGAACCCACGAGGAGAAAAGGTTAGGGTCCAGGTGGAATATACCTGAATAACAACATATTTATGTGCTGCATTTCCTGGAAGGATGATCTGTCCGTATGTATCTACTACCTTTTTAAAAGCGAATGAAAGATTTCACAATAATGCGTAGTCATGATGAAATTGTACAAAATTTTACAACATGCAACGATTTCCTAACATAAACATAATGAAAACCGTACATGTATGAATGTCAACTGAATGTCTGAAAGTGCAAATGCAATTCATTACTGACGTCGAATGTATGTATTCAGGTTATATTGATTCAACTTGAAACATTATATTATATACATATGTACATTTTAGGATATGTATTCGTTAATTTTCATCAGTTGAATATCTCACAGAATACCTGTGAATGGATGATAAAATATGTTTTTCGAAAGAATGCGAATTTTAGATTGATCGACATAATACGCCAACGAAGTTTAAAAAAATTGAGTGAACTCTCACGATATGTAAGTAAATATTAAATGTATAAAAATCGTCAAGTAAATAAAATATTTGTGTATGGTACATATGTATGTATGTATGTACATATTCAAAGCTCAAGTGTTTCAAAACTTGTGAGCAGACGAGTGGAGACGAATGATCATTAGAAACGTCTATATAACGAGATGCCCAAGGCGCAACTCTAGGGTGAATTTTGACATAAGAATCAAATATAAAGCATTCACAATTAAAATAAAATTTAAAGAAACCCGGAGAAATGCACATACGTATTATCATTTTTTAGTGCGGCAGAATGCCAAAGGCGCAAAAGACGTGAGTTTTTCGATATGACGCACGAATCAGCGGTCAGGAAAAAGTAAACATTTCACGGATTGCGATTTTCGCCGATGTAAAGAGTATGGCAGATTTAAAATTGCCAAAGAGTTGAATTTACAACAAAGAATTGATGGATCGACGCAGCATCCGCCATTAAAACGATCAACTTCGTCTCCAATTATACGCTTCGTTGATGATGAACGATACTATAATGGCATCCTTGATTCAAGTCAATGACAGGAATCACAATTACGGTACATTTCGAGTGACGTCACTCAGATATTAATGAATGAAGTTTTTCCGGGTGAATTGAGTACGATATGATCTATTCCTGTAATTTGTGTGGTACAGATGATAAACAGTGCGAGATAGCAAGGGTCGTATAGATTGAGAAATTCTCTTCCGTGAATCAATGGTAAATTCACGTGTATGTTAGTCGATTGGTCGAAAATATTGTAAAGGTTTCAGAATTAAACGAGGTTATACAATATAAAGTATATATGTAGATTATGTCAAAAAAAAAAGGAAAAATGAAATGTGCCACTAAATATAGGAGATATCTGTATGTTTATTCGGAAGTAACATGTTACTGACAGAAGTATCCAACTTCTACACAATCGTATGTGTTTAGTAGAAACGTTGATCTATTTGATGTTTAGAATTCGGTAAAACGGGTAGAATTGAGACGTTCGAAGTGAATTAAAACGCCCAGTATATATCCAAGATTTGATCAAAAGTTGTTAGGAGCAATGAAAAAGTCTAGCTAGATGATACAAAATCATTAGAACTTGTGTTGTTAATAATTTAAGTATAGCTCGCCGCAGCATCTTATGAATTTCGCTTTGAAATGTACTCCTAACAACGAAAAAATACACAAATTAGTGAAAAGCAGAATGTGTTGATACACATTTTTTTAACTCCTCTTGTAACAACTTCAAAATCTGGTAGCAATTACAAAATAGAATATACATACATACAGAAATTAAGTAAATTTATATTTAAAACCCTGTTGCAATGGCAAAATTTGACACGTTTTCCTCTATGAATGTATATATGTATGTACATGCACTTTTTTGCCAGTATGTTCAAAATTTACTACTCTAAAATTGCACAACGACCATCCGTGCCAACATGGTGGCCATAAACCAGTCTTGTCTTCCTGTCATCTGATACGTCACCGGCGAGAAACGATCCGGTTTGGCCGGCGAGGAGTACCGGTACGGAGACGAGGAGTGTGCATAAAGACCACATCTTCATTAGCATAACAGTCATAAGTTGTCGTTTTACTTTTATACACATAATATACGAGTATACTGAGTAAAAAGAGCGACTACATTGTTGTCACAGGTCAGTCGGAAGAAAGAGTGAGTCGAAAAACCGGATAGCACCAACGTGACTCACTAAACAATCTAAATTTGATAAATAAATAAATTGAAAATATTTTCAGTTCGGAAACAACATCAAAGTAATCTACCCTATCGCTTGACGTAATTAAAGCATTCTTTTCAATTAGGAAAAACCTAGAATGGATGACTTTGATAATTAGTTATATAGATTAATCGCACAAAAACCTTATTGTTCGCTATAAAATGGCGGATGTAGACGACCATTTCAGATTTCTTTGTCGCCAGGTATTCTTTTTGTTTGAAAAAGCTCTAGTCATTAACATCGAGCGTAAACGTACGATGAAACTAGTATGTAGTACATATACGAATAATGCGATTTTAATATGGTTTTATTAATCGATATATGTAACATCGACAGCGCGTGTTTATAAATGTTTAAATCTAACACGGTCAAATACAGCACATGGTAAACTATAATTTCCGGTTAACCGATGATTTGATTCGATCGTCAGAAATACGCATGTAAGCACGAGCATTACCAAAACGATACAGTTACAGAATACAAAATTATATCATCGACGACCGACAAATTCCGCGAAGCAGAGCAGAGCGAGATGATCCGCAGAAGAAATTGTAAGTCATACCGCGTTATAGAAGACAAGTAGGAAGAGAGGTAGGTGAGAGAAGTGGTATAATAAAAGGCGTTACGACAAGAGACAAAGCAAACGTTCAATAATTCGCTCCGCATGAGCAACTGACACGCTCTACTGACTGATTTACTTCCACTTCCAATGTGTATTCGACTTCTTCCTTCACAACAAAACACGCAACGCAGCAGTTGTGCCGCAGCTGCAGCGGCAGCATTTAAAATCAAAGGTGCCGTGTGTCAAAATGCATCCGACAGCTTGATAAGAAAGGTCATACAAAGAAGAGTCTCAATAGGAGGTGTATGCATGTAGGCGATCGCCGGCTAAAAACTCCAAGGATTAGAAAGTAGGAGACTGTTGCCAAATAATGCGACAAGTAGAAAAACGAGAAAATATCAGTAGGTAGCTAATTAACATATTCAATTATATAAAGGTGTGCATATCATTCTGAGTGAAATCATCTTCATTTCGGTCATTTTTCTTATGTCTGAGGGTCGTGACTTTCCCGTTTTCTAACTTCCATGATGCGGTCCGTCATGGTCTTCCAGCCTTCTCGACATTCCGCAGCTCGCAGTGACTCGACTACAGTTTTCCCAGTAGCAGCCCAGAACTGGTCAATCCATCTTGGGGATCGTCAACTTCCTCTGCTTCCCTCAACGCTTCCTAGAACAATCAATTTTTCCAGGCTGTCCTAGTCTCTCCTCACGATATGCCCAAAGAACTGGAAGATACGCCTAAGACAAATGATAGCCTATCCCTCAGCTCTTGCAGGATGGAGGCATTGGTTCTTCTCGCTGTCCAGGAGATTCTAAGGATCCGTCTCCAACACCACACCTGAAAGGGTCTATTATCTGCCTTTATCGTACCGTTCATATCTCCACTCCTTATAGAAATACGAGGATGACCAAAACTCGGACCAGACGCTTTGTAGACTAGGTGACCTTTCCAAATTTGGACCAGTTTTGACATTGAGTTTTTCGCTATGCCGATCCGCCTTTTTGAGTAAAATAGACATTTTTAAAACAATACTTGGAACGATATAAATTTGAGTCCAACTTATATTGCTTATACCAGGTTGACACGACACGAGTGCACTCAGATCGCGTCCATTGATTTGGTGACTCAGACGTTACTCGTAACGTGACACCGAGTAGCATCCGAGTGATGTTTTACGTACTCGATCCGAGTGTAATCGTATCGTGTGGACCCGGTAAGAGAAGACTTTATTGGGTTGATTAGTTTTCAATTGTGTTTTTCGGTAAATGATTTTATTATACATACGTAAAGCGATGTAGAAAATAAAGCTTAAATAATTATTAAAATAAAGCTAATATAAGTGGTACAAATTTATACTTATGTTATTGGATAAAAATTATTGATCGGTTTAGAAAATGCGAAAATTACTCTGTAATATTTATGCCGAAACGAGCGTTAATGCCTTGACCATATGGTGCACGTTCGCCACAACCCCACATACGTACACACAGAATTTACTGACATTATTTATGACACACGGAAAATTATGACTTATAGTGATTACACGGTATGATTACAATCGATATCGTCTCTGATTGGACTTCTCCAATTCCCACGCCCGCCCAACTAAACTACACAGCTCACGCTGAAAATACAATTATAATTTGACGACGCATTTTAGTCTCTTGAGAGTCTGACATTGCCTTTTTCCCTCAAATAAAGAAACTTTCATTTGTTTGCAAACTTTAGAGCTCGCTTTTCACTCCGTATAAAGTACGAAAGCACACCCTCTTCCCAAAAGTGGGGGTTTGAGGAAGTCTTAATTCCCAAAGCGCCGCCCTCCCGATTACAATCCTCTTTCCTCGCATAATATAATACATAGTATGTTCATATATGCATATATACGTATATGAGGGTGTAATTTTTTTTTCAGTATTTTGATCTTGTACAGATTGCGGCCGCGTGCGTACTTTCGTCCCACGCGAAATTGCTGATTTCTTAGAATCGAATGGAATTGTGTGACGTCAATGAGGTAAATAATGAAGTAATAACCATGCGTTATGTAAATCAATGATGAACGAAGAATATCGAGTGTGTTTACGTAAATCTTCAAGAGGGTACTACATATAATACATACATACATCCACTTCAGCAGCAAGAGTAACAGAGTGAGCGGGCGAATTCACATGAAATCTCCAATACTGTCTCTACGTGTATGTATGTACAAGTGTACTTCTATTAAAAAAAAAAAACTTGTCCCGAAAGAATCCCCTTTCATACAAAAAATAAAAGAAAACTTATAAAATAATCCAATTACTGATAGAGCACTTGTTTCGAGATGAGGGGTCGAATTTCTGTACATTTAATTATAAATAAATAGACTTTCAACTGTAATGAAGTGAAACAAAAATTAACAGTCATGTTTATACATTTTCATTTGAAAGATGTTTATACATTTCAGACCTACATAAATGTGGTCATTCACGCATATTTCACGCGGTTTTATCAAAGACTAACTTAGATAAATTGGGAGATAATAATTTGTTCACAATATAATACAATCGGCCGGGTGATCCTTTCAACTTATTTAAATTATGAACAGAGCATTATACATAATACATATGTGATATGTATGTATATTAATAGCATTTTTTTTTCAATAGAGAACTTTAGAAATTTTTATATCTATATGTAGATATAATATTGTATTCTTAGCAAAATGGTGATATATCGACGATTTGACTAAACCTAGTCACGAAACTATGTAAATCTAAGATACCTTAAAATTGAAAGATCGTTAGCTGGAATAAAGTCATTATCATTTTAATATTGTCCTGATGTATTGGAATCATTAAAATGTTGCCTTGAGTCTCGTAGACAATTATTGTGCTCTAGGAACGCGATATGTAACTACGAAGTTCAATATTTTTGTCTATACAATCTCAAAATCACAAATATATCTGTTGATAGTCTCAAAGTCGAAAAAAATATATCTCTTGTAGGGTCTCTGCCGACAAATCTTCTTCACCTTAAGACTGGATGCACACGACGGACTTCTTGTCGAATAAGCCAAGCTCAGACTACGAAAAGAAAAGCCGTTGTCTACTTCGATCATATCAGAATTATACTTTTTTTTTAAATCACAGTCCAACCGCAATTTAAAACAACAAGCAATTACAATGAGGAGAAATTAACAGAAATTAAGACACACAGAATCGTACGGCACAGCATGCCTAGGTAAACTGCAGCTGTGAATGGGCGTATTTTATGTCATCGTTAATTCGTAAACCAACAGCATAGATCATTGATTAGCGTGTAATACTTTCAATTGTGTGGTCATGGGTTCCATCCCTGGCTGCGCTGCTGGCCAGCCCTTGGATATGTGACTCCAAGATAAATCGGTTCCTACCAGAGTTTGCCAATTTATCTGATTTCATTGAAAAATGTCCAACAAATTGGTAACTTTGTCCTATTTCTCGCAAAATTCGAGTTTACAACATATCGAAATTCGGCAATTTATATATAGAAAAAATACTGCAAATGCAAATTTATTAAAAATTGGTAAAAAGTTTTTCGTAGATGTCTGTAAAATTATGATACTCTGTAAAATTACAGTATAAATTGTTCATCGATGTTTTTAATCCACCAGGAAGGCTATTTAGGGTTTACCTGTTAATCTTAGACCACACTAAGTGGCACTGCACTGCAGTGAACTCAAGGCGGCCAAATATTGTTTGTATGAAGTTGCATAAAATAGAACGTACAACGAGTGGCGCGACACAGCGCGTCAAGGTTGCTTTTTGTACCAACTCTGATGTGCTGCGCTGCTTCGCTGCAGCGCACAGTGCGGTCAGACCTTAAGGCAACTTTGACGCGCCACTCATAGTGCGTTCTATCTCATACAAATTCATAAAAATAATATTTGCACGCCTTGAATCCGCTGCAATACAGTGCCGCCTAGTGCGGTCGGTCCTTTAAGGCACGTACGCACGGTGATATACATATGTAAATATGTACATACAAATATATGCATCGCTTTGGTTTTGAAGTACCGCAAAAGCGATGCATCGATTGATGAAATTTTGTGATCGTGAGAGCTTTGGGCAGCAGTGTCACCCTAATGGTTTCCATGGGTTTCCAGAAATCAAAAATTTCCGGAAACCCGTTATTTAATCTAAGAATTCTAATTTGAGCGACACCACTCCCTGGCTTTGGGACTGTGCCGAGAGGTAAATAATACACTATGGCTGACTATATACACACTCGGTCGATCCCCTACGGCGTGAAGATCCTCCTTGACAGCAGAATTCCCTCACGCGTCGATCTCTATGTGTTTGTCGCGGAGTTAGTATTGAAATTTGGGTTAGTTTTGGGTGGTGGAGAGAACTTACGCGACTAGGCCCCCCAGGAAGGCGACCGGTCCACCGCCAATGAGGCGTATCTTCCTGTGGCAGGAGTCGAAGAGGGAGAGGCGGGCGTGGGGCGAGGGCGGCAGCCCCACCAGCGCTGCGGGGGCGCCGCCCTGGTGCGCCGGCGAGCGCAGCATCACGCGCGCATAAGCGCCCCCGCCACGCGCCACGCGCACCGCACTACACACCTCACACCACACTACACACACCTTACCAATCACACCTGACACAACACTGTATACACTTTCTCGGATATTATTTCTTATTCCTTATCTATAAACACTGCCTTCAGGCCGAGGGGCGATTGATCTCGATGCTCGGCTTTTGACGATAAACTGCAATTAATTTTGACATTAGCGGAGAAACACTCGTGTAGCGCGCGACGATCGCACTATGCATGTACAATGGTGAAAGGCGGTGAGTGAATTGTATCTACATGTTCATTTGAGTATGTGTGAGCAGAATGCAATTTCATCGAACGAAACTGATTGTCTGTTGTGTTATGTAAACTGTTCAAGCGTAACGGGATGCATGTGTGACACAGTGTCGAATTCGCGACGCACACACTCGACTTCAAGACTGTTTTTGTATGGTAATCTTTCGTCGTTAATCTATTGTATACTACACATATAATCTAGAATAGTTCTGTCGATAAGAATTGATTATTTGGGCGTGTTCATTGTTTGCGAAATTGAATGATGTGTTAGGTAAAATGTGTAAAAAAAGTTTTGAACTTATTTGGATGCAGTTTTACAAAAAAATATTTACCCCACGTGAGAAACATTTCAACCAACAAAAACCTCGTACATTTTGTTTCCACTGACATAAAATTTAGTGATTGTACATATATGTAGATTAATACAATTTACAATTCGACAAAATTTAATCATTACCAGAGAGGGGGGGGGGGGGGAGAATATGGGGTAAAATTCCAGGGCCCGGACTACTCAAGGGCCTCATGTCGGGACGTTCGACTGACCATTTGATATTTTATATTATTCTACATAAAATACATACATATATATAATCCATGCATTATTTGAAATCGTACCTGTTTTATATCATACTTTCTTAATCAATTATTTAAAAAAAAAAATAACAATCAACAAATAGGTATTTTTCTAATAGTTTTGACATATTTTTCGCATATTAAAAATATATCTATAAGATCTACATTTTAGTTTTTCATAGGACCCAGAATTATTTTCCAAGGGCCCGGGATTCCTCTAGACGGCCCTGATCATTACTAATGATAATTGCATTCTATTTACAGAATTCTATATTGAGTACGGGTCTGATTCACTGCATCGAAAGTCGAAAGATCGAAAATAATGTATGCATGGTAAACGGACTATTTCACATATCGTCATAAAAATCGCGAAAAAATTTAGATTTTTCGACATTCGCTAAAGTCACATTCGATGCAGTAGCGGCCACCGATAAATGTAGTACTATCATAGTGTAACTGTCGTTCTACATACATACATGCATCAAATGTACAAAACAGTTCCAAATAGAAAAATAAATTTTCCGTGCAAAGAAGTCTTTTGATGTGATTCATTACCCAAAAATATCATAAAATCAGTTGATTCAAAATGATAAGGAAAGGTCAAATCTTATACGTATGTATATATTTACTGTACGTTTTATTTAAAAAACCACATTATCCTCATTGATATATGATAAACAATTTCATATCTATAGACGTCACTCAACCGTTCATATAAATCCTTTCAATTCGACTATTTACCGTACGCGCGAAATTTACCATCGAAGTGTGTTAAATTTTTTACCCACACTTAGTGAGTATTGCACCATGGACTGATTAAATAACAGTAAAATTCAATTCAACGCAAATTTACTCGTTAATTTAACGGTTCAAATCTAAAAAAAAAAAAAAAAAAACAAAACCACACAGTAAACTTTAACCGGTTCACGAATCGGTCGAAATGACCACCACGCACTAGTACGATTGGCTCGATGCCCACCATCAGCCGCACAACACACAGTTTAGCAACAAACCGGAGGATATTTACTCTGTCGAGCACATGCGGTTACACAGAGTTTATAACCGGTTCCGCGACACAGCGACTCGGACCGAATAAGCTTTGAGGATCCCGCCTTCCGGTAGGGATGTTTCGCAACAACCTCTCAGGTGAAAATAAAAACAAAAAGGAAAAACTAGGTCGACTATTAAAAACAACACGGTCGATATGTCACATTGGAGTAAAAGAACAAAAAAAAAGTAGTAGCGATCTCCCGCTGCGTTTGAAAGCCAGTCTGAATGTGTGGTGTGGAATGAATATATGTGTGCTCGTTAGGTTAGGGATGATATGTGTGTTCGCGAACTTGTATGTGACGGTTGCGGCGAGTTGACAGTTGATCGGAGTGGGAGTTAACAGACGACGCGACACGAAAGACGTGCGAAGCGGCCGGCAGCAGCGGCAGCACTGGTGCAGCCAGTTGTCCGCAGGCCAGCTGACGGCAGCTAGAGCGCTAGTAGCGAGTGCGAGTCGCGCACGGCGCATGCGCGAAGACGCAGTGACTTTGCGCCTGCGTAAACGATCGCGTTTCGCTCCGACCGAAACATGGTAGCGTCCGAAGCGGCAACTTCGAATTTATGAATGGTCGCATTTGCATACGATCACGCGTCCTTTGCCGATTTTCAATCTAAAACGGTCGTCTTTCAGGATGAAAAAACCACGGTTCGATGGAATTCGGACGCACAAATCATCAACCATATTACAGTGAAATTTTTATTTTCAGTGAAATTATAATTTCACTGATTCAAGCAGTGAGTACGGATGTAACAATAGAATTACAAATTCAATGCCAGTGAATTTGTAATTCGAACGCACAATTCACCATGCGTTCAAATTACAACGTGCGAATTCGAATTACAATGTACGAATTCAAATTACAACGTACTAACAAACCCTAACTTAAACATTTATTTATTTTATTTTTAATTTGCATACATATATACCAAGAAAGCCTAATAGGTAAACCCCAATACGCCTTCCTAGATAATTAATTACAAACATTTTGATTAAATAAATCGCTGTATTTCGAGAGGCTGAAGAACACGAACTTAACAATTGATTAATTAATTAATTAATCCATAGAGACAGTTATGGATTTAGACTTATTTGTACATACATTTTTACATATTGTCCATAAATCAAATTCAGATATTTGTGACATAGCGGGTAGGATTGTTTTTGCCAATTTATTTATTTTAATATACAAGTATACCACAGTGTCTTTACAGGTCACCCCAAGGAACAATTTGATGAAGGAACCGTTACAACAATGAAATCAGATAAATTGGCAAACTCTGATTGATAGGAAACGATAAAAAATATCCAAGTCTAACCAGCAGTATTAAATATTAGCACGGGATCGAACCCGGTAACCACCGAGCCATACTGCTGGCTATTTTAACCTTAAATAAAACCAATCCTAACCTAACCTAACCTTAAATAAATAAAACCAACTCAAACTTACACTAACCTAAAATAAATAAGTATTGGCTGCTAAAGTATTATGATGTGTTTGCTTCCGCATCTAATCCTACAAATGCAACATCAAAAAAATCCAAATCAAAACAGATAGTGGACCATGAGAAGAGTGGGAATGGATAGGAGCGGGGTTGCGAGGAGGGCGTGTGAGCGCGAGTTCGACATCGGAGTGGGGATAGAGAAAACCGGGGTTGTGATGTGGGGTGGCGCGATTTGTGTCGGCGACGCCCTATCATCCAACTCCAAAATTATAATTTCACTAATAAGGACCAGTGAATATGTAATTTCCCTAGTGGTATGTGAATATGTAATTTCACAGTGCAAATGTAATTCGATATAATTTCACTGTAACATATGTACATATACAAGAGGTAGGTGAAAAAATGTGTCATGCTTTGGGATGAGGGATACCGTTCGACGGAATTCGAACGTCGCCACACACAATACTTTATAAAATTTCGCAAACAAAATTTTCCCCTTGTTCGATTTGTTTCATAAAAACATGCAGCAATTAAATACATATTATATACATACACAAACAAAACCATTCTGTATAGGATTAGTAGATACTGAAAAGTAAAAAAAAAAAAAAAAAAAAAACGGTGTGTAAAGGAAGGCAGGGGCGGTGCACTTTCGAGGATTCTGTCGAAGGTGAGGAATATTCTGTTGAATAATTTAAAGTGAAAGCGTATAATTTTTGGATTTCGTTGTAACTAAATATTAGTTCGCAGCTCATAATATACATATGTACATATCGGCATCCTCATTATTCACAGCCATTCGTCATCCAATGCTGGATGAAGACGTCTTCAAAATTCTTCCATTCGTCTCTGTTTTGGGGAATTTTCATTCATCTTATCCCACATATTTTTTTGATTTCATCCACCATTAAATGGTTTTAAATTTCGTACAACATAAAGGTACTACACATAATAGTATGTATATTCTTTTAAATATAAATATTATAAAAATCTATAATATCAGTAATTTACAGAAATTATATTTTCTTCTTGAAAAATATCTACCTAGCAGAGCATAGATTCGCGAACATGTTTTCATTCGTTTCTCTTTTGGGCAAATTTCATCCATCTCATCCCACACATTTTTCTGATTTCATCCACCTTTCTCCCATGTGGCCTTCCTTGCGAGGACTTTTTTCATTCATCTATCATTCGTTCTCCTAACTAGGTGACCCAACCATTGCCATTTAAATTTATTAACTCTATATTACCATTACATCAGCCATATTTGTCATACTTCTAACCCACGCAGTACATTTTATATCTCTTTATGCTAAGAATACAGCGTTCTATACATCTTTGAGTGCACTGGACCTTATGCAGCATTATGGCGTTCAATGCCCAAGTTTCGCATCCATACGTCATCACTGGCAAGACATATTAATCGATCATCTTTTAATGCACCGCTAATAAAAACAATGAATCATATATATGTATATATTAAACTATCTGCTGAAGGAATAAATTTCATATTCGTTAAAAAATATACGAAAGTTTACATATTATAAAAAATACAAAGTTCACCCTAGATAAGCTTGATACACGGGTGCATATTATATTATGCAAATCCTGCTAAATGTGCAAGTAGGCGTATTAAAACTACATATTGCAAGTAAAGAAGAAGAAAGTCAAGGGCACTGCACTTTCAAGGGTTCCGTCAAAGAGAAGGAACATATAGAATTAACTTACAAATGAGGCACTATAATCCTTTCTCAATAATCTTACATATATTATATTGATGTATGCCGTTACTTATTTGAGATATAATCTAGGTAATCACAACATCGTAAAAGCGTCATCCTTCAATCATAACCAAATTTAGTATTATTATACAAACACAACCTGATAAATGAACAAAGATATAGAAAAACTATAATTACGAAAATGACATACGTACGTCTATTTGTACTTGTATGGTTCCGAAAATGTCGATACATACATATACTTTGCGGTATCATTCGACCACTTTGAAGTCCTGCAACTGCTATACGAGTTTGCAGTAATACTAAACTTAACACCTATGTAAGTGTCATTTTAATAATTTGCAAACGTATGTAATTAAATGGTTGGTGATTACATCCCAAATGTGAATCGCTAACAGGATAACCGCCGCTACGAAAATCGCTCGCGAGGATCTCGTATCGCACGAAAATTCGTCGCACAGGAGAATTGCCGTACAGAAAACTACCCAAATATTGGTCAGAAAATGCTTTTTTTTTTACGAGATTTCGGCAATTTTGAGCAGTTTTCTGTACAACAATTTTCCTATGCGACGAATTTTCATGCGATAGGAGATCCGCGCGAGCGATTTTCGTAGCGGCGGTTATCCTGTTAGCGATTCACATTTGGAATGTAGCCCGTTTACCAATTAAATATCTATATATATTTGTATTTATGTATAATCGTAATAAAACGCATATATGTACATGTGTATTTATGAAAATAATAACAAGACCATATTCTAGTACTGCACGCGAAATTGTCGATCGGTAACCTTGCGCCCGTAATCTGGGCAAATATATAATATATTTTTTACAGCGCGTAATGGAATGACGCATTTATAAGGTTAGCACGCATTATATAGCCGAAAAGAAAAAGCTCGAGCAGCACGTCGAAGCTCGGTCATGCGACGTCAGCTGATCGTCACGCACACGCGTTCGAACATTGCGTTGGCAACCGAAACGCAAAAACAAAACCCAACACACTATCGCAAAAGCTCACCGATATAACTATCTCCTTCTCCCACGCACAGCACACAGTGAGAAAAAAGAGACAAACGAAGGTTCCGTTCTACGGCCAAATTCATGCAGGTACAAGATTCCTTCGCTACGAATTTTAATACAAGAATTAATTTTAAGCATAAAACCTATACAATAATGCGACTGTGTAGCAATTCACCAGGGCTGTAGATTCGTCCGACAATTTCCCACTCCGACTCCTTGAGCTGAATTATTTTCCCATTGGGATAATATCTCTGAAGTACTAATCGGGGTAGCGTATATATGTTTCCGTTAAATTATATTCACCAGTTGTGATATATTTTATCTGGCGTTTTAGATATGGTGACCATTGGTACTGTTTTTACCAGTACAGCACTGGTTTTTTAGTATCTGTCGTGAGATAAAACCAGTACACTTTTTTATCCAATAGATGAATTTAAATATATGTACAAATTTTTCAGCGTAAATTGTGTCTTCTTCAAAAATATTGTTAAATTAATCAAATATTGTCTTTGTTTAACAGGAACATATGCATCTGCCGAAGGACTTTTTTCTTCGATCAACAATATGTGATCTTGCGATAGAACGCAATATTGAATGTTAAAACTTTAAAATGGTTGCTAATCGATAAAATAATTTTAACCAGTTCTGTGTAGAATTTAATAAGAGCATTTTTATCCTAGTTTTTAATAATGGTTAATAAGGTTTAATAAGTATTTAGAAGAAAAAAATGATTTATTTTTTGATAAAATGTCCTGGTTTTCAATTTGAAAAACATTATCACCTTAGTTTTAGATCATTCGAATTCGAATACAAATTATTTAGTAGATATACGTGTTTCTATAGGCGAAAAAACAGTTTCACTGGTGCTTACCAGTAATTGTGCATATAGCATGTAGCTTTGACAGTTCCGATTTTTTTTACAGAATCCTTTAAGATTCAACAATGCGTTAATATTACTATTGCGAATTATGGAAAAGGGTTTCATATTACGAAATATGGGAAGCTCTCGATGGATGGAATTTTCGAGTGCCAGATGTTTCGTGATCGAGATTTTGGTGACGTTTGCGAGATGGCTTTGTACGGAATAATCACGTTATTGTAATAAAATGTACGCATTTGTAGTAATGGATTTGTCAAATATAGGTCCTCTCCTCACTTTGACCTAAGCGCGAGAAAAAGACACTGCGTCTCAGATCTGCATTTAAGTTACTCTCATCGCAAACATGAGCCTACACTCAGAGACGTCCACCGAGTTCTGTTCGAATAATTAATCTCATAGATGATCAAATTATTCCATAGGTTGGTAAGGCGGCATCTAAGGGCGGCACATTTCAAAAGAAGAAGAAAAATATATTCAAATAAAATTGTGATTAAGAAATGGGAGTATACATTGTCAATTGAAATAAGTATGTAGTTGAGTGCATCCTAATTTATTTCATTAAAATTTGTTTCAGAATATATTTTCGATATAAAATGTGATTTAAATTTATTTTTTTAGATTTAAAATTATGAAACAAATGCTTTGTATAATATTTTTAGACAGGCCGGCTTTTTGAACTTTGCCTAAGGGCCTTATTTTACAAGGGACTTTATTGCCTACACTTTGTAAGTAATTCAATATTCAAATACATTTTTAGGTAAAAATAAAAGCGATTTACATATATGCGAAAACGGAGTCAGAATCGCTCGATTTTTAATGACTGCTCCACAGCCCTGCTATTTATGTATATACTACACACATGTGATGGTGCGAATTTTCAGCAAGTTGTGCAAAATACGTCGTACACTTAAATTTTCATTTAAAAAATGTGAAATTTTTGGCAGAAGTCGTATATACGACGACGCCTACGCTCAGACTGAAAAGAAAATATTTTCGGACAAACAAAAAAAAACACAACAAACAACACAAGACAATGATCCTTACTTATTACGTCAGTAAAACGTAAAAATATCATGTATCAGAATTTGACCTACTAATTTTGAAACGTGTCTGACGCTGATGGAATATTTTTAAAGAAAACCGTGGTTTATTGAAAAGATTACTTACAGCTTTTGCTTAAATAGTGCGACGACAGCGTTTGTGTATACGCTTTTCGATGGACAAAAGACTTGAAAGACTCACCTGAAAAAAATAAAAAATATATATATTAGTAAAATATAAACACGCTTTCTCTGCATTTTATTTCATAAAAGAGTGGAAACTTTCTTTCTGACACATTTTAACGTGTCATATGCTTAACAACGATGAGAAAGATTAAACTTAGGCATCTGCGATTTTAGTATTTGCCGTCGTGACTATTTAATAGAAAGATGTTTTTTTAAATAATAATGAAATAAGAATATTATTGTTTAAAATGTTTTGAAATCTTTTTACGTTTTTTAATTTGGGTTATAGTGACATAAATTGGGTTATAGGTATACCTATATCATTGCTATGACCAAAATGTCAACACCATATTTATAGTCTTTGTTCTGTACAAACAGAACATTTTTCTCAAGTCGATTCTCAAGTACCTACCCAAAAACTGAATTCTTCTAAAATAGAGGGATTGTAAGTTTCAATCCTTAAAATCTTTAAGGAGTGTTTCAAGAGAAAATAGTACATAGAAGCAAGATAACTGAATACAAATGAACTTGACATAAAGGTACTAAATAATATGATATAAAAATGAGTAATAGCCATACTATCACAAGCATTTATTTATTTACTACAGTTAAGTTGTAGTGACATTACAGATATACTCCAGGGCGTCACTATAGCTAGGATATATACATATGTACATGAAAAAAACAATTAAAAGATACAAAAATAAAAATACATATAAAAATGTAAGCAAAAATAAAGCATAAAAATAAAGAAGATGAAATATGAATAATTAAATATGAGAACACATATACGATCTCAAATTGAACAATCCCTCAGAGTATGTACAAGTAGCGAAGAAATTTTATACCCAATATATACCCAATAATCGAAAGATATACCCAATAATCGATCCAGTCTCAAGCAGACTACCCTTATTATTATTTTGATTAACAACAAAGATATTGTCAACGAATTGTATCTTCAATCATTTTCCATGTTATTCAAAACTTATGCGGTATACATATCTAATACATATATATGTAATTTCGAAAGATACTTTGTATGTAAATATATAAGGTTTGGTTGGTATAATCCATGACGTTAAATTTAATAAAAAAAACTTCATCTATTGTTACTACATACATATGTAGATAAAGTAAAAATGAATATTCAAATAAATTTAAATGAAATAAAACTATTCAAATGAATTTAATAAAATGTTTACAATTAGATTAGCCATGTTTAAGCAATTTATGCTGCGTAAAACCATTCGTGTATAATACAATATAAAAACTCAAGTAATCGCATTTCATAAACAAATTGAATTGAATACTATAAAAAAATACAAATAAAAAATAAAGCCAGTGACTTTTGCCCTTCTTTTTATGTGTGGGATCAAAGAAAATGATCGAATATGCTGATTCGCTAAAATCTTTCGATCGCAATAAAAAAACGTCTATACTTATTTATTATCTATCGATGTAATTTACCTTATGATTGTTTTGAAACGTGTTGACCCGGAAAGGGTTCATACAAGATCGTGCAAAGCGAATGACGCATTTACAGTTAATGTCGCACCGTAAATAATGAAGCGGTCAAATAACAGAAGCCCCCGTGGGAAGGAAAAGCTAACGGCTTCCGGTTCGAGACTTTATCCGGATTTCAGTAGTAAGCTTCGAACGTGGACCAAACACTGCCCAAATAGCGAAATTATGTTACGACGGAATTAGATTTATTTACCGTCGAAATAAAACGACGAGCCGAGCGTATCGAACGTGTTAAAATCATTGCGACCCGAGATTTTTCACGCTATTCGGATGCTAAATGCGACGACACTCAAGGTGAAAATCATTAAATAAACACTAGCAGGTATTGGCAAACGCGATTATGGGACTAGACGAAAGCACCCAGATGTGTCGACGTTCATCTTGAATATTATTATCACCATTGTAATAAAACGCTCCAGTGATCCAGCTGGTGAGTAATTACGCGGTTTATATACATATTTTGTTATCTTTGTAACGTTTAAATCTTTGGCAATTTTTCGGTCGAGGGTTTTTCTTTACATTTTTTTTGCACTGAAACGAAAAACATAAAACGAAGCATATTTTTTAGTGTCATTGGACAATTAATTCTTATGTTTATTTCACGTACACAGGTACACATAATACACGTTTGAGAGCTGCGTGTTACATTGTAGAACGTTTTTCTTTGTCGTCGAAGTTTTACAGGTCATTGTGACAAAACCAGAATAGAATATCATACTGCGCAAATTACATCTACACGGGAAAATCTATTGAATTAAACGATTCATACAAAACGAACGTTCTTTTATTCACACAAATCTAAAACTAAACAATCGTTTACGTCAGTGTGTCCAAACTACGGCCCATGGGCTAGTAGTATCTACAACTCTAGCGGTATTCATAATTTCATAAATAGTAACCCTTAGCAATAATATCATCATTTTGTGCGTGGTAGACATCATAATTCGATGGTTGTACTCCTATCCGCACAGTACTTTATCGGATGGCTCTTATTTCAAGAGCTATCCAACTTCATAATGAAATCGCTGCTGCCGTGCCTAAATGTGATATTTTCAACATCACTGAGCGTAGGTTATCAGATATTATTTTAACCTATTTGTCTGGTAGCCTACGCTCATCATTATTTTCATAATTGGATGTGATTATTTGTGTTTTTTTTTCATATTTTCTGCTTTTGATTTTTATTTATTTTTTCTTATTTTCTTGTTTAGGCCATTATGGCGCATTAAGTTCTTCCTGTAACGCTTCAGTGGTTCAAAACTATAAATAAATCATTAAATTTGTTCCTGTTCATTTGCACGAAGGCCTCTCCAACATGCTTCCATTCCTCTCTGTTTTGACCAAAGCTCATCCAACCAACCCTATTTATTTTCCTTACTTACTGGCGACCTTTGTAAATTGTAACAATGACTTCCAATG
Organism: Arctopsyche grandis; assembly: GCF_051622035.1. Lineage (NCBI taxonomy): Eukaryota > Metazoa > Arthropoda > Insecta > Trichoptera > Hydropsychidae > Arctopsyche > Arctopsyche grandis. The sequence goes on from NC_135360.1 coordinate 18,010,504, forward strand.
AAAATAAAACAAAACATCTGACTTTTTATATTGTTACTATTGTTGTGCCCGTTAAAATTTCAACGGGTGGTTTGTGGAAAGAAACTGATACGTGAACTACGTCCGAGGCTATTGTCACTAGCAGTTTCAGCATGCCCAGCCCTCGCGGTCAATTCACATAGCCCCTTTACTCCATCCCCGCACACCCACCCAGCCGTCGACGAACAAATAAACATGAGCCTTCGTGTATGTGTGTTAGTCTAGTCAGTCCTCACAGCATGATGTCTTGCATTATTATGAATTTCTTGTTATTGTAATATTTATTTTTTGAAATCTCCATACATGTTCATACAAAAAAAGTACACACATATGTATATACATACATTCATATATTTCTTTCGTTTTTTTATATATTATAATACTATATATGTAAATTTGAATTCCGGTTTACGTATTCTGACCAAAACCTTATCAGCTCCAAGATAGTACATAAATAATACAAATATAAATTTTCAGCTTGATACGTTCAGGGGTGTGGACAGAATAGTGGCCACAACATTTTTGACCTTTCCGGTTTATTAAATTTAATGGTTTTTTTTTATTTGCATCACATTAATATAAGAATTATACTTGAATTTCGCGAAGACCACGCGTGTCTAAGAGGTCGAAAAAAATAGTGAAAGAAAATTGAAGAGTAAAAAAATCGAACAAGAGTAAAAAAATCGAACAAGAGTAAACTGTCACTTCCGGTTGACGTTTGCTTACCAAATTTTATGCATAATTTGATATTAAGCTTAAATTTCTAGATATGAAAGTCAGTTCAATAAACCAAAAGGTTTCTGAGAAAAACATAAAAAACCTCGATTAGAAAAAGTACTACTTCCGGTTTAAGAAAAAATATTGGGGTCTAAAATTTATAATCTCTATTACGTGTAAAATATTTTCAATCCGATTCAATTAGCCGTTTGGGAGGTCACCTTATAAGGGGAGCTACCATTTCCGGTCAACTTAAAAATTTACGTCGTATCGATAAAAATTTCAGTAACCGATACTCAGTTTCAGTTCAATAGGACTAACCGTGTTCAAAAAATCCCCAAAATACACACACACACATTTTTTTTTCTAGATCATGAAAACGTGATTAGTAATCGATTCCGAGTTTGAATCAGTCAAAATCTCGAGTTCGAATTTTCGCATGATCACAAAACTTCATCTATTGTTACTACGTACATAAATAAAGTAAAAAGCCAACAAATTATACTCACATAGCAGGTACATACATATATGTATAAGCTCATATTCCATACTTGTATTAAACATCGACTTTTGACATACAATTCTGTGCTTTGAGAAAAAATAAAATTCCCACATATTTGCGCGTCACTTTCTAACGTCAAATTGTTAGATCACCACCTGCCAACGCATCATTGCTCATTTGTCATCATTAAAAAATAATACACAATTAGCATTAAAAAACCACACGACACCTTAGGCAAAGTTAATAATGAGTTAACGACGGCGTGCGCAATCTTTATTTTACGACACGTAGAGATCCAATAAATGTTTCGATTAAGAGTTTAACGCACGACATTGATGATCCGTTTGGCATTGACCTTTTCACTGCCGACACCCGCGCTGAAAGTTAATTAATTTTTCATTTCCGATCAAAGTCGAGATGCACTGTGTCTCTATTGTTTGTAGGAGGTGAATCCAATTACTATTGGATGGCGAACGCGTTATTTATGGCTCGAACATGACACATTGCGGTAAGGTCGACCTGAGATTGACCCGTTACCGGCCGGCCGGTGAATTATTTATAGGACGAAATCGTGAAAAAAAGCGTACAACTCTATCTAGCAGTCACGGAAACCGAAATATTTGCATAGACGCTGTTAGACTTGCAAAAATCAACAGCATCCTTTAGCTTCCGAAAGATATATCGAATTTATTCCCATCGTTTACATATTATTTCCTAGCCACAAAAAGCGTAACACATTTCAAACAGCATAATGGATTCAGAGAATATAGTATTATTTAAAATGAAATAGCCCCAGAATATTATATTATATTACGAGCGGCATTTTTTTTAAGCTTTGTATTAACATCACGCTTCAAATATTGCTATAATATGAAAAAGTTTCCACCCGAATCCTATTAGAATTCACAGATGTTTTTGTAGCTTGTATGATTATAATCTAATATGTATTATATAATATAGTCACATTAATTTAATAAGTTTAATTACATACGTGTTATCATTTTTTTTCCATTTTTTTATCGTCGTTTTCCTCATGCCTGAGGGTCGTGACTTTCCCATCTTCTGACTTCATGGTAGGGATCCCAATCGAATATTCGAATATTCGAGTATTCGAATTATTCGTCTGATTTTTCAGCCATTCGTTATTCGAATATTTCATCAACTATTCGAATATTATTCGTGTATATATTTTTTTATAAAATAAATACACAAAATCAATATGAAAAGAGTGATGACTAAGAAGCTGACGATTATGAAGAAAATGAGAAAGATGAAATGTCTACATGTGAAGAAACGGATTTTTATTTATTAAATACAGAAATGTTTGAAGAAAATCACTTTTCGTTCGATAGTAATCTCTACGAAATTTTAGAAAACATCAGAAAAATAATACGAATATTTAAGAAGTCACCGGCGAAATATAACATTTTTACAAGAAATCATAATGAAAAAAGAAAATAAAAAAATGAAATTATTATTGGATGTAAAAACGAGGTGGAATTTAATGGCGACTATGATAAGACGATTTATTCAAGTTTAAGAAAGTGTAAACATAGCAATAAAAGAATATAATTTCAATACTATTCCTAAGAATGAAATTGATATTTTGAAAATTGTAATTGATGTTCATACTCCCGTTGAAACCGCAATCAAAGAATTAAGCAAAAATAGTGCATCTTTAATAACAGCAGAAGGAGTTTATAAATTTTTATCTTATATTTTATGTGTGTATTTTGGTTTTATGTTATTTTAATTTATTTTTTTAATTGTAATATATTACATATATAAATATAATGTAATTTATGCTTAGTACATACGTAATTACCTTTTTTTAATTTTCGAATATATTCGAATATTCGAATAGCTCTTGATATTCGAATAGTTGAAGTCGACGAATATTTGGGATCCCTACTTCATGGTCATGATTAGTCACCGGAGCCTGAGGGGGCCGTGTATTGTTCAAAGGTTGTAAATGCATTGTTAAAGGTTTGCCGAACAATGGATAGCACTGTGACTATCCTACCTCTAGTCATGATACTCCAACCTTCTCGACACCCCGCAGCTCGCAGTGACTCAACTACAGTTTTTCCTAAACTTTTCACTCCATCTTATTGGGGTTTTTCCTCGTCCCGTGGTGTGCCCAAAGAACTGGAGGATACGCCAAGATCTTATCACCAACCCTCAGTTCTTGCATGAAGGGATTCTAAGCATGATATCCAGCACTACATCTCAAAAGCGTCTATTATTTGCCATTCTCGAGCTCGCATCGTCCATATCTCAACTCCGTACAGAAAAAGGGAAAGAACGAGGAAAAAAAGCGCGGACTCGATGGATTTTCGTGGATATGGTGATGCCCCGGTCTTTCCAAATTTTTCCTCAGTTTTAACATTGAGCTTTACGCCATGCTGATCTGACTTTTTATTTCAGTTTCTCACCCTCCATCGTCCGATAACGTTGATCCGAGATAAATGAACTCGTGTACAACTTCAAGATCAGATATAGCATCCATCGTCACGAGTCATCGCCATGTTGATCCGATATCGTTATATTAGTTTTCACTCATTAGTTCATATCGAATAGTGGCGGCTCGTCAGATTACCTTCAAACAGCCGCAATATGTATGTGCATGCAAGAAGTGTTTCGTAGGAGCACTGACGCTCTGCAGATACACTCACAACTTACGCACATGTAACTGTGACTGCGATAGAGATACACGTACATTAATGCATGTAAATTAAAGTCCAAAAAGATAATTTACATACACAATATAAAATATATATGTAGTTGTATATATTTATAAAAAAAAATTCCGATAATAATGTGTGTATTGTTATAAATCAATCATAAAGATTCGGAAACGACGAAGCATTTGATAGGCGTCATTCTTTATAGAAACGCGCTCTGGAAGAAAAACAATTTTCCATCAGTGGTCAAAAGGATTTTCATTGTGTCTATGATTGACAGTAAAAACGTGCGATTGGAAAGCGATTATTCAACGCCAAGTTAATCGATTCTGAAGCACGAGCGCGTGCACACACACTCAAACCCAACAAAAGATATCAATGAAAAACCCCTAAGAAGCGTAATTTCGATACTTTTCCTGTCTACGGACGTACGCTCGATTAACTACCTCCGAATTTGGCGTGCTTTTATTTCATTTCTTCTTCTTTTTTTATGAAAAAATTATGGCGTGTATGTCGTACAGGCGTATGCTGTGTTCGTCGAGCTGTATCCACGTCGGTAAACAGTTATGAATGAGATTCGTGACAGAACTAACAATGTTGCCTCCATTAACCGGAGGGACGAGATGAGGTTCAACCGTCGATTCGAACGCTCTGTGAAATGGGCAGGCAAACAACGTTAAATCTCGGAAAATCACATTCGGAAACTGTGCAAAAAATATTTTATCGCATTACATGTTATAATATATAGCTCACAGTTGATTTCAATCATTATTGCTTCATCATGAGTCATGAAAAACATTTTTATGGTTTGTAATGTACATATTTATTTATATTACACAGTGACATAACAGAATACTCTAAGCCCGGCCGAACACCAAAGACGCATGCAGCATGCAAGCTGCAAATGCTTCAGGAATCATTTATTATTCCCATATATTTGAATGGTAGATACAGCATGCGCGCTGCACTTTGCAAGGATTGAACGTGGTCATTCTTTGCTGCTCGAAAATCGACAGCTAAATAAAAAAAAATAAAGACAATTCGGATTTTTCTATCGAGTTTATTAAAGACGTGACTGAAAATGTAGCCCCGGTGTGCGTGTTTACGTCGCATTTTACATAAGTGCTAATTGTGTCGAAGCAAATACAGTGAAGCATTTGCAGGGTGGATGCTGCATGCATCTTTGGTGTGCGGCCTGACTAACGCGTCACTGTGACCAGGCATATAAGCATAATAGAAATACTATAAATTACAGTGGTGCCACCCTGATGGTTTCCATTGCTTTCCGGAAACCCGTTGCTAAAAATCAAAAGTTTCCGGAAACCCGTTATTTAATCGAAAAATTCATATAATTTTTGTCAAAAATTATAGAAATCTTGAAAATTCAATGAGCTTTCATGTAATATTGTCTTGGACAAAAAATATATATATACACATATGTACATATATATAATATTTTCAAAATAATTTTATTGAAAAAAAATCATAAACCCGTTGTTCCAAAATTGGGGTGACACCACTGTATGTATACATATATTATATAAGAATTAGCTACACATCTATATTATAGATAATAGTTTATTTTTGAAATCATATTCAAATAGTGGTGAGATATTCAAATAGTGGGGTAGTATTTGCCAATTTGATGGAGGAACCGCTTCAACAATGAAATCAGATAAATTGGCAAACTCTGATAGGAAACAATCGACTTGGAGTCACAAATATCCAAGTTTGACCAGTAGCATTTAAGACTATACTCAGAATAAATTCTTTTCAATCGGTCAGCTCACGGGATCGAACCCGGCGACCTCTCGGTGCTTAATATCAACGCAACCACCGAGCCACGCTGCTGGATAATATATACATATACAATCGATAAGTAGAGGTAGGATAATCACAGTGCTATCCATTGTTCGGCAAACCTTTAACAATGCATTTACAACCTTTGAACAATACACGGCCCCCTCAGGCTCCGGTGACTATCGATAAGTCTTTTGGAAAGACGAATATACCCGTACTTACTTAGAAATTTTTTATTTACAAGTTTGGTCTCATGTGGGTTAAACGAGTAAGAATAACGCAAACTACCGATTTAATATAAATGAATTTTTGACATTCAATAAGATTTAAATCTGATGGGATTTTAAAAATCTCCGAAAAATATTTATAAATTGTTAATATAAATGATTTACCTTTATATTAAATGTATTATATTAAATTAATAATTTCTAGTGGGACACATGTGTGTATATATGTGCACGTATGATTATTAAATTTAGCCTTCTTGGGCTTGGCTCGTTTCCATCAACGTCATATGCGTCGAATGAAAAACCCTTTCTATGCATAATAGCTCGGATAGCCGGGCACAGGATATGACTACTTCCCATAATGAAAATTTTCCTTCTTCTCCTATTTTTTTTTCGGCCTCACATTTTCAGTACACAATGATTAACATCACTGTTGTATATACCCAGTTAAAAACCTTTCGATCAAATATGTCAATTAAATATTGTATAATGCAATGTGTTTAGAGATAAGCCAAAAACAAAAGCGTTAGTGTACATATAGTGATAATGCAAATTTTTGTTTATCTTTTTGACACGATGCGTGTCAAGCTTACGTTAGTATACCGAACTAAGTAAATGTGCGTGTATGTATAGTGTAAAGGAAAATTTCCGTAAAGCTAACATGTAACTAATGTAATCACCAATAAATTGATTCAATCCATCAATTAGTACACAAACCGTGGCTTAACCTTCGGCTGAATTTGTAATAACAAGATTCAATTTCGATATGGTAAATTTTCACTCAATTCGAATAAAAAGCAATTCAATACAATATTCCAACGCCGCTTGAAGAAATTACAATTCCGTAATATGGTAATGAAAGTATAATATTTAGGTTAGCTTTAATTCGGTACAAATAAATGTTTGTTTCGATACAAACGTATAAAAAACACACTCGAAATGGAAACGCGATATCTGATTTATATTTTCCGTTAACAAAATGGGTCGAATTGATAAGATTTTTCCGGACAAAATGAAAGTCGTTAAAAGCGAAGGTGAAAATTCCAAACGTAAGCCGTGGTAAAACCGCGCTAATATAACCACGACACATAAAATCAAAGATTCTATTTCGGTAAGAACGCGAAAAAAGAAATAAAAAAAATGTAGTGAGGTTAAATATTAATTTGCAAAGGTTCGACCTCGTTCATTCCTTTTTACGTGACTTGCGAATCGCAAAATTGCCGTGTATACATATAACGGAATGAAAATTTTACGTTAAACTGCTCTGTAGCGCGCCGAGCATCTTTTTAAACGTCACGACTTGAGTTAAAAATCAGAATTGAGTCAAGACAAGTTTTTTGACTTTAACGTAGAAAAATTGCTAAGAATCTTCTTGACGACTTTTATTATTACGTCACGATTGACGAAATTGGGAAACCGCGAAGTTGCGTGTCTCACAACGTCATTTGGATTTGACAAGAAAAAATAAAATTAACGTTTTAATAATCATATTTATTTTATTTTTATTTTACATATGTATGTACATATATACCAGGAAGGTCTAACAGGTAAACCCCAATACGCTTTCAGATGTTGTTAACTCGATTTTTACGAGAAATAGCACAAGGTTGCCAATTTGTTGGAAGCGTTTCAATGAAATCAGATAAATTGGCAAACTCTGATAGGGAACGATCGACCTGGAGTAACATATCTAAGGTCTGACCAGCAGCACCGGAGGGATTGAATCCGTAACCACTCGGTTTTGAAAGCATTAAACGCTTACCATTTATGCTGCTGGCATATTCCTATTATATAATAACGACAGAAATAGCTTCGTATAAAATGTTTCGTAGAATAAAACAATTTGAGTCTGATGTTTATAATTTGCTGTCTATTTCTGTCTTTGTTGAACTGCGAATTTAGGAGCAGACACCATCAAAGGGCGCAAAAATGTGAATGTTTTCGAGATTTTAAATAAAATAGAAAAGTAACCAAACTACTTTACCCTGTTACGGAATCCTGAAACTTATAACCCAAGGGAAAATAGTGGGTAAATGCGGTGCTAATAAACGAAACATTCGTGGTGAAGAAAACTTTTAAACTTACCAAACATCGTGCCAATATTCTATGCGGCAAACTTGAAACAAGTGAAAATCAAATGAAAAACCATTCCGTAAAAAATCTTTAAGCATTCGAGACAACTTCATATTCATCTGACATAACAAATCATCGTTGTATTATTTTTTCATTACTCAAAATGTGCAGACTGAAAAACTACCCCTAATAAGAAAATGCATTACATATGTACATGCAAACATGACAAAAATATTTATCAAGTCGAAGTGTCTACAATCACAACCAAGTATGTGTAACAACGGCATAGAAAATTTTGTAGGGGAAGGATGCACAATTCTATAGGTTTGTTATAGCCGGTTTCAAGACAGAACGACCTACAAGACGAGAGAGTATAAAAGTGTACGCGGACGTATGCAGATTTTGCCATAAACGTGGTTCGACACGTTACGTCACTGGAAGAGGGGGATGGAGGGCGGCAAGAGGTTGCCATGGTGACGGCCCGCGTTATTGCGTCACGTTTGCGCATGCGTCTCGTGCGCCCTTGCGCAACTATAGCGGACACAAACACGAACCAGCGTGACCGACGCCACTGGACAAATGTCAAAATAAACAATTGAGAAGGTCGACGGGAAGGTGGTCGGGAAAACTGAAAATCTTTAGAAAATCTACTCATACGTCACACTCTTAACTGAAATTGAAATGATTCAACTACATAATATAACAAAAGTAGCAGATGGTTGCTATATGTACATTATTATGTATGACAGATAACCTATTTTATGCAATCGTAAATGTTTTAATGAAAACACACTATGTATGTATATATGTACGTATGCAATTTTCGAGATAATCACTTCCGTTTTGTGGTCGATAATGCTTAACACAGTAAGGGAATACGTAATAAGATAGATAAATATGACTTTTCGAAAGAATAGGAAACATATGTACTGTTCTATCTTTCAAAATGATTTAAAGATACGTTAGGTGATTAATTTTGCATACAAAATGTATGATTTGAAGGTACATTCTACAATCATATAATACATATCAGTGGCGTGCGGTTAAAATCTCCCTGTTTTTATCGCACAACCTTACGCGTGTGCGAGCAGAATACAAAGAGAGTAGGTGACTTCATACCGAGTCCCCCTGTATCCTGCTCGCACACACGTAAGTAAAGGTTGTGCGACAGGAACAGGGAAATTTTTACGGCACGCCAACGGTACATACATATGGATGAAAAATATACATATGCATGTATGATAAAAATATACAACGTGGCTGAAGAAAAAGATCTTCGATCAATATGTCTTGACGTATGAATTCGAAACTTGGGCATTGAACGCCAGAATGCTACATAACGTCCAGTTTAGTCAAAGAAGTATGGAAAGCTGTATACTTGGCATATCGAGGTAATATATTTATTTATTTATTTATTCATTTATTTATTTATTTTAAACAGACCATTGTGGCATAACAGGAATTCCTAAAGCGCCACAATGGTCAAAAAATATAACACAAAAAAGAAAAAAAAAACAAAATAACAATTAAACATAAACATAAATACATCCATACATAAACATAAAAAATAGCATTTAATAATAACAGATAAAGTAAAAATATCAAATAAAATATAGCATAAGGAATGCCTTGCACCTACAGCCAGTTTCAATAAATATGTAAGAAACAACTACAAATACAAAACATCCCTGTAAGGCCCAAATGGAAGAGAGTTAATCAAAATTTCACTCATAAATCACAATCAATCATGAAAACAATGATGAGCGCAGACTACCAGATAAATGGGTTAGAGTAATTTCCGACAATTTACGCTCACTAAGGTGGAAAATATCACATTCAGTCTCGGCAGCAACGATTTCATTAAGAAGTCGGATAGCTCTTGGAATAGGAGCCATTCGAAAAAGGACTGTGCGGGCAGGAGGTACAGCCAGCAAATGATGATGTCTACCACGCACATAGTGATTAGGGACATAAAGTCCCAACTGCTCCAGCAACAACGGGCATGACGTATTACCACGTAAGAGCAGGAGAACGAAACGAATTAATGAGAATTAACGAATTAATAATTAATATATAACACGGACTACGTGGGTTAGAAGTATGACAAAGGTGGTTGATGTAATGGTGAGGGTGAAGAGATTGAAATGGCAATGGGCAGGTCATGTAGCTAGAAGAACGGACGATAGCTGGATGAAAAATGGAATGTAAAAGGTCCTCGAATGGAATGTAAAAGGGTGCAAAAAAGCCGCATGGGAGATGGGTGGATGAAATCAGAAGAAAAATGTGTGGGATGACATGGATGAAAGTTGTCCAAAACGGAGACGAATGGAAGCATGTAGAGAATTATTTAAGTAGCTGATAGTATCGATTTTTTACAGAATATAATTATTCTGTAGGTATGTAGTACATTTATGCTGTACGAAATTTTAAATTATTTAATTTGAAACATCCATATAATCGAAAAGTGGACTCACTGTTCACAATATATTGTTTTCGAAAGCACGATCACGAATATTGAGTAGACATATAATTTAACTTTTCCAATTTTGTGCCGAAATACAACAACGGATACTATTTAATTTCTCGGTAACATTAGCCGCACAATTCGACATCAAACGACCCAAAGCTCCATTATAAAAATTAATCGTGATCACGTTCGGATTTAACCCCATTGTGATGGGTCATCGCAGTAGTACATATAATAGTAACTACAATCAATTCATAAATGGAAAATATAAGTTGACTTGGCAACGCTCTAACCTTTTGTACGAGAGAAAAAAACTGCAGTGAAAGCGATTTCCCGTTCACAGCGTGGCGATCTAAAACGCTTTCGGCCAATGTAAAAATAACAAAATGAATGTCCGAAACGATAGTGAGTTTAAAAACGTATGTATTAAAAATGCTTTGGAAAGACCCGAGACGTATTTTTACTTATGTACATATACGAGTACGTATGTATGCACGTACATGAGTTTATTCGTTGGCAACAGTAGAGTGGTCTGCATCAACGTCGAGGCTGTTCTCGACTCCAACGAACCCAATTAAGAAACGCAATTAGGGTAAGCCGCTTAAAACGTTGAAAAGCAAACCTTGAAAATTCTGCCATGTTAATACTAATTTCGCACGAAATCGAAGGCGATTCAAATCATCTGTAAATATAGAATTAATTGATGGAAAATCAATCTAATTCAATTCGAACCAAATAATTTAATTTTTAGCTCAAATTCAATAGATTATATAGAAATTGTACTAGCGCAAATTATTTCGAGGTTAATAAACGAACGAGCGAACCTTATATGTATATTATACGAGTGTTATTTTTTTATTATTTATACCAGAAAGGCGCAACAGGTGCCCTATGGTCAATTTTGTAAATTTGCAGCATTTTATACAATTCAGCGAAATTCAAGATTACTGAAAACTCGAGATTTATGAGAAAATGGGTACGGTTGCCAATTTGCAGATAAATTAGCAAACTCTGATAGGAAGCGATCGACCTGGAGTCACAAATCCAAGGTCTGGTCAGCAGAAACCCGTAACCATTATGTTCATAGCATTATATGCTAACCACTAGTCTATTCTGCTGGTTATGCCCGTTTTTTAAGAACTTATAATAATTGTAAAATTTATTATTTGACATCCCCACACTATCCACAAAGAAAACATAAACAATTAAAATATTCCATTACCATTTGTTCCATATATGTATTTATAGCAAGATATTTAACACCAGGTTTCTAGAAATTTTGAACTTTAAACAAAGTGTTTCCAGAAGTCCACTGGATTACAGCAATGCTTGAATGTATGTAGTATAACAGAAAAAAATAATATTTTACCTATAAAAAATACAATATTATCACGAAGTTTCATTGTAGTATTGTAGGTATATGGCCAAAGAATAAAAAGTACATATTATATACAAACTGTTGTTATGTTATCGTTTATGGAAACGTTCACAACACAAGCGTTTTCAAATATGCATTACCATGTTTGAATTTTATTTGATTTTTTTCAATATATAGTTGTAGTTGACGTTATACAATGTGGCTTTTGCACGGATTGTATTATATTTGTGGGCTATAAATTGTTGACGGTATAAAGCTACATACATACATCGATCAAATTCAACGTATAATAATAATTTAAAATTTGTATACATACTAAACGAGCTTATCGTTTAAATTCGATTATATGAATAACATATACTTCATATACGGCCATGAAGTTTCAAACAATACATGCCACGGCATCCGTAACAAGCTCTACTCGACAACAGAGACTAAAAAGATTGTCACGTTCAGTCGTGGTTTTTTCGAGTTTGCATTTATCGTAGTTCGATTCGACGCGATGTCAAAAGTGTTGTCGTTTTCAAACCTCACGTCGAAGGTTATCACAAAGCTAATCAAATGAAAAACGTGTAATCTCAAAATAGACTTGTAAATAAAAGTTTTTCTCGTTATAAAAAAATTGAAGGCTTCGGCGTATATGGGAGTGATAAAATACACAACGGACACCCCATAACGTTTTCATACATTAACAATCTACATATTATATTAAAATTATATCGTATTCAAAGTATGCGTGGAAATTTAATCAAGAAGTATGTATTTCACATATTGTGCAAACAAGCAAGTTTCATATAAGCATGCATGCAGCCCTCAAAGTATGCTTTTTATAGATTTTGAATAATACATTTGTGTGGGATTGTGACCTAGAAAGAGTTGATAACTTCCATCGATAAGATTGAATGAAGTTGATTAAAATACGACAGGAGATTTCAATTAATAATTTGCATTCGAATGCCGCAAACCGGTAATCTCATCTCTGAAGAGACTTCGTCTCATTTAACTTGATTAAAACTATGACTGTCGGATTTCCATACACAAAAAGCACGCACTGCAATATTCAACGAAGATTTATTATAAAATTGCGTGACATAATGTTTGATTTAAACGGGCGACTTTTAGCACATCCCACATGCATGCAAAATTACAATAATGACGTAATTTAGCCAAGATCATACGAGCAAAGAGATGCGCGATCGTATCGTACAAGTATTCATTAATTTTCCATATGAAACCGATTACACGGTTTGATTGATGTATTATTATTGTTAAAATGTATGCTACAACACCTACATTAAAATACTCCCACGTGTAAAATCAATGCTAAAAATTGAATAAAGTATATATTATAATTATTATCATCATCAGGGGCAGCGTGTGCAATAAATCGCCACCGAATTATTTCAGTATAGGAAGCGAGCAGGAATGCATTAATCATTGGCTATATAGTATGATTGATGCCACCTCTCTGATATGCACTCCACGAATGCAACGAATTCGAAACCAATGACATCGAAATACCGCAGTACTCTATCAATATAATATGAAATACGTACATACATATACATATGTTCATTAAATAGAAAGATATATTAAAATTCAGATTGTAATATGAATAATGATTTGTGCATGAAACTGAAACAGTGGAAATCTAATTAAATAAAATAATTGAAAAAATATCATAATGTCGATGCAATGACGTAGCAAGAGTAAAAGGCGCCCAGAGCAAGGTTTTTTTACCCCCTCCCCATCTTCCTTTTGTCATATTCGTCGACTTTTAAAATTTGAAACAAGTACATATTATGATGATGTCTACTTGGCCGTCGACGACGAAATTATGTCGATTTGTAAAATGATATATTCTGTGTTTTATTAATTTGTAGTATTTTCAAGCGTTCAGATACAAAATATACGTTCATACATACGTATATACAGGGCCACCGAGAGGAATCCCGGGCCCTGGAAAAAATTATTTCGGATCCTATGGCAAACTAAAAAAAGTTATTTTAGAAACAGAATTATTAGAAAAATACCTATGTATATGTTGGTAGCCATTTTTAAGAAAGTATGATAAGACAGGTATGATTTCCGACACGGGGACCTTCGAGTAGTCGGGGCCCTGGAACTTTACCCAAGTACGCCCCCCCCCTCCCTTCGCTCGTCGGCCCTGCGTATATGTACATGCATATTAACCAATAGATTCTATGACAGAATCACTAATAACCGTACTAACACTTGTGAAGAGCCTCGGCGATTACATCAGGTATAAACACAGATTATCTGCTTTAGATTGTTAACTTTAGAGAGTCTTTAGTTTAAATATTATGTAAAAACTGTATTATGAACATTTATAAGACTTGTAAATAAGCTTTTGAGTTAATTTCCTAATATGATTTACACTAACATTAAAATAGGATAATATTAAAAATACTGGCAAAAAAATAAAAAACTGTAATATAAAATACATAATATAAGAAAATGACCAGTAACATTATCATATGTATGTATGTATATGTGAGATGTATTTTGAACATAATTTATCTAATATATGTATAATTTCGAAAGAGACTTTGTAAGTATGTATGCAATGTTGGTTGGTAAAATTGAAAACAAATCAAAGTTTCTATGACGACGATTCGATATATATTTTTTTGCGATTCAAATAAATTTAATAAAAAAACGGATGAATATTTACTATTAGATTCGCCATGTTTAATTTGTTTATATTACAAATACTGCGCGAAGCCGGGTAAAACAACTAGTAAATAATAAAAAGCATTTCAAAATCAAAGTATACATATGTACTTATGTATGTTTGTATGCATATATGTATAGAAAGCACTGTCTTAAATGCAGTTTCCACTTCCACTTCCACAAGGATTAAGAAAAACATCAAAAAAACTATGTTTTTGGCGAATTTTGTTGAAGAATCCGTCACCTGCTCACACTGAAATTTTTAAAATTAACCTAAGTTACGATAACTACCCCCCCCCCTGTGTCACGCCACTGTGTCGATGGCTTAATCAAAATGTTGTCTAGATTATACATATAAATATATGCCCATTATCTAAATTTAATAATGATTATTATGGTAAAAAAATAAACATTGTTCATAAATTAAAATTATTTAATTTAAATTGAAAAAATTGAAAATAAAATAATCAAGTACTTTGATTAAAGAGATTTACGAGATTGATTCGAACTTGAATCATGGTATTGTAAACTGACTACGTCTCTTACGTAGGTCAAGCGTAGGCGACAAAACAAAGAATCAGTATTGCGTTTAATAAAATTTGAGTGATAATTTAAAATGTTTGCAAATTTCCACTCGTTCTTCTTAGCAACAAACGATACAACAATGTTCATTTCCATAGTTCATGTATGTGGTAATTTTGAAACCGGACGCTGTGTGAAACGCGCTTCGCTCTAGTTAACTTACGGATTTCCCCGTAGCCAACCGGCATAATATTATGATAAAACAGTTGCATAATCATAATAAAATACCTCGGCGAATAAATCTTCAAACCCCTATTCTGACGTCTTTATATTAGGGTGGAACAGCGTAGGCAAAAGTTAATTTAGATACAGAAATTTATAGACAATACCAACAAAGTATGTACATATGAGCCGTTATATTTGAAACACTAACAAAAACACTATTTCTGTATGACTTAATTCACAAATTGTCAACACTTCTTTTAATTTCATATGTCCAGAATCTCGAAAAAGCTTACAGACCACCATTATTTTTTGATATTGTTAAACGTAAAACATTATATTTGATGTTCTGCAAAATATTTCTCGAAATGAAGAAAAGTTGACTTTAGCAACTTTCAAAAAAGACGGCTATATGTACATACATATACTACAGAATGGGCCAACTTGTGCTGAGTGATTTAAAAGAATTTTATAATGCAAGAACAGGTCAAAACTGTTGAATGTTATTTTATTTTCCGACTATCTACTGTTAGGGCCGGGCCGCACCGTGCGACTTGCGAGCGACTTGGTTGAGGGCGACCAGACCAATGCATGCAGATAGATGGGACATGCCACACCCGTCAACTTGTTTGTCGCACAAATTTCCATACATTTTTTCGTATCGCGCAACTAGTCCGCCGACAAAGTTGCACGGTGCGACCCGGCCCTTACAACGCAAAGAAAAAACCTTGAGCATTTTAATGCTGCAACAGAATTTCAACTGATATGTAGACTTAACTGACATACAAATAAATATCTATAAAATAAATAAAGATTTATAATACTACTTACATATATTTTGCAAACGTGCAAATTGTATGTACATTTTTATATTTACAATCAATCGATACAAAGCCACGAAATACGTACACATATGTATGTGTATCATACATATGTACATATCTACATACATACACATCCATACATATTCATACGAGTGCGAAAAAATTGTGTGGTTTTCATTGTGATTGTGTCGCATGACAACTTCCTCAATTTAAGGGATGTTTTATGAAATAATAAAATAACGGCTTTCACGTTCTTGAACGCGGCGAAGTAAGATGAAAAAATTCTGGATGAAAATCGCACCGGAAAAGTTGAAATTCGGCACGACGAAATCATACGTAACTTTTATGGAGTTTTCCAGACGATATATTACATCAAATTTTTGAATATTCAATATATTTACAGAAGTTGAATTGTACACACACACACAGGTGAAGAAAATATTCACAAAAGATTTAGGTCAGGGTCATGCAAATATTTTTTTAGTACATACAACATATAGCAAATTTTGTGGCATTTTACAAAACCACAATGAAACGTGTACATATTTTTTCCCCTTTTTTATCTCACACATACAAAAAATTAACCAGAGCAAACATTTAGGAAACCTTTTTAGTAAACCTCAAGAAAAATAATATGTAGAAAAATAAACGCATGACGGAATCCTGTCGGAAAAACTAGTATTACTGTGATACGACAACCTCGCTATTGAACCTAATATTCTTTCCGGAAAAATTTAATCGTGTGATTCTCAAAGCCCATTTTGTGCATTGTGGGTCGGTCAAAAGTGTTGTTTCGGTCGGTCCAGACAGGATTTATTCGCTCTCGCATGACGATCACGTTCGCACAACGATTTTCATAACGCGTTACGTATGCAGGGTACTCCCCCCCCCCATCTGTGCAGAGAAGAGCGTAAAATCCTAGATAAGCCGTAAAACGAACGTCATTTTAAGTACTAATGTAAGTGTGGAATTCGGATTTGATTTTTTGATTTTTAAATGCTTTTTATTATTACGAAATTATGTTCACAATACATCTTATATCTATTTTAATAGCTACTGATCTACTGATCATTTTCTATTTTACAATTTTAATTTAATTTGGTTAGTAATCACTGTATTATATTATTCTAATGTTAATCTAAAGCATAATAGGAAAAAGAGCTCAAAAACCTATTTATAATCCTTATAAATGTTCATAATACATCTAATACATAATATTAATTAAAGACTATCTAAAGTCGATGACCTAAAGCAGATTGTGTTTAGGTAATCTGTGTTTATACCTGAAGGGTATAGACATTTTGTTGTAATCACCGAGACTCTTCACAAGTGTGTTAGTATGGTTATTAGTGATTCTTTCATAGAATCTACTGGTTAGTTTGTTAGTAATGTCTGTAACAAACGGAATATTATATATAGCATGCAGTTTTTTCAGGTTAGTATATATGGGTGTATTATAAATTATTTTAAGGGATTTATTTTGTATTACTTGGAGCTTGGAAAGGTTAGTATTCGAGGCGTTATTCCATACAGGTGAAGCATAGGTTAATAATGGTAATATGAGCGCGCGATATAATTTTATTTTATTTAGCGTTGATAAAGAACTATGGCGATTAAATATTGGATATATTGAGGATATACCCCGCATCGCCTTGCATTTCGCTGCCTCAATGTGAGGTGCCCATCTCATTCTTTTATCAAACGTTACTCCTAAATATTTTATTACTGACTGCCATTTCAGACTTTCTCCAGAGGGGATTTTCAGATCTGAACTTGGCTTATGTTTTCTAACACTAAAGAATATGGCGTCTGTTTTGGTTTGATTAATTTGAATTTTCCACTTAGTGAAGTGTTCAGTCATTGTTTTAATTGCAAATTCAAGATTTTTAAGAATAGTGTCTGGTTTTTTGCTACTTGTGAAGCAAGCTGTATCATCTGCATATAGGGCTATGTGACAGTTTTTTGGAATAGGTATGTCATTTATATATATGGAGAACAAGAGTGGGCCAAGCAAGCTCCCCTGCGGAACGCCAGCTGCGATTATTTTTGGAGACGATAATTCATTATTTACGCTAACCACTAGCTTTCTACGAGTTAAGTACGATTTGATGATGAGAATTAGGTAGTTTGGTATTTTGTTAATAAGGAGCTTATGAATGAGTCCATCGTGCCAAACCGTGTCGAAGGCCTTTTCTATGTCGAGACATACCATTCCGGTACTTCTCTTCATATTAAAGTTCTTCGTCACGTGTTCAGTTAGTCTTGTTAGTTGTTGGGTCGTGGAATGTCCAGTGCGAAATCCAAATTGTTCATTTATTAATTTCTTATTTACGACTTTAAGTAAACGTGTGTAGATTATTTTTTCCAGAATTTTTGAAAGCGTGCAAAGTAAGCTAATGGGTCGATAATTGGCCGGGTTTTTTGAGCTTTTATCGGGCTTAAGTATGGGAATTACGTTGGCTGTTTTCCAGTATTCTGGGAAATACCCGGTGAGTAAACATGCGTTGAATATTTTAGATAGTGAGACTAAAGCTTTAAATGGAAGTTGTTTGATTGTGATGTTATCTATTGAATCTCGCCCAGGTGCCTTTTTATTTTTTAAATTACGTATTATATTTTGGATTTCACACGGATGCACCAATTCGGATTTCAGCACGTGCAACCTTAGGATTAATTCTCCCGAAAAAATCGGCCCTCCTAGGCATTCCTTTCGTAGACGAATCGCTTGTAAAATACTTTGAGCCCTTCGTCTATACGCTTTTGTATAGATAAATATTTTAATTTGAAGAAGCGAATCAAGAAAATTTAAACGCTTTAGGTAACTGTAGGATCTCTTATAAAATATGATCGAAGAAAAAGTAGTTATTGAGTTTACTAAAGTTTACTAAAGTTTAAATAAAAGTAAATGGAATTAGATTTTATTCTTACTAAATTCCTCAAATATAAAATTATTTTTATATTACAAACAATAATACGTGAATTCTCATCTGATTTTATCCATGAAGGTATTATACATGACATAATTAGAAGGTACATTTTTACATATATATATCGTATATATATACATACATATATTAACAGTTAATTCAAAATACCATTAAATTAACCGAGAGAAATTAATTATTTAACCTAACCAAACCTCAATTATCAATTCTTCCAAACTGTAAGGTGCAAACTAGTGCAATAAATTAATATATTGTACTTTCGTTTAGGAACGATATATCTTGAACGAACGATTGGTTTGAATAAATCAATATAAGGACCACAAATGCATTCATTGATGCAAAAAGAAAAATTAAGAGCATTCACAAAATGAAAATTGGACCTATAGAAATCAAATTTACAAAAAAATACACTAACAAATGATTTCTGCACCAGGGTTTAGATATATTGAAGAAAATAAAAGAATATTTAATGAACACATATATTTCAAAAATAGTGATAACAAAGTTCTCATAGGTTCAAAAAAATCTATTTTTCGATAAACAAGAAGATAGATTTGGATTAACAATTGTTGAAAAGAAATAATTAACAGGCTTAAGCAACTATAAATTTCTTTCCAAAGTCACCCGTTGATATACCAACGGGCAAAACACGTTGATATAAATCGGAAATAAAATGAGCGTGTTGGAGAGTAAGTATATATTTCAAACCAGTAATATGTATGTATATACATATGTAATTAGCGATTACCTCAAGAAAGGTTTTGTTAAAATATAATTCAAACTAATTAATATTCGAGAATATTTGATTAATCATCAATAAATGAAATTTTAACAAAATAACATCCAGAATATATAATAATTTACAAATATGAGATTGCGGCACGGAAACATATTGAATTAGTGTGTATGTATGTAGATTATTAGTATTATTAAAGCCATTTAGATAAGTTAAATACGCCTCGATGGTTTTTCAATATTATTTCTAATTATGGTGACATAAAATTATCTATATATTAAATCAGAATTATGTGCGCGAGTACGTTATCGTGCGGGTCTAAATAAAGCACAGGTCGGTATTATTTTTAAGCACTAAAATCAATAATTCGGATTGTATGTATACGTATGGCGAATTTCGGCAAACTTTAAGAAAAACTTTGGTGAGATTAAATCTTAATCCATTTCACGTTTGTATTACTAAGTCGAGTGTTTTCAGTCAAATAGTTTGAATTTACATAGAACATAATATCATTAAATGTAAATAAAATTTCTAACCATGGCGGTTAGTGGGTCATGCAATTTAATTTTTCCTGGAAAATGAGCGCATGGCTTAGAAAAATTACTCTGCAGTAGGTACATATATGTTACGCAATTTATCTTCATTATCCTAAGCGGCAATAAATTGAAGCATAATTAACTTCACCTTTACTGCTGTCGAAATTCGTCAAAGTAGCGATGGATGTCAGCTTTGATGTTTTGAATAGTTTTACGATACGCTCTCAGTAATAAGGCGTGTTTTACGATCGTTCTCAGTGATAGCAATATTAACGATTTCCTCATTTCATTAACTATAAACAAAATCGAACTGAAATAAAATATGTACACATTGTGTAGTTATACGATTTTATTTTTATGACGTGCGAAAAAGTTTTACACCTCTCATATATTATTATATATTTAGAATAACCTTACAATGGCGTTTAAGGAACGATATCGCAACAATGAAAGCTGTATACACGAAAGGATACAAGTGGCTCTGAATGTGGAGGAGTCTTGAATGAAGCGAATCGCGAAAAGTGAAGAAGTCTTGTTCGACGCTGAAAGAGACGTATGAATTGAACGAAAACCATTCAGAAATACGGACACTTCATTAGGAAAGATGTATGTATTGTCTGGAATATTCAATAAATATACATGTATAGGAATGAAAAAAAGTTCGAACACACTCAAAAATACATCATTATCGACAATGATCGATACAAGTTTTTGATGGCAGAGAGAAACTAAAAGAAACTCTTACTTATAATAGGCACTGACACATATGTATGTGTCATACGTATAACAAACACATGATAAAATTGCTACTTATACACTCACTGTTTGATCACATATAAAAGAAAGTTATAATATATTTTAAGCGCTGTACGAATACAAACAAAATATTTTAACACAACATTTTATTTATAAAAACATTTCAAATTTGTTCTACTCAGCATTAAGAGTCGCAATTCTAGAAATATCACTGTAGAGATCAAACGTGGCAAAACATTCCATTAGTTGTTAAGACGAAAAAAATCATTATGGGGAATCATAATATTAGAAAAAAAAAGTAGCATAAACGAAGAAAATAACGAGCTAAAAAAACCGAAGTTCTTATGTATTAAAATTGACATATAACCTAATTCAATGACGTATTGGTATTGAAATAGGTATAAATAAAAAGTAAGTTCATTCACAGTACATGTGTATGAAATTCATACAAAAACTAATTAATTAAATAAAAAAATGAGAGAAAAAATCAGGATAAAAAAGTATGAGACGGAGGAAACAATCGGTTTAGGGCACAAAATATCCAAATACGTGCAATTCAACGATTTCATTTATAATGTAATTTAAATTTATGATTTTTATGAAGTCATTATTAAATTTCAATTTATTGATGGATATTTCAGTAAATTGGAGACTAGTTGACACATAGCGTAATATTATTAATTAGAAATAATAAAAACCATGACAAAACGAGTGAGTTAAACAACGCGGAAACGCGGAAAGTTGAACAAACAAGACTATTTATTGGCAGTGAATGAGTTGTCACCGTCTCCAAAATTTTGAGATTCTTAAACGTGTTTATTACGATTATATGTATTTCACCATCGAATTAGCAGAAGTAATTGAAAACTCTATTGGCGGCCAAACCTCGCAAAATGGCAAAGTTTCAAAGCGATCGGAAGAGTTTTAGGAATATTGTAAAGTGATTCGAAGTCAGTTGCTTTCTTAAAATACTACGACTCCGCGACACCGACTCCACAGTCCTGATGTCTACCTTCTTTTCACTGTATTCTTAGTATCGCTTAAGTATTGCTTAGTGTTTAGTCTACAATATAATAAACAGCAAAAAACTCTAGCTCTGTATTTCGATCATTTCATAGAAAATTGTATATTTTTCACAATCGTCAACCGAGTACTAACTATGTGTACTTTTTTCGTATTAATTTATACATTGTCTACAATGCTATTTAGTAGTATTCCATTGCAGGTATGATGAGTGGGGTAAAATCGAAATAATAAAAAAAATAATGGACGTTCGGCTGTAACAGTGTCGACGTGCAGCCAAGCTCGAATCAATATTCCATTTGGGGCCACCGTGACCCGCTCTTGGGCGGCTGCAGTGGGGCTTCCATTTATGGGGGCTTTTGCCTGACCCCCGCAACACTCCCACCCCCATTGCGAAAAACGACACCCCTGCTTTTCGCCCACATTCCGTCAGTAGACGTAACCTTTGCGCTCGTTAGACCTCGAGAGAAAAAAAATCAAAATTGAATTCCACTACCGCAAACGAAAACCACCTTTGAACTAACCCTTTTAGGCGCAGCACTTCATTCAATTTATTATTCGGTAAGAAATGCATACGATTGATGGGAGGTGAGAGAGGGGTGATTCGATTTCGGGTTGGGTTAGGTTATGTTTGCACCGGAAGGTCGAGCCTTTTCAGCGTACAAAAGAGCGCAGAAATGACGAAGGGTCAAACGCGAACCATAAAAGGTCAAACGCGGGGTCGCGTCAATCCGAAATAGAAGCGACATTATGCAAAACGAACTAGTCGACTATTATAATAAAATTTATTGAGGTCGATTTTCCCAAAGGAAAAAAATTGAAGACGACAATCGGTTAAGTAATTTTTGTGAAACCTAAATCAAATAAACACGAGTTAAAGTGTAATTTGCAGCCAACAACATATCTTAGCGGTAAACGTATAATGATTTCAACTGAAAGGTTGTGGGCTCAATAAATGGCCTGGTGTTGCTGGCCAAACTTTGTATATGTAACTCCAGATCGATCGTTTCCTATCAGAGTTTGGCAATATATTGATTTCATTGTTGATACGGTTCCAAACAAATTAGCAACATCATATTTGACAACATTAATGTTATATCTTTTAATAATAATGTTATAAATTTATATACAGTATGTACAAATTTGACCATAGCTGTCGCCTTGGGGCAAAACCCTTAATGACAAAATGGTAAATATAAATTAAAAAAATAAAATAAAATAATCATACACATATGTAAGTCTTCTCCCGTTGTTTAAAACAAAAACAAAGAAATAATAAAATACGTGCATTCACATATATTCTATCGAGAGAAATATCATATAATAAGCAATAGTATCGCAGATAGTAAAAAGTTAAATTTTAATCGAACAATTAAAAACTGTACCAAAATTTATGATTCTAGTTAATTTTCCACCAGATTCGTCTACGTGAGAACATCGCTAACATATCAAGCCGAAACAGTGATTACTAGAGACTATTTATTCATTCATCAAATGTGCAAGGTTTATGTATGTACTACTTATATTTGAAGTTGCCATTTTGGGGAGCGATCAATCAACGTCGGTTTGTAATTTTTTTAAAACCGGATTAGCGATCGTTTCGGCTCCCAAAACTTTCTCGATAATACGCAGAGCGTGGCGGATGGCTAAAACGAAACTATGAACTTGTCGATAGAGATAAAGAAACTCCAATGAAGCGAGTATAAACAGCTTTTTTTTTCATACGTGCATTAAGTTTCATATTCGAAAGTAAAAGTTTAATTATTTAACAATTAATCAACATCTTATTCAATCGGCTTAATGTTAAAACGAGAATATCAAATGTTGTATAATGTTGGCACCTTTTCAAAGCGATTTATTGCAGACGACATGATAAATTATACGAGTGTACTTAAAAACGTAATTGAATAAATAAAAACATACCTTTATTTAAAAATTGAATTGTACAAATATAAAATGCGATAAGATTAGAAGGAATTCAATTGAACGTATTATTGTTAATATAATCAATGGAAGTTTTGTTTCGAATATTGTATATACCTATACATAAATCAATATTATTTAGATATCACAAAGTGTGGTGACGGTTAGAATTCGAGATCAAATATTCGATTGGATTCTTGTTTTGTTTGAGGATAATAATGTACTTTGAAGAGGATGCTGTCCGGAAAACCCAAGTCCGAAGTATCGAAGGTAACCAGGGAATTTCAACGTTGTATGTACATATGTATGTACTGCATAAAACAATATAAACATCGGGAGATTGTTGTTTGTAAGCATCATAGTGAACAGGATTAACCGATGAATTCTAGCCGGTGCAACTTCAACATAAATGAAAAGTTTGAATTTAATAGATTTAAATTTAAGCAAAGAAAAATAATTTCATCATTCGATTAATAAGTATATTTAAGTGCACACGTGTAGAATATTTGTATAAAGTTACTATCAAACGAAGATGTTGCGTGACATTTCAACGACAGCGTAACTTTATTATCATATTAAGGAATCGTTTCGGTGGGGAAACTTCTTTTATACGATTCAAAGCGAACCCGGGAGAGAATTTAGCCAAAAACTATAAAAAAGGGCGTTGAAGTTGAATGCGACCCTTACTCTCCAGGGTTAGGACATAAAAATAAAATTCTTAGATTTATTCAACCCGAAAAATTTTCGATAGTGCCCAAAAAGATTCTAGGGAAAATAAGATTTAATCATTCTGTAGATAGTATTAAAATGAGATAGAAACCGTAATTTCAATAATGAATGTTTTAATCATGTAGGGCAGATTAAAGAGTTAATTAATTTAACACTAAACGTGTACATTGAAAGGAAACGACTGAAATGGAGGGGAAAATGGAAAAACACACTGCTTCTGAGGATCGATCAATAAACGACCGGAAAACTCGAGTAGCATAAGTGTGACGCGTATTTTCGAGTCTTTCGTTCGTACTTCAGAGGTCAAATAAAGCTCAGTGCAAACTTTTTAAAAATGCGAATAAAATGTCATCGCGTATAATACTTACTGGCTCGTTTCTAAAGTTTCACGGTCCGCTTATGTTTGGCGAGCGAATGAAAAAATTCACGGTCTTTCGGACTGTCAAATTACTCACCTGAAACAAAAGGAGAATTCCCATCAAAAATGTTGAACGAAACAGATAAAAATAAAAGAAGGAAGAAGGAAAGTCCAAAGGAAAAAAAGTACACTTGTAGCTTGGATTACTTTTGACGCAACAATGTATCACTTTAAGCGTAATTTCAACGCAGAATAAAATGAAAAGAAAAATTTAAATTTTATAAAGTACGACGTAGATATGTATGTATATACAAATTGCGCAATACATTTTCCCATTGGAAACTAATATCAAAACTGACAATGAAAAGTCTGAATATACATTTTAAAGAAACAACAGACGGAAAGTACACAGTGAAAATTAATTAATCCAGAATATAAAAACGGTTTGCTATTTCTGATTAAAAAGTCACTTTTACATCCAAATATTTCAGTATTCACACTTGTACATAGTACATACATATGTACATAAAACAAGCCTGAAGAAAAAGATTTTCAAACAATGCGTTTTGCCAGTGACGATGTATGAATGTGAAACTAGGACATCGAACGCCAAATTCCAATACAAAAAAGTATGGAATGCTGTATGCTGAGGATTTGAAACGGAATACTGTCTGCTTGGCATAACGAGGTATGGAACGCTGTCTGCTCAGCATAACGAGGAAAGACAGGAAGCGGAATACGTGGGTGAAAAGTATGACATAGTAGACAGAGAAGAGATGGCAATGGGCGGGCCACGTAGCTAGAAGAATGAACGAAAGGTGGACAGAAGAAGTGCTAGAATGGTACCCGAGAGAATGCAAAAGGGTAAAAGAAAGACCGCCGGGAAATTAGGAAAATCTGTGGGATGAGAATGAATGAGAGTTTCACAAAAACAGTGACGAGTGGAGAGGTCTTCATCCAGCAGTGGATGGTGAGCGGCTGTAGGTGAAGATGACATAAAAAAACCATATTCAAAAATAGATGATTGTTTTCAATCTTATGATTGTTTTGTTTGCCTTATATATATATATATATATATATATATATATATATATATATATATATATATATATATATATATATATATATATATATATATATATATATATATATATATATATAAAATCGCTAAACGTCAGGCGGTACGAGTTCACCCGAGAAGCAGCAATTTACCCAGCACAAGATTAACTAGTAAAGTTACGCTTCCACGACTTTTCCCTTTTTTATCTAATTTGTTGACATCGTCAGCCTCTCTGGACGATTTAATTATTTCCTGTTTTTTTCTTATTTCATTTCCCCTCCTGAGCAGCATCTCCTACAGTCAAAACGTAGCAAAATGCTCAATTTCCTAGTGCGCCACGTCGTCGACGAAGTTCTCCCGGCCGCGACCATCGCGCATCGTTGGTAATCATTTCCACAATCCAACTAACGAGCAATGCTCGGTTGTTGCTGCTGGTTTTCACGGTTGCTGATTTTTCTACAGCCAAAGCCCCTATCGCCGATTTCCGCAGTGCGCGATCGGGACCGTCGGAGACGATTAATAAAATTTCAATCTGGGCCATTGACCATACCGTATACCTACTTCCGGAAATCTTCGAACAATTGAAAATTACTCCGCATTGCTTCGAACACGCATACAATATCAATCATACCATTTGTCAAGGACACGAATGTGACCTCAAATCGAGACGAGTGTGCCTTGAAGCTGGTCTAATAACATCCTATCATCAAAATAAGAGACGCTTCAATTGTATAAACAAAAGTGAGGTGCCTGAACTAAACTATTAATGATTAAACATATGTATGTATGGCCTATCAAAATTTATGGAGTGTGTTACAGTCTAAGTATTCCCTCCGGTTCATCCACGAGCATACTAGTTTGTTCATACGCGAACTATTGATTTTATTTTTTTAATTGCAACAGTTAAAAGCTTCAAATAGACTCACCAGATATCGTATGAAACTTTTAACTGTCAAAACTTTTGAGCTGTAGAAACATTTAAAGGGGAAATCTTATTGAAACCATATTACAACGTTGTTATAATTCCCATTTTCGCTCATTAAAAAAATATTGCAACCCAGGGTAAGCATATATATGTACATAGAGGATGGAATAAAAGATTGAGAATACTTTAAATTATGCCTAACTAGTTCGTTTTTCATTTTGTTCTTTTGTGTACACTAAAACCGGAAACCGCATTACAACGTGGTGATAATTCCTATTTTCGCTGATTTAAAAAATACTTCAACCAAGAGTTAGAATATATACAAAGAGGAGGGGGTAAACGATTGATAATATTTAAACTTCCGCCGAATAGTTTATACATGAATAGATTGGTTCGTGTATGAATAAACTAGTGTGTTCATAAACGAACAAAATTTACAATTGGACTGTAACATACATATACATACATATGTACATATTTACTAATACCATAATCATAATGACAGTTTAAATAAAAAATATTATACTATTCATATTATAAGAAAAAAAAGAATTAAAACAATAGAAGAAAATTCAAAAAATAGTAAACTACGACTCCTTTTTGGCAGGTCTTCACAAAATGTATTTACTTACTTTTTATTTCATATAATGATATATGTAGGTAAAGTGTAAAAAAAAAAACGATTAAATATTGCGCCATGATAATAAATATACATACATATACACACCGTTTACGCAATATCGTTCAAACGAAAATGATCAAATTATATAGAATGGTCACAAATACATAGCCTCGGTAAATAGCAGTAAAATTTATTACTATCTTTGAGATGCGCCATAGAATTAAATTTCAAAACAATTTTGATACGAAAGTACACGGTAGACGTAACGAGCAATAAAAAAAAAACAACAAAAAAATGCAATTATCGCGGGTAACGCGATGAATAAATTATTCACGTGGGTTAGGTACACTGGTGACGAGATGACGTAAACGGAAAATTTGAATACATTTCTTTATTGCGTATGTATAATGATTTTTAGGATAGAAACTGTGTCAAAGATTAACAACGTGACGCAAGGCGAATTTCGTTCGGTTCATACACCCAGCCAGCGATTCTCAATATTTCACGTGAAATGAAATTGGCGTATCGCGTGCTGTAAGCCGTTATCGAATTGGGTTGACGTTTAGCATCGAACTCGCGTTCTCATTGAATACGTTCAAATTAATAAAATCCAACTAAGTATTACAATTCATTTTGTACATATACAAAGACTAGTCAAATCGCAGAAAAATTGACTGACTGACTGACACACTGACAATAAATTTGACAACAAGTATAATATAATAAAGTAATTCTAAGACTATTGTGCTTCATTCAATTTAATGGCCGCAATTCCATAAACAGCGAACTAAAAGTCGTTAACGGAAAGAAAAGCTACATTCGAAGCCATTCGAGAAAGAGTACGGGAACGCACCGATCACCGATCTCATACGCGGCAATCACAATTTTCAATTTTGTTTATGCGTCTCCATTTATGATTCTCTCAAATGGGATAATTGAAGTTGGCGAGTGAATCATGACTTCAAATTACGACCGTACTGACACAAATAAATTAATTATGAGTGGCGGACGAATCGTAAAGTCGAGTTGACCGATCGACTTCTTAAACAATTGCCTCAATTCAAAGTGAAGAAAAACACGTGAGACGCATAACGTAGACCTAACACGTAATGAAATCAAATAAATAAAATTTGAATGATTTCCACTTACGACGGCCATTTTTAGCACTCAATCGATACTTGAAAAAATGAATTAGAGAATCTTACGAGTGTTTATATTATACTACTGGGACAAGTTCAAACGCGCCGGTCGTACAATTGTACTGTTGACTAATTGATTTATATTCGAGTGTCAAAACTGTTTGAGAAACTTGGCAACTGTGAAATTACCGATACGAAGTGGATGATCTCAACCCGCAATCACCGATCTACATACATATTTATTTGAACGAAGTGATGACCGCTTCACGTACTTGTGTCAATACGTCTATACAAATATACAGGTATTGAAAATACGAAATGCGGGTATTTTTAGAAGTTAGGTAATTTATTGAGGCGAAGATAAATCACCAAAATGATTGAATCACGATTAAGTCATATTTTTCATATAATCGATATTTATGTAAGAAGTTAGTGAAGATTTAAGATATTTTACACTCGATATATGTATGCATGTATGAATATATGTGTTTAGTAATTATATATATTTAGAGTAAATTATAGACATGCTCAGTAGAAAAGAAAAATAAATAATGAGACGTATAAAGTTAGGATGGAGTGCATTTGGACGGATGAGCGAAGTTTTTAAATTAAAAAAAATACCACTTTGCCTGAAGAAAAAGATCAATGTTTTTACCAGTGATGAAATATGGATATGAAACTTAGATATTGAACGCCAAAATGCTAAGTAAAATGCACTCAAAAAAGTATGAACCGCTGTATGTTCAGCATAACGAAGGAAGATAGAAAACGGAATACGTGGGTGAGAAGTATGACAAGGGAAACTGATCTATAGTAGAGGGAGTGAAGAGATTGAAATAGCAATATGCGGGTGATGAAGCTAGAAGAATGCACAAAAGAAGGGCTAGAATGGTACCCAAGACAATATAAAAGAGTGAAATGAAGGCTGCAATGGAGAGGATGGATGAAATGTTGAAAAATATGGTTGAGAGTTGCGCAAAGCAGGGATGAATGGAAGAGTGTTGAAGAGGTCTTCATCCAACAGTGGATGGTAAATGAAGATGATAATATGTATATGTGTATTAGGGTTTCTGACCCGGGTCGACCCGGGACAGACATTCCCGGGAATTTAAGAAATTTTTGTTGTCCCGTGTCCCGGGAATTCTTATCTCGAATCCCGGGAATTTGATTTAGAAAAATCTTGGGAATATACAACATTTTCAAGACTGCACGAAGGGAAATCATAAATCAAATACACAAAAAATTGTAAGATATTCAAAAAGGTTTGTTGTTTAGCAGTAAGTACAGCACATTCCCTGAACATGGAAATTTTATGAGCATAATGTTTCTGTGCGTTTGGCCAAAATCGTTTCTTGTAATTCTACTTTTGGAAAATCTCAATACCGAAGGACTTGACCTTACCGATGAATTATTCCGAGAATTGAAAATTAAAATCGAAGAAAGAAGAAGCCTAAAACTGATTTTTTTAACACAAATTTTTAATAATTCTAAATTTAAACCGAACAAAACATTCTTTAAATGTTTTAATAAAAGCGAATGTAGGTCCTACGGTGAAACTATTATGAAGCGAGTATATCCTTCTTGTATTGACGATTCCACAATGGAGGAAACTCTTTTAGATTCGGATGAAGATGAAACAATTGTGTATGACGATGAATGAAGAATTAAATAAGGAGTTATAAAAGACAAAAATATAAAAAATAACGTAAATGAAAATAACCTCGACTTAAATGCTGACAGGAAAAAGCCGATAATTTGAAAAAATTGTTTTCGTCCCTTTAAACAGTAAAACCAACTTCGAGCAAAACTGAAAGAGTTTTTTCCATTGCTGGAAATTTTGTACCAAATCTAGAAATAGGCTTTCGGAATCTCATTTAAATATTTTAGTATTTTTATTATAGAAGCTACTTTAAATAAGTTTACTTTTACAATTACATTTTTTCCAGTTAATAGATATATTATGTATTGTTTACTTTTTTATATTTTGGAAATAAATAAAAAAAAAATTTAATTATAAAAAATATATTAAATTGAAAAAAAAAAGATTTTTTGACTTCTGTCCCGGGATCCCGGGAATCCCGGGAATGATCCCGGGCTCCATCCCGTGTCCCGGGAATTGAAAAAGTCCGGGAATACAGAAACCCTAGTGTGTATGTGCAAATAAAGTAACGAACCCAGTTAAGGCGAATGTCGATGGAGAATTTCAACAATTCTTAATGTGGAATATCTCCCACTAATCTGTTCATGGAAAAGTGTGAATCAAATACCTGGTTATTATATATAAATCATTTTGTTATAAAATATTTTATTCTGATTTATTTGTCAAAAAGTGAAGGAATCGCATGCCCATCACCAAAGAATAAAGTGGTCATCACTTTTTTTTACGAATTTAATATATGTACATATGTATATGTAATACATTGAACGAGTCTAATATAATATGTACATTGAACTTACAGGATCCCAAAATACTTCTAAATGAAGCTGAAATCTGGGCCTTTTTCAGATATTATTTTATTTAAACAAAAAAATTGACGCGTCGTGATTTTTCCGAAATTTTAACGTTTCAAATGTCCCAAATTACTCCCATCATCCACTATTTATCAAATTTTGCGAACGAATAGTTTAGAAATGAAGTCCAGAAGTTTGACATTTGTTCGATATTTGAAATTATTCGAAGCTGGGTCAATTAAGGAGAACCTTACTATGTACATATAATGTCAGGTTTATCGCTTGAACAGCGTGGAAAAATACTACATAAGTAACAATGATACAATGAGCGAGAGACAGCCGGCCAAACTTTAACTACAGTAAGCGCCGTGATAAAGTTTTCAGCGCCGAGGAAATTGCCGTATAAAAATTATGACGAGAAAATTTTGCACGTTTGAACCGCGCTCGTAAAATATTCCGACATCTTCGAAAATTACTCCGTCTTCGTAATGTTCGACGGTTACGGTTTCTCGTATAAAAATGTCGATTATTTCACCGTCGAACGATTTTTACGCCATCTTTGCTTTCGCACTGTGACACAAATCTCTGAGACATCGTAACAAAAACATTACGAAAATTGCGGAAAAGCTTTTAGTTAACTTTTGAAAATGGTGACATTGAAATACTCACTACCAAATACAACTGTTGTATCTAAAAAACAAAATTTATATTTTATATTGAAAATTTATACGGACATCTATGTCTAGCTATTAAAACTATCGACAGATTGACATCCACGCCAACTATAAAATCTGTATTATATTAAAAGTATAAATTTTGTATACTTCCTCTTATATTATATGTATTTACGTTCCTTTGATGAGAAATGAAATGCTCGAATTCAAATCAAATGATGACAGGATGAAAAGCGGATCTGAGAAGGAAATGAGAAAAGCACCATAATATCATACAACCCCTCTTCTAATACTATATAAAATATTTGTAAGAAAACTTTTTTTTTAACATTAAATTTCATTTAATATTATAATGCGATGTACAATATGTTCTTATGATCAAATTCAAAATTATAAATTAATAATAGACTCATTCAAAGTTCGTTTTGTAAGAGCGTTAATAATTAAACACTGCGGAAACACAATGTATTATTAAAATTTCCATTCACATTCCTCAGCACCATAAGATACAATATTTACACCGACGTACGAAGAAGATTCGGTCTACTACTTTGAATAATGATCGTTAATTTAAACCCAACAAATATAATATTACAGACCGAATGAAAAACAATATGGAAATTATAATTTAATAGGGTTATTAAAACATTATTAAATGCGGAATATTTAATTATTTAAATTTTTGTCGACGAGCACTTGTACAAATTATGGAAAATAATTCGATTCATTTTTATGTGGTGCGTATTATAATCGAATTCGCTTTTCTGCTTGGTATGCAGGTGGACCGGACCGTAAGCGTGGGAGGAAAACCTTTCAAATTTCCGTCGGAAAAACGGCGTTTTATACGCAGAAGCGTTTTCCTTAATTTTTCCAAAACGCAATTAAAATGAAACCGAAATCTACAGACTTGTCGCCCAACGTTTATATGTATAATCGAGGAAAAATAATTGTCGAAATATTTATTCACTGAAGAAATACATGATTATTTTTTCGTTTGAAAAAATATGCAGGTGTTTCCGTATTTATTCAAAGAATTGCTTCGCATAAATTGCGCATATTATATTTGGGTAAAAATGGAAACGATAGACCAACATAAAATATTATATATACGAACATCTTTCATATTGAATATTTAGTGAAAAAAAATACAGGAACATATTTTCACTTTTATTTTATTTTACAACCAATTTTTACGTTTTGGATTTTTTCTCGACAAACTTTTGTTTTTTCTACAGAATATCTTAATATAGGAATGTTCAAATTGAAAAGCTTCGCCGTATGATGCGGTATTTTAACATCGTTGTTAAAATTTTCATTGGTTTGATATTTTTGATTTTTAAATGCTTTTTATTATTAATAAATTATGTTCACAATACATTATTATATCTATTTTAATAGCTACTGATCTACTGATCATATTCTATTATACAATTTTATTTTATTTGGTTAGTAATCATAGTATTATATTATTATAATTTAAATGTACAGCATAATAGAAAAAAGAGCTCAAAAACCTATTTACAATTCTAAATATACCTATTTTAGTTTCGAAATATACCTATGTATAGTAAAACACATGATCAAATGAATAGCTTTCGCACAAGCTCAAAATAGGATATTATGAAAACACACTCATTCGTTCCTCGTTTTGAAACTCCCATTTCAAGTATAAAAGTAAACCAACCTTCAGTTGAGAGGAAGGACGCTCATTTAATAAGTAGAATTTTAATTACCATAAAGACAAATATGTATCACATCTAAAAATGTAAGCATTATTCGAAAAACCAGACAAAGTAATCCTCGAAAAGGTCAACCGAGTCAATCTCATTTAATTAATTAAAAATTAAATGAATACCTACAAATTCTACGTGGAAAATTTAATAATAACGTTTCATGTCGCCTAAATCAAAACCCTTCATCTTAAAATGAAACGGGGAAAAGGAGGGATTGAAAATGCGAAGAATGCTCTCGATTGTTCGATACAATTTTCACATTTTCGACTGAAGCGTTGAAAATAATAACATTAAACGGCGAATTAATAATATTGTTACGAATGCGAACAAATACACATTATTACAATTTATATATAGACATACGTACATAAGTGAGTGTTTGGCCATCGATTTTATAAGGAATTGATATCTCGATGCGAAAATAGCGTAGAGAAAATCCGAACGGAAAATTGAAATATTTCTGCGGAAAGATCTATGCATCGAACGAAGGTCACGAGGATTTATTTGTTTGCTTTATGTCCTTCGTAAAAAATCACTTAATATTCCGAATCGATTTGTTCCATGAAAATAGAAGCGCTTAGCGTAACATATGGATACATACTACATATGTACATATGTATGTGTAAACGCCTCCGCTCAATTTGCAAAGGTAACCTTTCTAAAGCTCTTATTTTAATCAATGTCGAATAATGAAAATGGTCCACACAACACGTTTAAACAATATATGTTTGTGTAATGGTTATCGTATATATAATATTTACATAAATATGTATGAATGTTTTCTACATAAGACGAATCGCAAGCCGCAGTCCTATAGGCAAATAGTTCATATATGTATATACATTCATACATATGTAAATACTATTTATTATTTATGCAAACCATTAATAATTCAAACTCTCTTAGTACACACGACATTGAAATATTTATGTACATATGAATTAAAGTCAGATTTTATAAAGAGATTAAAGAAGCTAATCTTCAGCTTTGTTAATCCGTTGCCAATCTACATACTTACATATGTATATGTACCTACATATGTATGTGTTACAGTCCAAGTGTCCCTTCAGATGTACAAAACGCCATCCATGTATTCAAAGGGGATCTTCTATGGAAATCACATGACAACGTTGCGATAATTTCTGTTTTCGGTGATTTAATAAAATATTTCAACGCACTGTAATACATACCTACATAGGGGATGGGACAAACGATTTAGAATACTTTAAATTCGTAAATAAATACGTTTTGAATTTAAATAAATAAATACGTTTGTGCATGAAAAAACTAGTTCGTTTGTCAATTTGGTCTATGCGTACACGAAAACTGGCCACATATAGAATAAGTAGTATGTATGTTTGTATGTTCATGAACTAAAGAAATGTATACACTGTAACATATACACTGTTAAGAACTACAGGAGTTGTCGATTCACATGGGCCCTTCATATACTGATTGGCCAACATACACACAGTACAATATTAATCTAAGGACTCCACGGTTAAATATTCTGAAATATATATTAATAAGTAATTCTGAATTATATGTGTATTTGTATGTGTCCGATATAAGTATATGTATGTATGTGTCCGATATATGTATTCGCCGACAATAGCACTGCGCCGATCTACTAATATGAAAATAGTAAAAGGAAAAAGAAAAAAGGCGCCAGGGCAGACGTCTGCCGCCCACCCGATGGCCAACCCTCAACAGCAATCTTCCAGCCAACGCAAACAACAATCCATCATAACTCACCCACCCCCCAATCATCCTCCTTCTCTTTCCGTAATTTCACCAAACCCTCCGACACCAAAATAAAGGTATTAAATTTAAGAAAACAGTCTTCGATACAACTTCGTCACTAAAATAGGTAGCTAAAAGGATATAATGTTGAAATAAATCCTCGAACAAAGCATATTGCCGAAAGCCAAAAATATAAGCACGAGAAAAATCCATTAAAAGTATTTCCCGAAAGGAGTAAAAAATTAATGTTTTTAATTCGAAAATGTAAAGTTTTCGCTTTTGGCCTTTGGCCACCTCTTAAATCTCCGCGACAATAGTATTGCTCACCACATAAATTTTATCTTTACTTATTATTGTTTCCCTTCGCAATAAATTACTGCGCAATAATATACCAAAAAAAAACTACAGTAGAAATATATCAACAATTAGTAAGCGAAATGTAGAAAAATATAATACAATTACATTAATATGCCAACTTAATTAATGGTACATCATTTGCATAAATGAGACGTGGAAATCGGAATCACAGAAATGCGTACGTATGAAGGTGCCGTCGTATAAATTACTGGAGGTTTATCTAAATGAATTCTTTGTTTTCATCTAAAGTGTATCACACCTTAAATATCCAGAAAGTTGTTCAGACACAATGGCGACGACATTGTGAATAATCCGATCTACAAAATCTCCAAAATTAACAAAACTATAAAATAATTCCACTAAATATAATTCGAAAAAAATGCGCTTACGCGAATTTCAACGCAGCGCGTCATTTATCACAAGGGCTGTCATCTTTACAAACAGTGTCCATCCCCTACAATCAACAAACTCAATATTAGCCGCCTCATAAATTATATAAGGCCATCGATGTCACCATAAAGACATCCACGCCCATGTCACGATATAATAATAATACCAATTGAATTTTTCGTGCATATTAAATGCTAGCAATTGCGTCGCTTTTTAATAAAATATACGGAGCGAACAATGGCCGATGAAATGAGAGCGCAGTACTATCAAAAAAAACGAAATGAAAAGTCAACAGGATGAATGTTTTAAAAGGCGGCGACTTTCGAATGCGTCGTCATTTGAAAAACAAATTAAAATGTACTTAAAAACCGCGTCACAGAAATAATGGCGATTTTTGCATGTTAAATTTGAAATAATAATAAAAACGCAAGTAAACGAACAAAGCGTATCTACGCCGTCATAAATAATAAAACGAAAGGCGAGGATTTATTATAAAATCGTGGTTACCGAAGAGGGGGACCGATAAGGGTTTACACGCCCAGTGAGAAAATATCGGAAAAAGAAGTAAACAATGGAAGTCGATACCGTAAGACAATATCGGATATTAAATCTAATCAAAAATATCAACATAAACTATTATATTATTTATTTTTTAAACGCACAAAAAGAGGCTTTCAATAAAATATAGCATCATTCAAAAACATAAACATATATGTATGTATATATCTACATATGTACATACATTCGCATACATACATATATTAAAAGAAGATAGTTAAAATACATATATTATAAGACGGAGTCTGAATCCAGACTCATGCCAAAATATTCAATCAAACCACTATACGCATTGCCATACCTAATCAATCTAGAGATGATAGAATGGAGTTAATAACTACCATAAGATCAATTATAATTTGAAAATAACGGTAGAGATCGAATAAAGGGAACAGGAGCTTTTAATTGGAAAACAGATTCAAATATAGAAGGACAATCAACAAGATGATTGACAATTCTATAAATACTCAATTATCAACCAGCGGCATATATATGTAAGTGTTTAGCGTGTAATGCTTTCAACCGATTGATCATGAGTTCACTCCCTGGCCCGGTGTTGCTGGTTAGACCTCGGATATGTGACTCCAGGTTGATCGTTTCCTATCAGAGTTTGTACAATCTATCTGTTCCAAACTGTTCCAAAAAAATGTCAATCTTGACCTACATGTATTTCCCAAATTATGAGAAGTTTCTCCGAAGTTCAATGAATTAATACCCAAGCACTTATGCGTTTATATTCGTACATATAAGGGGAGCTAATCTCCATTTCCATGAAACATGCAAGTTTACGGTAGGTAAGCATGTTTCAAGAATAGGCAATACACATTCACCAAAAGTTACATTTTGAAACAGCTTTGAAGTTGTACGAGCAGTTAAAAACTATCGAATATCATCAGTAGAGGTAGGATAGTCACAGTGCTATCCATTGTTCGGCAAACCTTTAACAATGCATTTACAACCTTTGAACAATACACGGCCCCCTCAGACTCCGGTGACTAATCATCAGTCAACAAAAATCACGGCCGAAAAAAAAATTCACCTAGCGTAAAAAGTATAAATAGGTGCAGGACCGCCGAGAGGAATTCTGGGCCCTGGAAAAATAATTCCATACTCTTATAGATATATTTTTAATATGTGAAAAATCTATCAGAACTATTAGAAAAATACCTATATGTTAAATGCTATTTTTTTAAATAATCGAATAAGAGAGTATGATATAACAGGTACGATTTCACATGGACACAAAGAATGCGCGGATCGAAAAATAATTGACATTTAGCATTAAAGAAATATGTATATGTATTTTCAAGTAGAATAATATAAAATATCAATATCGATCAGTCGAACGGGGCCCCTCGAGTAGTCAGGGCCCTGGAACTTTAACCCCAGTTTCCCCCCCCCCCTCTTTGCGGCCCAGCATAGATGAAAATCTCAATGACCTTTCAGTATTCGTTTGAACGCACTGATTGAGCTGTAGTCGAAAAATAATAAGAAAAACTGGACCAAGTCGGAAGTGTGCAACCTTTTTCTATCAACGAGTGTAGGCACGAGAGTCGGTCACGCACTTGCATCGTTTTGACTGCCGGCTCGCGACATGATGGCCATTATTATGTCAGTGTCCCATTGTCAGAATGGCCATTGTTCGCGGTCAAGTGGTCTTCAGTATCATCACAATGGACCCAGCACCGCAATGACAAGCCAATTCATTTCATTTTTACAAAAAAAAAAAAAAATAAATAAAACACACATACCGTACATACACAGGAGAGCCGCGGGACGTATTCAAAACGGTAATATTTCAATGTAAATTGATAATGAGAGTAATTTAAAGTGATCGGTTAGTTTGT
The DNA here is from genome assembly GCF_051622035.1 of Arctopsyche grandis. Classification (NCBI taxonomy): domain Eukaryota; kingdom Metazoa; phylum Arthropoda; class Insecta; order Trichoptera; family Hydropsychidae; genus Arctopsyche; species Arctopsyche grandis. Next base: position 18,049,137 of record NC_135360.1, read on the forward strand.
GCGTCTCTCTAATCTGCTTAAATAGAATCAGCCGGTCGGTCGAATCAGCCGGTCGGTACAGAGTGAGCGTAAAAGATAAACCCTCGGTTAGGGATTAACTATTTCAATTAAATCTTTGATGTAAATTGCGTATCGCGCTCATGCTATATTGTACGGCTATAATTCAATCGACCGAATTGATCGTTTGAAAGGATCACTAGTATGTACTAGTCAGTGTACGTACAAATCGATATATACATAATACATACATAAGACGCAAATCATATGTATCATAAAAGCAATTGTGGTGGCCTCATGTTGAGGACTTTAAGATTCGAATTCTTTGGGAGCTTTAATAAAATTTTATACTATGTACATGTAGCATACAATTGTATATTACAATTACTATACGCATTTAGAAAGCACCAAAAATAAAATAAATACTGCATACATATATAATAAAACACTCATATTTGATATGCTGTGTTTATATTGATAAAAACGTATTAAAATATTTTAAGTGTGTAAATTTTAATATTTATTTAAAAATATTAACATTATAAAATAAAAATATTAATTTGAATGTATGACGGGACAATACAAAACCCCATTGAAATCATGAATAGTTAGTATGATATATTAGTTTTAAATGGGGATTACAATACCGTGACAACCAGTTTTGGTCCAAATTCGACCTTCAGTACTACCGGTAATACAAAATATAATAATTTCAATTTATTTGTTTTGACATTGGAAGAAAACGTCGTATCGGCTAGTTCTTATGGATTAGTTGAAGAATGTCTATATTCAACATCCTTTTTGATCTGCTATTGAAAGGACCCGCTTAGTCTAATTATCATAAATTTAAAATCAAAGATAAAGTATGCCGAAAATATTGTACTAATAGACTATTTTCGAATTGATTTACAGCTGACAAAAATTCTTCAAAACAAGGAGCACGCAAAATTAGCTTTTTTTGACAATCGTTGATCGTTAATTCGCACATTGTATAAGGACTCGACACATTACTTAAATAAAGTATTTGATTGAAATCAACCTAAATGAAATCAACTTATATGAATTATATTTTATTGGTAGATAATTAACTTTAATTGTGCTAATTGTTTAAATGAATCAAAACCGATAGATACCAGTATTACCGGTAACCGGTAGTAACAAATATCGGTATTTTTGGAATCCCTAGTTTCTATTAAAAACCTATTAAAATTAATCAGAAATAATTAAATTATTTTTTTTCCTTTTGTTATGTCTAGTAGTTAATCTTATTTGTACAACACAAAAATGATATTAAAAATACAAAACTTTCACAAAGAAAAAAGTTGATTATATTAAATACTAGCTGAACCCGGCATGCGTTGCAATGCCACAATAACGTATGCAATTCCCGTTCCCGTTCCCGTTCCCATTCTCGTTCCCGTTCCCGTTTCCGTTCCTATTTGTCGGAAAAACGCAGGCAGCGAACACATTATTTAATTATTTGTTTATTTTGCCCTAACAACGCATGTCGCGATGCGAAAACATTTGAAATTATTGCGTTGCAAAGCCACTCGCTCCCGTTTTTCCCGTTTCCGTTCCCGTTTTTTGCCGATTTTTTTTTTCACAGTAATCTTCCCGGACATGCATACAACAAATCCGGAAAGTTCCATCGTAATCGGTTCAGTGATTTAGGAGCCTATTCGTGATAGACAGACAGACAAACATTGATTTATATAAACATATATATATATATATATATATATATATATATATATATATATATATATATATATATATATATATATATATATATATATATATATATAATTGGCAGCTAATGGAGCATGAAATGATGTCGAAAATTGAACGATCACTAAAAATTGCCAAATAAACAACTAAACTAAACATACACACGAAAGTAATAAAAGAAAGGGCAATCGAATACCCTTTTTAACAAGATTTAGCACTTCAGAAGCATCAGTCAATCTCGCAGCGGGTCAGCAATAAAACGCTTAACGAGTAAACACAGACTGATTTAACTAACGAACATATCGATTAGATTGAATTACACGTATATACGAATACCCAATATAAAACACGGTTTATACGTATATCATTGATTCAATCGCTTGGTCATCCGGTAGCGTCACCGTTGTAAATTTGCTGCACTCACGGGTGCATTTTCCAACTTGAAAAACGACTTGAAGTACTTGAGCTAGGTGGTATACCTCGAGTGGAAGATTAATACGAAAGTTCAAACGATTTTATACGCTAGAATATGTACGGTAGTAGTCGTTACTGGCTGCAAATAGTGAGTGCTGGAACGATAAGTGCCATCTTGGTGACTGGTAACATAAACGGTTTCAATCGATTCCGGTAATAAAAGGACTATAAGAATTTCAGAAAGCGAGAAAATTAACGATATCTATTTTATCTGTGAATAACGCGGAGGGGTAGTACTCGATTATTTAATAATAAAAATAAGTAAATTATAGAGTGTCTGAAGCATATGGCGCTAAACTTTAACGGTTGAAATATTACGTAATTTTGAATAATAAACACCGTAAAAGGGGAAGGTCCACTGTTAATGATTTTTCGAGTGATTATTATTCAAATAAAAAATAAATAAAATCCTCTTAATTCTGAGAATTTTTCGCGTATTTATGAAAATTTTGTTTATATTTTTTTAGGTCACTAAACAGACATAATTGTTTCGAGCTTCCCCCAAGGTAGAAATAATTTGAAAATTTACATAATATTAATGTCTAAAAATCTAACAAGAATTTTAATGAGAATGTTTTTATCTAAAAAAATTTGTATATACACATAGCGATTTTGTATATACAATTTTGTATACACATGGCGATCTCGCACACGACAATCGTTGCCACGAAAATCGCAAATAAGGAATATCTGCCACCCGAACTCTCTTTAGCGTGATAGTTCGCGTTCATGTACAAGATAGTCACCGAACCACATGGAACAGAAGCATGAACCCTAACAGATGCCATGTTTAAAAGCTGCAGGCCTTTGAAATGAAAACATACAAAAGGATGCTGCGAATCTCATGGCGCATAGAACCAATGCCGACGTGCTGGCCCTGATGGGAAAACATGTCTAAGTGCCCAAAAATGTGAAAAGGCGCAAGAGTATCTTGGACATGTGATGCGGAACGATCGTAGGCCAACCCAGTTGGAGCCTTCGAATCTGGAATCGTTGAAGAATCTTCGGCAGTGGTACGGCCTCAGCATCCGAGCACTATTTTTCTATTTGCCACGATCTAGGAAGACAGGCACGTGAGGAAGAAATAAAGAGGGACAAAAAATAGTAAGTATGTATGTATGTAAGTAAGAAGATTATAAGGTATGTAATACTAAATTTTTATCATCACGATATTATAGCAAACTTCTCAACAAAAAATCAAATAAACAATAGATATTTCGATAAAATTTTAATACACAATTCAGGCAAACCCTCCTATATATTCTGCAGAATCGCTTCCTTAGTACGTTTCGAGTAACTCTACATGGAAACATAAATTGCATCATTTGTAAGGTAAAAAGTGCACGAATAACCCAGTTTTACAACTAGCGCCGAGCTCCTCCAGTACGTATAGTTTCAATTCGAAATAAAAAACGGGGCAAATGTTTCGACAGCTAGATGGGACGAAAATCCTATGCAAGCAACCATCCCCCTCGACGACCGTCCATAAAAATGTCCAAAGCGCTGAAACGTTTGCTCAAATCGTTCCCTCGACCGTATTCGTGAATGTAACTACCCTACCCCTGACACGGTGGCCCACATTGCCTCTGACTCACACACATATAGAGAACTGACTCACCGAGCCTGAAAACCACCCGACCCACCCCGCTCTGCTCCCATTCCTCTGAGTCATAAGAGAGACTCGACATCTGGACCCCTCTTTCCCTCTCCGGTTGAAATTTAACTTCCACGCGACCGCGTTTCAGCTGAACGATCGATGCCTCATCCGTGCTCTATGCTGCCGTCGCTATACATTGAAAATACACTACACGCACTGTGTACGACGTATGTACATATGTATGTTCATATGTAGATACAAATTCTCTTTCTTGCATCTCGAAGTATTGTAAGACTCTTACGTGATCCACTTACCCTTTAAGATCGCGACGCGAATATTTTTATGAAGCGAATAGAATACCATTACGTATCGAAACGTTCTACAATACATTCGGACAATTTCCACAAAGCACACGCGGGACGTTAACGTATACGCAGCTTCATATCGATAGTCTAGCGACAAAACAGACTGGCTGTTACATAAAACCATTTTTACTTTACATTTTTTTTTACCATTATATAATTTCATTGTGCGATAGTAAATCATTTATTTTTATTATTAAATTAAGCTTTTTTCATATGTGCGATTTTACTCACTGAACATACATACATACATACATACACACATATGATAAACATATGAAAAAAAAAACTAGTACCTTTTATTATTAAAAAGTTTGATTATCATTCAAATATGTACATAGCTATATAAAGTATAGTCTTATTTGAGTTATAAATAGCAACAGTAGAGCCCTCAGGAGAGTACAATGAGCCCTACATTTGCCCTTTCCAAAAAGCAAAGAAAAAATATAAAAATACAATAATGCAATAATTCAAGAATTTATATACATATTTTTTTTATTTTATTAAACCCATTTATTTTATTTTACACGACATCTATGGTCGAACAATGTATTGTAAGTATTATTCAAGGCCAATTACAAACATGGATTGAAAATCATAGAGACATCTACGGACTAATTTGTAGCATTCTACATATAAATCAGCAAATTCAAAATGCTGTAAGCTCGAATTTTGCGAGAAATAGTACAGGGTTGCCAATTTGTTGGAACCGTTTCATTGAAAATCAGAAAAATTGGCAAATCCTAATAGGAAACGATCGACCTGGAGTCACAAACCAAAGCCTGGCCAGTAGCTACTAGTGGGATATCGAACCATGAACACACTGTTCGAAAGCATATGCTAAACACAACTCCACACTGCTGGTTATTAAACGTTAAAAATTGATAATGGCAAGAAAACTAAGGAATAGAATTTTTTTCAAATGAGATCATGACATTTTGAAGAACTTAACGAGCTACTTCTGTAAAGTCATACACATAATCGACAAAAAAATATATAACAGCCAGCATCCAAGTCTTTTTACACCCGGTTTAACATACACATAAGTAAAATAAAAAAGTGGCATTGTATTTCAAAACCTAGCGCAAAAGCTTGCAGAGGACCCATTTATTCAGATTTTTTCAGCGGTCCAACCAGAGCCGGGATTAGGAAAGACGAATTGCTGCGTCAATCCGTAGATAGCACGACGAGGTAGAGTAGAAAGAAATTCTTTAAAGAGGACAAAACTCGCGGATACGCAGCATCCGAATGAAACCTCACATTCACATACTTACAAGCCATTTTGTCCCATTACGGTCGGTTTTGAAACGTGCCACTTTCACGGTCAAACAATCCCCTTTTGGGAGAAGTGCGATGTCGTCCCCTTCGAAAAACAACCCGACATAATTATATTTTACGGGGCGTCGTTTGCGCTCGCCGAACATAGTCAAAACCATCGGTTTTTATTCGGGATATATTTTTCAGCACCGTTACTGTGACCGTTAACCGTAATCGTTGTTAACGACTGAAAACGCCACACAGTAGCCGACCTACCGAATATTGACCCTCTCGATAACTGTGAACGTTAAGCTTTGAACAGTGTTTTTAAATGCGAATACGACGTCAGGTGAGCACATATTTAAATTACAACCAATATATATTTTCCCTATACACACAGTTTATTATTAACCTATAATGATTTTATGAAAATTGCAAATATATGCGGTTGAAAATTCTACATATTTACATATGTACATTAAATAAATGCCTTTCTTCCTTTTTTCCCTTTTCATTTGTTTATTTTGTATTTACCTTTTTCATTTGTTTTATATTTGTAAATTTCAATTTCTTCTTATATTTTATTTTATAACCTTTTTCCAATATTTTAATACTATAGTTTAATTATGCAATGTTCTACATATTTTGTCATGTTATAGCCTTTATTCTTTTCTTATTCATTTGTTTTCCTTGTATTTATCTTTTTCATTTTTTTTTATAATCTTTGTAAAAATCCGTTATTGGACTCGGATGTTACATATATTATATATTTACTATTTGTTTTTTATACATATCTATGTACATCCTGTTGTCTGTTTATTTTTCAATAAATAAAATAAATAAAATGCCATCTGTGTAGTGAAAATTGAGTTACTGAGAGTTCAAAGGCGTAAATTGTATGCATTTTCACAAACAGCAAGTGCATTATGAAGATCGTTCCTAATGAAATGCAAAAGCCACGACACATGAATGCGTTCTTAAATTTTGACCTAAAACTTTACCCGCTTGTGCACTGAAAACATTAAATTCGCCCATTAGTAGAATTACTACCAGCGCAGTTACCGAGCGTGTGACTCACTCGTAAATTCGCAATAAACTTACCTTATATACCACATAAAAACACTGTGTAACTGTGCTTACAATATTAAATAAGAAATTTCCTAAATGTACTCAAAAATAGATGCATAATCATCATCATTGTTTACAGTCATTGACCATCCATTGTTGGATGAAGGCCACTAATTCGTCTTTGCTTTGCGAAACTCTCATTCATTTCACCCCAGACAATTTTTCTAATTTCATCCAACCATCTATTCTCTCGGGTATCATTCCAGCACTTCTGTAATCCGCCATTGCTCTCTTTACTCTCTCCACTATTATATTTATATATTTTTATACAATAGTGACTTTACAGATTAGCTCCAAGATTAGCAGATTATGACTTTACAGATTAGCTCCAAGTCGTCATTATGGCTATCAACTACCCTTGTCATATTTCTCATCCACGTATTCGTTATGAAAAAAATAGATACATACATATGTATTGGCATATAAAAAAACGTATTTTTAACGCCAGCCATAGGTCTTTGAGCTTTTTTTTCTATTGTGCTTTACACTTACATAAATACTATAAATACTATAACGCAGATATTGGGTGATTAGCTCCCATCAACCACTGGTTTACTAGTGCTGTTCACCTCATCTCGCGTTCGTGCAAAAAGGCCTCAGCGTATAAACGTGCCAATAAGGTCTCGGAACTCATCAAACAATTAACTTTTTAAGCGGAGAGTACCCGATGGGTATAAATAATAGGCATTTTTGGTTCATGCTTCATTCAGAGATGGAAGGCCAACGGATAAAGAACAATAAACTCCTACTACCAACTGCTGCGTCTTTCAATCCGATCTCGGAAATCCCTCTACGCGTTCACGCTATAATACTAACAAAAAAAATTGCAAAATGGATAATGGTCGGTAGATCAGTAACTATTATAATAGATATAACATGTATTGTGAACATACTTTAAAAAATAAAAAAAAATTTAGAAAAACATCATTGTCATCATTTTGTAGACAGTTTCCTCTTAATTTTTGGAGATGACAAAAAGGTGAGATAACAAGGTGATCATAAATCCACGGACATAATCAACGTTTACTTAAAACTCGAGCAATTTTGTACAAAGCTTCCGGTAAACGGATAATACGAATGTCCGTGCTGGCAACGGATACCATAAATTGCATCTGAATATCGGAATAAAACTATGAAAAGCGAACCTACAGTCATAAAAGTGCTTTTGCGTAAATCTTGAAATGCCAATAAACAATTTACAAATCGCGTAAAAACATTATATGCGGTCACAACATTGTGTACTCGGGATGACGATAAAATTGAATGAGTCTTTTGACCTTTATTTGAGAATTGACCACCAGATCAAAGTGAACCAAATGTTCATCCGGAATTCAACTGTAAAACAAACATGTTTCATCAATCGATTTCATGAAATTTATATCGAATGCCCCACGTTCGAATAATTTTCGTTCATATGTACCTGCATATGTATGTATGTACATATGTTCTACGTACATACAAACATGCAAGCTTTAATTTTAAAATTTATACGCGTTTTTCGTTTGCCCAACTACGTGCTTTCATATTCACGAGTATCCTACTATCCATTAAAAATTGCTTACAACGAACAGAAAAGGCCATCAAGTATGCTCACGTATGTAAGTTAACAAACAAGAACTTGAACGCCAGAGCGGAAAACTTTCGGAAAAAACCACCTGAAACGCCACAAAACAAATATCGCATGTGCAACTTTTATAATGAATACAAATTTCGTCGAAAATATATGCCGTATCATTTGAAAAGAAAATATTTCACGTAGTTAGCAAAAGTAGTTATACAAACCAAAAGTGTTGAATGCCAAATTCAGGTCGAAATTTAAATATTAACTAAATTATATTATACACGGGAATTTGTGTCGGAAAATAAATGCCAGCATAAGAATAAATTCCATAGACTTGTAAAACGTATACCTTCAGCGTTCTGTAAGGCAAATTTTATTAATTCAAATCACAAACATCATAAATTAATTCGCCGAAAAAATATATACAAAATTTACGTGACCAAAGAATAATATCATTTCGGAGGTGAAAAAAGCCATTCCTGTCGAGAGTTGGGTCAAGGCTTTCGGGAGAATTGCACATATCAACATTTACGTACACACGTACATACATACATTCATACAACTACGATGATGTAATGTATACTATCAGAAATGTTGTATAACTGCTGAAATTATACCTACGCATGAGGATGAAAAAAAAAGAAAGCGAAACATAATACGATCTCGTAATGGAAGTAATCTGTACGAAACGAATGGAACAGAAAACGGTAACCAAATAATTTATACGATCCGTTGAAAGCTTTTCCGTAAGACAATTCCAAATACAATATAAAGCACACCCGCACACACAAATTACACATATAAAGAAAAGGCACTTTAATAACTTCACGTGTGGTCATTTTTAAGACAATGTCTAAAATCAAGGCATTTATTTCGTCCCATCATAATATGTATATATGTACATACAAAAGTATAAATAACCGTACAATAATAAACATACATACATATATTAAAACGAAAGCATGTATGTTTTTTATCTAGATATATGGAGACTTCAAAAAATAAATATTTCAATTATCAGAAGTTCAAAAGAATGCAGGAGATCATACGACTCGAAGAAAATACTACACATAGTCGAAGGCAGATATACATAGCACATACATACATACATATATGTACACATGCTCATATATACTTGGATGGCTGGGAATGTCGCGGGGATGGTGTGAGTCATGGTGGAATTGACCACGAGGGCTGTGTATTCTAAAACCGCTAGCAACAATAGCCTTGAGTATCTTTCATATATGAATTAATTTCCAAAACCACCTGTTAAAATATCAACCAGCACAACACTAGTACATACATACATAGTTTGGATTAACCGAATCATCAACTCATCAACCGAAGAGCATAATAATATGCACATATGTAAGTGTATAAGCCGATACTAATTTATGATAATCAATGTTGGATTATTCACGTCAACAAAATCTTGACGACTGTACCAAAACTTGAGGAAACACAAACCAGTCGATTCATATTTTTAAGTGGCAAAGACAATAGAACCCAGACTTGAATAAGATAAGTGAAGTGAAGATACATATAAATAAGTCATTCTATAACAATTCAAAGAATTGAACAAACTTTGCTGGAATGTTTCCACATTAGAGAGCCGTCTGAAAGTAAATTTCAATCCATCCCAGAAATAACAGAAAATTTGAAAAGTACCAGCCCATAATAGTCAATTACACGTCAAACCACATCTACTATCGAAAAGAATCATTAGAATTATTAATAAAAACTTAAATTATAATACACTAGTGGTTTTACCCGGCTTTGCTCGGTATTTGTAATATAAACCGCTTAAAAATGGCCAATCTCATAGTAAAAAATTTATTTGAATAGTTTTGTTTTATTCAAATTTATTTGAATATTCATTTGTTTTTGTTTTATTAAATTTAAGGTCACGGATTCGCCCCCAATTCGGCCTTCGCCCCCGGCATCCCCCGGGCCTTCGCCCCTGGCACCCCCCTGGGCCTTCGCCCCCGGTGCGACCCAGGGGCGAAGGCCCGTTCCCCGTCCCCACGTTGTTTACAACAATACATATACATATACAAAGTCTCAAATATACAAAGAAATTATATTATATATTAGATTATATTTCATATTTTCCTTTCAAGAACAAAAAACGAGACTTGTTTTCCATTTGAAACTATTAAAAATACATATATCTATATGTATATCAGTTTGGTATCAGTTTCAGTTCACTAAGTAATAAAATAACCAAATTAATTTATGCATACACCCAAATATGTATGTACTTTGAATTAATGTTTTAAAACAATTGTATGACTATACATAATTTGTTTTAAACATGTATAAAATTTACTAAAAAAAAATTTTATTCCAATATTCTACGACACGGGGTGGGCTTAGGATTAATTTTATTAATCGATGGCCGACCCGACCAGCGCAATCCATTATTTCACGGAGAGATTTGTCCAGTGCAGCCATATTTTGACTGCAAGACACTGCATTGCGGCAATAAATTTCACAGAATGCGACGGCTAAACCTGCGCCCGAAGCCAAATCCCCACAAAATAATTCCACATAAACGGACAGTATGCCCCGAGTTTCTGGACTCAATTTTTCACATTTTCCTTGAATACCTGTGTTACCGTCATAAACATTCAATAGACACATGCATACATACATATGTAGATACAAACAGAACAATGCATTGGACATACATATGTATGCATACATATAAACGTCATGCACTTACATATGTACGACCAAGGATTTTCCGATAGATATAATATTATATAATAGTTCAATTTAGCAGGCGGCGATTTTCCCGCATGCATTTTGTTTCACAATGTCGAATGCATTAGCGAGATTGTCTTAACACATGTGGCATACATGATTGATGATATAAATTCTAAAAGCTCCGAGATATTTTATACATAGATATTACATAGACTACTTAGATAAATTTATAAAAATATAGTTGTGAAAGGACGATCCTTTTATGGGGTTGTTGTGATGGTTAAATGGGTCAAGAATTACATACATATGTATGTAATAACTAGTATTATGCCCGTTGAAATTTCAACGGGTGCTTTCGGATTGATACATGATTTAAAATAAAGTTACAATATGAATAGTAATAATTAATCGGAATCGGAACTGAAAGAGAAATCGGGAATCGGTTATGCCAATTAAATTATGGAATAAAAAATAATAATAAAATTATAAAACCCGAAATCAACACCGGAATCGGAATTGGATAGTGTGAAAAGTACGTATTTTTACATCGCATGGCGTAAGCAAAAATGTATGTTTAATTTACAAAACCCAATACCCACAATTATGTATAAACAAACCCCGGTCATTGACCTCGCAACCTTTAATATTATAAATTACATATTGTATATTATATTACGTCTTGGTGTACTGGTTTAAAGCCCAGTCAAGCAACTGAGCGGCCCGGGTTCGACCCCGCGATCTGGACTTTTTATTTTTCAAATATCGTTAAAATATAAATTAATTTCAATTGAAAATATATATTTAATTGTTTAATATGTAAACAAAAAAAATGGTTCAAAACCTCGCTAAAAAATATTATAATTACGTATTTTTATATGGCGAGAACGAAAAGTTTCAATTAATATTTACAAAAAAAAGGACTATTTCAAAATTGGACGATGGCGTAATTGGTTAGCTCATTGAAATCAGATATACGTATAAGAGGATATTTGGGTTCGCGAGTTCATCGGTTCGACACCGCGGCAAGTCTCGACGAATGAATTTATACAAAGTTTAGGCTTTTTATTGATTCATTCATTATGTTCGGCAAGCGTTAGGACACACACACAGATTACTGTCTTTATATATATGATATAATATAATATATATGATATAATATAATATATGTACCTACTATAACGATTTAACTACATTAGAGCTAACTTTGCGCATATGTATTCATGCAGAATCTTGAGACGACTACTCCAAAGCATTCTAATTTATTATTATTAGGGCTATGAAGTAAAACATACACGGTATGCTAATCAGTCAGTAACTCTCAACATATTATTTGACTTGTGTCTTTCAAGTCTATAAAATTTGTGGTCGACTATGTACATATGTACATACATATGATGATATGAACCTGCGCCGCCTCCTGCAACGTGTAACTTGACCCAGTTTTTGGCGGCTTCTTTTGACAAGGGTCAAATAAGACATTGTGTAAATACATATACGCAGACAAACCGAACGATGGAAGATGCCTCTGCAAAATGTTAAAAATGACGAGGGTGTTTTTAATATGAACGCGCGAAACAAATTTCAATATGGGGGTGAGTGAGGAGTGAATTTGGCAAATTGGTTCGGTGGTGCGCTGCTAATTGAATTCCCTCGCTAAAAGTCTGATTTATTTAAGACCGGGTTTTTGCGTCTAAAAAACCGGAAATTGTAAGAGGGAGTAGTAATTGTTCTGGCGCCGCTGGTGACAGGATTTCCTGGATGAAGATAGAGCGGATGTTTCATTAGGGATGCCGCTGGATTCGACAGGGAGGGTTGATTCAATATAACAGTTTCTATGCTTAAATATGAAGTAGGTATAGGTAGATTTCACCCTTCAATATTGAGTTTAAAACGTTTGAGGAACTGGGCAGCTAAATACATCAAAAATATTAATAGAAAAAAAAACTTATGCCCTTTTTATTTGATGCTAGTCAAGATAGTCAAAATAGGTATATGTACATATATACATATACCTATGAGTCGTTACATTTGAAAGTGGCGAAAGTCAAATTTTCAGTTCCAACAACACTATTTCTGTTAATTTAATTCACAAATTGTTCACTATTTTAATTCGATATGTCCAGAATCTCGGAAAAGCAGATTAAACGTATTACAGGCCACCGGTATTTTCAAATATTGTTAAACGCAAATCATTATATTTAATGTTGTACGAGATATTTCTCGAAATGAAGAAAAGTGGACTGATGCTACTTTCAAATACATATAACGGCTCATATAATGCTTCAGTATCCACGTTGATGAAGTGAGGAAAATGTTGAGAGAATAAGATTAAACTGGTAAACATCCAACAGTGCGATGTAAAAAAAATATTTCGCATATGAAATTTATTGAAAAATAGGTAAAATCAACTTTAACTCATTAAGGACCGCCAGAATTTTCCGAAAACTATAGTCCGCGTATTTTTCACAAAGTAACGGTAAATTAATAGGTTTTGTAAATTAAACATAACTCCTTAACCATTATATCAATTAAATTAAAATTTGAAATATACATAACCATTGACCTATTTTTCAAACTGTGGTGATTGCTGTATACAATTTTGTATAAAAGTGATATACATACATACATTTCAATATATTTTCACGTAATAAAAGCTAGCTATCTAATAAATCATCGTGTTATTAATTTGAATGAAAGATTCGATTTGAGAAGTATGCACGCCGAGATAAAACCAAGCAATTTCGATATTTGAAATATTTTCTGAATATAATTATTTTGGAATTTTATCGATAAATTCTAAGAAAAAAGAAATTCAAGCTTTAAACCATAGAAAAACAAATGTTTTTTTTAATTTATTTATCGATATTTTGGATAGAGATATGCTGGTATGACATCTATGAATGGGAGTTTGGAGGATTTAAAAACACACATGCAGTGCTGACAGACTGAATAAAATTTTATTGTAAACACACCGTATGTGTTTACAGCCTATAGTAAGTTAATATGCAAAAATAGATATAACGTTAAAAAAAATCTAAACTGGGCCCCTTTCCGTGATTCTTAGCACCCCGTACCAATGTTCGTATTTGCATAATCTCTTTAATAATTCCACGTATTAAATTTTGTAAAAAATTCACAAGAAGACATTGGCAGAATAAGATAAGAATAAACATCGCTATCTCGTACTGGAGATAAACCTCGATAACGATCGTGTACTACCTATATATACATATCTATGATAAAATTCATTATTTATTCACGTTCCAATTTCCCTCGTGCGTATATATACATAATCCTATTTTATTAGTAAAATTATTTCAATCAACCGGGAAATATAATACATACATACGTCCATAATGTATGCGAGACACAATGATTCGATTATTTTTACGGTCAGCTTAATGATTCGGTTATACTACTTAACCAAATTACCAAATTCGGTAACTATCATTGAACTAATGTCAGCATAAGCCACGCTCTAAGCTGAAATGGCTCAATACAATGAATATTCAGTTAATTATTAATTTTCCTTTCAATTATTATTATGATTATGTATACGCATTATGTAAAAGGAAGCCCTTGTCTATTATGTGTACATAAAACAAGGTAATGTTGTTGATCAAATATTTTCCAAAACATGTATGAATGATGTATTCGGGTTGTAGTAGTCGGTCGATAAGGAAATTCGTTATGTCAGCAAAGGTTCTCACCCCATTCGCCCTGAAGGTCGAAGGGTGGTTTGAAGGAGCCCTCGGATTTTCTGAACCGATGACCCACATCCTGCCACGTGCTGTATTTATAAGGATTGTTGTTGGTGAGCCTTCCCGCTATCCGATTTGTAAAACAAAGAAAATCGCTCCACAGAATACAACATGCGGAAATTTAATATGCCGGCATCCAATTAACGTTCAATTTTAACTCGTCCCAGTTCAAAATCGAACTCTCAAAGAGTTGAAATAAAAATAAGAACGATCATTTCAGTAAATACGAGGGCACTTAGCGTTCGATGTGTGTTGACGCAAAGTCCCCGGCACCTAGAGTGTTAATTTATTTAGCAGTTCCCACTCAATGAAAAAATAAAGCAAAAATATGCCTCGACTCCGCTTTTAAAACGAGTAAAGAGAAATGTATATTTGTAAAATAAACAAGAAAATTTTTAAATTCTTCTATTTACGCTACGTTTTAAATATCACTAGTGATCATGTGAAAACATGCTTAGGAACACGATTGCGTTAAATTCTTATTCAGATATACATACATATATACCCAACTGTTTTTTCAGTCATGAAAAATATTGAATATTTACACTTTCAATCGGTTGTTTTTATTAATATGTATTAAGCATTTATTTATATTTTTGAATGGCTATACACAGCCGAGGAGAGGGGGGGAGACGATACAAATTCCCAGGGCCCGACTATTTTTAGGGGCCCGATCGGAAGTGGTAAACGATGTAAGCTAAGCCTGCAAATTCCCGTTTGCCCAGCGATGACGAATTCGCCATTAAAAATCAAGTATGGTAATTTTTACTTTATCGATGTACGTAGTAACAATAGATAAAGTTTTGTAATCATGCGAAAATTCGAACTCGAGATTTTGACTGATTCCACTCGGAATCGATCACGTTTTCATGATCTAGAAAAAAATTGTGTGTGTGTGTATTTTGGATATTTTTTTGAACACCGTTAGTCCTATCGAAATGAAACTTACTATCGGTTACTGAAATTGTTATCGATACGACGAAAAATATTTTTGTTACTAAATTAAATTTTCCCCTGGTCTGAATTTTCAATTTTCTAAAATAAAATTTTGTTGATAAAATATCCGTATAAAATATGTATTTACATTTTAATGAATTTATGGATATGAAATACAAAAATATTATGCCATACAGATTTTTTTTATCCCAAAAGTTGATAATTACTCATACGTGTGATATTTAAGAAAAAAAATCAATAAATAAAAAAAAAACGTCACACAATTTGAAAAACGCTGCACAAATATCGAGATAGATAAACCAAATGAAGTACTTTTTTTTATCTAACACAAATTTAATTGCAACACTCGGCGGGACACTAAAAATTACAACACGGAATGTCGAAATCCACCTCTACATAATACAATTACAACTGTACGCATCATTATAGCGACGTTTCTTAACAAATTTTTCGACACGGCCATTTCACAATCACTCCACGGCGAGGAAGGTCACAGAACTGAAAACGAGAAAATCAAATTCTCCAAACTGGAAAAGTTTTCCCAAGCATCACCTCTCGACAAAGTTGAGTCGACGAGGGGAGTCGAAACCAAAACAGACGAGTTTTCATAAACAACTAGAGAGGGAGAGGGAGATTGGGGGTATTCATTACTCGGCAGTGGGTAACCCTCATCTAATTTAAATTAGATTCCGCGTCAAACGATAAACATCAATAACACACACACCGCACCGGACTAATTCGACGGTGGCTTTTGAAGTTAAATATATGTACGTATGTAAATACTCGACTGATCTGGAGGGAAGGGAGGGACTTTTTACCTGCAGAAACACGTGACAGTCTCTTCCACGTCAAGAGGGAGGGCGAAGCCCCTGGGCGGGGGCCCCACGCTCGTATAGCGGATGTAGCGGACGTTTCTCAGGTTCCCGAACATCGTCGAGGGCCACATGATCCGACCATGCACCACGATCCGACGTCATAAGATAATTTAAACGACGCCAACCAATTGTTCGGAACCGCACTAGATCGATTCGTACTGGACCTCTCGGCCACACTCACTATGTGTCAGAAGCACGCACTTTGAATCAACAACAATATTGCTATATAAATCAAAAATAAAAATTCCGATTATTTAAACAAGCCTTCGAATATATGTATATTATTACGTCGATGAATTTGCATTTTTTTTTTCGCAGAAAAAACTTAAGTTTCTGTGTAAAAGTTTTACAAGCTTGAAATTATTTCATAGCCCACGGTTTCATTTTATTAAAAAAATTCAAACTTTATTTTTATACTATGCGGTTATTATAATACTTACAAAAGAGAAGAGTGCAATTTTTTTTTGTTTCATTAAAACTTTTTATTTCTAAAGTACGGAATTAGTTAACAAAACTGCATAGAGATGAGTACGCAGTTTGTAGCATATACAATTTTTCGCAAAACTATATTTAATGAAAAAAATTAAGTACTTTTCTGGTACGAAAATATACAGTAGTTAAGCTTTGACGTTAGTAATATTATAGTATGTTATGGATTTCATATACATAAACGCGTACATTAATTATTTTGATTATACATATCGTCAGATTAGTGGCACAAAGCTTCAAATCAAAAATTGGCAGTTTTAGCTTACTAATGCAACTAGGTACATTTCAACACGCTCTATCGTTTGAAAAAACAAGCCGATTTATTTTTGACGTAATTTAAAGATTTCAATACGAATTAAGTCAGTTATGTCCTCAATTTAAAATCACTTATTACAAGAATACGTAAATAATTAACACATTTTATATAGTGGTTAATTTAATAAATAATAATTTAGGTCACAAAATAGAAATCTATAAACTTCTCGATTTTCGAAAAAGGCGATTTTCTCAGAACAAAGAATTTTGACATAGAGCTTTCTGCCACTAAATCGTCGATATGTATACTATTATCGCTTTTTTGCACCACATATCTTGAGAAATATTAGAATATTGTTACAATCTTTACTTTTAACAAACACTGCACATGTGTAGACATACATATGCAAGCACTCTGGCAACAATTAATATAATTTCACATCAAAAATGTTTATTTGAAACGGTTGTCTATTACGTGGGAAGAACAACGCTGACAGCCGCCAGCCTACAAGGTCGAAAAGGACCAAACAATTCAACTTTTATTTTAAAAAATCGCCAGAATAACACGTATTGCCATTATAATCGATCACACACACACACGCAAAACACGACAAAAATAAAAACCTGAAATGCGATAATAGAAACTATACATATAGAGCACACCTAGGCGAGTACACCCAGTTACCGATTTCACAATACATTATCCATCAGCGACTCTAAATCACCCATAACAATTAGTCCCAACTGTTAAATCGAACGGACAGTGCGATCGCGACTAGACCGGAGGAAAGCCGGCATTCCGGACCGCGGACACGTTGCGCACACTTGCACACGACAAACAGCTGTCGTCGAAACGGTACAAAATCGCAAAGATCCAGCAAGATCTGATTAGATCGAAGAGCAAAACAAAAAAGGAAACGAAATCACAGCGACGAGGTTAGAAGAGCAGCCGTTCGACGAGAGCTCGGCTCGGTCACTGCGCGAACTATCGTCGACCGACTCGTTCAGATAACGCGTATCGCTCGGATTCGCTAATCCCACCTGTAAACACACCACAGGTGTGCAGACCGACGGACGGACGGACCAGTGCGAACTGTTCGTGACGAATAAGCAGACACGACAATAGCACTCGAGAAAGAAAGCAGCGTGACCACCGTCGGTGATGTCATGTGTATGGTAGTAACGTGGGCACGCACCTGTGAGTCTAATGAAAAAACAACACACCGTGATATTATATTAGATGAGTATATGTGTACATATATGTATACATATTTCTCTTAGTAGACTGGTGAGTGGAGTATCGGTGTGTAGAATTGCGCGTTGTTGCTCTCTGTTGCGAGGAGCACTCGCAGTCTGAGAATTTCCCTCCGAGTCCCTGTGGGTCGTAATGGATTAAGTAACGTAGCAAACACGGCATGTATGTATGTATGTATTATTGATATGTGAATTAGTATAGCTTGAGAATAAAAAAAAAGCGCTAATGTCGCTATGTACTTAGCGCCACCTGTGACGCGTTTGAAGAAGCTTGTTGAAGCGCCATCTTGAATGCTCGCAATAGTAAGCGCTATCTTGATAGGCTGCAATACTAAGCGCCAACATTCCATATAAAATCATTTTCGTTCAATTCTTATAATATTACTAGTGTAGTGCCCGTTGATTTCAACGGATGGCTTCGGAAAATAATTGATACACGAATTAAAATAAAGTTATATATATATACATATAGTATAAGGTCATTTATCGGCGCGCGCGTATTAAAATGCTCCCCGTTCACTCACACATGCTTAGGCGCATCTGACGCTGACGTCACTCGTCGCTTAATATCAGGAGCACAGAGTGTAGTGTGCCTAAGTAGTATATACGAATTTGCGGACTGAGCCAACAATAACATGGAAATTTTCCAATTTATGACGATTGGAATAATGAATTCGCGAAAAATACTAACGATTAAAAAAAACACACTTATATGTACATAAATAGCAGATAGTTAGATCGCTATTATCAAAACTCGTTACACACCGGCGAGTGGAATCATTGTCGAATTGTGTACAGATGCTTTGTTGCAGGCGTTACAACTGGGTCACTGAATAGACTACAATTTTTCAATGATCCGTCATCGTCAATTTTAGCAGAGCTGTTTTATGGAAACTAAATTTTTTAGTTGGTAGGAATGCACAGGCTGTATGCCGTGTGTACGTATATAAGTGGCAGTCAAAACCACACACTCAATAATAACGCAAACCAATATAAAGATTGTCAACTATTTTGCAAATGAATTGTACGTGAAAACTCATCATACACTGGTTCTTTCGTTCCTTTCAAATATCTACGAAATGACTTAGCCATCAATAAAAGTTGATCGACATATATTTCGATGACAAGGATAGGTCCATTACCTGTGAAAAGAAGTCCATTACCAGCCAGCAGGATAGTTCGGTAGTTGCATTAATGCTAAGGTTCCCGGGTTCAAGCCCTGGGTTAACCTAAATTGAAGATAATTTATTCGGGGTATTTCTGCAATGCTGCTGGTCAGACTTGGATATTTGCGACTCCATGTCGATCCTTTCCTATCAGAGCTTGCCAATTTATCTCATTTCAATGTTGAAACGGTTCTTCATTAAATTGGCAAAGTTTATGTGACGACGATTCGATATATTATTTTTCGATTCAAATAAATTTAATAAAAAAAAAAAAGAATATTTAATATTAGATGCGCCATGTTTAAGCAATTTATATTACAAATACTAAGCGAAGTTGGGTAAAACAACTAGTAATCTATAAATATATATATATATATATATATATATATATATATATATATATATATATATATATATATATATATATATATATATATATATATATATATATATATATATATATATATATATATATATATATGTGTAATACTATAGATGTCGCTCGGGTGTTTTAAAACCCGAAAAGGCATAATGGTAAAACATTTGAAATTTGTTCATTTTCAAGTATTTAAACGTCTAATTTTTTCACCTGTAACTATGTATCTCAAAATGCGTAAGTATTCGATTGAATTTCGAATAGACAAATCACCATGTATTTGTATTGCAAATTTAAGCGTATATATAATATATGTACATATGTGTTCAAGCGTCCAAACTCCAGGGTAAATCATTCAATGGCATATGTATTTTGCAAATTTCAAAATCTCTCGATTTAACTAAAAGCACGATCGAGGCAAACTGCGTTATTTTACAAAGCATTTACATATTATGAAAATACAAATAAATCAGGTGCAGTTCGCGCATAGGGATTGAGGTACTGCAAAACCCAACTAAATCAGTTTTTGTGTAAAGAAATTAAAGATACATAAATGCGGCACCCACAGTATGACCAGCAACATAGCCCAGTGGTCAGCGTGTAATGTCTTCAACTGAGTGGTCATGATTTCATGTCCCTAGCTCAATGTTGCTGGTCAGATATGTGACTCTAGGTCGATCATTTCCTATCAGTTTGCCAATTTTTCTGATTTTCATTGCAACCGTACCACCTAATTGGCAACCTTCCTGTCTCTAGCAAAATTCGAGTTTACAGCATCGAATTTACTGATACATATGTATATAAATATATTACCTTATCTTTTTTTTTATTTTATTACAAATATACCAGGAAGGCCTATTAGGTAAACCCCAATCCGCCTTCTTGGCCAATTACAAACAATGCAGCATTTTTATTACACAAGTTGCTGAATTACGAGACATTGAAAACTCGAAATTAATGAGACATCTATGAATTTTACATAAATTTTATTGTACATTAATCATACTCAAATAGTAGTGACATGGTAGGTAGGAAGGTTTTTAGCCAATTTAATCGGGAACCATTTCAACAATGACATCAGAAAAATTTACAAACTCTGATAGGAAACGATCGACCTTGAGTCATAAATATCCAAGTCTGACCAGCAGCACTACAGATATACTTAGAAAATTTCTTTTCAATCGAGGTCAGCTCATGAGATCGAACCCGGCGCCTCTCGGTGCTAGGTAGAAGCCTAACGACCGAACTATGCTGCTGGCTGTATTAAAATGTATGTACATATTTCTCGAAATATTAGTATTATTGAGTTTGTTTATACATATATGTCTCTATGATACTGTATAAATATTATTGTTTATCGATGTTTGTAATTGGCCAGGAAGGCGCATTGGGATTTACCTGTTAGGCCTTCCTGGTATACATATATGGTACAGTCGAAGTGTATGTTCAGTTGTAATATATTCCAACTGGCGTTTTAGGTCATTCTCATTCGAACACAATTCAACTAGCAAATTATATCTCTACAAGCGCAAATACACTTTCAAAAATGTCCGCCAGTTGTAATAAAACAGTTGAGTTTTAACAGCTCCGATGTTTTTACGAATGCTATTAGAGAATTAAATAATGCGTTCATTTGCTAGATATACCGTATAAAGGTAATAAGTACCGTATTATAACTCTAAGAATGTATTCAAAACAAAAATATGCTAGTTAGAATAAAAAAATTACTAGTGACTAGTCGAATGATGTTTTCACGAAAACCTAACCTCTCCATTTTACCTGGTACCAACATATAGTTGAACTGTATTTTCAGTTGTCATACATTTTGACCAGTTGGAATGTAATTCGCCATATAATTCAGCTTACGTGGGTTAGACGAAATATATTCCAACCAGTCAAAATATATTACAACTGAAAATACACTTCAACTATAACAGTAGTGGGTACCAGGTTAGATGGAATATATTCCAACTAGTCAAAATATATTACAACTAGAAGATACATTTCAACTGTATCAGATATACATATGTATAAAAGATAAAAATAAATAAATAAATGAGCCGCTACTGATACAAACACCAAAAGAAGAGTCTGGCCAATATTTTAAACGACCCATTTTAAACATATCAGTAGAATAAGACGATGGATTTTAGAACATACAAAAATTTACCAGAAGCGTGTAATAATAACGACTAATATGATAATACACATAACTGTCGACATATATGTATGTCGAAAGAACCGTTGCAAGGTCGCTAATGCACATACAATTGCTGTGCGATTGCAGTTTGTTGTGCAAAACATTTATGACACAATGCAACGTGTTAATTCGCAACTCGCAACGAACGCTATTTTTAAGAAAACGATACGGCCAAAGTCGACGAACCGATGTAAATAAATTTCTAAATCGAGATTTTAGCACGAAAGAAAAAATCGTAGATTAAAAAATGCTCGATGAGTCAGCGCGTTCGTGAAAAGCCGTCCGAGTGAAAACAGCCTTGAATAATCCGGGTGAATCATAATAAACACACCTGATGAAGTCACCAAAGTGTGGTTCGCGTGAGGAAATTCACCAATAATCAATCAAAGCCATTTATGAGAATTTCACAATACACAATGGGTACATATTTTGAATGCGAAAATTCCGCGACTTGTGTTCATGAGAATTTTATGCCGAAATTCGGGAAAATTTTGTAAATATATACGTTTAATTATCACACACACACGAAAAGCCTTTTTCACGTCGTCACTTAGGAAGCGTATAATTAGTTTATCAATTTAACATTTACACTCGATGTGTTGACCGATGCTACTGCGAATCGATCAGCTTGATTTTGTTTCCAGAGGACAACTGACGTTTGGTTACCGAAGAAAATAGTGAAGAAAAAACAATATAAATAAGAAGCCTCGTAGTAGAAAGAAGCACCACAAACGCTGCGAAGCCTACCCAGAAAACGTAGAGTATGCGAAAATTCGTTATTCATATCGAATTCTACTTTTTCAGTACTAAACATTTCAATTTAACCCGTTCGGTAATTTTTATCGATTTCAATATGTGTATTTTTAGTGCATATTTTTTACATTTCATGTGTACATTTCGTTCGTTTATAGACGAACCAATCCGACGAGTTATAGTGTACACAAAATAACAAACGTACTAGTTTGTTCGTGCACAATCTATTAGCCATAAATTCAAGTATTCTGAATTGTTTGTCCCATTCTCTATGTACTTAACATTGGTATGTATGCTTACCCTGAGTTGCAATACATTTTAATATTAGCGGAAACGGAATTTGTAGCAACGTTGTAATGCGGTTTTCATGGGCGTTTTGGCATCTCAGGATTCGTGCAACACTGGTGAGTCTATTTTAAGATAGGTTTTAACTGTTAGCACTTAAACTAAAACCAATAGTTCGTGTATGAAAAAACTAATATGTTCATGAACTAACCGGAGTGAACACACCCAGACTACATTGGTGGTAGCCAAAGGATAGAAAAATTGTTTCACTTCCACATTATAATTTATGTATTGCCCTAAAACAACTAAAATCAACATACCAAATAAGGCGTCAACTCATATTTATAGATTTTAATATATATTTAATAAAATTATGTAGATAAACCTATATAATAATACATTGAAATGATCCCGAAGATTATCAGTTAGCCCTAATGATGTTGATGCCACAATAAATAATTCCTCTTTCCCGATAGCATGTATTAGCCAATAAGTCGAGATTTAAATATAAATTTTCATAAAATGTCTTATTTTTTTTCTCCGAGACACTTATGTAGCCTTCTTGTTTTAACAAAATAATCGTTACATTAAACTTATCTATATAGAAAAAATGGAACTGATTAATAAAATGATCAGTTCCATTTCATCAAATATATATAAACATGTATGTAAGAATAAATGTATAAATGATAAACATGTAAAAACAAAAATTCTCATGTTCAATAATATCACTCTGGCAAAATATGTGTTATTTACCTTACCTTTAACATTCAGAATAGTTAAATTTTCCTTATTGAATGAATTAATATTTCATATTACAAACAAATGTATTTTGTGTACAAGTATAAAATAAAAACTTTGTAAAGAAATGCTCAAAAAACATAATTACTAACATAAAACTATAAAAAAAAATTTAGTCAAAATATAATTTCTACTCATTGATAAATTTTTGATGTGGAAATTAGAATGGGAAGCACTTTATGAATAACAAAAAACCTGAATGTGTGTATTCATGGGTGAGAAAAGCAAATCTGTGTAATTTAATATTTACTGAAAACCAAAACACTCTAAATACAAAGCTCAAAGACCCACAATTCTAAATATGTGTATAGTAAAAATATTTAATGTAGTGAAATATCATGTAATGGAACTAAAATGTGAACACACATTGCATGAACTATATGAAGCAATAATTATTATGTATGATGGGAGAGAAGGGGAAAAATGGAAACGGAAAAATAAATAAAAAAAAGTCCAAAATTCAAATAAAAATATGTATTAAAAGTTGTATAAAATTACACACATCAAACAAAATTAATATATAAAAATATCAAAATAACCATAAACATATATCTGACAGCAATATATGTATGTTTCAAAGTGTAAAATTACAACAGATAATATATTCATTATATGTAAAGCATAAAGATGGAAAATAATAACAGAAAAACCTTTTTCCAATTGAAAACATATTTCTTTGTTAAAGGTGAACGATTTCAAGTCATGCAAAAACTAATAGATATGTACATGAATAAATAAAAATAATCAAATTATAATAAACAATATGAATTTTCAAACATGCAACTTCTAATAAACTTACCGAGTACACCTTTCACATCTAAATATAATATTATAATCTAAACGTATTTTGTATTTTATGAATAATTTAAACATGAGTTGTTAAATATGAATGTACCTCAACATTAAAAAAATTTTAATTAACCAGTCCATGTTATGTACATATGTGATGTGACTGATTTTTAAAATACTCATCTCACCGACTAATTAGTAAAGTTGAATTGCAAAACACAAAACCTTCTGGCGGAGTACATTAAATTTTAGAACATGCAATCCATGAGCATCGATTGAAAAATTATGATATTGAATTACATATAAATGTTTTAAGAACGCATCCTTGATAAATGAATGTGTATTGTGATTGTGTATATCAAAAGTGCTTCCCAATCCATTGGCTCAAGTTAGATACAATACATGTAATGTTCAAAGAATAATGCTATTTAAATAATGCTTATGAATATGTAAGCACCAAAAATATTTTATGCATTTCAATGACAACTAATAAAAATCAAAAAAAAAAATCATTAGAACAAATCAATCGGCGAATCGAGCCACATATGTCATTGTGTACAATTCATTATGACGAGAAAATTGAAAATCATAATGAAACAAATGAATACAAATCATAAGTGGTAATTTTTAATAACCTATGCATTTGAAGAAAAAAAACAAAAGAATGTGGCCGCATAGTAACGGTTCTATTTTCATATCACTAACGAATTATTATAAATATAACATGAATCGAAGGTTCGATTGAGACACGATTAGAATATTGTGACATCCGAGATACAAAGTGGTGTTTTGATGGTGAGGGGTTGAAGTGGTAGAGGGGAGATGGTGAAGAGTGGGAGGGGAGGGGTGGGGTGGGGTGGAGTGGTGGGGAAGCAGTGCGTTGACAGCTGTGTCAGGTGAGGTGTGAGGTGTGAGGTGTGAGGTGTGAGGTGTGGGGTGTGGGGTGTGGGTGGGGAGTACGTACCCCATAAACCAGTCGACAGTATCCCTGAGGTACTCCGGGAGCCGCTCCAGCTTGGCGGCGGGCGCGGGGCGCGCAGGCGGGGGCGGGCGGGGGCGAGCGGGCGCTCCTCTCGCGGCCCCGGCCGCCGCCACACTCCTCCACTCTCCACTCCTCTTCCCCCCACCTCTCCTCGCCTCTCCTCTCCTCTACTCTTCTCCCGTCGCCGCTTCTGCACGCCTAGCGTCTAACGCCTGCACCTCACCACTCGCCTCTCTCCACTCGCACCACACCCTTTACCAACTTGACGGATCTCAACTAAAATTCGGTTCGGTGACTACATCACAAATGTGAATATGGTAATTGGATTATTAGTCACATCATGATCGCCCAAAAGACAATGAATAGAGCGAGCGTTATACTTACTTACAATAATAATAAGCTATCCTGATGACATTTAAGGTCTGTTCATACCTAGTCAGCACGTACAGACTTCAGCAGGTATCCGGCCGTACGAAAAGTATTCTTTGGTACATTTTGTATGGGTATATTCATACCAACCGTCACGTTTACGCCACGGCAGGCTTACAGCAGTACCCGACATTTCCTGTTCATACCTTACAGCAACATCCGTCAACGTATCGTATCCGTTTTTTTGGACATCGTGGAAATATACACGCAATTTACGTGCCATGAGTCTGCCGCTTTGCTGTTTTGGACTAATTATCGATAGTGACAGTTGACAGCTGTTCAATCTTTCGACATGGTTTTGGCAAAAATATTTAAAAAAAATTAAATTTTTTATGGAGATATTTAAAAAAATTTTGTCCATCATCCACAAGCTCCTTATACAGTGTCCAAAACTCTCCTTCGGTTTTTCTATTTTTTAACATGGGATGCACATCAAAACGCCTCCGTGCTTTTTTATTGCCTTCTTGAGATTCTTCTTCCAACAACAGCGCGATTATACATAATTTTTCGTTCGATAAACGTCGACACATTTTTGCTGACTTGTATTCTGACGCGTAGCTACGAATGCACGTGTATGCATTCATATTGTAAGTACTCGACAATACGACGTATGCAATATTGCGCCGTATCGTCATGGCCTCTAATGTATAAGTAAGCCGATTTTGCCTTTTACTCGGCCAAATTGCCGTAAACGTGACTTGACCGCGACGTGTAGGTAGATATGAATAGAAATGTAATAAAATGACATATTTGAAACGGAGTCGTGCAGTGCTGTTAAGTATGAACGGACCTTAAGTTGTTTCCAGTATTGAATTAAAGTTTTTATCGTTTTATAAAAAAAAATAATGAAGCTCCGTTAATTACCGCGATAAAAGAATCCGTTATTGATTTTATTAATATTCATAAAACAAATCTACAAAATAACGGTGGAAAATGAAATATAATAATAACTAAACAACTCATATTTTCATTTCCATTGAAAATTACATGGTCGGTTAATGTAGTGTTTGTTTCGCGAAAATCGAATGTAATAGCAGTCTCTGTTCAGCGCTGTCAATCGTTTGAGGTTAGATCGTGGGTTTGAGGAAAGCAAGAAGTAAACGTAAATCGGTTTACCATGTTCCGTATACCTATGGAAGAACGTATTGACCCGGCGGAGCATCATCAACAAGCCAGGGACGCCACCGTCAACAGCCTGGCCACGTTCGTTTTTCTCGTCGCTACCATTAGGCTAGGTATCGTATGATTTTCCCTGTATATTTGCTTACAATCAATAAATTCTCAATATTTTATGTAATAAATGGATTATATTTACCATTTTTCGTTTCAGCTCCCTTTGTGATTAATTATATGAATTATTAATCCAGTTTCGTCAATCAACTGAAGAACAAATATAGTACATTCCTAAATAGCATTTAAATTCATCAGAAGCTACAGGATAAAGTTAAGGACGTTAAATGAAAGGCAGAAATAATAAATTATTACACTGAGGATTTTAATGTTTTGATTTTCAAATACATGAACGTTCCGTCGCCTTAAACCATTTCCACGTTCCCATCAGATATATTAATATCACAACATTTTCAGATGCGCACACAACACACATTTGGAAAAAAATTGAAAAAGTTTAGAATATTATATTAATTGGCATTTACATAGGTGTATCACGAAATGTGAAACAAACAAAAAGCCAGGCATTTCAGACAATACATAAACTACACTGAATATACATATCATAAATATTTAAATTATGAGATATCTGTATAACAAAACACTAAATTAGTGGTAGTAAAATTGACCTCAAACCAGAATTGACTTCACAAATTTATATAAAAACATTGAATTATACATAATAAATACCTTATATGTAAATACTGACAAATTCACACATTAAAAAGGACCTATAAAATTACATATCATCAAAACAGATATGCTTTGAGTTATCAAAATCTAATTTCTTAAATTCTTACAACCTATGAATTTAAAATGATAACAAAAATTATGATATAATCTCATAAATATCCAAATCTCATAATTGAGAGAAACCCTTCTACCACCACCAAAGTAATAGACATTGTGATAGAAGAACTTTTATCGCACAGTATACGAAATCAGTTATACTTTAAAATGTATACAGTACAAAACTAACACCTGGTGTCAGAAATTACTTCAGGTTTTATAGTAAAAATATGCCTAATGGCACACAATCTAATCTCATTTAAACAAGGCGAAATTGTGATCACTTCATGTTTAAAGACAAAGAAAATTAGACTAGTAGTTTTATCACTGGCTGATGCACACTCGTAGAGAAAATCATGTGATTTCTATTGAAACACCAATTCCAAAGTTAACAAATGTTTGCATTACACGTTGTATTTACATTGTTACATAAACATTAATCAGTGCAATGTAAATGGACAAAATAGGGGCACATGTCACTCATTATACAACTACCTAGTAGTCAACCACAAATGAAATATTTAATCATTTATAGAAATTCCTAACACTACCGTTAGATTACGATTTAAATAAATTGTTTTGAAGATTTGTCGTTGTAGTGCGCCAAATTAACACGGAGTACAGTATGGCTACATTTAAATGAAGACCTATTGTAAGGCTTTCTTAAGAGCACCATTCTATTATATAATACTTAGTGGTTATTTGGTAAACAAAAGAAAAATCATTGTATGTATAAAAGTTTTTATTTATTTTTGTTTTCAATAATACGTTCAGCTTGTAAATAAAACACTATGGAAATTTGAGTATCGGTATGTGATATTGCACATTGTATATTACATACACATTGTATGCTAAAAATTTACAGAATTTAAATAATAAAATTAATCTTAAAACTGTTATGGTAAAAAAAATATTATGCCTACATTTCGTTTGTATTTATTGGTGAACTCTTCTAGTCATATGAAAGCGTCATTATGCACTAATAATAACTTTAATTATTTCTGTAGCACATACTGAACTTAAGACATCAGTTTATAATATATTTGTACGTTCGTATTATATAACGAACACTTGCCACACATGCTCACTTGATATTCATTTAAACATTCAGACGACTTACATTGCCTCACTTTTTTTTTAGATCAGTCAGTGGCAATTTAAAACCCACACACAGTAAAAACATTCAGAAACGCAGAGGTAATATAAAAATACAAATATGCTCTTGGATGTTAGGTTTGAAAACATTTATGCAAAAATCATATTCTTATCACTTGTGTTTTCCACGAGTGAATGGTGCAGCTGGCAATCCCTGAACGTTAGTTATTGATTTATTGTAGTCAGATACGCTAAATATTATCTAGCAGGGATATCGTCAAAATTAAACAGAAAAACTGGTTACGAAGTTGTGCAATTCATGAATTTGTAATTGTTATTCATTTAATAAGAAACTAACTTAAGCAGCTGCTAATTAATATCCTCTAAACATCGATTTGTTAAAACGAATTGAAAAAATAAAATTTTAATCTATAAAAGTTATACATATATGTATATTTGTAAATAAACAAATCAAAAAATGAGGATCAAAGAAAGTTATAGGGAATCAACAAAAAGATCACATTTCAATTATATAAATTCACAATATAAAATTGCATTAAACAGATGGTATATTTTGGTAAAAAAAATTACATCAATATAAAAAATCATAGTACACAACTGCAATCAGCTAGTAATTTATTGCAATATCTATTAAGCAAAATTTGTTCATTTTTTTTTTAGGATTTTTAAATCAAAGTCGTATTTTTATTCATACAGCAACCAGATTATTTAAAAATAGAAATAACAGTGAAGAAATCATTAGAAAAACTACTCTATTGAAAATTTGAAATACATATTTAAATGAATTAATAAATAAAATCAATAAAAATTGGGCATTTAATAATGCTTCTTTAATGGAAACACTAAAATAGACAAAATTACGTCAGAAGAATATTTTAATGGAGGTTATCATTTGTGGTTTGGATTCTTGCGATTTTATAAAAATGAATTAGTCATCAGTCTCCGAAGCACTCTCTGCGTTTTGTAACCAAACAAGCCAACTGTTGACCTGGAATAAAGCGTTGCCTTTTCCAGGATAGGCATCGGTGATATCCTCTTTCCACATAACAAAAGCGTCTTCTTCACAAATTTCATTGTCATACAAAGCCATAAACCATTTAAGCAGCATTCCTAAAATAAAATAATCGTAAAAGCTCTTTATTAGCATCTTTTTATTTCATATTCATATTATGTGTGAATGAAATATGACCAACCTTTTGGAAAATTGAGTGAGAAACAGTACACTTGGAGAGAATGAAGAGCCATTAATTGAAGTTGGAGATTCTGATCCAAAAAGGAGCGTAAAACTGGAGCATATCGTTCCAATAATGCACTCTCTTTTTCAGTTAATGTAATAGTTTTAGTGTTGTCTGGTAAAGTGACAACAGCAACACCCGGTGCCACAGCCGATTCCTAGAATTGTAGAAAATATTGAATAAAAATAACTTCTCAAGAGTTAAATGTTTCTGAAGGTACAATAAAAAATCTAACCAGAGTTATATATTTGATCAATACTGTTACAAGAGCATTGATAAAACCAGGATCGGCGTGATAAGATACATCCAAATTCTCTTTGATCCACTTGTAAAATTGATTTGGATTTGGGTCGGCTTGAAGTTGTTTCGACAATTCTGCTTGGATGCGCAGCAATGGGAATAAAAATGATAAGCTGCGCTCTTCTAGAATTTCAGCCAACCTTTCTTTAGTGCGTTCACTTGTAGGTAATAAAGACATGAGATTCACCTGAAGGGAATTGTTATGTACATGAGATAAAAGTTTTAAAATACTAATTGTTTACATTAATTCATGTTATTGACTTACCTTACTGCTGTTGTACAATTCAGTAAGAGGTTGTTTACCAAGAATTTTATTCATCTGCTGCAATACTAATAAGAACAATGGGTAGTAAGCACCATTCTCTGTCAATGACGCTATTTCTGCTAATGTGATCAGATTCTAAAAAGAATAAAGATAATTGAATATACATATATATTCAACTTAATTGTGTTGAAAAATGTAAAATTCAGTATTGTACCTGTTGTACAGAGTTGGTAAGTAGTTGGGCAACTGCAGTACCGATACGTGGTGTAGATGCCTCTCTTTGCGATATAACACCAGCAAGTGATCGGAAACCTTCAGTGCAAACTGCTGTTGTCAACAGAGATTCCTTTTTCAGACTCACCAAAAATTCAATACACCTCTCAGCTTGAGGATCTAAATATTAAAAGATCGCCAGATTAGATCGTTGCACAAAAAAAATATATTGAATAATTCAGAACTCGATTAATTACCCGATTTTTCCAAAGCATAATTAAGTACAGCGAACGGTACATCCTTCACCATTTTGTCAGGAATCTTAATGTCATTGTAAGCCGCCAATGCAACTTTAATAGGATCATCATCTGGCTTTTCTTCTTTTGCTTTGTCATCCTGGTTCTTTTCATCATTTGTTAAGTCATCCAAAATAATAGTCACTTTTTTCATTACTTCTTCTCGACTTGGACCCTAAATAAACAACAAAATGTTATAGATTACATGAAATAAACAACTTATTTTCGTTAATAAAAAAGATACACCTACCTTGTCTTTCTTAGTTTTACTTGCTTTATCAGCGGCCTGTTTTATTTGTATAGAATTATCTTTCAACAGTGATCCCGGTCCACTTTGTAAATTAGCAGCAGAAGATTTCGGAGGAATGGGTAAGAAGTCATTCATACCACCACCTCCCATATTAGGTCTAAGACCACCTGTAAAAATGACAAAAAACAATTAATCATGGTGAAAAAAATCTCAGAATGATTGCAAAAATGCGTGCATTAAAAATACCTGATTGCGGTGATTGAAGAGGTAAAGACTGAGGTTTCAAATTGTTTGCTTTATAAAGTAGAGAATTAGCAGCTGGTCTCATTTGTAAATCTTCTACAGCACCTGGTAGTACAACACTTTTTTTGAATCGAGGTGCTAGCTCCTTATTATTAGCTTAAAGTATAAAGCGTAAAATTAATTGACTCTGGATTTAATAAATAAAATGAAAATCGTTTAATAAATATATTTAAAAAAGCAAAATGATAATTTGCTTCTATAACATCATATTCATTATAAACAATCAGTAAACAGATCACAAGTGTGAAAGTTCATTTAAATTGAAATTTAATCAGTCAACGAAAAATCACAAATACTGAATACGTTACCGTTACTGTTGTTTTGATGCTTATTGAATCCAGTTCCTTGCTGCCTTTGATTATAATTATTAAAACCACCGCCGCCGCCTCCTCCTCCCCCTCCCCCACCACCGCCGCCACCACCACCCTGATTTCGATGGCCTCTGTAGCCATCTCTGTTTTCACCTCTATTACCCCCGTATCCATTTGACCCATATCTAAAAAATAAACAAAAACACTCAAAAAACAAATCCGTACAAAATATTGTTAACAATATTACGAACTCTATATAAAATACTTACGAATACTTATCGTGATGCGAAGGAGGAAGATGTATGAGATTGGCATTAGATGAATTAAAAGATATAGGAGATAGCAGGATATCGTCTGCTCTTGTTTTTAAATTGTGACGGAAGAGGGAATCACCAGCAATAGAATCGTGACATTGCTGGCGTAGGCGTTCCGAAGCTCCGCCACGACCTCCGTAGCCTGAACGTAGGTCTTCGTCTCCACGTAACTGTTGAATGGGCACAGGCCCTTCGATGGAGTTCGCCTTTCGGGGCACCCATCCATTTTTCCTCAAATCTATCAAGTCACGCAACATAAAGCGGATGCGTGGTGTCAGCTTTTCACACTTGGATAATGTCTCCATGCGTTCAAAGTACTGATCCATGAGGCCACGTGCTTTGTCCGTATCCAGGATGCGGCCACAGGTCCTAAATAACTGAGCCAGGCATTCCAAATCCTGTTGATCGAGAGCTTGTCTCGATTTCTCCAGGAGTTGAAGGATACATTTTCGTACAATGCTCTCCGGTAAGATTTCCAACTTGGCAAGTTCTCCAATAAACTTAATGTTACCGAGCATTTTTGATTTTGCAACGTAGCGCTTCTCCTCATCTTCAGGGGAGAGTGTGCCTCCATGTTGATCGAATGTATTGGTGATAGCTGATCTATTTTCAAATTCGGTTCGACACTTGTTGAGAAGTAAAATGCAGAAGGTGCAACTTTCGTTTGTTTTCTCAAAGTTGGGTACTTCTTCGGACAGCCTTTTGCACAATTGTGCATACATAGACGAATAATTGGGCTCATCTAAAGCTTTGTCGAAGATCAGTATTATGACACCTCTGATAATAGTCTCAGTTTCGAGCCCTATATTTAATAAATCATCGCTCAACTTTTGAAACTTTTCTGGTGTGAGTTTGTTAAGGAGACCTCGGACCTAAAATAAAAACAAGTCTAATAAGAACACTAAGGAAACCATTTACATATTAAAATCTGAGAGATAATAGCCCATACGATCATTGAACATACATCATATACGAGAGAATTTTGTTATGAACATTGCACTTATAAAATGAGTAGCATTTGTCACGGGTACAAAGTTCAATACGATATTCAAACTATTCACATACATTGCAAAATGTCAACTTCACGTCTACCATTGAATTCGGCCCACATTCTATTGTATGAATGAATACAATGACACCTTAGGTGTCTGACAAAGCATGGCTACACACACCAGCATGTCAACATTATTTTATTACACATTAAATAAATAGCTGACGACACGAAACAAAATGTTCTTTGTAAAGTATTAACTCATATCTTAATTTGCATTGACATTGCAATTTTGGAACTAACTCTATGTACTGAGATCTTGGATATCGATACATGATATATCCGATGATAAATCAAAGAATATTACTATGTAAGGAACTATTTTGGTTTTTATATAAGTTTTTCAGTAAAACCGTTTTCACAAATAGACACAAGGGCTGTGGAGTCACTTCAAAATTTACTGACCCACGACTCCTTCTCCAACTTGAACGATGTTAGTAAGTTCGACTTTTCTTGCCAACGTGTAAATTTGTTAGTAATAAAAATAATAACGATTTTCAAAATTTAAATACAAAATTAATTTAAAAAATCACTAAAAATTATTTGTAGTAATAAAATAGATATAATTAAAAAGTAAATACATTCAGTGTGTGTATGAATTTCATAATTTAATAAAATAAAAAATGAGAGTAAAAGTGAGGATTAAAAAAAAAAGTATGAGATGGAGGAAACAATCGGTTTTTGCCACATACATCAAAATACGCCCAAATCAATGATTTTATTTATAATGTAATTTAAATTCATGATTTTTATAAATTTACTTCAGTAAAATTGGACACTCCAATTTACACATACCATAATACTATTAATTAAAAATAAGAAGGAGTTAAGAGTCTTGGTTGATTTTTTACGAATCCAACTCAGCTTGAAATGTTACGACTCTGCGACTCTCGACTCCTTAGCCCTGGAATACACAGTAAATTTGAATATCTTGAGATACAGACCTTTCGAAAAATGGGATCATTTTCTGATTCAAAGGCGAGGGCATCCTGGTGTCTGAGAGTGGAGGGTGGGACCCAGCGTCGTTTGGCGGAGAGGACTAATGTCCTCTCCGAGACACGAACAACTGGCCCCTCTTGCCTGGGGCTCTCCGTTTTGCTGGCGTAGTACACACCAACACAACCACTCTCCGACCACTTTATTCTACACGTGCGTAATGAGCTCCTTATTAGCTGCAGAGCTCAATCCACCGAAGCGGCCTCACAGAGGGCTGTGGACAAAAAAATACAAAGTCAATCAAATGAAGAAAAAAAACACCAGGTGACAGTGACCCGAGAACGACCCTGGAAGGGGTCATCGTCTCGAGAGTCGCCCCCGCCCGTCTAGACGGACACTAACCCCACCGACCCCCTCTCCCGTCATCTCTCCCCTTCCAAATACCCGAAATAACCGCTACTTATCAACGAGGATCATAACTACGTTTATCTCGCCATGACGCGTCTATCCAAGCACATTTCCACGTAAACGACGAACAATTGCGCAGCATTACAATAGACTCGTAACGCAAATTAGAAAGCGATGCACCGCTCTGATTTACTTAAACGATCCCAGAGAATTGAACGTTATGTGAGATAAATGCGAAGAAATTTGGAATACAATTCAATTGACGTCATGCCACGTGCTGAATTCAATCTAGGTATTAAGTGATTCGTAATTGACTTCGTTCTAGAAATCTATAGCATTCATTTAAAATGAGACGTGTTCAACACTTTCGCAATTGTTTACGATCTAAATATATATACACATATATCGCGCGCACAAGTTGTGACCCCACCAACGAAGAATAACGTCAACAAAGAAACGCAATCGCAAATATTCTAGTTCAATCTGAGTTTACAAACATACACAACATCATCACAAATACACTGAAAGGCCGAGAACGCGACTTTATTTCGCACGATGATGATGCCGAGAGCGACACTAAATTATGCAATGTGTTTCTTGGCACGGTTGAAAAACGTCATGAATTAGTTCGCGAACTTTTTCCACGTGACTTCCGTGCTTGACCGTGAAAAAAATTTAAGAAAACTCGCAATCGCACTTGACCAAAATTGCCGGTCAATGAATTGCGAAGTCTGCCGACGTATACAAATCCATTGTTCAAACTTCTTGCAACGAGGCAAATTACGCGTTGGTAATTTGGCAAATGTCTATAAGAAATTATCTAGAACGGATGACTCACATTAGCATATTTTCATCTGCTGTGCAAATAAATGTACGAACGCCTGCAAAGGGTAAATTTCAAAATGTTTATGTTGAGACTAGTCGATCGGCAAACGTAAATTAATCCATACATTACACATTTAATATCCCAACCAATGCATAAACAAAAGGTATATATATATTTTTAACCCTTTGACTGCTACAACGATAAATCGTTGTTTTGAAATCGGCGAAGATTGCTACGACGATCGTTGTTGACGTCATTAATTGTCGTATTTCAATACTTTCTTTGAGCCACCAGCGCATCAGTGGCACGACACATTTTTTTAATATACGTATTTATATTTATTTTTCAATCAAGCTTTATAAATATTTATCAATTTTTTAAATAAAAGCTCTTCAATTTCGGGTTCATCATCAAAGTAAATTTCGGGTTCATTGTCAATGTCATATAAGGAGTTATTACTTGGGAATTGATTATTGTCGATAAATCCATTTTCAGAATCAGTAGAGCTGCTGATTTGTCGAGTTCCTCGGCGAGGAGCTATTATTTCGCTTTCATCACTTTCACTGTCCGATATCATTTTGCAGAGTTAAAATAAATGGCAAAAAACAATAGAAATCCGCTTTCAATTATATAGGTCACGAGACGTCACTCAATCAATCAAATGCAACTGAAATGCATACAAAATGTTTATGATACATGTTGAAAAATTATTTGATTACTAGAAACTTCGCATCCTTGTGTGTCTCGCTCACACGTACACAATTAAAACCAAGAAAGAAAGAGAGAAAGACCGCTACCTGTTTCGAATATATCGCATGTTGTAAGGATACATCGATATCTAAAAATAGATTATTGAAAAGAATAAAGCGTCGGAAAACAATTGTCAAAACTTATTTAGTGTATATATGTAGGTATCTCTTTCGCACGCACGCATGTAAAAGCAAGACAGAAAGAGAGAGCACGAGTCCACGACTGCTTCTTAAAAATGTATATAAAGTATTATAAAAATTACGAGTGTTCGGCGAAGTATGTAAAAAAAAATATTATATTTTTTTTTTTTCAAAATAATTACAAATGTTAGCATTTTTCGCTTGGACATTGAAAAACCTCGTAGCAGCCAAAGGGTTAAATAACATTACAAAGAGAAAGACAGCAATGGATTACTCACTATTTTACTGATTCAATCATACCGACCGTATAAACAAAAAAAAAAAAAAAATACGTGTCATTATGATTATTCAAAATATAACTTGAAGTTAAATTCCGTTAATTCGAACTCGTTCGTGGTAACTTGAGCTGTTATCTTTGTAGATGTATGTACATATGTATGTATATGAGTGTACCTATTTTATAATTAATCAAATTAAACGTAAATATGTTACAGTTCAAGTGTTCACTTGGATTCGTTCACACAGTCTATTAATTGTAGTTGAATATTATACATCAGGTATCAAATGAAACCATTAGCTGTCAAAATGCCAAGTATTTGAAATAGGAAATCCTGTGAAAACGCCCATTGCAACGTTGCTATAATTCCCGTTTCCGCTGATATTTAAAACATTTTAACCCAAGGCATGCGTAAATAATAGATGGAGCAAACGATTAAGAATAGTTAAAACTTATGCCTAATAGTTCGTCAATTTGTTATTTTATGTACAGTATATAAGAACGGACACAGTGGTACGCGGCACGTGTTTTTTTCTAGACAGTTTTGCACATGTAATAAAAACTGCCAACACGCCTGATTCATGCTTTGGCGATCCAGGCCAAAACTCACCTTGAGTGTTTTCGACGATCAATAACGGTGATCCCATATTTGAAGAAATGTAGGAGAACTTGTCGAAATAATAAGATCGTACGAATTAACAATGACGTGTCGTACCGTACGATTCTGTGTGCCTGGACAAAAAAGTATGTTCATGAACAAACGAGATGCATACTTGCGACTGTAACCAGGACCGGCTCAAAAGTGCAAGAGACTTGCCCTCATTTTTTTCTTTTTATGATTATAAAATTGAAAAAAAAATCGATTTCTTTGAATTTATAAAACAGACAAGAAAGAAGCTTTTCTAAACTCTTAAGTAAAAATCAAAAATCAGTTAAGATCATCTATGAATCTGGAGCGATTAGGTGGTTTGGCTATGATACCCATTGAACGAGACCTTTTAAAACATCTTGATATAGAAGAATTGATTACAAACCAGCAAAGGCCAGAAAATAGTTTTTATTTGAAAAATAGTTATGGTCACAGCGTTCCTATAGAAATGTCCCTTTTGGAGTGATTGTGTAGGGGGGGGGGGGGGGGATTATGAAAAAAATCTCAATAAAAGTTGCAGAAAGCACTCATACACCAGATCTAAAAGTATGTTGTATTCAATAAACGAAATTCAAATATTCAAATATGCCACTAACTACATCTGTAGACTTGGCAGAAAGAGGTACACGCGCCAAATCTCTCAGTAAATAAAATATTTTCCGAGAATTTCCCCATTACGAGTTCTTCCAACATTGTATAATTCAGCGAATTTACCCGCGTCACACATCCAATAAACAGGTTGAATCAATTGGAATCAGCGTTGCGCCAATGCGGCACCTTCTGCACGATGCAGCTAACAATCATCGCGCATAAAACAAGCCAGAGTTGATTCCAACGGCCGAGAGAAGAGCACGTGAGTCACCCACGAAACCGGTCAAACAGAAACACTCAAGAATTTTAAAATTCCACTCACTAACAAGCAGCAGGAGTGTCCACTGCTATATTTCAGATGGAGCCTTGTAGACGCGTGGGTGCTAGTGGGTAGAATGCTAGAC
Organism: Arctopsyche grandis; assembly: GCF_051622035.1. NCBI lineage: Eukaryota > Metazoa > Arthropoda > Insecta > Trichoptera > Hydropsychidae > Arctopsyche > Arctopsyche grandis. The sequence goes on from NC_135360.1 coordinate 18,087,916, forward strand.
TATGGGCGAAGAGAGAGAGAGACCCGGCTAGGTTAGGTGGGCCTGCCTAGAGGGAGGGGGCGGGACTGTAGGGGTAGTAGGGGGTGTTCGGAGAGAAGGAGGGGTGGTAGTCAGGGGAGACATTTGCTACGGGGGAGTCAGGGGGCCGGATCGATAGGGGCGCATGAATGGACGCCCCTGCACGTGGAGGTCGCGGCGCGGTCGTCGACCTCCGGCTACTGCCCCTCTCAATTACCCGAGGGGCCGTTGACGCTGAAAAAAGGTTGCGGACCCCGCAGAAGGACGACGGCCTGAGCCCACCTTTGTCCTAGCTCAGTCGTCGAACTCGCCATTTGCGTGCTAATGCCGAAATATTGCACTGAACGGAGTCCTTCTAGATGAGTTGTGGTCAAAAAATGCGGCGAATGTACGATCGAAAGCATTACAATGTGATATTATAGCGGTCGATAGCCTACGGCGTACGTGCCGCATTGTGGCACGCGAAATCACTGTGTCCTGACCTGAAAGGGATCAATGCAAGCTCACTAAAAAAATCGGTAACTATTAAGTATAACTTTACATTAGCGGACGCCAAACTTTTCAGGACGAAGGCCAAATAAAAATATTTGAAGTACATACATATTAGGAGAACCAGATTCACCTTTTTTTTTAGTCTTTATAGCATACGTGTCGTAAAGTGGCACGAAAATTACTTCGTGTCCTGGCCTGAATGGGATCATTGCAAGCTCACTAAAAAATAAATTCGGAAAGAAAAGCATGAATTGAGATTGGTCTCTGACTATTTAGGACGAGGGTCAAATATAAATATTTTAACATTAATGATATTTGTAAGATTTATATCCTAAAAAGTGGGCATGGATTATGTTCTGGTCCACAGGCCGTAATTTGTAATCATCATAACTAGACTTTGGCGCTGACTTCGTGCTTTTAAAATAGCAATAGACATCTACATTACCGTACGAAGCAAGAGAGCAAAAAAAGCACGGTTGAAAATAGTAATTGACAATAGTGAATCATTCTATGTGCAAAAAGCAACGTCCGAATGCCGATTTTTGGAGTTATGAACAAAGACGGATGCTTTTCGCACAAAAAACGGTTCCCTGTTGTCAATGTCTTATTGTTTCCATATTTTTTTGCTGACTTGCTTTGAGCACTAATGGAGCGGTTTATTGTTACGTTAACTAGTGGCTCCGATGCACGAAAATTCGTGCTTGTGGTTGGTAGGGAAACACGCCCGACCGCGCGCACGCTTCACGTTTCTCCACCAGAGGACGCGTCGTGTCGTCTCGCTCGCTCTGCCGGTTTATTCAGTATAGTTTCACTAAATGCAAAAAGCACTATTATTTCAAATATGAATAACTATTAATATCGTCAGAACGAACGGCTTAGCCAATTATAAGTACATATATACCCGTCCCTTTCGGGTGACTTTTATGTGAAGTGACAGAAACGAAACACTTACAACACATTCTGAGATGCTAAGCGGAAGTTATTGAATAGTTCAAAACAGCAGCATTCACGACAAATTTATAGCAACATTCACCGCATTTTTGAACAACCGGTCGTATATACATATGTATAAAGCTGGTGATATTGATCGCCTGGTTCCGCAATCGTCCTATGCATATTACTTCCGAAGTGCAGACTGCATTCCGGGTGCAGATTTGCACACAAGCGTTCAATAGAACGCTACAAATAGTGCAAGTACGTACGTATGTATGTATGTACGTACGAAAAATCAAGAATACATACGTGGTTTTGTAGATGCGATAAAATAGGCAAATTGGCGTTCCGAGAAATGGCATTAAACAAAACGCAAAATTATTCGATTTCAGTCCACTGAATGCGAAAATATGATACCAAAATTTTTACAAATTTTCGCCTGTGTGGAACTGGAAAAAAAAGAGTACACATTAGAATCGATGTTAATTCTTTTCTTTTAGTTGTGATGTAATGTATGAAAATTCCGCAATATATCCAAATACTGCAAACTCTCCTCAAAAAATGAAAAAAAGGGAAATAAAAACAATGAAATTGTATGAAAATATGATATAACGCCCTCTTACAGTTTAATTAGTTTTTAAGTATGTCATATTTATTCCACTTTTTTACTGAATCGATCAAGTATGGTATTTTTACTAATCAACCATAGGTGGATTGACTGCACGTTATTAAATTTAGAATTGAACGATTCTATTGTTTTACAGAGGAATAGTAAAATACGATTCATTGGATAATTTTTACTTTATCTATGTACGTAGTAACAATAGATGAAGTTTTGTGATCATGCGAAAATTCGAACTCGAGATTTTGACTGATTCGAACTTAGAATCGATCACTGATCACGTTTTCATGATCTAGTTTTAAAATAAAAAAACCACAGGTTTCTACAGTAAACTGAAATTATTTTCAAAACTGAAAAATACATATTATTTCACACAAAACGGTAACTTGGCATCAAAAGCGACTGGCGAACGACGGAAGCCCCACAACCGCAAAGGGTTACAATTAATTATAAAAACAATGAAAGCATTCTGGTCCAACTTGAATTGCGGCGACATACATATCAAAACTTTAAACAAAGTACGAATTCATATGTAGCACTAAAATTTGAAAATTCGATTTGAAAATCAGAAGTGGCAGCTCGACACCGACGGAGTCAAACTAAATAAAAACTTTTAATAAAAAAGATCGTATGGTTGATCCGCTGTAGGGACGCACATGCTGTCCCTTACACCGCCTCTCAACCAATAGCATTTCGTGCAGACAATGGAAAATTGTAAGTGCGAAGTGCTATTAGTCAAGGTGGGGTGAAAGGGACAGCATGTAGGTTTTATCTAAGTGTCTTTCTACAGTGGATGGACTGTATAGACCAATGTATTTTGCCTGCACGGAAGCGAAATTTAGGCATTGAACACCAAAATTCCGCACAAAGACCAATGCACACAAAGTATGGAACGCTGTATGCTCGCCATGACGAGGAGAGATAGAAAACGGAATATATGGGTGAGAAGTATGACAAGGGTAATTGGTATAATGGAGAGACGAAACGGGCAAACACACTGAATCTTACGGCATGCACATGCTAGTGGCTTCTATCTGGGAGGGGCATTTAATTCGCACGACCTTTTCTCCTACATTTCTTCAAATATGGTAATCACCGTTATCGATCACTGTCAATAAAATGTTAAAATATCACCGCAAACACTCTAGGGGGTGAGTTTTGAGAAGATCGCGACGGCACAGTCTGAGCATACCAGCGGTATTTTTGCATGTGCAATTCTGTCTTTAAGAGATTGAAATTGTAATGGCTAGAATGGACAAAAAAAGTGCTCGATTAGTACCCGAGTGTAAAAGGGCGCAAGCAAGGAAGGCCACAAGAGGAGATGGGTGGATGAGAGTTGCCGAAAACAGAGACGAATGGGAGCGTGTTTCGTCCAGCAAAGGAGGGCGAAAATAAATGCGATTTAAACGCGAAATCAGTCGAATTATGAACTGATTCCGACTCCAGCCAAAAAGCCACGACTACACAGCCCTGGAAAGAACTGAAAGGTCGCGCAACAGAGCCCACATTCAACGCAAACAATCTCAAAGGTGAAAAAAATGACCAACTAACGAACGCCTCGTAAGCACCCATTGTTGGTGTACTTTTTCTTATTTTGGCCATACATACATACTACTGTCGAACTGCAACATATCGAGGCTGCGACCTCGAGGCTGACGATTCTTTTCCGAGCCGAGTGCAATCGGGAGATGTGCACCGACACGGCAATGCGAGCGCAAGGGCTACTAGCGGGTTAGTAGTAGCGCGTGCATAGCGCGAGGGGGCAAGAGACAAGCCGAGGTGTAAAGAGCGCGTGAGAGCGAGACGACAAGCGGGAGAGGGGGGTTGGGAGGAGGTGGGGGTGTGGTTGTTGGCCGATGAGCGCATCGATAGAGCGCAGCCGCAGTCTCAGCCGCTAAACCAGGCCAAGTTTTCGCAATGACACACTTTACGAACACTGCTGAAAATCGGACAACACATGTACACACACACACACACACACAAGCACCACATTTTATTTTTTAAAAATGTTCCAAAAACGGACATTTCAATTAGGTTTAGAGCATAGCTGTTCAGATTCAGATTTTAAAAATTGAATATTTTCTTATACATATACCGTACAAAGCAAGAGAGCAAAAAAAACATGGTTGACAATAGTATAGTTCAGAGCATCGCAACCTGGCACTTTGATCTAACGCGTGCGAGCGAGATCGCGCGTGAGGGAGAAAACCGTTTTGTATGTAGGGACTAGCTAGCGACTGCCGATAGAGTACATATGAATGTGGATGTACGTAGCTGACAAACTCCACGAGTCGTAAACAACGTGTTCCGCGAATATCAAATTGTTGCGTGGCTCTGGTATAGTTGGTGAACTGTGGGAAGACACTTGCTATTGGTCGAGATGGGGCGAAAGGGACAGCAGTGCGTTTTACCTAAAGCTTAGACCGCACTACACTGCAGAGACAGAACGCGGCCAAATATTGTTTGAATGAAATTGTATGAGATAGAACGCACTACAAGTGGTGCGTCAGAGTTGCCTTTTGTACCAACTCTGAAGTGTTGTGCTGCGTCGTTGCAGCGCACTGTCGCCTAGTGCATCAGACCTCAAGCGTCATCCTACAACGGATAACGCTTAGTGAATATGTGAATTGACAATAGTGAACCATTTTTTGTGCATAAAGCAATGCGATAAAGGGCTAATTTTTAAATATTTCTGGCGACCAACATATTAGGGTGAAATCACATAGAAAAGAACGTGGCACATGGTTTTTTTTTTTTAGATACTTTTAAACATGTGAAAAAAATGCAGAGCCCCTAGCACATATTCAGGGCACGCCGTTCCAAAATAACACCCTGGAGTGTTTTTGGTGATATTTTGATATAAGCTTGACAGTGATTGATAACGGCAAATCCCATATTTGAAGAAATGTAGGAGAAACTTGTCGAAATAATAAGATCATACGAATTCACAATCAACTGGGAACGCCCTTTCTTGACCACGTGCCGTTCTGTTTATGTGTTTTCGCCCTTAGAGTGGCGAATACGTATGTATAGGGAACTGATTTGATATCTATGAATAGTCGAATTCTTAAAAAAAAAAAAAAAATAGTCCTTAAATGTTCAATTTTAATTAAGTCAGGCTTATTCAAATGCGTTTTCATCACTGCTATAAAGGAACCTTACACGCCCACTAATGGTAAGAACCAGTGGCGGCTCGTGAGAATTCAGTGGGGGGCTGCAGGGATGAAACGGGGTGTAGTAGCATGTTGACCATACCGGTGAACAAGTGCAAGCAAAAATATCATGAATATGTATTATACTGGGAGGGCTGCAGCTCACAGCACACACGAACGAGCCGCCACTGGTAAGAACACACTTAAAAGTGTTCACAGGACGTCCAGGTGACTTCCAGCTGTGATAAGCGTGTCTTCATGTCATTGCTTATTCGTAACATCTTGTAATTTCTTCAAATTTGCGAGTCACCGTTAACGACTACTCTCAAATCTATGTCAATACAAGGATAAAACACCACCGAAAACCCTCCAAGGGGTCCAAGAGTTTTGGGAGGATAGCGACAGCATACTAGACATATACAAAAACAAACAATTCGGATTCGATTCTGCAAAAAATTATTAAAACTACATGAATGATAATTTCATTGATTTTTTTGTGCAAAAATGCCCAATCAATCAATATGACTCAAAATTTTGCAGCGAATAGTGTATTCTTAGCAATGTGCTAGAAACATGACTCACTCTAGTTAAAGGGGATTGCCAATAAGTTGCTGATAAGCAAAATTTTGTTAAAAGCATGCATACAAACATTTTCAAGTTTGAAGATTGCCACATTGGACCTAAGCTGACCTCAAATAATTGTTAAAACAATATAAACCTACTTTTCCTCAATAGACTTGGAAATAAACAAACAGTTCTACAATGAACTCTTTGAAAAGCGACATCAGTAAACCCACATTCGCTGATGCATCTTTCAAAAGCGTGTGGAAAGCGAAGCGCTTTATGTAGCAGTTGTTAAGTCAGTTTATAGAAAATGAAAACGTAAGCAATCTATAGAATCATCAAACAGTTGATAGTTTTAGTTTAAAATTCTTAATTGTAAAATAATTCATTAGCAATTTGCTATTTAATAATAAATAATAATATTTTTCTTGTTTTTATGTTTATATAAACGTACCCTTTAGTTTGATGTGACCTAAAAAATGGACGTATTTATAGAAAATGAGGTCATATCGAATTAGATGAACCAAGCTGCTGTTTGAAAATTTAACCCTTATTTTTCATTGTTGGTAAAATATGAAGTCATATTGTAAATTTTTAAAACATTCCATGTGTCTATTGTACGCTAGCATACAATAGACACATGTCTGATTTAGATCAACTTAAAGTGTATTGTATAACCAGACAATATTCTAATGTACGGAATATATTTGTAAACGGAGAGCTGCTTCTGATTATTTTTTCGTGTTACAGTGTGCTATTTACACATATTCGTCAGTTCAAGCGACAAAACAATTTTAAGAAAAAAAGTGTAAGATATTCTATACAAAATAATAAACGATCTGGATAGCGATTGCATTGTAAAAGTTCTGCTATATTCGGCGAACGATTGTAACAATGCTTTTAAATATTAAATCAACATGGAATGAATGAGAACTATTTACGTATACAATAGTGTATTACTTGTATATTAATCGCGATCGAAAGAGAACGTTTATTACCATATCGAACAATATGTGACTCATCGACGATACGGCAATTTTTAAAGAGTTTCAAAAAAAAAAAAAAAACCACAAATGCAGTCACATTCGACGAACTTCGGATTTTAATAGAACCGACTGTAATGTTTGAGGTTAGGTTTCCGTCGCACAAAGGAAACCGACGTCGACGTTCGGGAGCACGTCCGGAATGCGCAATTTGACGGAAATTGTGCAAATTTCGAGTGGAAAATTCGACGAGTGCGAAATTGAGAGATGACGCGTTTGAATAACGGCGAAATTGAAATTACATAGAACAATCGGTGACAGGTCGCCGGGCTATTTCGAGAAACGTCACAATGGCGCGTCCTTCACGCCGAGATCGACGACCGCAAATCCTGAATGGTGCGATGCGGCATTCGGACAATGATTTTCCCCGTGTGGAAATGGAAATGATCGAGGGGGCGTAGCGGGAGGACGCGCTCGCTAACGGGACGTACGTGCATTTACAGTTAGAGAGAGAGAGAGAGAGAGAGATAGAGAGAGACGAATGTATGGGGAGTGCATAGCGCTGTCCCTTTCCGATTTTCCGCGTCAAAAGGGGGCGTGGGAGCGGCTGGGGGATGACGAGCGAGGCGGGGTGAGGGGAGGCGGGCGGGCGGGGAAGACGCCGAGGCTCGCGCCCCATCTCGCCGATGGCGAACCTGCGAACCTACGAACCTAGCGTGGAGAAATGGAGTGGAGTAGACGCTATCGTGGCCAATGGTGGCACACTGGTAGAGTGGTGGAGTGGTGGAGCGGTGTAGCGGTGTAGCGATGAGGCAAAGGCAGCCGCCTGCCAAACAGTACTAAAGAATACTCACGGGCCGACCGCGACGGCGGATAAGCTCCTCGCTACTGAATCGCGACTCGCGCACCGCTGCAACACTACACCACTCGTCAACTCGACCGTCTCTCTGCGCCACTCCACGCTATTTCTAATTACGCTAAAATTCTTAAAATGTTTTTAAACGTCTCACCTTGTCGGAAGCTTTCGGCGTGAGTGCCGTTTTGAAATGTCGAGTGCTCTGAATGAGCATCCGGTGGGCGGGCGGGCTGATCGGAGCGGGGCGGGGCGCACAGGGCCGCCAACTCATGCGCTACCCACGCGCATTAAAAATTCATCCGAGTCACATAATCATTATAGTGAAATTTCAACGATGTAAATTGTCGCACTTTGTTATTAACTCTTAATTCTTGGCGGTTGAGCGATTATTTCAAATCGCGAAAGATTTATTCGATTTTTTCGATAATTACGAGGAGAGCCAGCTGGGGGTTTCGCGTAGCCTTGGAAAAAACCATTAGCCCAAAGTGATCAGCAGTCTTCGGCGGACGAAGGGGCCGAAACAGAATCCTATTGTCAATTTCTATTTTTAACCATTTTTTTGCTCCTTAGAGAGCACAAAAAAAGGTTAACAATAGAAATTGACAAAAGAAACGCGCCGGCGCATTCACGCGCCGCGCTTTAGTGATTACTGTAGTCACCGGACCCAGAAGGTGCCGCGTATTGTTCAAAGGTTTGTAAATGCATTGTTAAAGGTTTGCCGAACCTTTTTTACGAAGGATTTACAACAATGGAACAATGGATAGCACTGTGACTATCCGGTGTCTAGTGATCAGACGTCCCATCGATTGTACGGGACTGTCCCGGATTCGATTTGTTCGAAGGGTTGCAAACTGGGAAGTAAAAATAAATAAAGAGTACATTTTTCAAAAACATTTCATTTTATTAAAAAATCACAATCGACAATAATTATTTCAAAATAATATATATAAAAACGGACGCTATGTAAATATGTGGATATGTTTGTGACGGGCCGTCGACCAGTATGGAGATTTGAAAAAAAGATTTTAGAATGCCAGGATGTACATATTATTAATTTTTATTATATATTTATTTCGATTCCTTTTTCAATTCAGTTCCAGATCCAGATTCTTTTTTCAGTTCCGGATCTGGATTCCTGTTTCATTTCCGATTTTCGATTACTGTTTCAGTTCCGATTTCGATTAATTATTATTACATTGTGACTTTATTTTAAATCATGTATCAATTTGTTTCTGAATCGACCCATTGAAATTTTAACGAGCACAACACTGGTTTAATATAAGATTTAAAAACAACAGACGTCGACTTTTCGGACCTCACGGGCTGCTAAATTCATAATATTTTTACTAATTCTTAAAATCTCATTGCTTATGTGATGATGCATTCATTTTCACTTTACCAGTAGCAAAATTTTATCTACTAAAAAGCGTTTTATTTTACAAAATAGGTTTCGTGTTAATTATGTAGTTAGCACTCATAAATTAAAGGTAATCAATAAAAAAAATATCGGTTAGATCAGATTTTAATTTTTCAAATTTTCTTATATCATCAATAGACATTTAAATAAATATAGTTCGTTGATTTTCAATAATCCTAGAACTACGCAATTCGGACGTTCCAAATTAAACACTTATATTATACTAGTGGTTTTACCCGGCTTCGCTCAGTATTTGTAATATAAACCGCTTAAATATGACTAATCTAATAGTAAACATTTTATTAAATTTATTTGAATAGTTTTATTTGAATAGTTTTATTTGATAATTTATTTTATATAAATTTATTTGAATAGTATTATTTGATAATTTATTTTATATAAATTTATTTGAATAGTTTTATTTGATAATTTATTTTATATAAATTTATTTGAACATTAATTTTTTTTATGAAATTGACTGTCACGAACAAACAAACGTATATACTGTCTCTTTCGAAATTATATGTATACCAGAATCCGGCGGCCCCTCAAGACTTCACCCCCAAGGCCTTCTTTATTAAAATGTTGCATCTCCATTTAGATGCGAGTCTTATGGGAAAATGGAGGATTGCTTTGTGTTGTAGGAATCTCGTCGTCGTCATCGTCATCGAAACCTTCGAGAATATTCCGCAACAACAAAATACATCGAGCGGAACAGCATCAAGCATTCCAGAAAATTCTACGCCTCGACGAAAGCAAATTCCTCTCGTACGCATCAATAACCACTTCCATCAAGCATTCCAGAAAATACTACGCCTCGACAAAAGTGCATTCCTCTTGTACGCATCAACAACTAAATGCTCATACGCATCAATAACCACTTCCACCAAGCGTTCCAGAAAATTCTACGCCTCGACAAAAGTGCATTCCTTTCTTACGCATCAACAAACCACCACCATCGATCAGGCGATTCCAGAAACACTATAAAAGGAGGTACAACCCAAACAACGCCAGTCGACCCACAGCAGCAAGCGTCGACACACAGCAGCAGACCAGTCAACATACAGCTCCTGACCAGCCACCACTACACTACGCGGACTTGGAAGATCAACCAGCCGGACGAGCCAGCAACACACTGCCGTATCCAGAGACCTTCCGAACATAGCCGAACAACGAGCCAGCAACACACTGCCGCATCCAGAGACCTTCTGAACATAGCTGAATGCCGAGCCAGCGACACTCTACCATATCCAGAGACCGCTGAACGACATACTTTTGCCCACAAATACCATACCTTTGTACAACCATAGGCAAACAATAAAACTTTATAAAACTAGCACAACAGTGTTTCGTTAGGCCGGGATACGGTCAACACACATGTAACCCGCCTACATTGGTACTAATCCGACGTGATCTACGCAACCTTCTGATCATCCAACAGCGCTGTCAACACATCGCTACCCCGCCTACATTGGTGACCCCATCTTTGAACCACACAACAGTGTTTCGTTAGGCCGGGATACGGTCAACACATCGTACCCCGCCTAGTGTTTTATTTATTTTTTCTTAGCATATTTTATTTTCCTCTGAAAATATTTTAAAGCGCGAGCCCCAGAATGAAATCTTGAAAAGCACGTCTGAGCTGACTCTGATTAAGAGTAAGTCCATCACTGCTTGCAAAATCTGGACGGTTATTATATCCAATTTGGTCGTCTCCCGCCATTCTGCCACTTTATATAATTTAATTATCAATTGCCTATAAAAAATTCGGTGCTCATTCGTTATGTGAATGCCACCGCCGCGCGCGCATACATATGATGACACAATCTGGCGCATGCGCAGTCATTATGTATATTTAGCTTATATTTGAGTCGACCAAAATACGGCTATACCTTCCAGTATAGCTTGAAAAGGATCGTGATTGTTTAGTTTCATTTTCCACATGAACTCGGCCAAGTAAGGGCGAAAACACACTGTGATGCACGTGGTATTTTTTAGATACTTCTAAACATGCGATAAAAATGGGCCGTGCCTTGCACATATTCATGGAACGCCCAGCACGCACCCTCCCAAAATGACCCCCTAGAGTGTTTTCGGTAAAATTGCATCCTTGTATTTTCCCTTACTTGACAATGATCGATAACGGTGTATCCCATATTTGAGGAAATGCAGGAGAACTTGTCGACGTACCACGTGCCACGTTCCATGCTGTGTATTTTCGCCCTGAAGGCGCTCTTCCACCGAATACGTTGACGCGCACGTATCGTGACTGATGACGGCGGCAGAAGTCCGTCAACGCGGCGTATGTGTATTCGTATGCGTCGTATGGGAGTGGCGGTGTGCGCACTCCATTACAAACCAGGTACTAAGTTGCATACTTTGGCGCAAACACGATACGTGTGCGTCAACATATTCGGTGGAAGAGCGCCTTAAGAATCTATAAAATTCCTGTCCGTTCCGCGTTTTTACTTATTGCCCCATTTAGCCGAGCCCCACGTCCGCTCTAAGGTCTGTTCATATCTATCCAGCACGACCCGAATCCTGCAAGTACGGACAGTATTCTTTAGTACATCTATATGGACGCGCATGAATGCGTAAATGCGCATGCGCGAATGGAGTATGAATACGTCTGTAGGAATCTCGTCACCGCAAATCGAAACTATCGAAATCTATTGCGACGGAGAATACATTTCTCACGGTCAACCATTGACGTCATCTCAAGTCGAAGAACACCTGCATCCATTAAACTAAATCGAGTGGAACGACGCCAAACATTCGAGCATATTCCACCCCAACAAACCAAGCAGAACGACATGAAGAACACCTGCATTAAACTAAATCGAGTGGAACGACGCCAAACATTCGAGAAACGTCCACCCTAAACAACAAACCACATTCCTCGCATAACTTGCACACGTAAACACTACGTGTACTTCTCGGAATCCATCGCCAAACACAGGTCACGTGGATCCCCAAAAACAATATAAAAGGAGGTCCACCCCAAACAACTTCAGTCCCCATAGTTAATGCACTAACCTATGCTTAGTGTTCTAGCCATCCAAATCAGCAATGCGAGCAGCCGCCAGCCCGCACCACAACATCACCGCGAATCGGATCCCAGATAATTCGCTAGATCGATAGGCATGGAGTAAACTCCATGGAACTATCTATAAAATATTACCCACTACTACTACAACTTCAGTCGACCCACAGCAACAAGAGTCGACACACAGCATCTGAACAGCTACCACTACACTACAAAACAACTTAAAACAAGCAAAACAGTGTTTCGTTAGGCTGGGATACGGTCAACACTACCCCGCCTACACGTCCATATAATGTACCAAATAATACTATCCGCACTTGCAGGACACCTGCAGGATACGGGTCGTGCTGAATAGGTATGAACAGACCTCTACCCGTTGGGTATTTCCAAGTGTTATGGGTAAAGAGCGGACCCAGAGCGCACTGTCCATTGTTCACATGTTGTAAATGCATTGTTAAAGGTTTGCCGAACCTTTTTTACAAAGCAGTTACAATAATGGAACAATAGACGGCGCGCTTCCGGTCCTACCTCTAGTTATGGGATCGACGAAATGAGGCCGATGGTTGGCCATTTGATGCGCAAAACAAAGCGAAGATGAAACATTATTACATGCTTACCATAGATCGCTCATATTGATCGAGCCAGGTTTGATCTTTTGCATTATGATCGGCAAGTGTTACAGCGGAACGGCCAGGAACTTTTGTGCACATTTGCCTGATTGTGTCAGTGTATGTGTGCGTGTAAGGCGGTGGCATTCATGTAACGGATGAGTACCCAGGCGGTTTGTTTAAAAAAAATAGAATTGCGCGTGTGTACTTGTATCTAATAAAACACAACTGTTTCGGTGATTACTGGTCACAAAGTCACTAAAATCTCTATAACGGAACATCTGGCAGCCGAAAAGTCCATCATACTAACGATAACTATCATAGTAACGAGAACTTGAGTGCCAAATATTGTGTATTCGCGATTTTCATGGCAAAAATTGTCTTTGTGACCACCCCAATGTGACGAATAGTCCAATTACCAATACAACTACTACCCTACTTACGTCTTTTTGCACAAGTTTTGGTCACAGAGTTGACTCGTAGGCCAGATAAGCTATTATATTCTTTATACTGTGACTTCAAATTTTATTTGCCGCCACCGTCAACACACAGTGTAAAAGGCATTGGGCTTATTTGTTTTGTATTCCAAACGATAGACTGGCAAGAAGCTGTCATTATTTCAAGCAGACACATACGTATGTACATATTCAAATTATGGGTGTTCTTTGGGAACGTTAGTACGAGCTTTTAGCTCTCAATTTTACCGATTTAAAATTCAGCACACTTCCAATGAACCCTTTTAAACGAAAACAAAAAATAGTGTGGCCAGAACACTATCCCAATAAACATGTTTCAATAGAAAAAACTCAATATAAAATAGTATTAACAGTGGGAAAAAATCCCAAGTGAAAATACGTAATTTTGACTTTTGATTTGAACTGGACGACTACTTAGAGAGATTTGAAAGCTTAAAAGTACTAAAAATGAAAGATAAAATACCCGACTATAAATTCCAATAATCATTTTGAATATAACTGTACAATAATCATAACCGAACAACACCAAGATATAGAAAAATCGCGCGATTTAAAAAACACATATGTATATCTCCGAATCTCGAGCCAATCAACATTTTTTATTACCAGATTCGTGTTTACTGGGCATAGATCTATAAGAAACGTCATATCTCGTCTCTGAACCAAAAAAAAGTCGTCATTAATTGTCGAACAGTGTTATTAAACCACTTAATTGCCTCTTTCGTGTTTAAGACTATGATTTGAAATTGATTTTGGTTACTTCACGGCGATACGTCAAAATATCCTGTGATACTAATGAAATTGAAAAAAGTCTATATTTTTCCATAGTTTGTTATGTAGAATTATTATATATATATATAGAGTAATTATACGATATATATATATATATATATATATATATATATATATATATATATATATATATATATATATATATAATTCAATAAATATACTCTTTTTAAAAACGGGACATTTCGACGTCCCGAAGCTGTGCTTGGGGACAACGGGATAGGCTACCTAAAAACGGGACGGTCCTATTCAAAACGGGACGTATGGTCAATTTAAGTATACCGGAACGATCATTATGCATCGACTTATTGTTTTATAAGAAAGTCCCTCAAGTGGTGGAGAAAACTATTTTTTGGGGTATGGAGGTATGCGTGATTAACTCCTTTAAGGTCTGACCGCACTATGCGTCTGCGAAACGAACGGCAGCGTGCGGCCAAATATCGTATGTATGAAATTGTATGAGATACAACGCACTACGCGTCACGCGACAGAGTTGCATCAACTTTGCCGTGTTGTGTCGTGCTACAGCAGTCGACGGCCGTATAGTGCGGTTTAGTGCCTTTATAATTCATAAAACCCACTTGATATTTGTGAAATTGTTGGTTGATTAACTTGTAGGAGATTTTCGACGTTGGTTGATTTTCGTCCGCGAGAGCCCACCTACTCTTCCCGTAGAAGAACGGATTATTGACAAGTTACATATCGTCAGTCCGGAAGAACTCGTCAAAAAAGTGTCTTTTTTTAGTAGAGACGATTGAAGTTTGAAAGTGGTGAACACTTCTCTGAAAGTGAAAAACGACACTATTGCCCTGTGTCAACCGTACCTTGAACTAGACAAATGACATTTTTCTGGCGAAAATAATGATTTTTTTCCGAGTGTATGCAATCGATAACTCAAAAATCGGTTTCTTTTTATGACTTATTTTTCTTCCGGACCGACGATTAGGAATTATATAACTTATAATTATAATTATATAACTTCGGTTAGGAATTGAGATGGACTATACAGTCTGTTCCAATAGAAAAACTCCAGGTGGTAGGCGAGAAACAAGATTATATTGCGACATCTGCGTCTGTAAGGCAGGACTTTATTTGAGGGTTTGATATGAAAAATATCATACAAATAAAATTTTTTACAGCTATTCTATTTATCATTTATGTGTTTTCGTCAATAAAATAAAACAATAAAAAATACATGTATTTTTTTTATTTTTACTTTAATATACCTACTTGAAAACATTTAAAAAAATCTAAATTATCTTGCTAAAAAACGAGTGCAAAAGGTTAAATAAATTTAGTTGTTTTGTGTAACATAATTAAAACTAACAAAATGTGAAAGTTATTGGGTTATTTATATTTTACACTAGTTGTTTTATCCCGCTTCACTCAGTAATTGTAATAAAAACAGATTAAATATGGCGAATCTAACAGTAAATATTCATTTGATTTTTATTTAATTTATTTGAATCGAAAAAAAATATATATCGAATCGTCGTCATAGAAACTTTGTTTTGTTTTCGATGTTCCCAAACAAAAATACTTACAAACATATATTATAAACTGACAAAGTCTCTTTCGAAATTGTATATTAGATACCCTTTTTTTTACCCTTTACAAAAACAAACGAAACATTTACGATAATTAACGCTAAATCCTACATAATAACAGCGTTTACCTTGTGATGGTTACTAATCGTTCATAAAACAATCTTTTGTGTCTACAGCCATTATATCGAGGGGTGATCGCCGATTATATATAGGGCCTATTACGTGAAAATAACTTTTAAAGTTTCATTAAATAAGAATCGTGACATCCACACAAAGCTGGATAAATGATATTCTCAATAAAAATATTTTAATACTTCTATACAGCTAATTCAGGTTCTTGATTTGGATCATTTCATGGAAAAGGGATTTAAGTTTTAAATAAACATTTAAGATTCACAGCAATTTTAGAATTAAATTGAGATATTGAAAGAGAAAAATTACTCACAGATAATATTTTCACCTCGTCAATGGCTTCAAATTACATATGTATGTAGAAATGGAGTCTAACTCCATATTATGTACGGTGCCTAGTCTCATTATCCAAGCCACTTTCGAGTAACCTAGCCCATGTAAATAATGAGGGATTACTGTACTATTAAAAATTTTATGCACTACTAAAAATAATATAATCGTATAAATTACATAAATTTTACGAATAGACCCAATTTTATGTTTATGATGCAGCAAATAAAGTTAGTAATATGGGAGACTAACAATATATTTATGTCTGTGCTGTACTGTACGTATGTAGTCTCTAAACTAAATCATAAGTGGACATAAATATTATCAACGAAAGATATTCATAGTTTAAAATTTGTTTGCAGCGCATTTCTAAATATTTTGATTTAATTGTTCTCTTTAAAAAAAATCGGTATTTAAGTTTTCCTAAAAATGACAAATGCAAGCTTTATATTCATGTGGGGGGATGGTATTAACATAATTAATTACACTGAGCAACAAAAAAAAAAAAATACCAGAGCGGAGACTAACCAATCTTTACCAAGTTTGACCCACAGAATTCGAATATGATAATGATTTTTGTTGGTTGGTGATCGTTTACGAGATATGAGCGTTTAAAAAAATGCGCGGTTTTTACACTTTTTTTGGCTTTTGCGGTCTTTAACTCAAAATCTAGTATTGTTGTGCTCAAAGTGAGTATTGGAATCAATAGTCAGATGTTTTTTCTATTGATTGTGATTTTTTATTGTTTTATAAAACTTATAATTAATTGTCTAGCGAATTTTAAGTCAAAAATATATATTTTTTTACGGATTTTTTCTCCGTGCTATTTTACGTTTATTTGCCCACGTTTTTTATTTCACCACGTTTATAGGGATTGGTTTTCGTACTAACTCGAGCGGTTTTTGCGTAAGAAAGACTTTCGTTCAGTTTCCGTATGCGTATAACAGAAGCGTTTGTGAATTGGTCTCCACTCTGGTAACTCAAAAACGTGATTTTTTGTTGCTCAGTGTTATTGGTGTTCCACAAATACATATGTATGTATTTAATGTAGTTTTTTTTTAATCATAAAAATGTATTAGTGTGGCTCCATACCAAAGACGCATGCAGCATGCATTCTGTAAATGCTTCAAATGTCTTGGGTGTGGAGCCGCACTTATTATGACGATTCGTAATAATGAAAAGAGCGTATTTATTTCATTAAAAAGGCTTTATAAATTTTCTTTACATATAATGTAATTATTGGTCACTAACACAATTCCAATGAACACATATTTATTTCCTATACATTTAAAACTTGCCCATATAATTTTTCAAATACGCCAATTTGAGATGTTAACAGTTTGGTGCTACAAGGCCTCAAAAAGGTCGAGGCCACTGCATTAGAAGGTTGATTTTTACGAACTAAGTAGGTCAATCATTTTTACGACTATAAAAGACTAACCATTACATTGACATACTCCAATACACTGATAGAACATTTCTTTTTAGCATCAAAAGCGTTTTCACCAGAAGATGCAATAAAAATAGGTGGATTGGCATGAGTGGCACTAAACGCACATATCGCATGTTTTTCATCGATTGCCAATAGTTCAGACCATTCGAATTCTAGCGGAATTTTTTGAAATAATTCTTCTGTAATAATTATTGGAGATGCAGTAGATTCATCACAGTTTTGTAAAAGCGATATGAATTCTTCTAGTTTTGATTTTTCTGAAAAACAAAGTTTTAAAATATACAAGATATACATCAATCATAATTTTAATGCATCCATCACAATACCGAAGAATTTGGATAATGCACAAACTTATATGATTAGATATATGAAAAAGTATATGTATTGAAATTACCTATTGAATTGATAAAACCAAAGTGATAATTCGCTATGACCTGTCCAAGATTAGGTCTCCATGGCGTGTCTTTGTTGAAATCACTATATCTTAATTTTGCTATTTCTTTTAATTGAACAAGCGCATTTGTGTTCTGAAAGATAAATATTAAAAACCTTTAAAGCAAAATGTGTTGAACATAGGGAGTATGTAGCCACATATATATGCAATAACTTTAGAAATTACATGCCTGCTTAAATTCGCCCAAAAGAAACCCATTCAAAAGTATTAGGAAAAGCTTGCATATTAGTGAAACCATTTAGTGTAACAAATTTCGAAAGATGATTATACTCATTTTCGTTAAAAAAAAGACCTAAAGTGGAATCTGAACAAAGCATGTTGCAATCTTGAAGAAGAATGTTGAGAAGATGTGTATTCCAGTTTTCACTGAAATACGATTGTCTTTAGAGGCAGCAGCGCACTCGATGGGTAGGAGACGGTTGATGACACCCCCCCCCCCCTAAAACAACATGTGTGTATATAATATTAACGAGCATCTTCATATTATTTAGAAAATGGTGAAAAACTGGATACAAATTCTATCTACATATAAGAAGATGATTGATAGATACTTATCTATTCCAGTAAGATCACCATACATCATCAATATTTAAAATGTCCACATATTTTGATATTATACATGCTCCAGTCAGATCCAGTAGAAAGCCAACAATAATACATAGTATGTAATAAATTTATATTTTATTGCCAAAATTTAGTTTGACACAAAATAACACTTACAAAAATAATTGGGATGTAATAAAAATTGTACATAAAATAATAATATACAAATTATAATTAAAAAAAAAAAAAAATAACAAGCATACATATAAACTAAATCTGGGTGCATATTAAAATAATACTTTATGTATAATATATAGAATATCAATGTTTCGAATTGTGCAAATGCCGAAAATTGGAATTAAGAATATCATATACAGAGTGTTTAGTAGCTCGATGCAAAGCCTGAAAAGGTGGTTAGCTCATATTATTTAGAACATTTTGAGCCACATATACCTCAGTCCAAAGTCTTACGGTTTTTATTTATTTCATTTTTACAGATTTTTAGCATAAACACCAAAATCTCACAGTTAATTGCTAATACTGCCCAAGTTAAAAGTGGTATGTTAGTCAGTTATTATTTTTTTGTTTGTCTAATGTTTATTCAATCAAATAAAAACAAATACAACCATATTTGTCAACAAGAAAAAATAAGAGGCACCATAAGTTTTCAAAAATTTGTCAAGTAGGAAAAATCAGATTTTTTTTATTTAAAAATTAACAAAAATTATTTTAAAAGGTAAAACCTTTTTAAAAACATGGCTGTTTATTGCCCTTTTTTATTAAGATATAACTCATGCAGATGTCTTGCCAATTATCAGGATTAAGATGTAAAACCTAATCGAGGAAGCGCGCTGAACAGAGGCCCAAAATTACCAAAACTCTAATAAAGGACTCTAGTATGCATTAGAAATTGGTATTTTAACATAAAGAACAGATAATTTTATCAAAATTTTTGTTTTATTTGACATTAGACGATAATATTAAAGTCGCTTGTGAATGATGGCCTCTGTTCGGTGCGCTTCCTCGATTAGGTTTTACGCCTTAATTCTGATAATCGGCAAGACATCTGCATGCGTTATATCTTAATAGAAAGGGCAATAAACAGCCATGTTTTTAAAAAGGTTTTACCTCTTAAAATAATTTTTGTTATTTTTTTAAATTAAAAAAAAATCTGATTTTTTCTACTTGACAAATTTTTGAAAACTTATGGTGCCTCTATTATTTTTTACTGTTGACACAGATGGTTGCATTTGTTTTTATTTGATTGAATAAACATTAGACAAACAAAAAAATAATAACTGACTAACATAACACTTTTAACTTGGGCAGTATTAGCAATTAACTGTGAGATTTTGGTGTTTTTGCTAAAAATCTGTAAAAATGAAATTAAAAAAAAACCGTAAGACTTTGGACCGAGGTAGGTGGCTCAAAATGTTCTAAATGAGATGAGCTATCAACCCTTTCAGGCTTTGCATCGAGCTACCAAATACCCTGTATACCTGTATGGATTTAGAATGATGATTGATAGATATCACTGATTGATCTATTGATTGATTGAATCTTAATTCCTGATTCAAGTGAACGCTGAATTTTCTACATTTTGATATTCTACATTAGAATATTTCACATTTGTACAATTCGAAATATTGATATGATATTCTATATTATGACTTGCCTACAAGTACACTAGTTCTACTAGAAACAAATCATAAATAATATTTGGAAATCATATGTCTATTAGGCACTGACTATCTAATAAATATTGATCGAAAAAAATACTGAATGAGTTTGTCTGTGAGAGATCTACCTCAACTAAATATTATCAATTTGTAACTATACATAAATTTGTGATTGTATTTATATTACTGGTGCATTGTATTTGCAAATTATATGGAAAATTAAAGAATAACATCGATTATTGTTTGCCGTTCTCAATATAAGAAGAACATAGAGGTCAACTTAAGATTTTAAAGCTTAAAAACTAAATTTAATGACAGTTGAACCCATTTACACCGTGGGTTACGTTCCTGACTATTGCTACGTATGTATACACATACATGTTGTGAGCATAATAAATAAGCAAAAAAAAATTAACCAGGTATTTCATATTTTTTTTGTTCGATTTTATAAAATCTGATACAATCCAGATTTTTATTTATCAGCTATATTCTAACAAAAAGTAAATTTCTAAAAAAAATAGTGAACACCCTAAATGTTAGAGTTTACTCATCTCACTCGAGCACTTAACCTATGGATGAGTTTATCATCACATAAATATAATTTAGGTATAAAAGATGAAAATAAAGAGTGACTATGAAACTTGACATGTTAATAAGTGAGCCCCGACTTCAATTTTTTTAAAACTCTGTGAGTTCAAAAAAATTACTAACTACATACATATATAAAATAAAATAAAAATTTTATTTTTATACTTTAATTTAGTCAGTCTTTTTTTTGGGCAGTTCAACAATTATTATTACAATCAACATATAACGTATCAAATATATACATACATATCTATTAGGGATCACATCAATTAAATGAATTACATATACATATATTATTATAATATATGACGTCATATATATATATATATATATATATATATATATATATATATATATATATATATATATATATATATATATATATATATATATATTATTACCTAAAACCATTCACCATCCACTGCTGGATGAAGGCCTCTCCAACACGCTTCCACTCGTTTTTTTTTCCCACAACTCTCATCCATCTCACCCCACACATTTTCCTAATTTCATCTACCCATCTTCCTTTTAATTTTTTGCATTCTCTCGGGTATCATTCTAGTACTTCTTTTGTCCACCTGTCGTCCATTCTTCTAGCCACGTGGCCGGTCCATTGCCATTTTAATCTCTTCATTCTATCCAATATATACACTACTCTTGTCATACTTCTTACCGCTTCCTGTCATTCCTCGTTATGCCAAGCATACAGCGTTCCATACTTCTTTGAGTGCATTGGACCTTTTTTCTTCAGGAAGAGTGGCATTTTTGATTTAAAAACGGCATTCATTCGTCCAAATTCACTCCATCCTAATTTCATATGTCTCTTTATTTCTTCTTCTTTACTACTGGATATGTCAATTATTTGACCAAAATATAAATAATTATTTACTACTTCTACTGGTTTATCATCTAATGAAATGGGGTGACCGTCACCGCACTGACAGTCAAAAAATCGAAAATGTTCGTTTACCATGCATACATATGAAAAACGGCTAGTATCAGTGGCGTGCGTTGAAATTCTCTCTCTTTTTGTCGTACAGCCTTACTTAATGTGCACGAAGGGGATACAAGAGGAACAGCCTGTTCCTCTTGTATCCTGCTCGTGCACAATAAGTAAGGCTGTACGACAAAAAGAGAGAGAATTTCAGCGCACGCCACTGGTTAGTATATATATCAGTGGCGTGCGGTAAAACTCTCTCTCCCCCCGTTGTACATCCTCCCTTAATTTGCGCGAGCAGGATACAACAGGAACAGGCCTTTCCTTCCGTATCCTGTGCGCACACATTAAACACGGCTGTATGACAAAAAAAAGAGATAATTTCAACGCATGCCACTGATATATATTACATATACATAGTACCGTTTACCATGTACCCTTTTTTTTTGATCTTTCGATTTTCGATCTTTGTCTTCCGATATTTGCTTTTTTGGTCTTTTGACTTTCGGTGCCGTGAGGTAGACCCAATGAAATACTATCAGGCATGCAATAACTATTGAACATTTGTTTGGTCTTATCTACGTCAATTTTTAATCCTACTTTCCCTGTCCAGCTGTTTTAAGTAGCTGGATCTCAAGCTATTAATTAATTATTATACTATTATATATATATATATATATATATATATATATATATATATATATATATATATATATATATATATATATATATATATATACACACAACAATCAGTCGTCGTAAGAGATAAACGATAATCTACTAACTATTTGTTCAATATCGGCGATTCTTTGTGGTACGTTTTCTTGAAAATAGTCAAGAATTAACCCTGCAACCTTTTGTTTCGCTATTTTTTTCGTTGTTCCAGATGCTTGTCTTACTACTGACCCAGTTTTACATTCCATTGTGAACATTTTTGAGTGAGGAGGACCAGTTTCACTGAGCAATTCAAAAACAGGCGTGGGTAAGTAATACTCTACGCAGAGGTCCTGCAAATAAATATAAATTATTAAATAGTAACGCGATAATAAATTTTTTATCTATTATATATACATATGTATAATACAAAGATCTAATCTATAATAAAAAATCATAAAAGAGTTGGGAAGTCATATTCATTAGCATCATTTGTGGTTCAGAAATCCTAAGACATATGTACATATGCCGGCGTTATCTGGGCGTATTCCTTCTGTAATCTGTCTACGATTTAAGTTAGAATGCTATCAGATAGCAAACTTATTTAGTCGTCCGGACAAATATACAACATTTAAAGCGGACAAATATACAACATTTATTTTTGCATAATATATGTATGTATTTATTAAAGTCCAATAGCTTACCAATAAATTTGCAACATTACTTGAAGAAACTTCATTTTCCTGAGTTTTTCCTTTAATATTTGTGTTGACGTTCGGTGGTGGAAAGTACATGCCCAATTCTGTTAATTTTTCTAGAATTAAAATAGCTGCATTTTGTTTGGCGTCTTTCTTTGTGCGCCCAGTTCCAATTTCGCTGTAGCTATCAGCTCTGACACTGCAGCGGAAATGACCACATGCTGTCGTACCATCCAAGAATTCGTATGAAGGTGTACATCCTTTCTTCATCATGAGTTCTTGGAGTATCATGATGGGCGTTTTTGTATTCATTTTCAATCTACAATAAAAATAAAATGATGATAGATTCAATTTTATTTTTACATCCTACATGTGTGAAGAATTTCACACCGCTTTAAGAATTTCACTCCACCTACAATTGAAGTTAAATTATCATCGAACCAATGAATATTCAATAAAATAAAACTTTTCAAATACGTTTAATAAAATGTTTACTATTAGATTGGCCATGTTAAAGCGGTTTATGTTACAAATATCGAGTTGTAACATTAAAACACTATATTGTATTACGAATGTATGTACATACATACATATATACATATGTATTTTAAATCTAAAACTTTTAAATTTACAACTTTTTTCTATTTCTCAATACATGGCTCGAGTGCGGTGAAATACAACACCAAATACTGGGCAATACCACAAGCGTTGAATGATTCATGTATACAGACAGTGAAGGTTAAGATAAGAAAATTGAGAAATGATTAACCATAAAATGTATGAAATGGGTTATATATCACTTCGATTTTAGAATGACAATTGATTCGTCAAAATAATGGGCGAAATTAGCGGTAATTACTTACGAATCGGTGGATTTGTTTCTGAATACCAAGCACCACGTCACCCCAGCAAAGTTACTGGCCGACACTGATAACAGAAGTAAATTGCCCGAATATGATACTGTGACCTAAACAACTCTTATTACAGCCTCTATAATTGAGAAATTTATTGTCGCTTTCAGCGCTTTGTAAGCTCTGAATATACAGATTTTGTCGGCAGTTGAATTTAGGGGGCCAAATAACGAAGTTAAATGATTTACGAAACAGTGTAAGCATTGAAAAATTATTTTGCTTAAAAATTTAGAAAAAAAATCTAAATACACAATGAACCATACAGTTTAATTTAAAATAGATAAAATACACAGTATGCATATCATCTAAAATAAACGTAACTGCAAATAAAGATACTTGTCATATAAATGATAATGGTTATAAATTTAATGCTTAAGAGCAACACTTTACTGTCAAATGAGGGAGTGACAGTTGTTACGCCGGTAGCGGTGGTCACGTAAAATATGAGTGGACTAAAATTGTTTTTGTCGACTTTTTGGAGAAAATCGTTTCAGAATATAAAAGCAGCGGCTTCTGCAAATAGAATATCTTCAAATTACTTTCGCTCACGTTACAAACCTTTTATATTGTTGTATAATCTTCATCGTTATCATTTTTATGGAAAAAATAATTATGTATCGAGATTAGGCTATGCCACGTTAGGAAGTGTTGGACTGTATTTAACAGCTTCTGAACATTCAACGGATGGTGAGTTTTTGCTGTATTTAGTAAATATATTTTCTATATGTTCGGTTTTATTATTTTATGAACATAATTGTACGTTCATAAATTTGAATACTAGCTGAACCCTACATGCCATAATAACGCATGCAATTCCCGTTACCGTTCTCGTTCCGTTCCCGTTCCCGTTCCCGTTCTCATTCCCATTCCCACTTGTCGGAAAAACGCAGGCAG
This sequence comes from Arctopsyche grandis, assembly GCF_051622035.1. Taxonomy (NCBI): domain Eukaryota; kingdom Metazoa; phylum Arthropoda; class Insecta; order Trichoptera; family Hydropsychidae; genus Arctopsyche; species Arctopsyche grandis. Next base: position 18,112,692 of record NC_135360.1, read on the forward strand.
CGAACTCATTGAAATTATTGCGTTGCAATGACACTCATTCCCGTTTTTTTTTCACAGTAATCTTCCCAGACATGCATACAACAAATCCGGAAAGTTCCATCGTAATCGCTTCAGTGGCTTAGGAGTCTATGCGAGACACACACACACATACATTCATTTTTATATATTTGAATATCATTTGTGTTAGGGATTTATTGAAATTATAATTATAGTAGTATAGGCAGGTAGTATGTGTTGACCGTATCCTGGCCTATCGAAACACGGTTGTGTTTTGAAGAGGTTCTTTATTCATGTTCAGTTTATACTAGAGTTTATTTTGTACAGTGTACTCGAGGAGAAGGAAGTAGCTGTTCTGCTTCTGGTGGAGTGGCTGGATGAACTGCTCGTTGAGTCCACTGTGTGGGTTTATATATGGTAGTCGGGGTGTGCAAGGAATGTCGTTCGCGTTCCGGATCCTTTCACGTTCTGTGTTTCCACGCGTTTCGGGTTTCTGTTCTGCTTGAATTGATTCTTATTACACATTGTTCCGCTGGGTGAGAGGAAAAATGCACTCGAGATAGTTGCTCTATCGAGACATCCAAACTTTTAAAGATGCTCAAAGAGAAATAACGCAATAGAATTCAACAAAAAAGCGTCAAGGTGTATTTGTATTTTGTTTTGCAGTTAAAACGTGTGATTTCGTGCAGTTACAATATATTCTCATTACACTTGAATTGGTTCTTATTACCTATTTTTCTGAGGCGTTTTGACGTCATTTGTTTTGCAGTTGAAACGTCAGATTTCGTGACGTTACAATGTATTCCTACAGTAGCATGTTGTTTATACGATTTAATTGAATATTGTAATATGTTGCAAACTTTCTATTTAGATTTATTTGTAATATGTTTGATTGTATTCTGTTGTTTAAATAATGTTTTATTTTTATTTTAGAAGACTGGATTTTTTCAGCTGCTCAGATAGGAGATGTTCAGCAGATTGTCAGGTTGGTTTAACTTATCCAATATGTCACTGTTATAATGAGTATTATAATATTAATTTATTTTGAACTTAATAGATATTGCGGCAAAGAAAAAAATAAAATATCTCCAGATACACGTCATACTTTAGGTTGGACTCTTTTGATGGTAGCTTCTGCAAATGGACATGCGGACGTTGTCCGAGAATTATTGAAAATGGGAGCTCAACCTGATTTACAAGATGAATACCACAATCCTAAGAAAACTGCTGACATGTTGGGTTTAAATCCAATCTCAGGTCAGTGTTCACTTTATTTTGATTATATTTTTATAATTATGTTGTATAATACCCATATGATGTATATTTATTTTTCAGTTTTGAGAACGAGGGAGAATGATTTTTGTACTGTAATGAATGGTAGAGCTAATTATGCTGGATTTTCTGCTTTGCATTATGCTGCTTTAGCTGATGTGGAAGATGTTACAAAAATATTGGTAGAAGCCGGAGCAGATCCGTCGTTACGCGATCATGCTGGTCGAAAACCATTTGATTACGCTAGAGAAGGAAGTTTGACCAAAAGAACGTTGATAGAATATGCTAAACAGGTATAATAAACAACTAATTTATTGCAACATCATACGAAATCTTAATATAAGTAGATACCATAAGGAATGTAGTTTATATTTTTTACAGAAAGAAGCTTTGTTGCAACTTGAAGAAAGAAAGCGATTTCCTTTAGAACAACGACTACGGCAATTTATAGTTGGTCAACAAGGAGCTATAAACACTGTAGCGGCAGGTATGAATACATATTATTTTATGTATTTTTATCTAATAATACATATGTATGTACATATTCATATTTGTTTTTCTTTTTAATTAGCTGTTAGAAGAAAAGAGAATGGATGGGCGGATGATGAACATCCTCTCGTTTTTTTGTTCTTGGGTAGTTCTGGTATAGGAAAGACTGAACTAGCCAAGCAAGTGGCCAATTATATACATAAAGATAATCCCCAAGGCTTCATCAGACTCGATATGTCAGAATATCAAACAAAACATGAGGTTAAAAATAATATTATTCGAACAAGTCAAGCATTTTAAATTATGTAATAAGCATATTATGATATAGCAGCTTTAAAAATGAATTAAAATTGTTATTGAAATGTATATACATGAATACATTTATTAATATATCTTATTGAAGGTTGCAAAATTGATTGGAGCACCACCAGGATATATTGGTCATGACGAAGGTGGTCAATTAACAAAACATCTTGCAAAACAGAAGGATGCTGTTGTATTATTTGATGAGGTTGACAAAGCTCATCCTGATGTATTAACAGTTTTATTGCAACTTTTCGATGAAGTATGTAGTACAGAATGTATTGTACATTTATTTAATAATGGTAGTCAAAATTAGAAGTCAATCTTGCACTTCTTTTCATACACCTTTAGCTAGAGCTACACACTTGTTAGAATAACGATGAAACTATATACATACATGTGATACAATGTAATGGTGCATCCAGGGGCATTTAAAAAAAACTACGACTGCAGTAATTCAAGAGCTTGGTAATAAGAAGAGAAGGCTAGATTTATTTTTAAAACTGGTTTTTAGTCATTGAATTAATTATGCTAAACATGGAAAAAATGTTTTTATCCATCCAACCTGCCGCCCTCCAACAAGATTAACTCATGGGTGCGCCATTGTTATGTATACATATTTCGAACGCATGCAAAAATTTATCAAAGCAAATATATCATGTACATTTTCATCATGTTTGTTTTTCTAAATTTCGTTTTGGTATGGCTTGTAAAAAATTCTCATAGTGAAACTATTACACTTTCACTTTTATAACTGTTTCAAGGTGAAAGCGTTTAAAAGAGGTATAATAGTCGATAATTTTTATATTTACAAAAAAAAATTTTTGTTGCAAGGGAAGACTTACAGATGGCAAAGGAAAGTTAATAGAATGTAAAAATGCAATTTTTGTCATGACCAGTAATTTAGCAAGTGGTGAAATTGCAAGATACGGACTTAAATTGAGAGAAGAAGCAGAAAATATCAGCAAAAGTAAAATAGATGGCAATTCTACTATCGGTACATATTATACATAGTAAATATATGTATATATCATTACAGTAATTTAAGATGTAATTATTTTTACTTATATATATATATATATATATATAGATGTTGAAGTAGAGGACAAAGAGGAAATAACTGTTTCTCGCCAATTTAAAGACAACATAGTTCGTCCCATTCTAAAAAAACATTTTGCTCGTGATGAGTTTCTTGGGCGCATAAATGAAATTGTTTACTTCTTACCGTTTTCAAGACAAGAACTGCTCACTTTGGTGACGATGGAACTTAATTCTTGGGCTAAGAAAGTTGTGAATTTTATTACATTTTGTATTATAGTGAAATATGCAACACACTAATTTGTTTATTTATTGTAGGCTAAGTCCCGTCATTCAGTTGAATTGAAATGGGAGAGTGGTGTCCTAGGTTGCTTGGCGGATGGTTATGATATTCATTATGGAGCACGGTCTATAAAGTACGAAGTAGAGAGAAGAGTTGTTAACAAAATAGGTTTGTTTTTTCAATATAATAAAATGCCATTTCAGTTCTCATTGAATCCAGTATATTTTTAGGAGTCACATACATATAATATGAAATTTATACCTTATCTATAACAATATATTTTACAGCTTTAGCTGCTGAAAAAGGTTTACTTGAAAAAGAATGCAATATAATGGTCACTACTACTGAAAATGGAGTTATAAATATATCGATCAAGAAAAAGGGAGAATCAAATTATAACATTGTCGTTTAAAGCTTGTCAATTGTTATATTTCCGCATTTAATATTTAAAAAAAAGAATTGGTTAAAAATAGTAAACGTTGACAATATATGTAATTAAAGAAATATTATAAAAACCTACGATCTTTGTCATAAAAAATTAATTTATTCTATTTACATATGTAGATAATCATATTATTGCTAGCGTTACTCAATAAAGCATTATGAACGGGTTTTGTACTTCTTGATTTACTATGTAAAATAAACGGACTTGAATCTTATAATTTATTACTTACGATTCAAATTTTATATAATCAAACAGCATTGACTACAAAAATTTTAGTCTGCAAATGTAAAATATTGAAAAATTTATCATCCAATAAATAATAATACTTATTTATATTTTTAATATTGTTTCAATTTATTTATTTAAAAATTAATATGGATATATGTAAAACTAAAATTTATTGTTCATTCCATATTTTATTCTTCAGATAATTCATTTTCGCTTTGGGTTCTGCCATATGCATTGAATTCCAGAAGGAGTTTGGTATTTCTACAACAGTATATCCCAATAATTCTAAATGACGAATACGCATTTGAGTATATCCTCTCTTAACGTATCGTATTGACACTGAATCACTTCCATCATTAAGTGTTTGTTTTTCGCAGATATTTTGAAAAGCACTTTTGTGTAAGAGTAATACAGCAATCCTACAACAAAATTTAAAGTAGTGAACATAATGTATTCATTGATTTATTCTAACTTAACAACTATAGTTTGTATGGTTGAAGAAGTTTAAATACTGTAAATTTTTCAAAAACTAAAAAGGGGACTGGCCGTGACATCCTGAGGCCACGTGGCCGCCTTTAGGCAGGGCTAAAAATCCCACTCTATAGAGAAATAATATTATAGATAGATATTTTGAATAACATTTTTAAATCATAATTTTATTTAGAAACGCAAATATCTTTTTTTCTCTATTTTTGGTTAGCTCCTCTCGATAATTCCTTTCTTGAACCCATTTCTGTGGGTAAAAATTTATATACTTGAAAATTACGAATTTCAACATATTAATTAATTATACTGTTTTTGTCAGATTGTATTAAAATTTAAAAGCATAACAATTTAACATGTTCAGTATTTATATTTGAATAAAAAACAAGTAATTTAGTGTCGCGATATACGGTCCTATTGAAGAAAACCCCAACAACCCTAAAAATCCCGAACATCGAAGATGTTGGATTAGAACTAAACATAAATTTAGGATTTGTTAGCTTCTATCTTAGTCGGGTTGTGTGATCGTGATTAATTTTTCGAGAAACTGAAATATTAATATCCGTATTGTTTAAACACGTGTCGAAAATTATCCTTTGAATGGTTTTTGCAACTTGCACATCAACCCTCAAAAATGTGTGGTCATATGTCGATAACATGATCCATTCCAGATATCTATTAGTCAATAATTTAATAGCAGGACAATTTGACTCTAAAGCCATTAATCAAGATACTTTCCGAGAAATATATTTATTGCTAACTTTATTAAAACAAAGCTCTTAAAAATATATTTTATCCTGCCATAATTTTCCGCCCATAGGAATTGCTTTACTCATCTATGCCTCCAGGACATCACGGGGACTAGTTTCATTAATGATAGAACAAATAATGTAATTAATTATCACATTTACTTTGAGTATTAAATAGTATCATTAAAACGCAATTATTTAATCTTTTAAAAGAAAATAAAAACTACAAAGAAAGATATTTACCGTTTTTCTATTTTTGATTTATCTGCATTATGTAAAATGGGTGTTCCATTTTTATCCAGGTATATCAAAAAATCAATATTGTAACCATATGCGGAAAAAAATGGAAATTTAATAGCTCCTTTTTTCTCAATAATGTTTGTCAAGACATCTAGTACATCTTCATGAAAAAAAGTCCTTTTTACATATGCTAAAAAAATATTGAAGTAATAATATTATACATATGTATGTACATATATGAAAGTTTTGGAATTATGTAGGTTATTTCAAATGAAAATTTATATTATGTATTACACAGAGACATCATTTCTTCAATGTACTTCTTATGAAACCAAGGTATTTCGTACTGCGGATTATCCAAACATATCGATCGATTTAATATCATCAATTGTTTTCGTAATTTCATCGGATAGTTATCCTGAAAATAACAAAAACTTCATAAAATAATAATTTAATAAAATAATTAACAGCAATTTACGATCAAAATAATTTAAAGTTGGTGTGAAAATTTAAAATTGTTTTGCATAACAAGTATTTATTACCTTTGCATAACAAGTATTTATTTCAGAATCAATTCTTTCCATAAACTCTAAAGAAAATACTTTTTTCACAAGACTTTCACTTAGGATCTCAAAGTAGCACATTGAAATGCATGCATCTAATAATGCTAATCCAGACATCATATCCTGATCCCTAAAAATAAATACATTTATTTACAAAAACTATTTTTAGTAATGTATATATGTATGTACATGAAAAAAGTTGTGACAAAATGGATGGACCACTAAGGTTAAATAGTAAAACAGGCTATTGAATGCAAATATGAACAAAAATTTGTGAAATTTAAGAATGAATATGCTAGTTAGGGTTCAGGTAGTGACTCAAGTTGAAAAGAAAAATAAATGGGTCGAAGGGGGATGCAAAATCGGTCAATTAGCAGTTTTTCGCCTTCGGCGGTGTTAGTAGGTTTCGGGAAAAAATTCATATTTTATTTCACATAAGACTAAAAGTATTTATTTAAATTTTATTTCATTAATAAACCTTTTTTTGTTCGTTACTAGTTTATATTACAATTGTTCACGTGTTTTTAATAAAAAAAATTGTATATCAAGTGATTTTTAGTTTTTTTAAAAAACCACCTAAAAATAAAATAATTGACCGTGTTAAATTTTCAATCGCTAGTATTATTGAAACCAAAGTTTATTTGCATCAAGAAATTAAGCGAAAATATGGTGTTTCATATCATATTCAATGTATGGGTCTACGTGACGAGCCAGTATGTTAAATTACAGAAAACACAAATATCGGAAGGCAAAGATCGAAAATTAATAAGGGAGGAAAAGCCTGTTCCTATTGTTCCTGTTGTATCCTGCTCGCGACCGTTTACCATGCATCCTTTTTTTATCTTTCAACTTAAGATCTTTCGATTTTTGATCTTTGCCTTCCGATATTTGCGTTTTCTGTAATTTAACATTCTGGCTCGTCACGGAGACCGTCAATGTATATACAATTAATAGTTGCTAAAAACAAATACTGCTATATTATACACTCAATTACCTTTCAATATTTTTTACTGCATATTTGAAGAAATCTTTATTTTCAGGAATAAATCCAGAAGAATAGCAAACACTTAAAACTTTTTGTGATATTTCTCCCAAAGCGTCATCCTTGTTTAATGCTATGAAATTTGCCATTCGGTTGAGGAATTTAGGTACAATGGTTTGAGTCGCTAGGAAATTATAGGCTGCATCTCTGACAGTTCTAGGTATTAAGGCTTCTTTGATATCATCATATTTGACCATAAGTTTATAAAAGTGATCAGTGGGACCATTATAATGTCGACACGTATAGCCTTTGAGCAAAAAATTAATATCGTTCAAGGAAATATCCTTTTTAGATAACATTTTGATCGAGTTTTCGTCTAGCGAATGACAAACTTTAGCCAAAGAATGTGTGAGAGAGCGTGAGATTCTAGCTTTAATATATTTTGAACCTGAACAAATAAGCGTTGCTTTAGATATCAAAAATATATCTTGAGGACTTAAGAATTGCGAATGATATATAGTTTTATTAATAATCGCATCAAAGTCCTCTATGTTGACAAATTGGTTTCCATAAGCGATGATGAAGGCTGCCAAGCGGGAAAATTTCCATGGTATATATCCAACTAAATCATCTTTTAAATGCAATAAATGACTTATTAATTTACGTTCAAAATTGGAATTTCTGTACGTTCCCGCTAAATTGTTATTAAAATACATGTATTTAAAACATAATTGAAGAATTTGATCATCATATTCATCAGCTTTTACGAAATTCAAAATATTGTCCCAAAATAAGTCATAAAGTTTTAAATTTGACGTTTTCAAGAGTCTCAATGTTTTATACATCGAAAAATATGTCGAAGAGAATCCCGATTTCAATACACGCGTGGTAATATCCTCTAATATTTGTTTATTTTGTATTGTTGAATACGACATTTGACAGAAGAGTAAATCTGGTAATTTCAGATAAGTTTTAAGTGTATCATCATCTTTCATTTCTTCGATTAAAGATGTTACCCTTTTTCTAAGATCTTCTAAAATTGTCGCTGGAGTCAGATGAATTTCAAATACCTTAAAGAATAAATATTAACATGTAATAATATCAAATATTTGAAATAGAATACACATACATATGTAGCATAAACATTTAATTACCTTTTGTAACATAATTATAAAATTCGCATCTAGCTTTTCAATTGAAGGTTTAATCATTCGACACAACATAGAAATTTCAGTAATGTTGCTATTTGACCAGTGTAAAAGATTATAAAAATGTATTACCTGTGCAAAAACATATATAAATTAATACGGTAGTTATGTATTAATGTGTGTTAAAACTATACTATTTTACCTGTATAAGTACATCATAATTGTCACCGTTAATTACCCCCGAATTTAGTAAATGATGAAGTTTTTCTTTGTGTGCGTCTAAAGATGCTTGTGTCATTAATATATGAATATTTAGCATACAAACCGTGACATTCTTGAAATCTTCTTTCGATTCGCAATTACCTAGTGTAAAGTTTATAAATTGATTAATATATATATATATATATATATATATATATATATATATATATATATATATATATATGTATATTAAAATTTAGTACTTGATTAGTAGGACCGCTTGAGCTCCACACTCAAAAACCAATTATTACGCGACGCTGCGACATTACTTTTTGTCTATTGTTAATGTCGTACGTTTTTACTAATATAATAATAATGGCATCCATAAACCTCGAAAAATCCAACAGATAGAACAAATGTAGGGTTCTGTCAAATCTATTTAATTTAAGATAGCTTACAAGCTAATTTCTTTTCAAAACTAATTATAATCCAAACCAATAATAAAATTGACGTATGTACATATAACTAAAAGATTAAATATTTGAATCAAATTATAAAGGTTTTTTAAGGCTACTGTGAATGTATCGATATTATTTCAATTTCTTATTTCATCTGGTAGCTTATCGTAATTAAAAATATCTCTATATAATATAATATACATACTTTTTCTATTTTTTTGCAATTTCAAATTTTGCGCTTCTAATTTATTACTACTTTTAGTGCTATAACTATTTTTATCTATTCCTCTTATAAAATATTTGGTTAACATTTTCTATCTAATTTATAAAAAAAATAAAAATATACACATTGGGGAAATAAATGGAGATGAGGAACGAACCGGGACCTTATATCTCTGACCAAGTTTATCTGGAGAAGGAACCTGGATGGACGCGACCTCTTCAAGATGGGTCTACCTCACGGGCCCGAATGTGAAACGCCCGAAAACGCAAATATCGAAAATCGATAGATCTTAAGTTGAAAGATATAAAAAAAGGGTGCATGGTAAACGGTACATACTCAGGAACAAGAGGAACTGGCTTTTCCTCCCGTATTCTGCGCGCGCACATTAATACGGGAGGAAAAGCCTGTTTCTCTTGTTCCTGTTGTATCCTGCTCGCGCAAATTAAGTGAGTATGTACCGTTTACCATGCATCCTTTTTTTTTGATCTTTCGACTTACGATCTTTCAATTTTCGATCTTTGCCTTCCGATATTTGCGTTTTCGGGCGTTTCACATTCGGGCCCGTGACGGAGACCGCTTCAAGATATATCTTCGTTTCCTCTATAAGATTGGAATACATTTTGTTTCTACGCCATCTGTTAGCAACAATGTTGTAACGAAGCGTAATAATTGTTTTTGAGCGTGGAACGCAAGCCGCACTAATAGACATGTACCAATTTAAAATGTAAATGTTAATTGTAATATATATATAAATAGGTATGTGTGCATTATCGTTTGTTATAAAAATTAGCTATTGAGCTACTTCTTAAGTAAATAAATAAGCTAAATTGTTTATTTTTCTTTTGCCATTTAAACAAGTTTTTGTTTATAAGCATAAAATGTACACAGGACCGTAACTACGGAACTTGTGTGCGATGTACACAGATGGCGGTTTTAATATGGGGGAGTCTGGACTCAAAAAGAAAAGTGCTTTTAAATGTCTATTTTGTACGTTTTCACTTTTTTCTTTTCCCTTATTATGTAAACGATTTACCATATTATTAGTGGATTAATTGTATATTCGCATGATTTGATTTCACAATTTTGGATTGGGCAAAGTGACGAATTGGGAATACCTGTAATGTTGCTATGACCCAATATGAAAATAGTATACTAAAATATATTATAAGTACACGAATGAAACTTTTTAGCGTGTATGGAAAATAAAATTGAAGAAAAAAATGTCTGATTTCATTGTGCTCAATTTTATCTGATTTGAGCAGAATGAAATTATAAATGAAATGCTATCATAAATAAAGTTCACGGTACAATGCATACGTTTTGTTTTATGAAAAAGTGTACTATATATATTTAAATTTGAAAACAATTACTAATGTTCTTTTTTGTATAACATGTGTGTACATATATACTCACTTAGAAATTTTAAAATCAATGGAATCGTTGGTCTTATAAGATATACAAGTCGTAGACTGTCTCTGCATTTTAATGATGCTGTATATTGCATCATTGTTTGTAAATCCCATTCCTCTTCAGCAAATTGTAATTTATTTTCAGCATGTGCGATCAATTTTATAATCAGTTCATCTTTGTGAGACAAATTTAATTTACGTAAATAAAAAATACATGTACATGTTTCCTTTACAGTCAATATAGAATGATGTGAATCTATCAAATTTAAAACTTTCTTAAATTCTTCTTGAGATCCTATTTTATCGGTAAATTCAAATAACATATCCTCTGGACTAGATTCAAAATCACTTTTATTTAAATTATCTATGTATTTTTCACAATATGTTCTTTGAATGTTCCACAAGCCCAAAATGATCTGACATGCATGAGTTACGTCAAACAAGTCACACTTTTTATTGATCACATCAAAAACATCTTGAACAGTAACGCATGCTTTAATTTCAACAATCAACGAATCATTTGAATTTGGGTACAGTAACTGTTTTATGTCTTTGGCTATAGGTATATCGTACACTAAATCAGATTCTTTATTTTCACACTCTGTCATGAAAAACTCGGCGTTATTCGTCGTATCATCAGAAATTGATCTACAGCGACTGACTGTATAATTTATTTTATTTCTATGAACGTAATGTAAGTTCTTATTATTGCCACAATTCACAGAAGTAAACGTTCTTGGATAATAATTAAACCGTTTTAACGTGTTAAACATTTGTAAAATTCGAATTGTTTTTGTTGATTTGCCTAATATGTGCGTCATGTTTAATTCAGTAGAAGCACCGATTTAATTAATTACACATTATCCATATAAAATCATTTATTATAAACATAACCTAAACTGGTCGAACGGCACATGTCACTTGTACAACTTTTGACAGTTTACAGCATTTGGTCGAAGCACATTTGATACTAATTTTCGGTTACATGACTGTGATCAGCACAACCTAGATTGATGCGTACAAATGAATACAAAAAGTAGTATGTACATATGGGCTAGCATATTGTAACGTGGGAACATGGGAGAGAGTATCCACCGTCTAATTGCATTCGTGGGTGAACAATATAAACCCCGGATTAGGCTAACGGGACTCAGTAAGTAAGTTATCATAGAACGGGATGAGTGTGAGTAGAGCTACGTTCCTACACAATAGACACGCCATCGGATCGCAGATGCTATGCTGGGCAACTTGTCCTTTATAAGGAGGTGCACGCAATAGATCAAGTATTCTAGAGTGAGCGGTGATCTCGAGTGGACCTCCTGAATCGTTGAATAAATGCTATGAAGCGACTCTGGCTTTTCATTTAGATCCTGAACCCACCCCTACGCAAAAATATATAATCTGGTGGGGCAAGTTCAAGGGTCATATTTTGTTCCAATTTTTTCTGTCGAGAGTACTTGTTGCATTTGATCATTATTGGTCAATTTTTAAAAGTGAAGGTAGTATCTATGGGGATCTAGTCTTGTTGTGAAGGTCTTCTTCACCACCAGTCCGCCATGTATTATAGACAGGTTCGTCTGTGTTCGATATTAAATACAGCTATGTTCAATATGGTATTTATTTGGTAGTAACACGTATACACAAGTATGATTAATTGTTGGCAAAAGTTTGTCGTTCAGCGGTCTCTGGATATGGTAGAGTGTCGCTGGCTCGGCATTCAGCTATGTTCAGCAAGTCTCTGGATACGGCAGTGTGTTGCTGGCTCGTTGTTCTTCCAAGTCCGCGTAGTGAAGTGGTGGCTGGTCAGGAGCTGGATGTTGACTGGTCTGCTGCTGTGTGTCGACTCTTGCTGCTCTGGGTCGACTGGCGTTGTTTGGGTTGTACCTCCTTTTATAGTGTTTCTGGAATGCTTGGTGGAAGTGGTTATTGACGCGTACGAGAGGAATTTTGTTTTCGTCGAGGCGTCGAATTTTCTGGAATGCTTGATGGAAGTGGTTATTGACGCGTACGAGAGGAATTTTGTTTTTGTCGAGGCGTCGAATTTTCTGGAATGCTTGATGCTGTTCCGCTCGATGTATTTTGTTGTTGCGGAATATTCTCGAAGGTTTCGATGACGATGACGACGACGAGATTCCTACATATCTTTGGATATACGTAAGTTGTGTATGCGTATACTGATTTCCTACAGTAGATCAAGAAAAAAGCTCAAAAACCTATTCACAATATCCTTATATTTGTATATGTGAACTTGCCCATACCCTTAATTATTTTTTCTGATATCAGGCTAAATCAATTTGAATTTGTCTGTCACGATTGCACCTTGAAATTTTAAAATTTGTTCAAAGTGAAACATAAAGGAAAATAGTTAAGACATAATGAGAAAATGTCGATCTGCATAATTGGAATGGTTCGGTGATTAATTGTGGTCACAAAGTCACTAAAATCTCTATAACGGAACATCTGGTAGCCAAAAAGTCCATCATACTGTAGGAATCTCGTCATCGTCATCGTCATCGAAACATTCGAGAATATTCCACAACAACAAACCACATTCCTTGCAGAACTCACACACGTAAACAACCCGTGCACTTCTTGGAATCAATCGCCAAATCCTTCGAGAATGATCCACCCTTCACACTCGAGCGGAACGAAACCCAGACGACGCACACCTGCAGCCATTATATTAAACTCAAGCGGAACGCCCCTACCAGTCGAGCAGAACCAAAACGGTCGAAACACGCCGCCACCATTAAACTACATCGAGCGGAACGGCGCCAATCGTTCCAGAAAAGTCCACCCCATCGACAAAAGCAAATTCCTCGCTTACGCATCAACAAACCACCATCATGGGTCAGGTGATTCCAGAAACACTATAAAAGGAGGTACAACCCAAACAACGCCAGTCGACCCACAGCAGCAAGCGTCGACACACAGCAGCAGACCAGTCGACATCCAGCTCCTGACCTGCCACCACTACACTACGCGGACTTGGAAGATCAATCAGCCGAACGAGCCAGCAACACACTGCCGCCTCCAGAGACCTTCTGAACATAGCTGAATGCCGAGCCAGCGACACTCTACCATATCCAGAGACCGCTGAACGACATACTTTTGCCCACAAATATAATACCTTTGTACAACCATAGGCAAACAATAAAACTTTATAAAACAAGCACAACAGTGTTTCGTTAGGCTGGGATACGGTCAACACATCGCTACCCCGCCTACAATACTAACAATAAAGGTGACCGTGAAAAAGTCGAAAATATTCATTTATCATGCATACATATGAAAAACGGTTAGTATATATATCAGTGGCGTGCGGTAAAACTCTCTCTCCCCCCCCCCCCCCGTCGTACATCCTCACTTAATTTGCGCGAGCAGGATACAACAGGAACAAGAGGAACAGACTTTTCCTCCCGTAATCTGCGCGCGCACATTAAACAAGGCTGTATAAAAGAGATAATTTCACCGCATGCCACTGATATATATTATATATACATAGTACCGTTTACCATGCACCCTTTTTTTATTTTTCGTCTTAAGATCTTTCGATTTTCGATCTTTGCCTTCCGATATTTGCTTTTTCAACCTTTTCATTTTCGGTGCCGTGAGGTAGACCCCTTTGTTACCACCGCAATGTGACTAATAATCCAATTAGCAATTGTGGAATGGATGTAATAAAATGAATATGTTGGTAAGGGTACGTAGAAACCATGCGGTAGTTGGTAAGTGTGTGGGTGAAGCAGGTTTGACAATTGACAGTGGGAGAGTGGGAGCGGCGTGCGCTTCTTCGAGTTTTATTGTCGATCCAAGTTGTAGAGCCCAGAGCCGTTCAGAGATGTCTGGTTGTAGCGGCGGTGTTTCTTCGCAGCCAGCTGCCGGCATGCAGCAGATGGATCTCACGAAGCTCAGTCTGCAGCAGCTCGCTCAGCTCAAACAGCACGTCTTCCAGGTAACCTCCATATACACTCATAACCTCACATTGTTCAAACACCATACTCTGAGAATCGTCGGGATTGCTTTCATACTATTCCCGTAATTTTATATGCTATATATCACTCAATTATGAAATCATATAAACAATTTTGTGTAATTCAATTTTGTGTAATACAGGACTGGTTGGGGCAGATTTAAAACTAAGGATTAATTTTTTTTCGAATATTCTGGAAACTTACTAAATGATATGTTTAACATTTATGGTTATTGTATATGAGGCCCTAATATCAAAGATGGCCAAAGACCCCTTACGATTTTTTTTATAAAAGGCAATTTTGATACTAAGATACTACTCCACAAAACAGTTTTGATACTGACCTATTTTTGAAGTTAATTTAGTACCAAGCTTAGCCGGTTTTGACAGTAAAAATTATTAATTACGGATTCTTAATGACCATCAGAATAAAATAGCATTAAAACATATACAATTCCAAAAAGCGCCTTTGATAATAATATATTCTTCCTATTTGAGATTGGTTTATGTCTAAGACAAGAAATACCCTCAGGACTCATTTTAGTATACATTTCAGGCACGTTTAATATATTTTGAAAACAAATTCAGTTCGTATATATTGTCTTTTGAGAATTATAGGTGTAAAAATAATTGTTTTCATAACATTTGCTTGTAGACTGTTTCAATTCCCGATATCGCTTATCGATGACTTGGATCATTTGTATTTATAAATGGTAGTAGTCACCTTCCGGTGGAATCTAAATACATAGATTGTTCTCTTGCCGTTTTTAAAAATGTACAACAGTTGTTGGAGATATGTGGATCACCCACAGCATTTTATTTTACCCACTAAGGAATACATTACTTTCAAATTTTGTTTTCAAGAATTTAAAACAATTTTTGTTAATTCAATATTTTAGTGGGAAATCTAGATTTAATTCAACTTCACATGTTTAGTAATTTAAATTTCAACCTTTATTCATTGATTAAAATTTATGTAATTTTTATTTTGATAAAACTTTGATGTTTTAGGAATTGACAATTCTTCAAGATTCTCTACAAACATTGAAAATAGCACAAACTAAATTTGTAGATTCTGGTGAATGTGTCGAAAAAATTACACCTGATACGAAAGGAAAAGAAATCTTAGTGCCGTTGACTGGTTCAATCTATGTTCCAGGTTTCATAGCCGATACAGAAAACGTTATAATTGATATTGGAACTGGATATTATATACAAAAGGTAATTCAAAATCATTTTCTTTGAGAATTTTACTTCAATTTTTTAATTACTGTTTATTTTATATTAGGATGTTGTCGGTGCAAAGGACTATTTTAAGAGAAAAGTCGAGTTTGTAACGGAACACATGGAAAAAATTCAATCTATGGGAATCGAAAAGACCAAGATCAAAGATGCAATTTGTGAAGTCATAGAAGAAAAAACTAGCCAATCTGCGAAAGTGAATACTTGAAACAATATCAAATTGTTTTTAAAACCGCTTAATTAATACTTTTAATATTTTATTTATTGTTCAGTAACCTTTATATTTTATTATATATAATAACTGAATAAGACGCACTTTAATTTTCATCATAAGATTATCACATTCTATCATTTTCAAAAACCATTTTATAATGTGAATCACTAAACTGAATTATTTAAAATAACCTTTTTTTTATTATATCTGTTAAATTATAATAAATATACAATTAATGTTCTTATCTTCATTTATAATAAATGCACAACATTAACAATATGCTACTTATGTATCAGGATTTCTAAATAAAAATAATCATAAATTAAAAAAAATATTTATTTTTGGGTTGAGAAAACAAGCAGTCTGAATGTTACAATATGTTGTTCGTGTTTTAAATAATGCTGAATAAAATTATTCATTAAATTACAATAAGTTAAGATTTTAGAGTAGTCTCCAATTCACCACATGCCTGCATTTCTTTAATAATGTCAAGACCACCTAAAAGTTCTCCCTTTGCATACACTTGGGGATAGGTCGGCCAATCTGAAAATGTTTTCAATCCTTGACGAACTTCCTCATCGGTTAATATATCGAACGTCTCGTATTCTACACTGAAATAAAGAATAGCTCATATTAGAAAGGGTAAGATTATATATAACATTAAAAAACAGGCAATATTTACCCAATATCCTGTAATATTTGTATTAAGGTTTTACTAAAACCACATCTAGGCATATCTCTGTTGCCTTTCATAAATACCATAATATTGTGTTTGTTGATAAGTTTCTTGAGCCTCTCTTCGAGGGGCTCGGTAGCGATTGGTGCACTCCCATCGCAAGTGTGACTTTTTACTTTGGCGGTCAATTTAGCTATGTCGACACCATCTATTCTATCGACCACTTGATTATTTTTTAGTAAAATAACTGTAGGTACGGCTTCTACCTGAATTGACGTAGCAACGTTTTAAATTTTAAAAGATTACATACAGGTGAGTATAACATGTAAATACAAACCTTGTATTTGAGAGCAATATCAGGCAATTGTTCGGCGGGGCAAACATAAAATCCAGTTTCATTTGATTGGATTTCTGGTAGTTTGGCTAATTCAATTAAGGCGTCTGTGACTTGCTTGCATTGCGGTGCCCAGTCTGCTTCGAAGTGGATGACGCTTAATTTGTTAGAGCTGTCCAATATTAAAAAGGAAATTTTTAATTTTAACATATTGAAATTAGTAGTGTTTTAATTGGACTGTGTACAGTGAAAGTGAGTCATTCGATAATTCATGGTGAGACAAGAGCAAAGCTAACCTCAAAACGAATAGTGTTCGAGATGAATGTTTTGGGTTGTGGGAGTGTGAGATGATTTTCTTACTTGGCTGCTTGTTGGACCTCGGTTGCTGATTGAAGTTGACGGGGTGAAGACATATTTTTAGATCAAGTGACAGTCAATTTCGAAGACTTGGTGGATGACAACCCAGACCGAGATCACGTACGCCGCGCAGTGTTGCCAACTCACTCTTCTTTTCCCACATGCACCAACCTGATGCTATTCGATTATTAATATTCATAGAAGTAGAATGCATAGAATGGTCATTGTTAACAAAAGTACCGTCTAAAAGCGAGTAATCGAAGAGAGAGACGGAAAGTCAGAAGAGAGACAAGAGAGAGAGAGACGAAGTTTAGCAAACAATGAACAAAGAGTTTTTGTAGCAACATTTTTGGAGGCTGAGAGCGATTCTATGCATTCTACTTCTATGTTAATATTTCAATAACCACGCCAGCCACCCTAGAAATTGTAACGATAATTAAATTTAATACCTACTATGATTGGATATCAGACAGATATAGATTAACTCAAAGTAATTTTTTTAAGTAGGGGAAAAACCATAGTCGTTAGCCATTTAGATCAGTGACAGATACAAAATTTTTTCAAGGGGAGAAGCCAATATTTTAGAAAAACGAATTGATAAATATGTAGGAATATACATAGCACAGCTTGTACTATCCCAAATCGAGATCGATGATCTCATATATTTCTCTTTATAACACAAGTCGCACGATTGCATCATCGAGTTTCTTTACGAGCATGCAAAGTCAACCTTGGCTGAAATATCTTCGTTCACACAAGGGCAAAGACACCACCAACCCGCTTCAGATAAACTAGCTCGAGTCCATAGTAACCCCCGAGAGCTAGATCTTATCATACAGCTACGCATCGACAAAACCTTGAGGTGCAGCTACCAGAGAAATGTTATATTAATAGAAGTGGCTTTAGGTACATTGTTGTCAAGTGACGATTGTCCACAGACAATCCTAAATAATTTTAGCAGCAGTCGTATTTGATGCTTGATGCTCAACGTATGTCCGATCAAAACTTTTCTGTTTGTTTATATTACTCACAAGATGGGCAAGCATCGGCAAAAATTGCACAATGCATTCAAGAACACAATAAACAACATGGGATACATTTTTATAAGTAAATTGATCCGATATTATTCCGTGCGTTGTAGCGTATTTATAGAGACGTGCCACGTAATATTGACAACAATTATTTATTCGTAAGGGCCCTTCTATTATTATTAAATTTCTCTGGCAGCTACACAAAGACGGTTCGAGTTACGAGTTAGGCAATTCGATCAGAAATAATTATTTATGTATTTCTAGCTAGGCATAATTACTTATGATTAAACTGCCTTACTAGTAACTACATAAATAATTATTTGCCAGCAATCAATCTCATATTTTAAAATATCAACGATACTCTAAAGCAGACCCTTGTTTCACTAGGTACAAAAGATGAATAAGGTTCATTTTCCATTGCCATCATCCAAAGTGAGACTGCATTTTTCATAACATCAGCTAGGTTTTAAGGCCCTAACATTTAAATTTCTGTACCAATGTTCTCTTTGAGCTGCTCAATAATAACATGAATATACATACGTGTTCTTATAGATTTCTTCACAGGAACAATTCGAAAGCTTAAAGATTGAGAGAACGTGGAGGTAAATCTGACAGCTTCTTAAAATTATTCGCTCGCCGAAATTTCCATACATGGTGGCGATTATCCCTATCACCCCCTTTGGATCAGTCCTTGGTTTAAATTGAAATATTAAGTTAATGCCAACTTAATCAAAATTAATATATTGATATAAATAATGCACAGGAGTATTATTGAGGGCTCAAAAGCTACCTAGTAATGTCATAGAGCTCATATTTTTAAGGCCAACGACCCTAGGACGGCCAACAGCTGTAGTGTTTCCTCTAACTTTTTTTCTTAATTTAAAACTCTGGTTTTCGAATATATCAAGGGATTATGTTTATATTTATCAATTAAAAAAACTTTTTCCGGATGTAGCTCAAATTCAAATGTCTCGATTTTTTTGAATATTTTAAAATTTATTGCAAAATAAATTCCATAATGTATCAATTCAATTCAATGATGTTATTATCTTTGACACAATGTTAAGTTAAATTTTATACATTAACAACATTAAATATTTCAACTAGTATAAAATTTCAGAAGTTTTAAATTATCTGCATGCTATAAATGAATGAAAAGACTGTTTGAAAATAATGAAAAGATGAAAAGACTGTTTGGAAGAATGAAAAGACTGTTTGGAAGAATGAAAAGACTGTTTGGAAGAATGAAAAGACTGTTTTTGTGAAAATTTCAATTTAATATATTATTAATCAATATACTGTACATAAAATTGATTGAAATCGTGATTAATATTTACAATAATAACATGTAATTGTGAAACAATAATTTTGTTATATCTACAACAATAAGTAAATTATGTATAAGATTTTTCTCAGATTTATTTCAGAAAAGGCTTCCATACATACGTAAATAACCACAAATTTAAAACTATTGACCTAATTAGTTTTTTTTATAGTTTTCGTGCTGTATTTGTGCTTGACTACATTTAAAATATAAAGATAACAAGCATATTGTAATTTTTTTTCTAAATGTATTTTTTCTGAATTCGTTAATGAAATCATTATCTTGTAAAATTCGGCATCCTGTTTAATATAAACAATTCTTTATTTTACTCTGCACACTTCAAAATTCAAAAACACAACAAAGTAAAATCTTTAAATCAGTGTTATCAAAATTATACTGACAGTCGGATTGTCTTTTTTCATTATTTAAATGCAAAAAAATTAAAATTATATTATGTATATGTATATAATAATAATAATAATAATAATATCTTATCACTTTAGTGAAAATAATGTAATTTTAAAATTTCCTAAAACAGTAAACAAAACATTGTTTAAAATATACATTATGTTCAATTTTACAATCATTATTATTGCTGCTTGAATTAAATATCTAATTTAGCGATTATTTATGATTTGATATTTCACATTCTCGAATGAAAATAAAAATATATATAACATTATATGTATTTTGAAAATGACTTGTTAATCTTATACAAAAGCTTTATCAACAATTTCATATTTATACTAAGTGGTATCTCAAAAAATATAAATTTTAACTAAACAAATTTTTTCAATAAAACTCACACATATTATCCAAAATAGTTATAACATCAAGCTAAAAAAGTCTTTTTTTTTTAAATTTTGATTTGTATTATTGTTATGTAAAGTAAAGGAAACTTTGCTTAGGCCTCTATACCACTTTATATCATCATCAACGTGGTATATGTAGAATTTGCAATGGCTTTCAATGGTGTTGAATGGCACAAGCCATTGTGGCTCATTGTTGTGAACGACAGAAATGGCTTATTGTTGATGATCATTCGCGATCGTGTAGATCAGTCATTAAGCCTCTACATCGACATTAATCGTTTACAATTAATTAATATTTTAAATAATACATGCACATATGTATGAGTTTGATTTAAAAAAAAATGTTTAATATAACCACCTTGATATACGAGCTTGTAACTCTATATATATAATACATAATTTACATAATGATTATACACTTTATAAGCATTGGTGTATCCCACGAATCTCATTTTAAGCTAAGGCGAAATAAAAATACGTAATATATAATTTGAGAAATGCTATTTAGGTATTTTGAGAAAATATAGACCTTCTTTTACTATTGTAGGCTATATATTATTCATGTATTGTATTGTACAATTTATAATATCGGTATACAATATTTATTTTCACGATTCAAATAATTTACGAATATTTGAGCATTATATCAATGAGTGTTTTCAAAATGCGGAATTTAAAATGAGAGATGCATGGCAAGTATTTTAAATTTATACGTTTAAATATGAAAATATCAACAATGTTTGGACGAACTGATATTAATTAGTTCACGTTCAATTAGATTGTCCATCTAAAAATTAATACTTAATCGCTATATTCAACTGAGGCACTATAGAGAGCACAAAAATTGCAGTTGTGGTTCCTGCATCGACGTACGACAAACGAGTCTTATGGGAATATGTTGTCAACCATAATCCCACTATACTCTTCAACTCAAATACTATAATACTCGGGGGCGAAATCGTTCGCCAGGTTACTAAGGAAGTGGAAATCGGAGGAGCTGTTGCTGTTTTCACCCCCTACGGAAGCTGGTTGAACTTGGGTAGCCTCGTAGAACTGATGAAATGAGCTATAGTTGTCGCTGGAGTCAGTTTGCACGCTCGTGGGAGGTGTCATTACACTAGTCACATGATTGTTACTCTGATTTGCAGGCGGGAAAACGTCTGTTGATGAATTATTGTAAACCGCAGTGTTGTTGGGTGCAGTCTCGTGGATCACGTTGTGGTTGTACCCACTTCCTTCATAGTAACCGTGCTTGTTTGGATACTCGGTGTGATTAGCTTTGTGCTGAAGAGGGTCTGCATTGTAGTAAGGTACGCTCGATTCGTTGGGAGGAGCAGTTCCTCCCACACCCATAGTATGCGATATGTCACCAGGATAATGATAACCAAAGTGGTTGTTCGGATGGTAGGGACCATGCTCCGGATTATAGTTCTGTACTTGGCCATAGTTATGGTAGTTTTGATCATGGTGATTCTTGTAATTGTAGGTAAAGTTTTGCTGGTGATACGCTTGATTTACATGACCTGGGTAGTTGTGTCTCGTGTTACCTCTGCTAATACCGCGCGGAGAACTTTCATGTCCTCTTCCATGTGGAGGAATTCTCGAAAAGTTGTGTCCGTCCATAGGAGCGTTCTGTTGGTATAGTTCGTGAGGGTAGTTCGGGTGCATCTGTTGGAATTGTTGAGCTGATCCTTGCTTCGTAGCATTTCTACCGGTGGGTAAATCGTTGCGGTAGTCAGCGTGTGATACTGGGTAGTGGTTGGGTAAGTTGTTTAGATGAGCTCCTCTTATTATGTATGGAGGAATGGCGTTGGGGACGTTTTGAATCGGAACTGATGTTGAAGGGTTGGGTGGTGGAGCTGGCGGTGAAGGACGAGGATACATAGCACCTGGTGGAGCACCCAAAGGACTTGGATGCATTGTCGACGGGGTGCCAGGAGTGGAAGAAGGAGTTAGGCTCATAGACGATAGTCCTTTACCTGGCGCCATTGTGTCTTGGGTCGAAGCAGCTGAGTTAGGATGGAGTGGATCTTTCAAGGATTGAGGTGACGTTTTGCATATAGTTATCCCGTCGAGGTTAGGCGAGGTTCTTCTGTTTTCGCTCTTGACTTTCTTCGTGCTCGGCATGCGAGGACTTGCTAGGTGAAGGCCACTTGATTCGTTCGATCTCGAATCTTCTTCAGCTCCCAATTTCTCGAAGGAGCCGGAACTGGTGACACTCGAAGCTCCATTACTATTGCTGTTGAAGCTAGTGTTGTTGTTGTTGGTTGCGCTTGGTGTGTTGTTGTTGTTACCGCGGGATGAATTTAAATCGGGCAATTCTTCATTGGGACCGCACAATCCCACCGGTGGCATCTCACAACCTTGACAGCTCTTTTTACTACTTGGTCCATCTTCATCTAAGAACTTGTCGGAGGATATTTTTGAGCTCTTGCCGCCTTCCGATGTGGTCGAATCCTTATCGTCTCCGTCGTCTCCTTTAGTCAATGTTTGCCTTTTGTGTTTCATGCGACGATTTTGAAACCATACTTTCACCTGAAATAGTGCATACATTTTTTTATAGTTGACAATTTTTTTATGAATATTTAAAACATAATATGATTATTTAAATTTACCTGTCTTTCTGTGAGATCTAAAGAAGCGGCGATTTCTATTCTTCTAGGGCGGCATAAATATTTGTTGAAATGGAATTCTTTTTCTAATTCAAGTAATTGCGTATTTGTATACGCAGTTCGAAGTCGTCTCGGTAGTCCATTTTCTAGAACAAAATAAATAAATGCATTATTATTAAAAATAAATATATTATTAATTGGTTTTGGAATTGAATCATTCACCCTTCACTGGCGAATGCCAATTTCAAGTTTCCAACGTCAATATGGAATTGTACGGAGGATCCCCACGATATTTGAACTGACGTTGTAATTTAGTTCGGGCCAACGTATGACGCGCACCAGGACCGAATCAGAATTGAAATTCCAGCATAAAATTTAAATCGACGTCTTCTTTCAATATAAGACTTAATTTTATTTTATTTTTAGCCAGCAACATAGCTCAATGGTTAGTGTATAATGCTTTCAACTAAGGGGGGTTATGGGTTCAATTCGTGGCTTGTTGTCGCTAGCCACACCTTGTATGCATATGTGACTCCAGATCAATCAGAGTTTGTCAATTTATCTAATTTCATTCTTGAAAGGTTTCCAAAAAAATTGGCAACCTATCCTCATTTGTCACCAATTTTTGAATATAATTTCAAATTCATAATAATAATGTTATAAATTTATATAAAGTACATATTTACAAATTTGGTCATAGGTGTCGCCTTGGGGCAAAACATGCAATGGCACCATGGTAAATATAAATTTTTATTAAAAAAAAAAAACAAAAAGAATGTTGAATTGAATATTTTATTCAACTTCAATTCAATAATACAAAATAATCTAATTTTAAAGTCAATTGCAAATGAAAAAGTTTGAAATAATATACATATACCTATGGTACGTATATGTATAATACTTTTTCATGAAAATATACTTTATTATTCTTATACTTTGGAACGTCACTCTTCAAGTGTGTCCAATGATAAATTTGTTTGTATCGAAACAATCCTTACCCCGCCGGCGTTATAAACATCTCACCATTCTGTTTTTGAGAGTTTTCCGAAGATTTCTTCGTTAAATGGAAATTTTGACATATTTAAATAAAAGTTTTTGCAAGTGGCGGAGTGAGTCCTGTCCCGCCTGGCAACGATTAGATAGAAGAGTGACAAAGTACTGTCACCAACTGACGCCCGAGCAGGTGAAATTTAATATCGGCCCTCGAGGTAGATGGTGGTGCTACCAAAACCCACCCCACATCGCAAAACTTACCCCGACGAACTACCCTCAACTTTGACGGCACCCGGCGAACCTCTAGATCCGAAATTGTTATGCATATTTAAAACTGGAAGATTACGAATTTGAATCCCTTAGTCTGATACAGTCTAATACCACTGAGCTTTCGCACAATTCATGTCTAATTGACTTAAACACACACATATGTATGTACATACATATCAAATGAGTATTAAACTAACAATCACACTATTAAAAACGTGCTTTATAGCAATTTATTGTACTATTATTATTTTCTTTCGAATACGCAATAGCCTGTTGAAATTAAGGTATGTAATATACTTTTACATCAGCTACATATGTATGTACATATGTACATAATTTACACGGTTTAATATATTTATACTCCCATTTATCTCACTCCATACATTTTTCTAATTTCAACTAACCATATTCCTTGCGGCCTTTTTTTCCACCCTTTTACATTCTCTCGGGTACCATTCTAGCACCTCTTTAGAAGTCCACCTTCTATTCTTCTAGCTACATGAATTTTTTCACTCTCCACTATATCCACTGGTTCCCGGAAGAATTGGACTGAATAGTGCCATAGTTTCGAGAAATCCTAATTTTCAAAGGAGCTCAAGAAGAACTTTCGCCATAGAATTCCACAGAAAAGGGTTAGAATTCTATTGTGCAAGTTCTTCTTGAGCATATTTGAAAGTTTGGATGTCTCAAGAGTGCAGCTCTCTTGAGTGCATTTATCCGATCACCATATTCATTACCCTTGCCATACTTCTCACCCTCGTATTCCGTTTCCTATCTTTTTGCCTTTTTTATACATATATGTAGTATATGTACATTATCAGAAAGGCCTAACAGGTAAACCCAATGCACCTTCCTGACCAATTCTAATATAAACATCGAAAAACAATTATATTTATACAATATTATAGAGGTATCTATGGACAAATTCGATATACAACGAGAAATCCATACATTTTACATAGTGGGTAGCATATTTATATAATAATCAACAAATTAGAGATGCTACAAACTCGAATTTGCAATAAACAGGTTAGGTTGCCAATTTGGTGGAACCGTTTCAACAATGAAATCAGATAAATTGACTAACAACAAGGCCAGCAACACCGGGCCAGATACTGAGTCTATGACGAAAAAACGAAAAAGAACCCACGTAGAAAAAATGAAAAAGACAATTCTGCTACGAACGAATATATAGATACATTTTGTTTGTGCATAGCTTTTAACATGTGAATCAAAATGTTTGTAGCTGTATACAAAACACGTCTGACAGCGCGCACGCTTCGGCAGCCACATGTCCGTTTATTTCGCATGATATGCAAAGCGCGCCCTTATTTCAAGTATGAAAATGTTTCAATATTGTATTAGTCACGAACGAACAGACCGCTTAGCCTTTTATGTATGTATACATATGTATATATATAATGATGATTTTTACAAGACATTTTTATTTCTCTTACATTTCAATATGATAGTATTGCGCATTAAAATTTTTCACTGAAGGAATTGTTCAACAAATTTAATTAAGTTGAGGTTGGATTTTCAATATACACGAGGTCCAAATGTATCGACGGTTCTCAAACGTTCGCGATCGATTCGCTCCTTTGTTTTGGTGGTAAAGAGGAGAAGGGGGGGGGGGAGATACTCGATCGCAGGTGGGGGCAGGGGGTGGAGTAGGCAGTCTCCATGCGAAAGTCCACCATCCATAGGTGTAATTGGAAGCCGACAAGGGCAGGCCGGGCCCCTTGATTGACAGCCCCGTCTGTCCAATGGCGGAGCGCGAATACTGATGAGGGACCTGTCAATCAAACTCCCTCCCCCTCCCTATCCACCGCAACCCCACACCTGCCAAGCACCCCCTCCCCTCTTTCGACTCCAAACTCGCGCTCACAGTATTATTAACACACAATTCCAGAAATGATAATTTAATTAAATTTTCAAATTAATTCAACATAAAACAAAAGAATTGCGGTGTTTCAATTTAACGTTCATCGTACGTGGCCTGTCGTCCATTTTAGTGTGTCTTAGCTTGCAGCAGGTTTGAATATTGAATTTGAATATCGATTTTTAATAGTGTAGCAAGGGGCCTATTGCTGTTTAATAGTATTGGGTTGACGTATCTACATACATACATATGTATGTAAATCGATGATTGTCGGTTTCAATACAGGGCATATGCTTGGATCGACAAAAGTCGTTGGATACCTAGATTTAAACAACAGGTCAACACCAATTTGTTAATTAGCACAATGTTATCAAATAATAGTAAACATGTACAGAGGCTTCTTTTTGTTTAATTTGACTGATGACTTTGGAATAGTAAACAATTATGTATAGTGTTATTACAAATTTACATAAAATCCCTTTCAGTTATATTATAGTAAATCGTTTGTTTTTATATTTTTTGAAATTAGAAACTGAACGAACATCGACTTAATGGAGCAGATTTTCTTCATCTCAAGGAACAACAAAGATTTCATCGTCTCAATGAAGAGGTATATATCTATATGTAAGCCTGATTTTTGACTACTTACATATCATATATGTATGTATAGATGTATGTATGTATATGTTCAATAGATGTTGAATATCTGATAGCATTTCATTAGATGATAAAATAGTGGAAGTACATACAGCTGGTCCTTGACGAGGATTCGCACTTGCGACCGAAAAAAATCAACGATTTTCAGAAAATTATTTTTTTAAAGTTACTATCAAATCATTGACTGCCGTTACCTACAGCCACTGCCCTTTCGAAGAAGTTAAATTGCACATATTTTCGAGAAATTAGTAAATATGCACATTTTGAAATGAATAAAATCGATAAATTTTCTTAATATTTTGACGTTTTATATGAAATTCAACTTGGTGCAACCAAGGTGCAAGAACGTATCGTATCTTCATCGATGAATACCTGTAGTCAGTAAATATTTATATTTAGGGCAAATCTGAGATATGTTCGGTAGTAGAGAGGGGGAAATAAGTAAATAAATCCGTATGAGGCTAAGATGGAATGCATTTTTGTGAATGAACGAGCGCCTTTTTAAATAAAAAATGTAACTTTGCTTGAAGAAAAATATATTCGATCAATGTGTTTTGGCATTGATGAGTTATGGATGTGAAACATTGAACGCCAAAATGTTACACAAAGTCCAATGCACTCAAAGAAGAATGGAACACTGAATGCTCGACATAACGAGGTAAGATAGAAAATGAAATACGTATGTGGGTGAAAAGTGATTGACTAGAGTAGTTGATAAAGTAAAGAAAGTGAAGAGATTGAAATGGAAATGGGCGAGTCACGTAGCAAGAAGAATAGACGAGGGAAGTGTTCGAATGGTACATAAGAGAATGAAAAAGGGTGAAAGGAATACTGCAAGGTAGATTGGTGGACAAAATTTGAAAAATGTGTGGGGTGGAATGGATGAGAGTTGCTCAAAACAGAGACGAATGTAAGCGTCTCGGAGAGGCCTTTATCTATCAGTGGATGGTGAATGGCTGAAATTATGATGATGACATATAGTGCATACATATGTATGTATACATATGTAATCTGTGTTTGAACCAGCGTTGTCTGACTATGTGCTGCCTTTAGTTGAAGTTTTAAATACCACCCTTTTTAAAAATACTAAATTTATAATTAAAATTTTATAGACAAATATTTCAAATTACACTTCATACCGTATATTTTAATATAAGTAATTAGGATGCACTCACTTCGAACAGTTGGGAATTTAGAGTTCATTTTTTATTAAACATAGTATTCAATTTAATTCACAATTGTAATTATTTTATGTCGCCCTTTAGGCGCCGTCTTACTTGTCTATGCATACGGGACGACTATGATTTGAAAGTCCAGATTTTTTATTAAAATGTTCAAATATTAAGGAAATAAAGTTGAAAAAATAATACCTAAATTTTTTGTGTCAAAATTGCAGTTCGCCTAAAAAGTGGTATTACAAAATTGTAAAAAAAACATTGAATTGCTTTGCTAATATCTTATTTTGTTCACAGCAATATAATTTATTATTAAGATTTTTTTATATACTAGTTGAACCCGGCATGCGTTGCAATGGCACAATAACGCATGCAATTCTCGTTTCCGTTCCTGTTCCCGTTTCCATTTCCGGTTTCGATAAGTGAATGTTTCAGTTTCAAATAAATACTTTATAATGAAATTTAATTACAGTAATGATAATTTGTCGGAAAAACGCAGGCGGCGAATACATTTTAAATTATTCAATTGTTTGTTTATTTTACGACACGAAAACATTTGAAATTATTGCGTTGCAATGCCACTCATTCCCGTTTTTTCCGTTTCCGTTCCTGTTTTTGGGCGATTTATTTTTACAGAAATCATCGTGGGCATATACACAATAGCTCATATAAGTTTCATCGTAATCGAATGAATGGTATAGGAATGCATACGTGACAGACAAACAGACAAACATTGATTTTTATATATATGTACATATGTATATGTATAGATGTATAGTGATACATTTTATACATTGATACATTGATACATGTGTAGTGATACATATTTTTATAAAATCCAAATTTTCTAGGAAAATATTTTGATGAAAATAAATAAAGGTAGAAAGGTAGACCGCATACGACAGGAATACGAACGTTGGCGCATCAATCATTATTCTGCTTTTCGGTAACATTTTCTGTGTATATGTCAGTCACTGGTCGACCGATTTAAACCGGAAATACGTACCAACACACGTGTTTTTTTTCTTCCCGTCAAACAGTCAGTCGTCGCCGTTGGCCGCGTGTCACCGCGCAAACTTCATGGGCAAAACGGTCCAAACTGGTGACGAATGACGAGGAAATCCTTCGAGATGAAGACGTCTCGACTATTATTTTGACATCGCGCCAACAGAAGAGATTCGTGCAGTCGAACATATCGACTTAATTGTCGTTAGCCTCTGCAATTGCGCCATGTTTTAAAAAGGCATTTATTTTTATTTCAATACAACAAAATTCTTTCAAGGCTTCTCAGTGTCACAAATCTCTTCAGGTGGTTGAAAACTAGTTCTAGAAAAAAATCAATTGCTCAAATGTCACATTTTTCCAAATACGAATTCTCTACTATCTCTACACCTTTCTATGTAGGTTTGTCTCTCGCGCAAAATAATAAAATTTACATTTTTTATGTCATTTCGGATGGTGGAGGGGGGGGGGGGCATTGTCGAAGGTGCATTTAAGTATCGCACCACCCACCCCCGCTCACATCCCTCGAGTTGCTGAATATTTTCTAAGGCACTTAGCTCTGAATTTGCAAATATAAATCAGAGCTGCTGGAGACGCGATAATAGCCCCCTATGCTGCTTATGCAATTTATGCATTCTATTTGCACTTAAAAATGGCCGACATTAAGTCTCGAACATAGCGCGCTCGCTTTGTGTCTACACCAGACGCGGAAAATAATTTTATAATAAGTACCAATTTATTTATACTTGTAGTGCAATGGAAAATAGCTCGGATCATGTTGGCAGTTGGCTGAAATTGATGCAGATTAGTTATTATCGTCGCATTGTCCAGCGGGACACTTAAGGGTAATAAACAGTGTACGTACATTGCTCGCCCTAACCGACCCCTCCGACACGGAATGACGTATGTCGAAACGCCCCGAAACATTTTTATAGACGTGGGAGATGAATGCCACTTTTAAATCCATAAAGACATTATTGCAATAGGTGTTTAAATCATTATTCATATTTAACCAATGTGAAAGGTATTTTTATTATGTGATATTTTATCATCAGTGGCCGAAGTGAACGATGATTTTGTTAGAATAAAAATTGTATGTATTTTTGTGAGTATTGGAATGGTAGGTTTAAATTGGATAGAAATTTCCATTATTTAAAGTGGTCTAAATTGTATAAAATTAGTTAAAACTTAATTACTGTATCAAATCGATTTCGGATATATACTTTCAAAACATTTGCTCAATGCTGGGCGTCCTGGTCATTTTTATCATCTGGGATCCGGTAGATTACCCGCCTCCACTTTTTCTGGTCTTGAGCCAAGTTGAAAGCAGCGTTTAGAGACTTAACTTTAATTTGGTTTGACCATCTTATGGGAGACCGTCTTTTCGCTCGCTTTCCCTCTAGTGTTCCGGTGACTACCAGCTTCTCCATATTCTGCACATCCTTCTTGGTAATATGGCCAAACTAGGAGAGAATCGTTTTTCTACATGTTGTGGAGAGTCTGTCTGAAATTGCCAGCTCTTTGAGGATGGAGATGTTCATGCATCTTGCGGTCCAGCGGTTCATGCGTCTTGGGTCTGCCTCCAGCTCCGCATTTCAAAGGCATCTAACATCTTCGTTTCTCTCTTTTTTACCGTCTATGTCTTGACTATACAATGCAATGGAGGGCACCGGATGGATTTTTCGTTTTTCTCATTTTTAGAACGGTTTTTCCACATTTTTGTCTGACTGACCATCGCCGTTTTCGACATTCCTGTTTTTCTGCGGATTTCTGTTTGGCAACCTAGTTCTCTCGAAATCGTAAATAAAATCGTTGACTTCCTTATAGTCTTCAAACCATTGGAATTTATGAGAAACACGAATCTGTCAATGACGAGGATTTTTGTTTTGTTTTTATTTATATCTGACCCAGGTGTTTACTTCTCATTTTTATTCTTCGAAGTAGTATATCCATTAAATCCTCATTGCCGATCATCAGTGTCGTGTCGTCCGCGAATCTTATATTAAAAATTGTGACCTACCGAAGAAGTATTATATTTTAATATATATAAATAATTTTTTAGAAATGTTTCATATATTTTCTATTTGTTTTTTTTTTTTATATTTTGAATCCATTTGCTTGATAAAAGATAATTATTCTTAAAACGGCCGTTTTTTATGGAGGGTGCGAAAATAACTTTATCGTATGAAAAAGTAAAGTTTTGTCGATGCAAGTTAGTTCCGGGTGCAGGCGGCGATTACGGGATGCAGACCGGGAAAATGTGCAAAGTTGGCCGAGAGGGCTTCATCGCGATGGGGTGGGGAAAGGGTGTTGGGAAAGAGGTCCATCCGGGGTCCTTTGGTCGCCGCGGACACTGGTCACTTCCCCTTAATGCAGTGTGGCGAGGGTTGTCGGCGATGGCTATAGAGATACCCCTTCGGCTGCTTGTTCGCACATATATTATTGTTTCCTTGCCACGCTTTCAGGGGTGCAGTCCGAGGACATTTGTCTCGCGCGTTGCTACAACGGCACGTGAAATTTGATACTATGTAGATACATTTCGATTAATGTTTAATTATTTTCATGTGCGAATTCAACTTAAATTGTCTTCTATTACAAACGTACATTATACAGAATGTTTCTGAATAAAGTAGATATATGTATGTACATATATGTATGCATCTACGTATGTTGATTTTATGGTGAGTAAATCTAATTAAATAATTCAAAACGATAAATAAAATTCAATGTGATGCCAGTGGATTGAGTAATGTCTAGTTTAATGAAAATTTCCACTGTCGCGAGCCGTCCGTGATCACGCTGACCACATGGGGTGTCGAAAGAAAGGGTTGAAGGGCATCGTCCGACTGGGGTAGGGCCGCT
Organism: Arctopsyche grandis; assembly: GCF_051622035.1. Classification (NCBI taxonomy): domain Eukaryota; kingdom Metazoa; phylum Arthropoda; class Insecta; order Trichoptera; family Hydropsychidae; genus Arctopsyche; species Arctopsyche grandis. The sequence goes on from NC_135360.1 coordinate 18,144,619, forward strand.
TATCCCCTCGCTAATGCCCAAATCCTCTACTTCAACGATCTTTGAGGTAAATTAGGTGCTTGATAAGTGGTCGTCGGACACCCGGGGAGATTTATGTGCGCCCATTTAAATTGTAGCAACAAGATTTACACGGCCCCGAGTCATATTTGATAACCCCGCAGCGGCGACGGGAAATTGGAAACGTTGCACTCGGATGTTATCGGTTAAGAAATTATATTAGGTGTATACATAGTATATGTATGATATAACTTGTTGTCTATAACCAATACGCTTCTCACAGTATGATAAGAAAATTTGTCTTTATGTAAAATATTCTGTTTTCTTGCATTCATATATTACATTGTGTACTGATTGTCAGCTTGTATTTACATAGATCATTTATGAATCACTAACTTTAACTACATAGAACGAAATTATAGATTTTAATTTAAGTATTTTTTTTTCCAATTGGGTTCAAAATAACGAGATTCTGAATTATAAATGATGCTCTAAATAGGTACATATGTATAACGTTCTACATTGGAGATTAATAAAATCTTGTAAAAATATGTACTCAACTGAAAGAAGCTCAAATATTATCAATATTTTTATATCATGGAAAAGCAAATTTGAAATAGTCATTTCTGCCGAGTCTAGAAATAGCCTTTCGGATTCTCATTAGTTTTCTTAAGAAGCTATTTCAAATAAATTTATTTTTATAATTACATTTTTTCCATTTTATTGATATACTGTTTATTATTTAAATAAATAAATTTTATATTAATAACATAAATATTAAAAAAATAATGTCCTGGGATTCCGGGAATACCGGGAACGATCCCGACCTCCATATCCCATATCCCGGGAATTAAAAAAGTCCGGTGGTATGATTTGTTTTTAAACCCTACTCTGGTGGTATTATCTTTTTTGCTGAAGTTCCGAATATCCAGTAAAAACAATCCTTTGAATGGAAATTTCAAAACTTTACACGTATAAATATATATACTAATACTAATTTAACTACTAGATCTACTTCTAAATGATTTAAAATCATTATACGTATTTGAAATTTAAGATATTAATATGATTACTTTTTTAGCGAGCCTCTGACACTCAAACAGTTATGTGTTTTATTTTAATTTTATTCCGATTTGCTATAAAAAAACTAATAAAAAGTGTCTCTATTTTTTAAGTAGGCACTGTATGTATTTGACAGCTATGTAAATATTGTACATACATATGTATGTATGTTTTACGAATAAACAAGTCGAAAATGGTTGATTGGACTAAATACAACATAAAAATGCAGACAAATAGGCAATTTCACACGGGGTTGAATAATTTTTCGTAAAGCACCCTACTCAGTATTGATATATTAAATATTGCATTCGAATACAGCGTTACGATATTTATCACGCGAGCATATTTCTCGACTCGAGGGGGTTGAAATTTGTATGTCGTTCTTTCGTTTATATACTCTTAAGTGTATACGTATTTTTTTATTTCAGTCGCTGTAAAATATGTCTGACACTTAGGTAGATATATCGAAACGAACGGGGCGGGGGCGCTTTTGTAAATAGCTCGCATCCATTTCACCCTTAAGGTGCATCATAGCATACGAAACTAAAATAAATACGTTTTTTTTTTAATATTTGTGTGTGATGATATCTATCTGAAATTTTCGTATTTATGTATGTACTATGATTATGTATTTGAGTCGCCCTTGTTCGGTTAATCGGGGTAGTTAACGTAAGATATGTACGTACACGTTACGTCTGGCTCATTTGCACTGGCAATTGATTGCGGTGCATGTAGGGGGTGGCGCGAAAGTAAGGAACGGCTTAATCGGTCGACTATTCCACCGGTTGGGATAATAATGGATGTGGCGGTCGCTGACCACGGCTCTAATTCTATTAATTCTACAACCCCTTCGAGGCATTATTTCCAGATAAATTCGCACTGGAATCGTTCGACCGGCAACGCCACTGTAATATTGTAGAGTCTGCGCCGTGGATGCTGTGCTCTGGTTAAAATGAGATTTACACGACGAAACTTTTACATCTTATATGTCCATATGTATGTATATTATACATATGTACGTACAATAATCAAGCACCTGCGAATGGTTGATTGGATGGTGACAAAATTACGGCATTTTTTAACATTCTAAAAGCCATATTGTCAGTCGAAATATTATTTGAAAGCAGTAAGTGAATTTTGTCATTGCTTTAACATTATGATATTGATTTTTATTATGGACATACCATGGATGGATGATGCAAGAGGAAATTAATTCACCGTTCAATGCAATTTAAAGTGTGTGAAATATTAAATTTTCCTCTGTCATAAATCACGTGTGTTGCTTTGGATAAAAGGATGTATTTATATCTCTAGCTGAATTTTTTCAACAAGTTCTTTCCCCCCTCCCCCACCGTCGTCCCAATGTTTCCTCGTTTTCGCGTGTGTATATAAATAAATAACACTGTTTGATAAGTGATTTCTTTACACGCGCCGGGGGTGCAGATTTCGGGGTATTTCCGCGCATAGGGGTAATAATATTTTATGGGAAAATCATGGAAATTTCCCTCCACTCTTTCGTTTGCAGACGTTCGGGTGTCCGTGTAAATGATGCTAACACATCGTATATAAATATGCTCAATCTCCCCCCTCCTAGTGAGGAAAATGGATGTGAAAATGAAAGAAAACATGACATCTCGTCACACGAATCATCGCACAGCATCAAATAAACATCGCAATCTTTCGTCACAATTTATTTTCATTCCAATTTTAATAAGCATATGTATATGTCTACATGTATATTTTCTAAAAAATAAAGTAACATACATAGTATGATATTGTTTTGTCGTGATTCAAATGCTCGTAGTCGTAGTAATGTTGAAAATTTTCCTCATCTTCAACTTAGAAAAAGATCGGCAGCCTTTTTTTACAATTAACTTATTAATAATAGATATGAACTCATATAAAATTACCATTAAACCATATAAAATTATCATTGAACCATATAAAATTACCATTAAACCATATAAAATTACCATTAAATGTTTTTTTTAATGCATACACTCGATGGATGAATATCATTTTCACATGGTTTTTGTGATTTACTTGGTATATTAAGTAGTAACTTGTTATATTATGTTTAGGTTTTGTTATTATAAAGCGTCATGCGTTAATGTCATCAGATATGGAATTGGCGATAATAATTTTAAGAAATGTCTTCGCATAAAATGTTCACAGCGTGATGCCGAATATCGATATGGCAATTTTGGAGTATTGAAGTGTGGGGGAGGGCTTCATGGAGGAGATGACACCCTCATTTTTAAAGGGGCAGGGAGGGATATTGGAAGAGGCAGGGGGTCACAGAGCTCGCGGTACCTGTGCCCCATAAAAACGGTTCGAACGAAAGGGAACATTGAAAGGTATTTAAAGAATCGTACCACATTCTTCTTCTTTACTCATTTATTATAAAAAGAGGGTGTGGTGGCGAAGGGAAGAAGAGCCTCTTCCTCTGCGAGAATCGAGTGGAGAGAAAACCGGGGGGTGTGGAAGACGTTTATGGCTGTTTGGATTTTTTTCTTTTGGCCAAAGGGCGGATGACGGCGGAGAGACTTAACTTTTTCCCCTTTATCGTTTCATTTTCGCGATTCGAGAATTTACGGCGGAATTTCTATAAATATTTATTTTTCTTATTTTTCATCTCGTTGGAAAGGAGGGGGAGGCGGAGGTGAGCGTACGAAACTTTCATGCCGAATCATTATACTAAAATTTTATTATAAATTGAATACGCGTAGAGTCGTTTCCGTTACGCGCTACGGTTCGTTATCGAACTCGGAAGATAGAAAATGTGACAATTTAGCATCATATCAGAGTGAAAAAGTATCATTAACGCCTCTCTAAACTATGTATTTGTTGAAATGCAATGGAATCATTCTTTATTTCTACTAGAAATATTTAAATTTATTTAAAAGCTCGTAGATTTATAAATATGTTGTAAATACAGTACATTTTAAATATATTGAGATTTTAATGCTTTGTGTTTGTATTTTATTTTCAAAAAACACACATCTGAAAAAATTAACTTTTTAATTGAGCCACCGTTGAAGTGCACGAGGGTTGAATTTTCCAAAGGGATTATACTTCGATCAGTCATCTGAGGATTGGCAAAATGTGGGTAGGATTTGGAGGATAAAAGAAAGAGGAGAGACGACTTGCACGACACAAGCAATAGCAGCAGGTGAGAGTGAGATTCTACTAGTATTTTGACACATCAATTAAAGAGGGATTACCTTGAAGCAGGGAAAAACTTCGACTTCTTCATATTTATAACATTATGTATTTATATGAATGGATTGATATTTCTTTAAGGTTTATATAAAAGCACTGTTTAAAAATTACTCCAACATTATCATCGTTTATTAAAAACGCGTATGATTGAATTTTTGTTGCGAATTTCGTTATTTAAATTTTACAGGTATACATTTGAAGTAAAACCCATTGAAGGAAAACGCTGAAGTATACATAAAAGAGAGTATTTCCGATCGATTGGAGTGAAGAAAAAAGACTCAGCTTGGGGTTGGAGATTGACGGGCGGATCTTCTCTTGATGTTCTTCTCTTCTCCCTTCTTCTACTGTCGGTTGAATATATTGATTGTCACAAAATGAAACGTCTCTACTTCAATTTTAAAGTGAAACGTTGAATTTTGCTAACAAAACGACACGTTACGCAAAAATGCCCGTTGTGTTCGTCGAACGTTTTGATGCTTCGGCAAAAATATCGCTGCATTCATACAAACGATTAATATTAATGATTTTAGTTTTTTAATAATATTAACTACAAGCGAAGAGCTATCTACCATAGCATGGAAGCATCTGCATCTGGCACCCCTGAGCTATCCATTTTTACCCCATATTTTTAATAAATGTGACCCGCTCGTTCCTCCGGGGGCTATCTTATCTTTGGCCAGATTTCCACTTCCCCAACTGTAAACCAAATTTAATTGTCCGTGGATTTTTTAAATCACTGCACCAAACAGGAGAGCGGGTGTCAAACTTTTGTTTTATGCCCTCTCGTACCCTCCCACGGTGCATTACCATCCGTGAAAATTCCTCCTTTCCTTTTTACCTCCCTACTTACATATATCGTGCACATTGCAACCTTTTGCAACGGTGCAGTTAAACTCAAAAAAGGTCCGCCAATAAATAGAAAATGTCCCGACGAAATTGCTATGGTGTTTTAGAAAGAAGTCAAGTCCCCGAGGAGAGATTACAGTGACTTTACAAATTGACATTTATGTGTGGATATAATCTTATTAATACTTTCATTTTATTAATATAAGTGAAAAATTTACTATAGATATGTATACATATTTTTGTACATATGCATGTATACGTTAATTATTGACTTTTAGACATTGTAATTGTATGTTGTATTATTTTCTTCTTAACTGTCACATTACTTTGAAGGTAATTATGGTGTAATAAATATTACAAGTTCAATTAAAAACGCGTTTACTGAGAAACCATGTATGTATATAATTTTACGCACGCTCCTTTTTATTTATTTATTTGTTACTAGTGACCTGTGTGCTCATAATTGTGAACTCAGTAAAATATCACAATTCAGATCAACTGAATTAATAATTTAAAATTTAATAATTTTTTTTGAAAAAAAAAATGTTTTTGTCGGCCGCTCATGTGAACGAAGTGATATGCGAAGTGATCTCTTTCCGCGATATACGATTCTAAGGGGAGAAAGAGAGACGGAGCATGGTGTTACAGCGAGAAATACGTACACACGCACGCACGCACGCATGCACGCGTTAGACAATTATTATATAAGATTTGTTGGATCCTACCATAGGTGCTATGACAGGTTGCCCCAAGGTGACACCTGTGGTCAACCTTTTGTACATATGTCTGTATGTAAGTACTGAAATTTGCAATACAATTACATATTATACAATACAACAGCGTCATCTTTGCTCAAACTAGTATTATATACAAATTCGATATCGGACAAATTTGCGAGAAAAACATTAATATTTCAAGCATATTTTATTTTGAAATACATTGATTTTATATATGTATGTACGTATATGCATGTATGTACCTATATATTTATGTATCCAGAGTATTGAAAACCTTTCAATATTCAATATACTGACAATATACCTTATCCGTGGATGAAATGAGATTGGATGTTTATTTAATAAATATTTTAATAAGTATGTTTTGACATTTTGCTATTAAACGCACACATATGTATGTATGTATAAGCTAGCGAAATAAGTAAACGGCAAAAGCCAACTCTCCCCCTCCCTCTTTCTCGTCCTATTCCGGAAAGTAAAATATGGACAACGGAAATCTCCGTGTATATTTATAAAACGGGTGGTTAGTTGGCGTGGAGAGCCACCAGGGGTGGACTCAGTGCAGCGGCTGTGGGTGGTTGAAGGGGGAGGGGGTGGCAGCCTGAGGCGCCTCTCTCCCTTTTATTTGCATACACTTAACCGCTTATAACTGCCGCTTATACCGACGCGATGTAAACAGTTCCCACTTTATACGTATATAAAAAAGTGGTTCTCCACCCTAGTCTCTTCCTACCACCCACTCCCTTTTTTCTTGCGGGGGTAGGGCGCCCGGGCGGCGCTGCGGAGCGCCCGGGGCTAATTACCCTTAAGACATATTTTTAATTTCATGGCTCGTATAATTTTCTTTTCTTGAACTTATGCTGCGCGCGGGCGAGGGTGGTCGCGATATCCGGTTAAATGCTAAGACCTTATATGTAGGAAGCCACTAAATTTGTCTGGGACTATTTTTGACTACAAACTCCCATCATCCGTGTTTTATTTTTGCGTTTTGAATTAATTTAAAAACACAGTTTTTGCTCAGCGTCTGAATAAAATAAAATTAATACATTTCAGTGATTTCCTCGGCTTTGTAAAATTTTTATAAAAATAGATTGGCCACTTCGGCCATTTCAACTCTTAATTGGTTTAATAGATAAATAACAGAGTGAAGGTAATAAAAAGCTTGTAAAAAAACACACATCGAAGAGTTATTTTGTTTACTTATGATAACTAAAAAGGTTGTTAAAACTATAAATATGTGAAGGGCTGAATGATCCATCGTAAAGTCAATATTTTCTTTTTGAGTAGTTGCGAAATTAAGTTTGACTTTTTTAAATTCAAATATTGTTGATGGTATGAAGGAAAAATTTGGGAAGTCCATTTTTGGAAGACGACAATTTTCGGAAGTCCATTTTTATGGTCTGTCTTTTGAGAGATGATTCAATAAATTTATTTTATATAATCTACATAATATGCTTAGCTGGCGTAAAAAAGACGGATTGAATTTTCACAACGGTTGCTATATAATATAAGCTCATGAATAATATGCTTCATATGCGGATAAAGGGTCGATTGAAGGGATGGTGAGGTTCGCTTCAACAAGTTTTCATTGTGTAATTCATGCGAGATCGTCTCTCGGACGTGTCGTTAATCACCATCCGAAGCGACTGCATTCAGAAGCCGAATCCATATGATTTATATTCATTTGAATAAATTCGAACACGGCGATGATGACTGCTCGGAGGTCAACGTCGACTTCCAAAGTCATTGTTTCATTCGCAGACAAGGTCGCCGAGGCGATGAAAGTGCGCTCCGTATAAGCATATGCAAATGGGTTAACCACTTTTTTCGTAATCTATTTTTTCGTTCACATATGAATATAATAATTGAAATATAAGCTGTCACGTGAATAATGAGGCTTTTAAATATTTTAATGAGTTGATTTTTTTTCGGTTTTTACAGAAGTGGCATCCAATTTCCTACCGTTCGACGCGCCCACGTCAACACCACACACTGGGGGAAATTTTCGAACAGTAACAAATGCACGTGAATGGAATTGCCGATCGCCCGTGGCCTAATAGGAGTCAAAATTGAAGAATGAAATTTTCGGACGCTAGAGGAGTCCGTGGCCGCTGCAAGGTCTCTCAACAAATGGCCACCGGTTTCGATCAGTCAAATTTTTTTGTGGAGTGTCCGTGACTTGTGGCGCTGCTTACAAAGGCTGCGGAGCGTGGAAGCCTTCAAAGGAAAACAGTCGGACCTGCTGGCTCAATGAGCTTCCAATGAAAAGAAGTCACCGATGGAGGCACCGCAGTGAGTCTCAAAATTACCATATGCTTATTTTTTTTTTCAGAATGAAAAAAAGCAGAAGAATTTTCTTCTCCGGAAAAAGCCTTTGATGCGACGTATCCATTGCTATTTTTTACAAAATTGTTCTTCATATTGTATGTATAATATTTACATAATTAGAAGAGTGAATTATGCATAAATATGCATCGATTCATTTTCAATACATAAAATGAGTCATTATATGTATTTATACTATGAAGAGGCGGATTGAGGCGTGAAAATGTTAATTGCTTAGTCACTAAGCCTTAGTGGATCAAGTTGTAGAAGACGATCAAAATTTAAAGTAAATGAACACATAGTTTCTAGCAAAATCATAATTCTCAATGGTTTTAGATCATCACTTAGACATATTCCTTCCGGTGTCCCACAAGGGTCGCATTTAGGTCCCTTATTCTTTTTACTCTATATTAATGATATCTCATACATCTTCAAACATTCCTTTATACTTCTTTACGCTGATGATTTAAAAATTTACAAACCTATATACACCATAGACGATTGTCATAAGATACAAGAAGATCTAGATAGATTCTCTATATATTGTTTAAATAATGATCTTTTTATTAATCTAGAAAAATGCTCTATTTTAAATTTCACTAGAAATAAGTCAATTATTACTAATCAATATCAATTAAATCATTCAATCCTTAACACGTCATCTTCTATTAAGGATCTTGGTGTAATACTCAATAATAAACTAGATTTCTCTGAACATATTTCTTTTATTACCAACAAAGCATTTAAATCTCTTGGATTCCTACTCCGCTCAACAAAACCCTTTAATGATCCTTACGTACTAAAATTACTTTATTTTTCCTTTGTAAGGTCTCACCTTGAATTTGCCTCAATTATCTGGTCACCTTTTTATTTATCCCATATTAATTGTATTGAGAAAGTTCAACTTAAATTTATTAAATCCTTACGCTACCTTTTTCCTACCTATACCCATTCTACTGTTTCCGACATTTTAAAAATCCTTTCTTTTAACAATCTTTCTGTCAGGCGACGACATTCTGATGCTATATTCTTCTTTAAGCTCATAAATGGTTTCCTTGATTGTTCTGATTTACTGAATAAGGTTAATTTCAGAATCCCAGTTCGATACCCTAGACGCGTTGCACTCTTTTCACTTGATCCTTTCAATACTAATTCCCAAAAATATTTTTATCTGCAGCGCGTTTATCGTATGTTTAACGGAGAGCTGAATGAGGTTGATCTGTTTGGTATTTCCCTACATCAATTCAGGTCTAACATCAAGAGAATCTTGACCGATTGATTCATTTTTTCTTCTATTCTATTTTTCCAATATTTCCATTATTTTTATACTTTAGTTTAGTTATGTAATGTGCTATTTAATCATATTATAGCTTTCATTCCTTTCCATTTCATTTGTTTATTTTGTATTTACCTTTTTCATTTGTTTTTTATATTTGTAAATTTCAATTTCTTCTTATATTCTATCTTATAACCTTTTCCAATTATTTTAATACTATAGTTTAATTATGCAATGTACTACATATTTTGTCATGCCTTTATTCTTTACTTTTTAATTTGTTTTCCTTATATTTATCTTTTTCATTTTTGTAAAAATCTATTATTGGACTCGGGTGTTACATATATTATTTATTTACTTTTTGTGTTTTTTATACCTATCTCTGTACATCCTGTCTGTTGATTTTTCAATTAATAAAATAAAATAAAATAAAATAAATAAAATAAAACCACTTTTAAAAGTTAATACATCGCTTATTTTGTATGTTACAGTCTAAGTGCTCAATCAGGTTCATTATGAACATACTAGTTTGTTCATAAATTAACTATTCGTTTTAATTTAAGTGGTAAAAGTTAATATCTTCAAATAGATTCCCACCAGATGGCGCATGAAACTTTTAATCTTTTTAATTTTAATAAAAACTTTTAATTTTATTAAATAATGGGAAATTCTATGGAAACCGCATAACAACATTGTTATAACTTTCGCTGATTTTTTAAACATTTCAACCCAGGGCACAGGTACATACATACATATATAGAAGCAAAGAAATGGAAGATCGATTGAGAATACTTAAATTTATGCCTAATAGTTTGTGCACGAACAAACTTCATAGTTCGTTTTGTCACTTTAGTATTTTGTGTACAGTATAACTGGCCAGATTTGTAAGTGTATTTTAGTATTTAACTAATATTTTCAAACTAGTATTTTCATGAATAATGATGATGTACACTTGGACATATACATACATATATAAGTAAATGACTATTTAATTAAATTATTTTGTGTTTTTATTTGGATGTATTAAAACTGAAATTTAGACGAACGAATACAAATTTAAATGATAATTATTGTTTGGATCCAGATAAAAACTTTAATTAATTGCGCATTAATACGGCGTTAATTATACGTATGTATATCTGTAATTAATAATAAGATAACGTGTCAGAAATTGATCGACAAAGTCATTATTCAGCGCTGACAACTACTAAGCGAACTGCTTGCATACGTAACTACTTATACCAGCTTCTGTCAGTTTATGACTTATGAATTCGTCGGAATGACTCGAGAAAATGACGTTTGAATGTACGATCTTCGATTATTCACGGATGTGAAATATTATGTTTACGGTATTTTAATTCGCTCAAAAGCGGCATTCAATGTCGACTATCCCAGTAGTGATCAAATGGAAAAAGTTTTTTCTTTTGAAAAATTTCAAACTTTTTAATGCATCAATCGACACTGACATTGAACAATTAGTATCGTTGATTTGATTTCGAGATAAATGGCAGTGACGCGTCGCGACGCCACATTGGCGTCTTTGCATTCAAAGAACAGCCATTTCGAATCAATCATATAATATAGCCGTGGCGTAGAATCGAGCATATGCCGTGTGAAAATAATATTAAAAAAAAAACAAAAACAAGGTTGACGGCCACCTCTCAAATAAGACTTATTGACGAATGGACGGACGTTCGCTTTAGTTTTTTTTTGTATTATTTTTAATTTAGTTTATTTTATTTGTGCGCGGCATTTAGTGGTTTGTATGGGAGCGTTTACGGCCGATGGCTGAATGGTAACCGTCCGGTAGCGCAACAATGTGCTCATTGAATGAGCAGCGTGATTAATAGGAGAGCGGCGGGTCATTTGTTACCGAGGTCCGGGTTCGAAGCCAGCAACCGACCGCATAAGACACGTGTAAATGAGAAATATTCAAATTGAATATACATATGTAGGTACATCGTAGATTTCCTTGAAAAAGTGTGTGAAGCTGGCGAAGCTTCACCGTTTAAATCTGAAAATTTTAAGTCCGAGAGATGTAATAAGAATAGAGGGGCCCTTACGAATAAATAATTGTTGTCAATTTTACGCGGTACGTCTCTATAAATACGCTACATCGCATGGAATACAATTGGATCAATTTACTTATAAAAATGTATCCCATGTTGTTTATTGTGTGTTTTTGAATGTATTGTGCAATTTTTACCAATGCTTGCCCATCTTGCGAGTAATATAAACAAACAGAGAAGTTTTTATCAGACATATATACGTCGAGCACCAAGCGTCAAATACGACTGAAGCTAAAATTATTTAGATCTGTCCGTGGACAGAATGTCACTTGACAACAAAAGAACACCTAAAGCCACTTCTATTAATATTACATTTCTCTGGTTAAAGTACCTACTTTGTGTTTGCTTAATGTTTGATTGGGGGATTTTTTGAGATATTGGTGTTCTACATAGTAATAGATATGTATGTATGTAGTGCGTCTTATGATCATAGTTTAAAACATTTTAAAACAATGTTTCAGAGGTTTTATTTTTAATTATTTTTATCTTATAAACATATGTATATTTTTAAATATTATTCGGGAACTAGCGGCCTGTATATGGCTCTTTACTTGATAAAGTGCAGCTCTCAGCATCACTCGTTTTTTTAATGTAAAATTGGAAATACATATAAAACGATCTTGAAATCTAATTTTGTTTCGGCTTCAAAATATTAGTATATAATAGTTTATTTATTTCTTTCTTTCAAACTAAATGAAGACCATAGTGACATGTAGACAAGGTTCATTGAAAAAATAGTATTACACAAAGCTATACAATGATATCAAACAAGAAAAAATAAAAATAATTAAATATATACCAAATATAAAAACGTGCGCATTGTTTTCATGGATGCAGGTATTATATTGTATGTATTATATTATATGAAATTATGTATGTATATAAATAAGAGTACAGTTTGATATAAATTCCGTTACCACTATGTATTTTATAGAATTTTAGAAGTATGTCTATTGTTAATCGTATTTAAAATGTATCGTATTTTAAAGTTCCAAAACTCAGGTCAAATTTATATTGAATGAACAACTGAGAAAAGATTCTGTAATTTTTACAGTATTTTTCAAATGAACGCTAACATACATATGTAAGAGAATTATTTACTAATAGATTTTAAGATTTTTATTTAAAAAATGCTATCTAGAATTAATTAAATATTTATTAAATAATATTTTGCGGTTCTCAAAATTTGCTAATTTCCCTATTTGGCTCTATATTTGAAAAAGGTTTCCGACTGCAGATGTATATACATACATATGTAATATCTTCTATATTCACATTAGTTTATGATTTTAATTTAAAAAAAAAATGTATCATAAAAGGAACAACTTTTAACATTTCACGGAACATGAATATTTCGTAAAATGCTTACAGATGATTATTTTTCTTTTTATTTGCCACTAGGAGCATTCCATGTTCACTTCTCTATTGTTTGAATTAGTGACATTATTTTAATATTTTATTAGTCAGAAAATTTCTGTCTCTGTTTTAATTAAAATAAATCAAAAGTATTTTTTGTTTTATTAAGAAAACTCTATGTTAGGATTTCCTTTAAAGTTTACATATGTATGTACTATATGTACATCTACGAAAGTATGGTTTTGTGGAAATGTAATCGGAATAAAATTAATTTTCCCGGATTCTTATAGGTTCCAAATTTTCTTTCCGATTCTGAAAATTTAAAAAATGCCCGGAAAATTAAACCTTTGATTATTTAATGAAATGTATATGTATGTATGTACATGAAAATTATCTTCCTCTGAAATTTTATATTCTTATTGATAGTATGTGGTTTGACCATTTTCCATTGAAGAGGTCACATTGCGGGATTACAACTGGCGCGTCTTGAAAACCGTTCTATTCGCGTTTAAATATTTGCGTGCTTTGATTTATTATAATATTTATACCTCTATTCTCAATACGTGTCTATTCTCAAAACGATTGATTTATTAATATTTCGCGGATGGCCGACTTCGTGTCGTTTTAGCATCATTGTGGCGTTTTTGTCTGAGCGGAGAATCAAATGAAGTGTGAGAGGAACAAATAGGCAAGACCTACTAGGGTGTAAATATGCCTTATAAATAAAGATAAAATGACGCTCATAACAATCGCACCCACGATAGAATACATAAAAAATCGTCGACTGCTTCAGTGGCGCGGTGTAAACGAGGTTTAAAGCTGAAAATCCTATTTGAGACGATCGTCTCGTCGTAAGCACGGAACTGCTTCATCTGCTGCATAATTAAATATCACTTCAAAGTTTCTCTATGGCGAAGACGTGCTTCGTGTGTCAAATAGTGTTTCGATACAACCCTATGTAATATATATTTAGAATTGTGTTTAATAATGATAGTTGATTAATATTTAAATAAGTTATCTCTTGAAATGTTTTATAAGGTGCATGCATTGCAGATACGTCGCAGTTTTTGAGGAAGTATGAATATATAGTGTTTCCAAACGGCCACAGAAGAGTGGATAAGAAACTTGCCAAGTTGGGGGTGGGGTGATTCTGGGGTGATTCTCCAGCCACCCACTCGTTCGCGTCTTCAGCATAGCCGAACTCAAGACAATACGCTTTGTGCTCAAGTTTGTCGAGTTTGTAAACAAACATTATAGACACGACCGTTGGCTGGATATCCCACCCACACCACCCCCTAACTTTCTACCCACTCTTCCATAGTCAGATACTTCGAAGGAGAAAATTGTTTTCCGTCATGAGTGTAGGGACGTAAAGAAAACGACACACTTGTGTATTTATGTATGTATGTATGTATGTATTATATGTATATAATATATATGTATATGGGTATGAGATTGAATAATATGGAAATATAAAACTCTCATCTCAATATATGTAGGTAAGGAAATCGGTCGATTCGTAGTAATATGTATGTACATATGTAGATGTTCATTAGAACGGAAAGAAATTTTATGCCTCTACGACGTTTCAATATACCTACAAAAAATGTTGAAAATTTTACTAATGGTATTTTAAATCTTCACTTTAAGTTTAGGTATTAATATTTCTTATATGTAGGTATATTTGAATTTATATTAATTTATAGAGTACAACTTTTGATATTGATAGTTCTTGACATGTTCTTCTGGTGTTTGATCTCAATGATTATTATTGTATATGACAGGACGGATATTAATTATGTCATTAATCAAGAATGGTTATTGCAGTATGTGTGCGAGCAATTTTAATAGAGAAAACTAGAAAAACTCGATTGAAAATCGCTGACACACTGTACATACATACATACATTCATATTTATGTAGGTATGTAATTTCCTGCTAGATAAAGAACGTATGTAGTTCTAATATGCACTATTGCAATCAATCACATTTCAATACATGGGTACGATAAATTTAATTATTATGATTTTTTAATACATCAATTAGCTTTCGAGTTTCGTACGGAAGGTGGAAATTATTACTTTTAAATTGTGTTTCGCGTAAAATTCGTCAATTTTTTTTTGTGAAACTGCGTATTTCGGGCGATGACGGGGGTGTATGTATGACGTGGGGGTGGATGGTGAGTGATGTGTGAAGGGATGGGGGTGAGAGGAAGGGGTCGTGTATTAAAAATCGCAAGTCAGCCATATAAATATCCGTTTTCAGCCGACGAAACCGATACGCTTCGCACTCCAACGACCGACTATACTATGCTCTCGCCACGAACGTACTTGCGTTCATACGATAATATTGTTATATATTTTTTTTTGTTTATTTATTATATAACTTTTGAACGTTTCTGTTTCAGTGTTCTCTTGAAAGTTTTCCCCGTTTCAATAACGTCCCGGATGCAACAGTCTTTCAAGAGCGTTGTTGGAAAACTTCGCCGAAGCTAATAATACTCGTAGTAGCCGTCAGGTGTGCTATAGATAGACGGGCAAGCGACACGAATGTGTCAGACGTCGAGACGTCAAGATGTTGCCGATTGCTGCTCTCAATATTAACCTTTTTCGTCTATAAATATTTCTTATCGATAACAAAAAGTGGTGAGTTAAATCTACCTATTTCTAAGTGTTTATGTTGGGATGTTCAATTGGGTATGTATCGTTATAAAATATTGAAATTTATAACACATTTTGCATAAGGTATTATGTATATACATAGGTATATTGGGAATCGATTTGAGTTAAATAACTCGGCTATTATTGTTTAGTTTGATAGCGACCCGCTCGCCATATCGTTTTACTATTTTAACCCTCTGTGGAATATTTACCATGCCTTTCACAAATATCAATATTGAAAACGTGCGAGTTTAAATAGAATGTTTGCTTATTTTCGGATTATTCAAATGTCGTATCAGTTAATGCAGTATGTGAATCACATATATCCGCCAAATAGCTTTAAAATTTGGTGTATTTATTTGTCGCCTTGCAAACAAACTTAGGTCAAGGTTAATAATTGTGTTCTGGTATTTATTTTATTATATGGTATAACTTGATTAGAACTCGACAACTGGTGTTTTGATTTTACAGATGTTCATTTAGTTAATTTTGGATTTTCAACAATGAACCTAGTGGAAAACTAGATGGACCGGACCTTCTAAGAAAACTTTTAAAACTTAGCCGTATCAAGAGAAAGTTCAATAAAAAAATTCACTAATAAATCAATTGGTTGGAGGCACAGGGTATTGTTTAAAATCAATAAATTTTTTCATTAAACGATGAAAGTTTTCGATGAAAGTTACGATGAAAGTTTTCCACTAGGTCTGTAGATGAAAATCCGAATTTCGCGTTTTTCGCTCCGGGCTAGTGTTCATATCTACAAAGAGCAACCGTGTAATCTATGTATTATTGAAAAATTATTTCAAATATTAAAAACAAAAACGGAAGCTGTTGGCATACAAGTACTCATATATTATACAATTTTTTTCCAATACTTTTTTTATATTCTGAGAAACATAGGAAGTGTATATTTGTATATTATGAAACGTTCTCGTCTTCAAATATTGCTGTTTAATTATGAGAAACATGTGAGTAATTATCTACATACTTGAGTAATTTCTCATGGGAAGGAATTTTTATGGTGCGCTTACTGATTTGAAGGACAGAGAAGCAATTTTGTTAATTATTCGAAAGAATCTAAATGTAGGTAATACATATGTATTATAATCCTCGAAATCGTTTAGGAATTCTGACAAAATGTTGTGTAAGATATAAAATTTGGTCCCGAGCAATCACAATGGTCATGCCATTTATCTAATTTTGCAGTAATTTTTTATTATTATTTGATAAATTTAATTAAAAAAATATGCGTTCGAATGTGAGGGTCATCGCTCATTAGCGGGCGATCGCATTTCCATAGGCAAACGAGCCGTTGTTTACAGTTCGACCACAATAATCCGGACAGGGGATGAATCCGACGTTCGACCCTCCCGCCTCCCCCTTTTGCCTTCAGCCGCGTGTTTTCCACTCCCCGTCCCTCCGGATGATGATAACATCAAAATAATCAAAGTATCGACCTCGGCGAGGTGACTTGCAGAAGCTGTCTCGTCGTCGGGCCAGGGGGGTGGGGGGAGGAGGAACATCCCTCCCCGGAGGCCCCGTGGCGGGGACTGCGCCCGCGATATGCAAACACAGAGCCCTCTCTCTATCTCTGTATACATGTGTATACAATGCGATATCATATACGGTCGAAGTGAAAGGAAATTAGTAATTTAAGCCGACGTTCGTAAAAGCTCATCGTGCCGTCGAAAGTGTAACAAAGCGTGTTTTTGGGCATCGATGACTTACATTGCCATCTTCGCCGGTTCAAAATTATTCGCAAGTCATCGTCGGTGTATCTAATAAGCTTGCACATACATATGTATGTACATACGTGTGCGGTGTAACCCTTCAAATACGCTTAGTTCAGCCGGGTTTCTTCACAATGCTTTTGGATTTGTACTCAAACAACTGTTGTATATCAATTAAGTTTGATTTACATATTCCATAATTAAATCGGTTTTAAAAAATGTAACTTAGTACATAAGTAATATTATCAAAACTGAAATATGGATATACTGTTTTATTTTGTTCATATTTTATAATCCGTATGTAGAGGAGAAAGAGAAAACGGAATATTTGGGTAAAAAGTGATTGACTAGAGTAGTTGATAATGTGGAGATAGTGAAGAGATAGCAATGGACGAGTCACGTAGCCAAACGAATAGACGAGGGAAGTGTTCGAATGGTACCAGAGAGAATGTAAAAGGGTGAAAAGAAGACTGCAAGGAAGACGGGTAAACAAAATTTGAAAAATTTGTGGGATGAGATGAATGATAGTTACTCAAAACAGAGACGAAAGGAGGCGTGTTGGAGAGGCCTTCATCCAGCAGTGGATGGTGAATGGCTGTAAATGATGATGATGATGATATATATAAAAATCTAAGCCGTCCATCTGTTCGTGACAGATACTATATTAATATTTAATAAAAATAACATAATTTCCATATTGAAATCAAAATTACATTCTTATCTGCAGTTTTTTTTTAATTAGTTTGTTTTTTGCTGTGCAAAACTACAGTTTTAAACTTCAAAAACGATCAAAATTACTAATCTACCTCACGGTATCCCAATTTAGACTATAGATGGGTTTTCAAAGGGGTCGGAACTTTTGAAGGTTTTTTCAACTTATGTAGGTATATCCGCACAAAGTAATGGTGAATATAATATATTTACTATATGTACAGTATGTACATACATATGTATATGTGATAGTATGTGTATACATAATCTCCAATACATATGACTATGTAAATATGTACATATGACTATTATGTAAATAAAAACAATAGTAAAAATTATGTATTATAATAATATACATATAATCAAAAACATTAGCTTATTTTTGCTCTTGAGACGTCATTTAGCTTTAGTGATTCTAAGGAACAATATGTGTATCTATGTATAATTTCAAATATAATAATAACTGCTATTATATGTCTTATTATTTTTATGATCTTGTTAAATGTGTTGTTTGTGTATATATATGTTTTGTTTTTGTCATGTCTAATTTCTTTAGTTATTATTTTGTTTCTTTTCTGTTATATTTTGGCCATTGTGGCGCATTAGGAATTCTTGTAATGCTACAATGGTCCAAACTTTAAATAAATAAATAATATATTGCACATATAATATTTGGATTCAAGGTTAAATTCTCCTTGCAAACGTTTCAGTTACATATGTACGTATGTACATACATATGTATACCTAGCTATATATTTATATGGATATACATGTATGTATCTATGAAAATTAGCTACTTAAGTAATGTTTATAGGCTGTAAACGGTGGCATTGATGGGTAGGTGTAAATAAATGTACATTTACCGCGGCGCCTCCGCTAAGGACCCCTGTGTGGCCTCACTATGGGGGTGCCTGCTCCCAGTGGAGGGGAGGAGGGGGGCGCAGGGTCTCACTAGGTTATTATATTTATTACCAAAATAAAAACAATTATCTATTTTTCGTATATATTTAAGTTGTAACAGTAGACAGCAGTAGAATATGGGCTGTGGAATAATAAGTTTAAATTGAAGAAGAAGTTGATAGATTTCTTCAATATATGAGCCGTTATATTTGAAAGTGGCATAAGTCCACTTTTCTTCATTTCGAGAAATATTTCGCGAAACATTAAATATAATGATTTGCGTTTAACAAATACTGGTGGCTTGTAATATGTTTATTCTGCTTTTTCAAGATCCTGGACATATAGAATTAAAATAATCATAACAATTTGCGCATTAAGACAAACAGAAAAAGGGTTTTTGTAACTGAAAATTGTTGACTTCCACCGTTTTCGAATATGACGGCTCATATACATATTTATTTAATTTGCCATAGTGCCACAACAGGTTGCCCTAAATCGACAATTGTAGTCAAACTTGTATAAATTCATATTCGTATCATATATAAATTTGAAATTATTTTCAATTTGACGGTGGCGACAAATAGAGAGTAGGGAGCCAATTTGTGAGGAACCGTTTCAACAATTAAATCAGATTAATTGGCAAACTCTGATGGAAAACGATGGACTTGAAGTCACAAATATCTTAATCTGACAAGTAGCACAGCATTAATACATAAATTATACAACGTATGATTATTTTCAATCGAGGTCTAATTGGGGCAACAACCCAGAACTTCTCAGTAGCTAGTAGCAAAGGCTAACCACTGAGCTACATTTGTATATCATATTATATATCTTTAGTCATATTTCAATGGATTAGAATTTAAATTGAATTTTTTGTTTATATTATTAAAAAGCGAAAATTATGATTGATTGTATAATATTAATGCGTATCGTTAAATATCCAATGATTCAAGTAGAATTAAACAGAAAATCAGAAAAAGACGATCGCTATTCTGTTAATCAGATAAGTTTAACGTTTCTGATTCGACTCTGTCAGTTGATCTGTTTCTTGCAGCGTCATCACTAGAAACCAATTCATCAGTGCCGATGCGTCAGCTCGACGAGCCTGTGGTTCGTCAGTTACGCGGAAGCCTTTCAGGATCTGCAGCTACTAGACGAGGGAAAGGAGATGGGGGGAGAGGGGGTGTTTGGATATTTGTCGATTTTACGAGGGTTACAAATCTATGTTCGTTTTCGCCGACGATGATAGAACAAATTCAGAGAGATAGATAAATAGGCGATGAATTGAAAATATATTTTTTCGCGCGGTGTTTGTGTTTGGAAATTTCAGC
The DNA here is from genome assembly GCF_051622035.1 of Arctopsyche grandis. Classification (NCBI taxonomy): domain Eukaryota; kingdom Metazoa; phylum Arthropoda; class Insecta; order Trichoptera; family Hydropsychidae; genus Arctopsyche; species Arctopsyche grandis. The sequence continues at coordinate 18,164,844 of NC_135360.1, forward strand.
AAATCGCGAAAGTCCGGCGACTGATGTGCTGACGTCACATTCAGGGGTGAATTATTTAGAGCGCGGGGGGTGAATGGCGAAAGAGTCTGACGAATTAGTGACAGGTCACTGCATCACAAGGAGAGACCAAACTTCGGACATTTTTTACTGCGAAAATATATATGAAGTTTCAGTTTGAGTAAAAATACGCATTATGCACATTTTTTTGTTATTTTTGATGAAATATATTGGTACCACCAATACATATATATATGTATATACGGTTATCTACGGTAAAATTTATTTTTTAGTTATTACACTAATAATGCTGTAGATAATTCTATGGCATTTTTTTTAGGAAATTGTTTAATTTTTATCGATTTGACAATAAAAAAGTTAAAAAAAAGCTTAAAACTTTTTGATTCTTTTGAACTATTATTTAATTCGATAGTAGGATAAATAATAAAAGTAAGATTTTTTTTCTTATCTACATATGTATGTATATAGCACACTCGTCGCGTTGGATCAATCTGTTAGACGAGCGTGCATGATTGATTGAAAAATTATATAATTAAAAAAATTCATCGATTGGTCGGGTTAAGTAAAATAAATAAATATGTAAATAAATAGGTAAAAAAATAGGTAAATAAAATAGTCAATAAATAGGTAAAGTAAAGTAAATATGTAAGTACTTATTCGGTCGGCATAAAACTCGATGGTTGGGCTAATGATTATCACTGAAATGTCCCGGGTTCGAGTCCTGATTTGACCTCGATTGAAAAAATATTTTATTCGGAGTATTTTTGTGGTGCTGCTGGTCAGACTCGGATATTTGTGTTTAATATCAGAGTTTGCCAATTTATCTCATTTCATTGTTGGAAGAATTCCTCACCAAATTGGCAACCAATGTGTCAAAATCATTTCAAATTTATAATCCATAAATGTGTTTACATATGTATAAGTTTCAATGTGTTGCTTTGGGGCAAACTGTAATGACACCATGGTAAGAATATAAATTTTCATTAATAAATTTTTTTTAATGGTGTCAATTAGTATTATATACATATGTACTTAAATACATATTGAGTCTTCTCCACTTCTATAAATTTAATATTTTTGGAGGAAGCCTTTTATTTAAAATATAATATGTACATATTTAAAAAAAAAGTGTTTCAATACAAACATAAAGCTCTATAAATCATATTTCGATTAATATATCGTTGGTATACTATAATTATAAGTCAAAAATCGGATTTTGTTAAAAATTTGTTAATGAATTTGATTTTTTTTCAATTTGTTATAGAATTTGTTTAGTCAAAAAACGAATAATTAATTAGGTCACAAAATAGAGATCTTCAAACTTCTTGATTTTCGAAAAAAATCGATTTTCTCTAAACAAGGATTTGTGACATAAAGCTTTCTGCCAGTATACCGACGATATATGTAATATAATTTAATTAATTTTCTATCAATGAAGTTGCAATAGTGCAACTTATAGTCAGTAGTATAGCAATAATAAACATAAATAGCGTCACTATGGGGGTTGTAAGGGGAATCTAAAAAGTCACGGCCGCTTGACTCTCCACCCCGTCCTCCCCCTTTATTTTTTCATCCCTCCGTCTCTATCCTCACTGTCCCGGGGCTTTATGGGGCTCATTTATCATCTCTGTCTCTGTTTCTCCACACGGTTAGACACGGGCCGCTCGTCCCGTCCGTCCGTCTGTCCGTGCGTCTGTCTGCGCCAAGAACGGGGAAAAAATCGCAGAAAGCCCGAAGGAAAAACGCTCGAGATTCTCCACTCCCTTAATTAAGAATAGTGTCGCAATTTTCCTCTTTTTATACGAACGATTGCCCCGGGGGTTTTCGTTCCCCGCTTCAGTTCCCCTATCGGTTCCGCACGATGCGATAATTTTCAAATAAATTTAATTTATTTTTTTCAATACGTATAAATTACTTTACCATTCAATTAAAATTGTCGTAAACATTCATAAAATGTGGTAGACGTCATTATGAAAGTAGAACAAGTTCATTAACGTCATTTAAATAAACTGTTGTAAGTAGAAAAAATATGTTGTTAAAAATCTGTTTAAAACGGTAGGGATTTGTTTTAGTTTTATTAAAATATTTCAAAGGAAAATTTGCATTAAATTTGCTCTATTTTCAATTCTTTCTTTTTCAAATTTAAGTTCAATTATTTTTGTTTAAAAAAAAACATATTTTTAGTATTAAATGAAACTTTAAGTGTTCGTTTAAATGTTTAAGCACTGAAACATTAACTTATTTCACATTCAAAATAAACGGCTGTTATGTTAGAAATGACCGTTTTTAATGCCCATGACTACGAAAACGTTAATATACATACATTCATATACAAATGTATGTATATATCAAAGATTAATTACGTTTAAATTATATTACATTAAAATAGTTCGTTTTAATAGGCGAACGCAGGAATGATTGATTCGTGCGGTATTAGGAGACGCGCCGCCATATGAAATTATTTATTATTTTTTCAAACTTTTGTTCGTCACACATCCGAAATCGAGCAATCAATCTCTATCGGGGGTTTTGATAAGTCTCTCGTCCCGCGACCGCCTCTTCTTCTTCATCTCGTGTGTCTCGCGAGTTAATTAATATAGCGCCTCGGGTGTATCGAACTCGGGGATAAAAAGGTCAGGAGGCGGCCACAACCACCAGCCGGGGATCGGCGCACGAGAAAAGATAAATTATTAAATATTATGAAATGTCTCGGATGAAAAATTGTGGCTGTCGTTAGGGGGCGAGTCGCTATATACTCATGTATAGTAAAAATAATAATGTAAATTTTTATCTGTGTGTATTTGCCGCGCGGGTCGGGGTCGCTGACGAATGATGGCTCTTCTAGACGTTTTCAATGCTATGACAGAAATCATGTCGTATCATCAAGTATGATGACGTTATGTATTGTTAAAGCGATGCTAATGTAAGATGAACTGTAATCGATGATTTAATTTGGAAAACTTGCATGAAAGATTTTCATATATGAATACATAAATAATGTACATATTTGACTCTCATATTTTAGACTAGTGTTATAAATTGATTCAGCTGAAATTAAGCTATTATGTTTTTTATATACAAACGTACATATGTTTATATAATTTATAAAATATATCTAGCGGAATTGCTCACCATTACTCGAATTGGTAAAAGTTGAATTAATTTTAAGTAAAAAATGAGAATTTTCAAGAATATTCTGTAATCTAAACTAAAATTGAATCTGTAGCCATTATATTTGAAAGTGGCGGAAGTCCAATTTTAGTTTCAAAAACATTTTTTGTGTTTGACTTAATTCATTAATTACTTTTTTGATTACTTTTTTTAATTCGATATGTCCAGAATCTTGGAAAAGTAGAATAAAAGTATTACAGGCCACCAGTATTATTAAATATTGTTAAACGCAAAGCATTTGTTTGCGAAATATTTTACGAAATGAAGAAAGTGGGCTTATGCCACTTTCAAATATAACGGCTCATATGTACATAAGTATTCGTCTGCTATTTATGTCAAAAGACCAAACAAATATTTAAGCATACTCTACATACATATATAAGTTTGAACATTGTTCAATCTTATTTTGAGAATTTGAGAATCGAAAAAGCCATTTTGTGATTTCGAAATAAAGTTGAACATGTTAAACAAATCGATGAGTGCTCATCTTCAGACATTTCTTCGTTGTATTCTGTTTTTTTCATCTATTTTGGAATATGATCCACAGAATCTAGGCTTTCAATGTGACCTGATTTTACAATGTGACGGGTTTTCCACGAAAGCGTCACCAGATTAGTAATTTGAGGTATTCTCAGGGTTAACGTCATATGCAACTCTTTTCCATGATTCGTAATACAAAGTAAATCATATTAATGCATCTCAAAACATTCTGTAAAAAGTGTTTGACATTTCAGATTGAGTTTTGATTTCAACTGTAAAAGTTTGAACATACATATGTAATAACTGGCGAGCATCGGTGAAACTGTATGAAGAAAATGTAGAAAAAATATCTACTAGTTAATTTGTATTCGAATATGAATGATTTAAATCTCTAGATAAAATATATGTTTGTATATTGTATATGTATTTTATATGCTGGTAATACCTGGTAATATGTACGTATGTACATAGTTATATACATACATCAAACAATTTTGGAATCTCTCAATATGATTTCTGATGGGAAATTTTCATGACCTTGCTTTGAGTGCCTAGTTCAGGTATTTAAAACTAAGATACTATAGGGCTGAAGAATTTATTGAAAATTTCGCATGTAAAAAAATGTTGATTTTGAAGGAGTATATTGTGCAAAATCATCGGTTAAGTCATCCATCATCAGTCATTAGCTAGAAACTGCCCCGCTGTTAATATTTGTCAACGGCAAATGTTTTTAGAAAATTTTAAACGAATAAATTGTCAAGTCCGTTGCATTCACACGATTGTTGTTTTTAAATGTTTAATTTATTATCAAAAAGAAAATCGGCGAAAAAAGCGTCCGACAAAAAAATGTTGTTTTGAATTTTAAAATACGGCGTGGGTGAATATTTCGAAATTAAACGAAACTTGCGAGTTCGCTATTAATTTGTGGCGTATTTAAAAATTACACTGAATTTTAATTAAGAAATGATTAATTATTCTCGTTTGCCGCTTCCTTAGTCACGCCGCTCGCGATTTGCATCCGAATTATTTGCATTTGATGTATAAAATTAAATAGTTAATATAATAATCGTAAATTTTTTCAGCTGAACAGTATTTTTTAAATATAATATTTGTGGAAAAAATCGTGCATTTGGTCACGCCGGATTTTTTTATTTTGCGTTTGTGTGCCGTTGAAGCGCGTGACAAATTCGCATTCTATCGCGGATATGTTATGACCGGAGAAAACGAAATAATATGTCCATTTGGAACTGTCCGGGTAACAAATGATGGCACATTAGGCGCGGCAGCGGTACCCATTCGTCTTGTGCCGCCTTTGGCCACCCCTGCAACCCCCTACGACCCCCATGGCACAACCGCAGTCCGAGGAAACATCGACACGTGGTCTTGTCTGTCGACGCATTTCGATAATATTTCTATGTACATATACTACCTATATATAGGGCTCAAATCTATTACCAAAGATCGGACGTTTGGAAACTCGTTTTGGAAAATTCAAACCAAAGATAATTTATTCCTTTTTATGATAAATCTGTTTTTCCTGATTTTATAATACATGTACATTTTTGGTTTAAAAATTAACTATGAGCCTCAATAATTAATACGTATTTGAATTAAATTTATTTAAACAAAAGATTTTTTTCCAATCATAAAAACTGACTTCTTTTGTTTGTTTCTTCACTTATAAATATTAGAATGTATTTTTTTTTAAACTTCTTGACTATTGAAATTGAACTTGGTGTGTGCTACTTTCAAGCTATCTATTTCATCTGAGCAACAGTTTTAAGAGTATTATTAAGAGGTATGAAATTTTTTCATAATAAATAACACGAACACATTTTTCATATGGAAAAATATCGAAGGACTTAAAGTTATTTCTCCACACATTATTCAATTGATTTTCCAATAATTTACCAGCATTTTAGTACATTGCAACACCCATTAGGTCGACTAGAAGTGACCTTATAAATTTTCTGATTCATGAAAATATTTGATATACATTTGGTGTTTAAAAAACAGGTATGTTGTGTTTGTTGACTACATAGATTTTGTTTTTGAATTAAATTACATTTGAAATTTTTTTCGTAGTATTAAAGAAGCGGTTTCGTCTTTGCATTGAAAGCGTGACGAAAGAAGGCGACAGTCGTCGTTCTTTCTGCAACAGACACATCATTTTTAATACAAATGAGAGGAAATAAAGAAAGACGAATAAATGAATACGAATAATGTGAAAAGTACGAGTGTCGAGGGCGAAAAAGTTGTGGAAATTCCTCACTCGCGAACGTCTCGATTTCTCTCAGGTTAGATATTATTATTATTTTTTTAATAAAATTTATTCTGTAATACGGACGAGATTGACACTAATTATTATTGTCGGTGCGGTGGCGTTGCATCGTCTAATGAATTTCAAAATTTGTGAGCGATGGGGCGCCCTACACCGAAATTGGATAGCGAATTTGGACAAAATTAGTTTTTCGGGGCGGTTTCCGATGGTACCCTCGTTCGTGAGTTTTCCTCGTCGCAGATGAAGCAAAAGGAGAAAGTAAAAAAAAACTCACCCTCTTTGTTCTGAAAGATTACGCGGTTAAGACGAGGAGCTTTGCGAAGAGACAATCTGCTTCGAATTCGCAAGATGCAACTAGAATTTACTTTCGTAGCGTGGAACGATTCATTGAATATTTTTTTATCCGCACAAAAAACATTTCAACCGACTGAATTTTTGTATTTATTTTATTTAATGTTAAACGATCTTGTGAAGTTATAAGTAATTCAATATTCACGTACAGTAGAACGTCCATTTTCCGGACTATTTGTTAAAGAAGCTAGTCAGAATAAAGAAAAATCCGAATAATCGAGAAAATAATAATATATTCGCATATTAATTTAAAATTATTTTAAAATAATTGAATTCCTTTCCTGAGTAAGGAATTCAATTATTGATTTTTGCAATAAGGTAGCTGACCTTTTCGAAGCTGCCATATCACCAATACTTAATTGTACCGAATTTGTTCTTCCTGACCTCATACCATTTCATGGTGACATATAAACATTGAAATGTTTCAGAATGAGTAGGCCCAATATTCCTCTCTTCGGTATTCTCCTCTTTGTCTTCTTGATCTTGCTCATTCGAGGCAAGTATTTCCTCGTCATTCAATATTTGTAATCCGAAATCGTTCATATCGCAATCAAGTCACTTGGTGACATCTTCTTCGTCACATTCTCTACATATTGAAATTTGTGATATCTCCTATATCATTGTCTTCTAAATTTAATTACTGACCAATTTTTCCTATATTTCATATTTCATAATTTTATTCCACGATTTTTTCAAAGTTGATACAGCTATAGAATTCCAACTCTTTGCTGCCATGTTGCATTTTAATTCATTTGCAAACCGATAATTTTTTTCTTCATTATTTTCGTCAGCTAATATTAATCGTCGAAGCATTTGTTTTCGATACAAGCGTTTGAATTTTTCTATTACATCCTGGCCCATCGGTTGTATTACATACGTGACATTTGGTGGAAGACATTTTACTGTAAATATCTCATCAATCTGGTTCAAACATTCTATATTTAAATCGCATCTGATTTTTCATACGTCCAGAACCTACTGAACCTACTAAATGTCGGTCAACTGACTGACTTGCCAGTCTGCTTGTCATCACGAGTGCAAGCCCAGTACAAATTTCTCGCATTCCTACACGTACGAAAATGCACCATGCGTAACACAACGAATTTTACTGATTTCGTTTAAAAAAACCCGGATAATGGACATTCCACTGTATTTAAATTGTGTATGTATGTATGTAGCTATAAGAACGGACGGTAGATGGATGAAATGTAAAAGGTTGCAGACAAGGCCACAGTGGAGAGGGGTGGATGAAATTAGATAAGTTAAAGAGGCCTTCATCAAGCAGTGGATGGCGATATGCAAATTGTTCATACTTTCAGTCTCAGATGGGTTTGCCGTTTTTGGAAAACAAATACGCGTACTATATATTTGTCATATTTAGAAACGGGAAACAATAATATGTATGTACATATTGATGTTTTATAATCGCCCGCTTCTCTGCTGCACTCGCATTGTGTTCGTGAGACGATGTTAAATATGAAACAAGATCACGATGGCGATAGTATAGTCTGCGACACGATTGCCATAGCGATATCGAAGCAATTATGTACGTTGCGAGAGTCGCATGCCAGATAGAGTCCATTGATAGAGCCAAAGTGCCGCACACCCGGACCGCAATTAAACCACTTTCTGAACCGAACGAACGACTCGCGAAACGGAATCGTCTCGAGTTTCGGCGTATCGATCGATCTCTCGGCTCCTTGTTGTGTTTGTTGTGTGACCATAAGTCATCCGCCCCTCGGCGGTCCCCATTCGGAGGACTCTTTAAAATTGTGTCATCTGCACTGTGGCACCCCATTTTTAATACCTTCGCCACCCCCCCCCCCCCCACCCCCCCCCTGTTCTCCGAGCTCCACACGCTGGCCATTTTTCCTAGGCGGCATTTGCATAAAACTATGATTAAATTATAGGTAGATGCCGCAGGGTCGGCAGTTTAAATGCAGATAAGCCACCCTCTCGTCGCGATCGCAACGTGCCAACCCCAAAAAGAACTATCTGCGTGTGTGCTAAAAGAGGTGACATTAAAATTTGCACATCTTTTGCTTTTAGCTTTCTCCTTGTGAAGATTAACGAGGGTTTTTGATCTTTTGACGTTTTTGTTTTTTCTTCTTCAATATTAATGACATTATTTAATTCATCTTTGTATATAAAATATATTGAATAAAACTGTTCTCGGATTAGGTTATGAGTAGACTGCGGATAGAGACCGTGCTTTTTCCAGGAATCGGGGCGGTTTGGCTCTATTTACAAGGCTAGAGTACAAAACAAAGGTTGGGCGAACCTTTTACAACAATTGAACAGTAGCATTTACAACAATTGAACAATTAACTGCGCGCTGTGGATCCGGCCACTAGTTATGAGTTCTTACGGGATAGAAAATACGAGAGTTACTGTTTTACAAAGATTGATTTACTTCATTGTTGTCTCGTACGTTTGCTTTGCGAAAAATCATTGGAAATAACAATAGTTTCAATTATTACGGTCGCTTACGGGACTTTATATAAAATTATGTATATTTTTTCCATAACTTTGACGCAATACTGTGGACCGGCTGAATGTCACCAGACCAGGCATTTTCCTTCCGTTCAACGATATGACTATTATCGCCATACGAGAACTAATCTTGGATTTGCATATAATGATTTTATATGCGACTTAGTTTAGTCTGAATTAGTTTTAAATTTTCATTGTTAAAAATGGATAAACAGCCGACATTTCATCGCATACATTTGGATAAATACATACGTGGAAATTCGTTAAAAAAAAACCGCCATACACACACACACACACACTAGCGTGCGCGCGCGTTCAAAGGTTTTCATTCGCTTTAGAAAATAATGTGAAATCGTTTGTTTATTTAAAGGTACGTGTATTTATTTTTTCAGTTTCGGTCGCCCGAAATGTATTTCCGAAATGTGTTCGTGTGTGTAGGTTCGAATATTTTCCTTGTGTTTTTTTTTCGTCGCTGTGTCGGTGACGCATTCACGGATTGTAACGTCGCGATATTGGTGTTGGTGGTGGGGGCCCCCGAGGGGGGAGAGAGGGGGTTTGCGGGGCAGGTGCCGCGGAGCCCTAATGACCGCGGGACGGGGGGGACCCTGGCCCCCCATCTCTGTGTTAGTGCACCCACACATACATACATACACTCGCGCAGATGTAGTACACTCTCGGCCGAGGCAAAACTACAGACAACGCTGCACAATAAATATCTAGACAATTTTTAGATTCAATTTCTGAAAAATTTCACGGTGGATAATTTAAATTTTGCGTCTGGAAGTTATGTATCGGAAACGTGAGATAAATAATTTCGATTGTGTTTTTAGCTATTTTTTTGTTTAGTCATTTTTTAAACTCTTGCTCGTTTTTCTTTTGACTTTTTAATAGGTATAAAAACTAGTTTCTTTTCAATTTAACCAATTCTACCTTTTGACTAAAATAATGCTAGTTTCATTTCAAATTAAACAATCGAGCATTTCACCAAAATTATTTTCAATTATGTAAATTTTTTATTTGTGTTTAACTTTTTTAATATATGTATGTTTCGAATCAAATGCTTATTAAATTAGGAGTCCCCAATAGAATAAATAGCACGATAGTCAAAATATATCCGGAGGGTTTTCCATTTTGAAATCGTTATTTTCATAATCTTATGTAAACGTGTATTATATAAATTGGTTTTGATTTTTAAAAGTTTTTATTGTTCATATATTACATATGTCTATAATAAATCTTAAGTCTATTAAAAAGTAACTCGAGAACCTATTTACAATTCCTATATTATATAAATATAAATAAGCAGATCGTATTTGATGTGGGTGTGCTTTATTCTCTTATAATATAATACTTCTCCGTTCTTTATGCATGATATGGAAACGACCCGAGTTTCCCCTACTTCCTGTCCGCAAACACACGCTCTTCCTGTTTCTCTTCATATCAACGATGTCGAAGTTGCAATCTTTCGTGTAAACCAGCTTCCTATTATTTTCAATGTCGTCAACAATTATTACGTATTTGCAGATTTGAGATCTGAGTGTGCCGCACGTTGATGAAAAGTTGGCCTAGTTGTGTGCCCGGTTTCTGGGCAATTTTAAGTCCCCATTCAGACTAATTGCTGCTCGACTCTGAATGAACCACTCCGAGACCATTGTCATGGAAATAATAATCTCGTCTCGAGACGAAATTCTTCGACGCCGATTTAACGCTCGAAAACAACTAGGCAATTTTGTGAGATGGCTATACAATTCCGTTTCTTTTTTATGCCGTTTGTATGCCAAAAATTAGCTTTCAGTTTCAATCAAATTTCAAATATGTAATACAATACTTTCCGAATAATGGCATCGTTTTGACTTTTCTACGGTTGTCGCATTTGACTGCTGCGTTTGGTTTACTGTCTGTATTGGAAAGTTCAACTAAAATTTGACTTTATTTATGTATGTATGTGTATTGTATTTTGCTTCACAGAATATATGTACATAAATCATATTCCAAGTTTGGTGCATTATTTGTATTATAAAACGTTGAATGCGATAAGTTCGATCCGAGTCAACGACTCGAGCCAAACATTGAAAATAGTTGTATCCGTTAATGGCTTTCGGCTTTTGCGAGAGGCTCTTGACCCATTTTGGCGTTGAAAACTCGAAGAAAATTGAAAATCGATATCCGGTACATTCCACAAACAAAACAAGGAAAAGCTGGCAGGCACACCTTCTCCTCTCTCTAGCCCGTCTCGCTAGGGGGATTATCCGACGGTTTTTTTTAGCCTTCTTTCCGAGTATGAATAATAATGAATGCATCTCTCTAAAATTGTATGTATTTATTGTTAGTTATAAATTCTGTATTTGATTCATAAAATTAGGTGGGTGAGTGTAGATAAAACGGTAGTGAAGTTTGGACGTAACTTGAGTGCCTGTAAACATCGCAAGTTTATAGCGATGAAATTTCGAATAAAGCTATCGGCATAAATCCCAGGTTCGGGCATTCTTTAGCTTTCGACCGATAATGGCACTTAAAAAAATAATCCCCCAATAGGTGAATTTAGATAAGTAGAATGAATTTAAGCGGGCTTACCGTGCCGGAACATTCACGAGAGCGATGCATAACCTTTTCGATAAAATTTGTTGACGTACATTTAACATTTTTTTCGTTTTTCATGTGATAAAAAGTCTTCGGTAGAGGAAATATGTTGTCGAAAATTTCTCAAAAAAACAAAATTTTATTTGTCGATTCTTAATATACATATGTACATTTGTATGTGTAAAGTAATGAAGTTATTGTTGAATCGATTTGAATAGTAATTTAAGTCTTAGATCAAATTGGTATTGAAATTTGATAAAATTTAATCGTGTATTGATTCGCATGCCTTAGGTTTTGTTTCTCTGGTTGGCTCGTCTCCCCGTGTTTTCCGAGAGGTTTCCTTGCGGCAAGCGGAGCAGTATTTTAAATTTAAAGAGGTCCCCCTCGCCGCAACCGCATTAAAAGCGTTTTATTATCTGTTTGGTGCTAAATTGCCGAAAAGAAATTCGTTGGCGCTTGCTTGTGGCTCCGGTTCGCCTTTTTGGCGGTGGAGCCAGTGACGTGCATAAGGCTTTTTATTACTTTATTTTAATTCATTATATGTGGTAAGTATTAAAAATTACAATACACACGATAAAGTCATCGAATGTAATGAAATTTTCAAGTATTTATTACGGATCGAAACTGCTCAACTCATTTGGTAGATGTGATGAAATTGTAGTCGTTTTTATTTTTAAAATTTCGAACGCTTTTGAATTGCATATTATAGTGTATAATGATGTGAACTGTACACCATTATTACGCTATTGTATTATAATTGAAAAATTTAAAAGGAAAATGTAGAACTGTTATAAATAGGTACTTGGAAATACTTTCAGCTTATGCAGCGTATAGAAGAAAGAATGGCATTTTATCGTTGATTCACATCTGAAATGAATAATTTCAAAAAATGTCACGCCGCTCAAGCACACCAGCAAAGTTGACTCATACAGAGACGCAAAAAATCAATAAAAAAATAACAAAGTCGCCAAGCACGTTTTTCTACGTACTAAATTTAGTTTTAACGAATTGCCTTTTTTGTAGATTTTACAATTATGTACATACATATAATATTTATTGTAAATAATATCTCAGTTGATAGAGCACAAAGTTCAAGGTAGATGTTATATAATATACATACTATGTACAAGTAAATAATATTAAGTAGGAGGTCTTTATTAAAACTAAACATACTTTCTATTATTCTTCTTTTTTAACTGTTATTTTTTTAATTATCCTATTTTAACTGATTTAAATAAAAAAGCCGCCAGATTTTTGGGTCAATTTCTTAAAAAATATTATATTTATAAAAATATTATATTTGAAATGGAAAATTTACTTTAAAAAGAAAATCTAAATCGGTCGTCACGAACCGCCCGTGCCACGTATTGGAAGTCAGCGGTAGTAAATCTTCGGCAAGCGAGCTTTTGCGCTTACAGTTGTCGGGGTGAACTAAAACTCGCTTTCTTCGCACGAATTTGTGAGTCATATGTCATGTGTATTAGAGACTCAGGAACACATTATTCAATGCGAATTGCTAAAAATTGAAACACTTAACCCCTCTCCTCGAACCGTTTGAAAATTTATCGTTCGGATAAATCATCCCACCTAACAAAATCTTCCATCTTCAGTACTAGGTGGAAATAATTGATTAAATTCTTTCGAATGCATATAATGTGTGTGCGTGTGTGTGTGTGTGTGTGTGTGTGTGTGTGTGTGTGTGTGTGTGTGTGTGTGTGTGTGTGTGTGTGTGTGTGTGTGTGTGTTTGTGTTTGACGATATATTTATAATTCGAATAGCTAAGGCGTTTGAGCCGAGTTATTTAGATAAAGGCAGTTTATCGGCTGTCGGCGCTCCACCAACTCCCCCTTCTTCCACCCGCTCGCCCACCCACCCCACATCGAGGCGAATCGACTTAACAAAATGAATTTTTATCGTCATACCAATCTATAGGTTTGGTTAAGGAGAGCGAGATACCCGCTGCCGTGTAAATCGCTCCGCGGATACTCGGTTCCGCTGATAAAGCCAACCCCAACCCACCCACCGACCCCCAAACATCCCACGGTGCTGTCTTGGTTCCACCTCCCCATCCCCGCATCCGCCTCTGATAACGAATTACGAGTATTAAACGTTTCAATGTCTACTTAACGCGGCCCAACACCGTTCGCTATCTCGTGTGGCAATTGCGCGAGGGCTTTTCTTTTCGACGCCCCGTTATCCCCCCTCCCCCCCCCACCTTCTTCCCAGTTCCAACTGTCACCAAAAAGCTTCTTATTTATTTAGAATATTAGTTAGAAAGGTATTACATATATTTTTCGATTCTTTTAGACTTTTGTGCGGTAAAATATAAATAGGCTGAACTCCGTCAGTTCAACAATGGATGCTTATGTATGCTTATGCTTATGATGTATGTATGTATATGAAACATCCTCACTGCATTAAAATTTTATTTTGTCGCTGATTGTTACAGAAACTAAGGTCATCGATCATTGATTGTTTGGAATTTTTACTTTATCTATGTACGTAGTAAAATGATGAAGTTTTGTGATCATGCGAAAATTCGAAATTGAGGTTTTGACTGATTTGAACTAAGAATCAATCACTGATCACGTTTTCATGATCTAGAAAAAATGTGTGCGTGTGTGTGATTTTGGGGATTTTGAACACCGTTAGTCCTATCGAACTGAAACTTAGTAGCGGATACTAAAATTCTTATTGACACGACGTAATTTTTTTTCAAATTTTTAAGTTGACCGGAAATGGTACCTCCCCTTATAGGTGTATAGTATTCCTCAAATACATATATAAAATCGTGGGTTGGTCACAACCAATTTTTTTTAATATGTATCTTTAAGAGATTTGAATAGAATTTTGAAATACTTTTCACGTAGTGTTACTTATTAGTGAAATTATTCTCCGTTAAAATGATTGAGAATAGTCATTTGTTACATATACATAACAAATATATATATATATATATATATATATATATATATATATATATATATATATATATATATATATATATATATATATATATATATATATATACATATACATGTGTTGTTTGTATCCACTTAAAATAATAGTATTCAAATATTCATTATAAAATTATGGAATATTTATATAATCTTTTAAACACGGTGTATTATTATTTAAAAACCTTGTAGTTTTTAAATAATAATGCAAGTCATAAGGTCGTTTACGTTTTCTCAAATTAAATTAATTGTTTCCGTAAAAATTCAAGGTAATATTTGTGTCCGTGCTTTTGGAGGAAAATTGCTTTTCGTATGAATTTATGGTATTTTATATAATTCTTCAATTAAATTCGTACGTTGGGTATTTTACGTTTCTCGTGAAAATCTCCTTTGAATAATCTCGAGAGGGTGAAAATCGTTCCAAACAATGAAGAAATCGCTCTCAGGGGTAGCTTAAAGGAAATAATCGTAATGCAAATATATCTGAGAGGGTGGATGCAAACGCTCTCCTATCTTACGTATAAACGACTAGGGAAAAACCTTTCGTTAGCTTTTCTCGATTTTCTATAGTCGCAGACAATTTTCCAGATTCCCGTAGTGGAATCTATTCTATATTTAGAATCTATTTATTTTATATAATAATTTAAGAGAAGCGCGATCAATGCAAAAAAGAAGAATGTGGTGAGAAACTAGAAGAAAGAGTTCAAGTTTGGAAGGGCATTATCAAATAGTTGTTAGCGGAAGTGCTCGTTCTCTTCGCAACTGATAAAAAGCACTCCGGAAAAGGGAAAGTAAAGAAAACTTTGGAATCATATTTTTTTCTTTGAGTTTTGTGCTCTATTAAAACTCCCTTTCGACTATTAAGTTTTAGACATGAAAATTTGATAGATATTATATTTTATAAGAAATGATTTTCATAATTTTAAAATTCCTTAAGAAATAATAAGTTAAATCGAAAATATTTTGGTAATTAAATTTTCTAACTGCATCGGTAGACAGTGAGTTTGGAGTATTTAGCGCTCCTTACATTTTAATTTGTCGGTGGAAGCTCTTGAGCAAACAGCTGATCGCAATAATGTCGTGAGCCTCATCCATTAAGGGACTCCGGAGAGCCACCCTAAAACCCTCCCATCCTACCCCAAACAGCCCTTCGGCCCTCCCCGAGGATCCGAAGCTCCCCCAAAAGCACATGACCGAACTATTAGTGCATTCCATCATTAGTCTTCTTGGGGAGGGTGCACCACGACCACGTTTGTATCGAACCCAGTGGACAAGTATACTGCGTTCACATGAAACGTGTAAAACGATGATTGTCATTATTTTATTTTTATTTTAAAGATATTGTAATATTCTAAAATATAATAAAAAAATATCAACCGAACAACAAAAAAATACAATTAAAATCAATAAACATTCTATGTAAAACATTTCGTTGCAGATATTTTACACTTGATATACTTACACGAGTTGTTATTATTTTCAATTTTATTTTATTATTATTTTTTTAAATATTTTTGTCTTATTTTAGTGAATGCATGTATTTTGACAAACCTGTTCATTTATTTTCTAGATTAAATGCCCCATCAGTTGTTTGGGGGAGTGATGAACGTGAATTGTTCACGGGGATGAAGATTCATTAGTACCCTACGCTCTACACCTCTTCATCTGTGACTACTTTTGTTACCAGGTAAAAAAATAAATAAAATGCCTTTCAATCCACTGACAGGTAGTAACATTTTCATTATATGCAATGGTTAAATACTGTATATGTATTTATATGAAATATTACAATTTTTTTGACCATGCACATATATATGTTGCAAACTTTCTGAATAATTGCAATGGAGTGGGTTGTCTTTATGTGCCATTTGTCGCGTAAATCGCGACCTCATAACTACGTGACGACCAATTTCTGGGCGGGTCGAGGTCCGGAAGATAAACACTGATCCGACCGCATTCCGTTCGCAGAATTTTCCCGGAGGTTTTCCGGCCGCATTATTTATGGGCTAGCGTCCCTCTTTCCCCTCGCTGCCCTCACTTGTTCCAGTTTGTCTAGCAGGAACCGCACACCGCTTTGTCTTTCGACTAGAGGTGGAGAAGGGGATGACGGGGTGGTGTTGGAGAAAAGGGCGTGGGTCAACGTCACCTTTGGGAAAGCACTGAAAGAGGTGTCACATTGACACTGACCCTCACCAAAACTTTATTGCACTCTACTCTTACATTTTATAAAAATTCATGAGCATCAAATACAGTTTTGATGTTATATTTTGCCGAATATTTGCCAAAAAAATTTACTGATTTTTATTACATACATATGTACATATATGTACATGATGCTAATTTATTTGAGATTTTTAGAATTTTAGATCCTTAAAAATGATATAAAATAAAATTGATAATTTCTAATGAAAAAGTTCTTATGAAGTATGAAGAAGAAATTTTTCTTTATTTTTATATTCTTTATTTTTATATTTGATAAGTTTATATTTAATTTGTATTACTTTAAAAGCTTAGGATGCAAAGTCGTTTTTGTTACGTTGATCAAAGGTTTCACGTGGGCTTGGGCTAGTCGTCGTCTCCTTCCTCATACCCTCTTCATTCTCCGTTTCTCTGGGAAAGGGGAGGGTAAAGGGCAGAAGGCAGCATCCCTTGTCTCGTAAACTCGTAAAATGTAAGTATTAGCGGAGTATTAGAGAGGTTCGGTCTCACTTGTCGGGGCGCCCCTACAAGGCCGTGCTTACAGCTTGATGTATGATCCTTGGCTTTGGTTAACCGCTCACCAGGTTAACAGGTCCCTAGAACCGATACCACACCCAACCCTTCGTATCGTTTTATAAAGGGCGTCGAATTGAAATTTAGATTGTTTAATTACGATAATTCGCAACGCGGCACCTCAGTGAAAACCTTCGAAAAAAAGTCGACGGAAAAAATGGCACGTTCAGTTCAAATGTGGTCAGCGAAGGTTCCGCATGATAAATTATTTAAGGATATTAGGTAATAATTAGACGAGGCATCCCAAACAACCGGGATTGATTAGCCAATTTGGCGGTGGGTAAGAAACGAGGCGCCTTTATTCTCGAGGGTTAAAATCCGAAGCGGATCCTATGTTTAATTTATTTTTCAATTTTATTTAAAACGTGTTCGCTGTAATTGTACGGTGTTACTACACGTTGAAATAATTGGTTATACATGCAATTAAAATTAATTGTTCATGTATTGTGAACGGTGTTATTAACATTAGGAAATTAATTTTAAACTACTGGCGTTCATATTTACTATTGTCTATTTGTTTATACTTGACGGGCTATTGTTGGTTGTGCGTGTATAATAAGATAGTTCGGCCGTAACGATTGATTTATGATTTATTGCCGTGTGTGTTTTTATGGGGATTTTTTTCGTATCCCTTGTATGCGTCGAAGGACTCTGATTAAGCTCCCGTAGGTACACAATGTACTGACTAATTCATTTAAATGAAAGTTTCTTTACGAATCGTATGATATTTTGATATATGACATACATACATACATACATACACATATGATATTTTGTCGGTGCTTAACCGTAGAAACAATGTGAAAAGTTTTATGTGAAGTACATATCTATACAATATTGCCCGTTATTTTAACGGTGTGTCGCCGCACAGGTACACAAATCTCGGTTAGCATTTTAGAAGCGCAGGAGCCGACGCCGACGTCGATAAATCACTTTCACCTGTGTTGCGGTGTTGGTTTTTGTGAGTCGGCTCCTTTCATTGCATAACCCAAGTTATTGGCCCATTGTCAGGTGATTTTTACAGCAATTAGTGGCGTTTACCTGCCTCTGGACCGCGGCTGACCCGGCTGCTCACCGCGAGAAGACAAAAAAAAAATACAACACGGCACTCGAAAAACGGTATCTTTACGCCGTTTTAATACGAATATTTGTTCGATGGCCACACAACGATAAGTTTCGATCGAGATTTCGCGATGTTCGTCGTTGCTTGAAATGTGCACTTTTTATCTGTCTATCTACATATGTATGTACATTGAGAAATTATTTTAAGTCTGTAATAACGGTAACGTTGTAGAATATTTATTCATTTAAAATTTAATAACTCAATTTTGCATATTTAAGTTTGGTAGGGATTTATCAGTTTATATCAGACGCTTTGCTTAATTATGATTGACTCTTCCGATGGATTACTTGCATGTTTTAATTAAAACTCTGTCGTTTTATTACATTTTTTTTTATTCTGATAAATTATTTCTTATTATAGATAAAATATGACTTTAGGGTGAATCGGGAAAAGGAAATATACCTATTTAGTTTTTTTTAATGTTATTTGAGGATATGCGGGGTTCGTCTTGACCGTATGAATCAAGACGGCGTCAGCCAACATTGATTTATAGATGAAAAATGACCATAAATTTGGGGTCTGATTGGTTTCAGTCCCTGCGGTTCGCTTCCCCGAACACAAATTTAATTTGGTACGCCGAAAAGTGGACTAATTCGCTAATATATGTTTCGTCCGGAATGATTTAGGATCGATTCTATGCACTAATTCATTTTGGCGTTCGATACACTTGAAAAAAAAAAGGTTATTTACGACCATTTCCCACACAAATCATTTAGAATATTACTAGTATGTACATATATCGCTAAAAATATAGGAATTTATATTATTAGTGCAATTTTGTTCGCGGTAATTGCATAATGTGCAGTGTAGTGTCGCGTGTGCATTATCATGATTACAAAATATGTATGTACATGAATATTATTTGAACCAAAGAGTGCACCGTGGCGAGAGTAAAGAAAATGTAGTGATTTTTTAATACGTTTTGAGGGAAAAGTTCTCCAATAGCGGCGTTTTCTTATAGATAATATAATTGAGTGAATTTGGAAAGTTCGTGACTGGACAGATATTGCGCAAAGACATGCAACAAATAACAACATACGTGAAACTTCACATACATTTCATCTATAGGTGTATACGTATGGATACGTACGTATATAAAGTGCTATTTCAATAATAAAACTTCGGTATTCGGTTTGTATAAGCATTAAGAATATTCCACAAGAATGAGATTTGTCGTTTGAGACGACGCAAACGAGTAAACTGGGTAATTTTGACGGCGACACTTTCAATTAATTTGACATAACTGTGATAAATGTCGTATATTTCGAATTTTATAAATTAAATTTTCGCTTACAATTCTCTGTCATTTTTAATATATTTCAGTTATATTCTTTAATTATAAAGTGACCTTAAATTCGGTGTGGAAAAATTTGTACATTTTTATTAAATATGTACATACATACATATATCGACTGTAGTAGATAAGTACATAGTACTTACATCGGTATCAAGGTACAAAATGTTATTTTTGAAAAGTATTCGATACGGTCGTAGTCCATGTGGACCGTTTTGTGTAGCCCGCCCACCCCATGGGCGGGAATATTCCTCTAGTCACGCGACGCCACTGCGCAGTGCATTAGCCCCATTTGATCCGCCCACATTATGCGAATATATTGCACATAACATGAATGTACGACAAAACGAATGTATTTACAACAATTGAAAAACACTATTTTCCAATGGTATGTTTCATATTCAAGTTCAATGTAATACTAGTGAATTGTCGATATATTAAAATTTCTGATATTTTATACATACATGCCTTTATGGTGTCGAGACGTGGACCATGAAGGCGGCGGATAGACGGAGAATCGATGCCTTCGAGATGTGGTCCTGGAGACGGCTACTGCGCGTGCCTTGGACCGACAAACGCACGAATGTGTCTATTCTTGAAGAATTGAAAATCAAGGATAGATTGTCAACAATATGCCTGAAACGTATATTGCAGTTCTTCGGCCACATTGCACGAAGAGGTGAGGAGAGCCTGGAGCGGTTGGTTGTGGTTGGTAGCGTCGAAGGCAGAAGAGCCAGAGGCAGATCCCCCGCACGCTGGACTGACCAAGTATCTGCAGCGACGGGCGCTTCCACGGTAGCAAGTCTTCGCCTGGCCGAATTTAGAACTGAATGGAGGCAGCTGGTTGACCGCACATCATAGTCACGATCCTCAGTGATGAGGGAACCGACAGCAATATATACATACATATGTATGTACTATGTATGTACTAAATATACCTACATGTATTAAATTTGATATTTTTATTCTATTTATATATATATATATATATATATATATATATATATATATATATATATATATATATATATATATATATATATATATATATTTATATATATATATATATATATATATACATATATATATATATATATATATATATATATATATATATATATATATATATATATATATATATATATATGTATATATATACATATACATATATGTGGAAAAGTGAGTGTTATCTTGTGTTATTTTTTTTTCATTTGTAATATATCGTCAAAAATAATATTTTGAATAGTTGCATTTAGAGCTTGTGATTTCTCAACTTTTTTGACTCTCGAAATTTGACAATCCTATTTTTTTCGGAATATTTGTAGATTAATAATATCAATTTGTAGGTAAAATAATATCTGAGATTCGAGAATCTCATTTCCTTGGAATATTTAAATCTCGAGAATTCAAGATTTTCTTTTTTGCTTCTCGAGACGAGACTCGAGAATTCTCTAAAAATTCACTTAAAATATAGTAAATCAATTTTTAAATAAAATGGTGGGTGAATATATAAAAATCAAAAATACAAAAAAATATATTATTTTAGATTATTACATATTTATTTCTTTTTAATCCAGTTTTCGTCAACGTATGTATTTATGCGAAACTATTTTTCTCTGCAATGGCAAAAATCAAACCAAAATTATTTTTCACCATCGAACTGTCAGAATCGATTTAAATTTCCATCGTTGACCAAACCGCGCAAAATGGCTAAGTTTTAAAACGATCGGAAGTCTGTAGGAATCGATATTGAAAAATAGTGAAATATAAGTCTTATAGACTTTTTTAACGAAAAATATTTATGTAATAACAAGAGGCGCATTAACTTTTATGTTCTTTTTCATATTGATTGAAGTTTTTTATTCAGTAATTCATGTTATCCATCCCTTTATTTTTTTATATAAAATTTGAGGAAAAATGTTTAATTTTGAAAAGAGTGATTTTAATAACACATTTTTATCAGCGATTTTTTATCGCGAAGCGAATAATATATAAATAATAAGTTAAAATATTATAAATATTACTCCGAATCAAAAATATGACAAACTTCAATTACCGTGGGTACTCAAACTCGAACGGCAAACTGACTGGATATAGAAGTAAAACAATTTACTTTTTAAACCTCTTCCAGAGCCCGTCTAAAGGTTTATGTTTCACTGTATTCGTGCGGTCTCCGTGACGAGCCAGAATGTTAAATTACAGAAAACGCAAATATCGGAAGGCAAAGATCGAAAATCGAAAGATCTTAAGTCGAAAGATCAAAAAAAAATGGTGCATGGTAAACGGTACATACTCATGTACATAATCACTTAATTTGCGCGAGCAGGATACAACAGGAACAAGAGGAACAGACATTTCCTCCCGTATTAATGTGCGCGCGCAGAATACGTACCGTTTACCATGTACCGTTTTATTTGATCTTTCGACTTAAGATCTTTCGATTTTCGATCTTTGCCTTCCGATATTTGTGTTTTCTGTAATTTAACATTCTGGCTTGTCACGTAGGCCCACATACATATGTACATATGTTGGTATAATACTTGTGTTAGTCATAAATAAACACCCAAGCGAAAAGGCCGTTGCTGGTTCATAAAATTCTGTTGTTTATTGCAAATGCTTCCGAAGTACATTTACTTTGTAATATTGAGTTGCTACACGACAAAGGTCTGGGAAGTACTCGTTTATTTTTTTTTAAATTTATTTTGTATGTACACCACTTACTACTTGCAATAGCGGGAAAGGGTCACGTGTTCATAAATTGACGTATAGTTATAAATTAAAAATACCCTCGATATTCTCAAAATTCTCAAAAAACGATTTCTTGAGAAACGAGCATCTTGTAATAGATATTTTAAAAAAAATTTTTCGAAGATGAGAACCAAAATTTCTCGGGAATTCTCAATCACAGCCTCCAATCACAAGATTTTTCGTATTTTTCTTAATTGAAGGGCTTAAGTATTATATCTTTACAGGTTTGTTTATATTTGTATATGTATAAACAGTTATTTCTGTGTTAGATTTTTCGAATTTATTTGACACATCTTAATTTTCAATATAAGAGTTGCTTTTTAAATATTTCAATAAAATTATCGTACGCTTTTGTATTAATTTTATATTTCAATCAAATTATCGAACGAAGTGTTAAAATAATCTATTCAAGAGGTTTCACGTGGTTTTTATACTGAAGATAAAATCCTTGACATTGAGCAAGTGTTAAATATTACGAATAATAAAAAAAGGTACACAGTTGAAATTATTCTACATTCATACATATGTACGTATATGTCACCAAATTTCGAGCCATATTTTGTTCCGATTTTATCTGTGGTTCTTAAACTCGCATTTGAACACCACCACCTCCCTTGGATTATGTGTTCAGTGTGCGCACTTATCGGGTCTCAATCTCAGAAAAAAAATTCTACCTCTTTCAATTTTTTAAATAATGAAAAATCGCGCGCGAAACATCAAAGGCCGCAAAGCAAACCTGCCGACTTCCGCTCGCGCATTACATAAGTGCAATAATGACTAATAACACCTAGTGTATAGTACTATTAGTACAATAAAAGTTTAATTGCATAATTAATAAGCAATTCTTCTGATGTGTGTGTGTGTGCACGATATCTCGTTTATACAGAAATGCATTAAGTTATAAACTGCAACATACATAATTGCATCTGTATGATATGCTTTATCGTGTGAATGGCGCGAACCCTCGCTCTTGGAAAATTATACACACGTGAGTGATATGTATGTATGCATGTATAATACATACATGTTAATAAGAATGTATGGTGTGTGTATGTTTGTTAAGAATTTATTATATCTTTAACAATTCGACTAATTTGTTCGTTACGTATGTACATATACGGAATGGTAGTCGACGAGTAAAAATGACAATGGTGATACAATTCGTATTAATTGAATCAAACGAATAGTAAATTGTTCGTTTTTGGATCGCGTCCGGCCCACACACAAGAGCCGACATGTAAAATACCAGAAAAAATAAAATAAAGTAAATAAAAATGTTTGAAAAGCGCCTGATCATCACGCCATTTATGCTCAGAAGATTTTCGGTAGCCTTTTCACGAGGTCCCCGCTAAATAAGCTTCTGTTTGCCTTTGTGCGTTTTATTACGACCTGTCGTTTGTCGGTGTAATTTTTCTAAGGTGATGACGCAATTTTTTAAAAAATAAAAAATAAAATCGTATTTTTATTTTTAAACAAACAATTTTGTTTACAGGAGAATAATTTTTCAATATTCCATTATACATACATAAAATATACAATATTATATGCATCATATTCTCAAAGTAGCGTTTACTCTATTGTTGTTATAACCGTAATAACAGAAGGCGATATAACTATGTAGAAAAAATGATATTTCCTAGCGATGATAGAATGAATGCGCAGGGTTATTTTAGCGCATTCTATTCAACACATACGGTGCAATTAATAGATTTTTTTTATCCACTAGCGAAATGTATCGCCAGCAACAGTGCGGCATGTTTAAAGTGCATTGTTTGCTTCCGATACCGTTGTTGTTGTTTGCAGATCTCTTTTTGATCACATGTTCCTGGAGGAAGGTTGACAGTGACGGATGAGGGCCACAAACCCTCCCTTCACTATCCTCGACCGGCACGTATCAAGATCGCAACAAATCGCACACATAAAATATATCGCAATTTATATTTAATTTATTTTTTGCTTAGATACTATAGTAAAATATAATACATAAACTTGCGCATATCTAAATTGGTCAAATTTTGGAAAGACAACCTGTTTTAATTTTTTTTTACTAAAAGTTAAATGTTAGTTAAATATTTTAGCGTTCAATTTATTTTTAAATCATCTTTTTGAAAAAGATAGCAAATGCGATATTTTTTTAAAAATGATTTTATTTTATATAATTTTGTAAATATATATTGCACGCCACTGGTTATGTATGTATGTACATAGACTCCATAAATTACGTGACATTGAGGGCATCTTTGGTGATCGATTTTTCTACTCTATTGTCACCGACCTTTCATATGCTAATCAATAACGGTCCACGACTTACATACGTCTGCAAGTGATACGTCAACACTGTTTTCTATATAATAATAAAAAAATGACGTGTATAAAACCCTATTTGATGCATAGTTAGTAGTATGTACATTTATGTAATATTTTTTTAACTGACTAGTATGAACAGTATTTTTAAATATACATATTTCAAATATAAAATGAAAATCTGTAAAGCATGTGTGATGGTATGATTATAAAAATAGAAATTTCACCGAGAGTCAAGTAGACCATATTATTTATATGGTTTAAAAGAAAGATATGCATTTGTCATTAAAAAGTCGATGACCCTTTAACCGCTTATAGTATTTTTTATTATTATTACACAATAAAAAAACTTCGCTGTGAGTGTTTACATTGTGCTACAATTTCAACACATTTTGAATAGATATTAGGTTTAGTCTAACATGGAAAATGTGCTGCGTTGATTTATTGAAAATAGATATGATAGCACACCCTATTTTACAAGATTGAGCTCCTACTGAGCACAGCGGGGTATAATTGTGTGCGGGGGTCAGAAACTTTACCATCGTTTTCAAGACTGTAGCTACTGTTTAGTAAGAGGCGATGGAAAAAAAGCGTGAAAATTATTCTCCAATCATAGTAATCAAATTTATATCACGAATGTGATGTGATATATACATGCGTATATATTTTCGTAAGTGTAAATGTTTCATTACTTTCGAGGCTATATTAAATTTATATCAATGAGAATTTTAGCACAGTTTGCTAACATTAGTTGTAAAGACTTCTGCGGTGTGTTAGCGGCAAGTTCGTGTCCCTACACTTTGAAACTACACAATATTGTTAAGTCGCAGATTAGTCAGTAGCTTGTGTACAAGTGCCACACCAGGAAGTTACTACACTCCAACTTCCCCCTTGTCTGTATAAAATGTAATGTTTTCTTATCTGGGGTACATTTATTTTATCATTATTGAAATTGTTTCGTTATTTAGATGAGCATTTCTTTAATATTTTTCTACTTGCGACCCATTTGGACAAAGAGCATACATATGTACATATGTATACATACATACATACATATATGTATGTACTTGGTTCAGCATTTTATTTAATATTACAAATTAAAATACAATGCGCTGAATGCTAATTTTTTACTAAAACATTTTGTGAAACGAAAAATGAATCGCAAAATATTTTTTCTGCATATGATTTTAGAATTTTAGTTCGGTTTTATTGTAATCGAGAATTCACAATGGGTAAAAGAGCTTAAATTTCAGTACGACAATTTTTTTGTTCACTTATAGAGTAGTTAGTACCTTTGGTTGAATCTCTTAAATATTTTTTTATTAATTTTATTGTATTTATGTAGATTAAACTTCAAATTTAAATGTTGAAAACAATTAAAACAATAATTAATTATCTTGCGACTCATCAAGCGTAGGTAGTACAAACCAAGGTGTCACAGGTACATACAGTATTTTCAGAGACAAATAATATACAATATATATGTACACGTATAGAAAAAGCGTTGTATTTCTACTATATATATTCTATATACATATATACATAGATGGATGTTTGTTTTTCTACTATACAAATTTACAGTTTTTAATTTGGAACCACTAAATTTTGTATAGATGCTATGAGATATATGGTACTCTAAATTAAACTACAAAACAAACTGAAAACGTTCCATGATTCATTTTTGTTTCAAATTTACGCATTTGAGCAACGCTAGGTAATTCAACTTACCTATTTTCAATAAATACGATGTATGTATGTATGTAGTTGCAATTTTATCATAAGTTTGTCCCTGACGAATTTTTCCAAAAAATTATACATATGTATTGTACGTACATATATTTGTAAGTATTCAAATACGTGGTCGATGTTTGTTTTATTCGTAAGCGAGCGGAAAAGCGTACAATAATAATAAAGCACAAATATTTTATGGCAGTTTCGATAAAAATCTGAAAAAACAAGTCGACGTTATTAAATATTTTACGTAAAAAAATAGTAGTGTGCGCGCTACAAAAACGGCCTTTATGCGCAGCGCTGTTGTAGGGAAATTTCGACCGCTTTCAAAATAGCCGCCCCCCCTTCTCCTCTCACGGCCCCTTCCCTCTCGAATCACAATGGTGGACCGAAATTATAATAAGCCCCATTGTTTTCTTTGGTTGTGTGTATTCGAACGCGCGTGTACACCGAAATCGGCCACTTCCTTCCCAGCCAGCATTGAAAACTCACTATCGCGGATTGTCTACGAAAAATATAATTTGACCGTGCCTATATAATATGTACGGCCGTGTGTAGGAAACAAAAATAAAACGATTGTTTCGTACTAAATAATTTTCCGAAATAATCGTTTTCCGGCGGATGGGTATCAGCGGACCACTTGCCGCATGACCGATCGTTCTGTCATTCATACTAATCCGGCCCAATGTCCACATTTAAAATTTCTTTTATCCGGCTATTTACAAGGTATCAAACATTTACAGTCCACAGAATTTTAGAAGTTTGGGTGAATTAATGTATCGTTGAAGGAACTCACACAAAATATCCACAGTAAAATGACATTAATCGTATTTGATGTAAATAGTTACTCAATAGCACATTTTCGTATGTACATAAGTAATAGTAATAGATAAAAGTACATAAAAAAAATAGCACAATCGATTTAGACATGGTTTTGTTATATTTATCCAGGCAAATTTTAATGGGATCCTTTATGTCAGGATATCATGACATTTAAAGACATGAAAGCCACATTCTATTTTTTTTGGATGGAAAATATTTATTATATTTATATTTATTTTGGTTTATTTTTTTCTTAAATGAATAAATTTAAAATATGTTTTTAGTTATATGAAATTAAAATACATATATAGTTAAGTGAGACTAATGAGATCAAGTGTTACTTAAAAAAATAGTTCAATTTTTATATGTGCATTTAAATTGGTTGGGAAGTCAATTATACATATGTACAATAAATGTGACTGAAAAGTCAAGAAACACTCTTGTTTACCTTGGTAAAAAATAATAAATTGTGGAAAAAGTTGTCGGCTTACCTTGTTGACTGTTTTTCCTTGTGGTCTTTTTCTCCTTCATCCACGGGTATTCTGGGACGGGAAGTCCCGGCGATCCAGGTGGCTGGTGTGGATGAGGATGCTGGTACATGCTGGACGGAGATCGCGACGGAGACAGGCCTCCTCTGAGACCTTGCGGCAATGGCGGCAGAGCCGTCATAAATTCAGCCATTGACGGTTGGCTATTTATGAAGCCCGTTTCGGTGCATCCGGGAGCACCAGCCACTAGCCAGAATCCCGGCTCGGGACCTCCGGTGCCGGCTCCGGGTCCCACGGGGGGCGGTGTCCCGCCTCTCGTCTTCATGGACACGAAATCGTCCTCGGACATATCCTCCGGCGCCATGACCGGAGGCCCTCTCATCCCGCCCGTCGGAAAGTCCTCGCACTTGATTTTCCTCGACAGCGGGTTCGCGTCGAGGGGCAACGGAGCGGTGTTGCAAATCTCTTGCATTTTTCACGCTCGAGTCTCAATGGAAAAAGTACACTTTTCACAACATCTTAGTTCATTTGAGTATTTTCTTTATTTGTATGTGTATATATTTTAGTTATCTAGGAATGTTAATCGCACAGTATCACTTCATTTCTTCGGTTCATTGTCGGTGCAAATTGAGTATTCAATTAAGTCCACCGGGCTGGGGATAATTTCGAAGCAATATCAGCAGCCCTGCAAAGAGAGAGAGAATGTTTATTGTCTGTCGGCTGAAATATGTTAATAGGTGCGACAATGGTCTCTCGCTATTACCACTGTAAAAGGGACGATGTTATCGCCAATTAAGAGGCGAGAGAAGGAGGGGGTCGGTGGTGATGCTGAGGGGTTTGTTATGCGGGAATTAGTGGCGACGAGCCGAGGTTTGGTCTGCAACGTGCGGCGTCGCTTTTATAGGCGTCGGCGTCGATTAAAATTCAAAATGCGTGCCACAGCTCTATGCAGAGAGCCCGTCGGAGCTTTTTCCCCGGTTTTGATGGTGCCGCTGCGAGCTTTTACCCGGAAGCTTTTTCCCCGAAAGGGGAAAGTGTTATTTTATTACCGCAGCACCACACCGTCGACGAAGCCACAGGTTTTACGATTTTGTCAATTTTATTTTTTCGACGGTGCTGTGTATAATATTATAGGTATTGGCGCCAATGTGGTGGTGGGGAATTTATTGAATGTGTTACCGATAGGAATATAATAGGGATCTTCAAATTGTATCTACGTCTTACGTTCTCAATATTTGAGCTCGTATTTGGTTTATAATTTATCATTTGTATTAATTTTCAAGAAAAATTATCAGCAAAACGTAGATTTAATATCAATACATGAAATACCATACACTGTTATAAACCGATTAGTGTGTCGTGCATTGTAAAATGCCACTCTTTTCTATGCTTAATTTTTATTTAATTTTGATCTGAATTACAAACGATTTGTTTGAATTTTGCAGTTAATGACTTGTATAAATGATTCAGTTAAAAAATTACACTACTTTATTATTTATTTGTGTATAAATCGCTCTTCTATTATATTTTCTTTAGATAAAAACTTTCATTTTATTTTATTTAGTCAACAGTATTTTAGAATACGTGATTTTTATATTATATACTAGTGTTTTTACCCGGCCTCGTTCAGGGTTTGTAATTTAAACCGCTTAAACATGGACAAACTAATAGTAAACGTTTTATTACATTTATTTGAAAAGTTTTATTTTTTTAAAACTAATTTGAATATGAATATGAATATATTTATTTTTTTATTATATTGAACATCATGGAATCTACGACCCAAACAAAAATACATACATACAAAAGTCTCTTTCGAAATTATATATTAGATGTCTAGATATGTTTGTTATATTATGTATGTATGTACATACATAACCCTTGTAACATACATAACACACATATAAACATAAATAAAATCCTTTTAAATTACATATAGATACAATATTACAATTTAAATATTATAACAATTTAGGTTAAAAATTTAATGATTACAAAAAAATAATGAAAGGAAATAAATTATTCTAGGTTTTATTTAGTCTAAAACACTAGTCATTTTTTTATTAGAGTTGAATTTGCTACTTGGAACTTATTTAATTCTTTTTCGTTGTTAATGCAATATATGTATGAATAAAATAATTAATTTATTCATACATATATTATTTATTCATACTTAATTTCGCCTTAAAAATTAGTTAATTGAAAAAACCAGTTCCAAAAACCGACACATATAAGCTGTTTTATATATTCTAATTATTTTATCGTAAGAAATATCGCCAATCGACAACATATTCGGTTAACGGATTCAAACAAATGCACACACACACACACACACACACACACAATAAGAAGCGGATAAACTGAATTTTTATGTTCGGATTCATCCGTTACGTTATATTGTACCTACTTGTATCGACATTTTGACATATTTTACGATGACTCAAGTTCCTACCTTTCGTTCGCGGATGAATTCATTCGATACTACATACATACATACATACATACAATTGTACAAGAGTACATACATACCATTCGTCATCAGTAAGTGCATACTTTTAGCTCAACCACCAGGACTATGTGGACGTGTCCAGCGTTCTTTTTTACTGGGTACATTCAAAAGAGACTTGGGGGGGAGGGGGCAGGGGTTTATTTGAGATTTTGTCCACAATCGAATAAAATGTGGATGCAGTGTGTGCTATGGCGTATGTATGGATGGATGTAGGCGAGCGGGTGGGCGGAGCGCGAGGGGCGGTCTCTTGTCCCCGTCTCGGCGAATCGGGCGCCGGCTACGACTTCACCATAATTTCGTGGTAAAAAACATCGCGTGCTCGCTGGCCAGATGCTAATCTTCTTACACACAACACACGTCCGCCCGTATAATAATACATACATACGTAGGTACTGTGTCTGTACGTATGTACGTATGCGTGTGTTGTATTGTATTATTTTTCACCGATGAAAATTTTTCGGCGGCCGTTTGTTTCATTGACGCGGCATGACGGGCGTCCGTTTGCTCCGGTCGTTTTGTTTTTGTAATACATATGTACATATGCTATGATATTTTAAGCTATGTATGTATTTATAGAAGGTTAATCGTCCCCTTGTCGTAACTCGTAAGTTGAAGCTCTTTGAAAGTTTA
Organism: Arctopsyche grandis; assembly: GCF_051622035.1. Classification (NCBI taxonomy): domain Eukaryota; kingdom Metazoa; phylum Arthropoda; class Insecta; order Trichoptera; family Hydropsychidae; genus Arctopsyche; species Arctopsyche grandis. The sequence continues at coordinate 18,195,596 of NC_135360.1, forward strand.
CTAGGGCAGCGTTAAAATTGATGTAAAGAAAGATGTATCTTGAATGTAGTCCAAAGAAAAGTAATTTTTTTATTGTACAATGAAAATATCTTATTGAATTTCGTATCGACAATGAAATGAAATTAAATACCTAAGTTTTAATTTTTTTTATTTAAAACAATAATAAATGGATAATTCCCCTCAAATACATTGCTCACACAAGTATTGCTTAAGATTTTCCGAGCTTTTAAAAAAAAAATTGACGATTTTTTTGTTATTTATTTACTATTGGTTTTGTGTGTGTGGAATTCTCGTGTAAGCAATGTTTGTGTGAATAATACTCGTATGGGCAAACTTCTTGTCGTAAATAATCGTAAAACCAAAACAATATTTAAAAAAGCCTTTTATACAAAGTGTAAGTAATACGTTATGAAGAATTTTTCATCAATTTATTTCGTAGCTATTATTTATTTTGACAAAATTAAATTCAGATATAAAAAAAAATTAAGAAATCAGATCCAAAACAATATTTAATACAAAGTATATGCAATGGCTTATGTGGAAGTTTTAATTCAGTCGCTGTTATTTGTTGTATAAAAATTAAATTAATTTAGATACAAAGAAAAAAAAACATAATGTACATATATATCTATGTACATATAGGTAAAACTTAAAATTTATTGTAAATTTTTATGCTCCCATTTCTTTATGATATGGTGGTAATTGTATAATAAAAAAAAATAATGTACTCGTAAAAGAAGAAAAAAAGGGGGAGGGTTGGGGAATTATGACGTTATAGCTCCGTTAAGTTTTCTTTCTTAATTTTATATAAAACTTTTGAACATTTGTTTAGACTCAGTTTCTTAATTCTTTACTTAATTTTTGATTTTATAAAAATAAAATAGTGAAAATGGTTTTATGTTCATATGTGTGTATGTATAAAAAGTTGTTTCTTTAAAGGATGATCAATTGTCTATATGTAGAAGTCAAGGTGACCAAATATATAATATAAAAATTAAACTTTACATTTCTTTTTGGAAAAATTTTACATACTCTCATAGATTGACCCCACCCATTTAAAAAGACCCGTAGATTTTACGTAATATTTTTAATATCAAACAATGTTTTCAACCCGAATAACTAAAAGACAAATATGTACATAGATACATACTATTCAGTATGAAAATTGGCCGAAACCACTGACCACTGACCGTTGACGTAGCCGGCCGTCGACAGTGATAAGATTTTCACCGCACGAAACTCCCCGTCCTCACTAGCAACGACACTTCAACAAACGTCAAGAATAACTATGTATGTACGGGTAGGTATGTATATATGAACAACCTCTCGATTCCAGTCGTCGCGGTCGTGACACCGTTCTTCCTTGTTTACAATCACATCTCGAAACGCCGTCAGCGGTGAGCGCGCACGGCGAAGAAGCGGACACACGGGGGCGGGAGGGGAGCGGGTGAGTGGGTGGGTGGGTGGGTGGGTCGGGTACGTTCCGTTCCGTTCTGTTCCGCGTTTTATGTATAATATATATATGTATATGAGTGTGTATAGGTTCGTGCGCGTTTCGCGGTGGACGCTGCGGGCGGCGGCAACTGTGGCGGACGACTGGCTCTCGCGAGAAGCCAACGGACCCGCCCTCTCCGGTCGCGGTTCTCGCCCGACACGTCACGTGGCCACTTGCATCAACCAATCACGGCTCAGCATCGGCGGAAGAGGCGTGGCCAAATAATCCCCTCTTCCCCTCCCCACCATCCCCGTCGCTAGCCTCTGCCAGTACGTATTCCTACGAGCGGCTCTTCTGCCTCTCAGAGCGCACCGTAGACCTTACGTATAATAGATGTCTAATATCATACACTATTCTGTATGTACATATGTATATGATAGTATCTCTCGTATGAAATATAATCGATTTAGGCGCGACACGTACTCTTCATTGTTTTATTTAGGTGTGTGTTTATGTTTATCGTCGCTATGGGTGGGTTTCCATGTTCAATTGTAATGTTAGCGTTGGGTGTACACATATACTATGTGTGTATGACGGCGTGGATGCTGTAATGATACGTATGAGCCGTCGAGTATAATAAGTTTATTCGTGAATGTTCGCGTTCAAACGGCAACACTCCTGAAACTTTCGCCGGCGTAGTCATCTAGCGCCCGACTCACTCAGATCTCGGGCTGACACTAATGACAGCAGTATTCAATCTGTACGCAAACTTCTGAGGGTTCGGCGAATCGCTCCGAGGGTTGTGCGAAAAATTTTCGAATGATTAATACCGTTTGAGAGGTTCGATTGAATTTTTTTTCACCATTTTGGTGAAGGTTTTCAAATGTTTTCAAAGCTCGTTTGATCGATCTTGAGATTTTGTTGTTTTGAATGTGTTCAATTCTTAGACGAAATATTGTATCTATGTATGTATCGAAATGTATCTATTATTTGAATCGGAAAGAAATAATATTCAACGATGTCGATATCGTCGTCATTGAAACTTTGATTTGTTTTCGATGCTCCCACCCAAACCCTACATAGTTACATACATACAAAATCTCTTTCAAAATTATATATTAGATTATGTACCGAAAATTATTTATTATCCTATTCCCATTGTATGTATTATATCTAAATATATACAATCCGATACACAATCGCTCAGTGTAATTCTATTGATTCAATCATAATTTTCCGACAGAACATGAAATCAGTCTATTGATAGTTATATATTTAATTAATCGTTTTTTGACAAAAAAATATTCATAGCTTTGTAAACTAATATATAATTTCGAAAGAAACTTTGTATCTATTGTAGGTTCGTGAATCCGTGACGTCATCGAACAAATGAATATTCAAATAAATTTAAATAAAATAAAACTCTTCAAATAAATTTAATAAAATGTTTACTATTAGATTGGTCATGTTTAAGCGGTTTATATTACAAATACCGAGCTAAGCCAGGTAAAAACACTAGTAAAATCATGATTAATGAACGATCAGTGTAAGAAAATATTGTGTTTGATATTACTATGTTAAATTTTGTGACGTATGTAATCTTAATTAATTTTTTCTCTCTTAAATGACATTGAAATATAAGCAAGCTACTGATGCATCTTTTTTTCGGTATTGAGTTTGTTTGAAAACTAAAAAGATAATATTTTTCAACTAATTAGCGTATGGTAAAGTACTTTGTACATGCAATATGTGCATGGTATTTGCATACCGTATTTTTTCTCGTATTTTTTGCTATGGCATAGAATTTTTGCTCCCATAATGTACAAAATACGTGGAATACAAGTGTGTACCTTTTTTTTCTTTTAGCCGCAAAACAAAAACATAAATCTCTCTTTGTGACAGCACTGATTCGACTAATTGCCGCTCACACGTACGGCGATGCTTGATGATCCTTTGCTTTTCATTCGGTCAAAAATTCGACACATGCCAATGGTCAATAGACAGGGTAGTAGTGTGGGAAAATTAAAGTTCTTAGGTATATTTATTTAAAAAAATCTTTTTTGTTTTATTTTTCGTTTTCAATCGCTAGGGGAATTACGTATTTATTGTAGAGATTTTCGCCGGTTGGCTCGTTTTTCTCGCAGCGACTTGTTTAATATGTAAATGGTGTGAAAATTATTCGGAATTTTTAATTTTAATTTCACTTGCGCATAGCTACGAGTCTTCGCGTTCAAAACCTTCCTAGAATTAAATAAAGATACGTAGAAAGTTATTTACATAATTGAATTTATTAAAGTTAAATAACTCGGCGCTCGCAGAAAACAAAGCGGCGAAATTAAAAAAAAAAATGCGTAGAAAACGTAACGCTTTAAAAAAATCTTTATAAAATGTATTGGTTCCGCCCACATTTTTTCTTAACTTTTGTATTTTATATTTTGCTAGTAAAAAATACTTTGTAGTTTTATTATAATAATCTACTACATAATCATTCATTAAGAAATAAGTAGAATTTTGCTATATCAAATTTGAATACATTTTATCAATTTCAAGCTTATATGTATGTGAATATAATAATAATATACCTACAATGTACTTTACACTCGTATAGAAAATATAAAATTTTTATTTTATTTTTCTTAATGAGACACTTCACCATAGCGTATTTTGAAGGGAAATATTATTTCTTCAGTGGTTAACCGTTACACTATGAATCGTAGGTATGTGCATATGTATATACACATCTGGATTTAAATAAGATATTTAATATTTCACAGATCAGTTGATGTGGTATCCTTAACTGTCTTTTTAGTATAATATTATAATTACTTTAAGTAAGTAGTTTGAAGGTATTATGCCCGAAGCAAAATTTCAAGTCCATTTTTCAATTTTTTTTGCAATACATATTTGTGTATGTTCATAAAATGTATATAGTGGGCTTGAACTTGACTTTAAAATGATTGACAAGCATTTCGTGGTCACAAACGTAGCATTCTTTGGTAAGCAATGGGAAGAGCAAGTGGAACAAGTTAACACGGGCACCGGCTGCCACTTTGACAGCCGGCTCCCTGGCCACTCGTCATTATTAATTTGAGAAAACAAAAAGCGAACGAACCAAGCAACCCGAAATATCGACACCGGTAATGATATTTGCGGCCAACACACAGACGGACAGGCTGCAACAAAAAAGTTTTAAGCCAAAAAAATAAAAAAAAGACCGAACCTCCAGCTTGCACCGATGAAAAATGCCTATTTTCACCGAGACGCGAGCTCACACTGTAATAGTAATTTTTATGTGGCGGTCGGCGTACCCGCTTATTTGGCATCATTAATCATTATACCTCGACCGGGCAGCACAGTTTTAAAATTTTAAGGAAATAACCCTTTTTTCTTCGATACTACTTCTTCTTCTTCTTTTGTCGGTTTGGCTACGCCCGCGGATGCTGATTTTCATTGGGTTGCGTGCTTGCTTGTTCGCAACGGCTCCCGGTTAATTTATGCAAAAACTGTGGCAGCTCTCAATTTTAATTTATATTGTTTTGTAGTTGGTAATGATCTTTGTAGGCCACTCAGTTGCGAGCTGAAGGTTCGAAGTTCAAATCACCGTTTGCGTAAACCTACAGCTGTCGAATAGTTCTATATAGACTTCTTCTGGATACATAATTTGATTGTTAATTACATAATATTATTTTCAAGTCGACATTATAAGTGACCGATTGGGGAATACCTGTAATGTGGCTATGAGCCAATATGAAAAAAAAATTTAGTATGCATATCTGTATCTACATATGTATATATCTACATAACTTTGTTATAAATGCTTTGAGTCGTCAGTTTTGATATCAATCTTTATTCGATGAATATATTGATAAGTCACAAAAAAAAAAACAAAAAATTTAGTTCTCACGTGTTAACAAATTGTTTGTTGTTTGTTTGTTTCTTGCAAAAAAATAAGTGAAACAGTCCGTCGGTGTTTAAATCAATTTCGCCAATGTCAAATGCCAAACATACCCCAATTGATTGATCGCCCGATCAAAAAGACGACAATGCACCAAATTCGTTTTTTAGTCTTTTTACTGTCGTATGTTCCCTTTTCATTTCGAGGATTGATCGGAATTAGGTGACATGTGTGGCGACATACGACGTGAGAACATAAAAGATAGATATTTATTTTTATATGTGCATACGTTCAAATCATACGGTCCAAAAATCTAAAAAAAACCATGAGAAACATTGTTCGTGGTACTGATAGGTCGAATATTTTTAGAATGTACATACTTACATTTAAAAAAACACAAGCATTATAAAAGAAACTAGTTTCTTAAAAAAATGACAGAAAGAGAACATTCTGAACAGAAGTCAACGTTTACATTTTAAAAGAAATTAGTCATTTCAAAAACGATTAGGAATATATGAGATATTTTCGTAAACTTTTCTTGTTTCTTTGAATTGTACATATATACATATATTGAAATATTTTATTTTTCGATTTCGATATTTTTTATGCGAATGAAATCAAATCGTGTCCGTGTGCACGTACGAATGTTGTATAAATTTGCATATTGGGTAGCATAAGTCGAGTGCGGGGGAAAGTGAGAGAGTTTGAATCCTCGTGGAGTGACAGTGGGAGAGATTGGGAGTGGGTGGCTATAGTGGGTGTTTGGAGTGAGGCAAAGGAGAGGTATGCAGTACAGAGAGACTTGGGCTTTGGGGTGGTTGGATGGCAGCTGGGATGGGTGGGGGATAGCGACAGATGTGGTGCATGGCTGCCTCTACCAAGAGATCTATCCGAAGCAGATCCGAATCAACGAAAATTCCGCCGTTTAGAATAAGGAATATTTTTTTAATAAATTCGACGTAGGACTGTGTGTCTGTGTGTATGAATGTCTTCCAAGATTAGAATACGAACCGATGAATTTTATAAACTTTACAATTCTTTACAAAAATTTTATGTTACGTAATTAATTTGATGACATTATGTAAGTTACCCAAATCTTTGCATAGTTGTTGAAAAATATTTTTATATAAAGACATGTTTATTATATTATATTATATGTATTTTTTTATTATTTTATATAACTTTCACCATTACTATCCTGCTTTCGTGGAAAGGGGTTGCGCGATTCGAACGCCATTCCGACGACGAAATACAAATTTTATTTTATTAAATTCAAAAAACCTTCGGTGATTGATAGGTACGTGTTCGTCCGTAGGCCGTAGACCCTCGACTACGCCATAAGATAGATAGACACACTTAAAGCTGAAATATTTTATTAGAAAACCTTTTTCTTATACTCGTATCTAAGTATCTGTGACAAAACGTGAACACCATATAAATTTAAGATTGTTAAAAATGCGATGTACATATTTTATATTCCTTGAAAATATATCTAAAAAAATAAAATTTATACAAATGCCTACGTAAGAACTGACTTAAATATGTACATACATACATACAGTAAGTATGTATGTATGTAGATAAAATATGTAATAGCGAATTTCTCAGACTACGAAGAGAGTGATATACGCCGCAATATATTTTTCTACGACACGTTTTATGATATGACGACAAGAAAAAAACTAGTCTTATATTAAAATCTTTGGATGACACGCCATCGGCGTGTATGACAGACATTTTGAATAATCCTGCATAGTTTCTATATTATATTTCATCTTTGATATAATAAAATGGTTATACAGATATTTACCCCATAAAATATATAACGTTATAAAATTTTACAATTTATATTGTTGTATATTTTCAGAACCAGCTCTTGAAAATATCTTCAAAAGTAAAATTAAGTGAGTGTTTAAATTTATTTGAATTTAATTCAATATGATTTTTAGGTAGTGCATGTTGTTTCGAATTGTTTGGTGTTTTTCAATGTAGCAAAATCTTACGCACAAATTATTATAATTTAATTCGTACGATAAATATGAATTCTGACCGTAATCCATCATTGTTGTTAGTGGCGTCAAACAAAATCAATTTCCTCGGAACGAAAATAAAAAGGTTTATCATACAATTTCGCAGAGTGCAGAATGTTTCGTCGTCGCCACGTACTAAAACACAATGGGAAAGCGGGAAAATATTGTTTTCGCCAACAACAAAAGACGTTGGTTCGGTGGCAAAAACGCAAAAAAAAAATTGTATATTATATAACACGACGAATAAAAGAGAGCACAAAAAAGTTTTATATTAAATTAGCAACATTATATGGCGTGGGCGGCGTACATTATATTATAAATTGTATTTTCGCAGGTTTTCCATATAACGTGATAGGGTTTTTATGTTGGCCGCTTTGTGCCCGGGCCCCATATATACTTTTTGCGGCGCTTCCTGTCCGGAAGAAGCCGCCATTTCCTGCAAGGTGCGAGAGCCGTGATGAATTATTATTTTTAAGCATCCCAAAGCGCCGCCGCTTCTCAAAGGTAGAGGCTCGCAACGCAACACACGCACGGAAACTCCCCGGAATCGGTAAAGCGTCATTTCTCAGATTGAAATGTTTTTAAAAGACTTTTCCTCCACATCAAATTTTATTTTAATATCGTATGGATACTTTGCAATACATACTACCATAAAACTTTACCTACATACATATAGGATTAAAAAAAAACAATTACTTTCTTTATATTTATTATATTTTAAAGGAGTTTTGATGTATATATGTATGTATCTATGTATATTAAGATATTCACTTTTAACTCTTGTGGATAAGTCTGACCTAATATTCTGAGAAATGATATTTCTTTGTATGATTTTTTTATTATTTAAAAATCAAAGGAGTTTTGAAGGAAAAATAAAATCATATGAAGAAATATTATTTCTCAGAATTCTAGGCAAAGTTATCCACAAGAGTTAAAAGTGAATATCATAAATATACATATGTACATTGTTTTTATTTCACGAAGGCGTTACTTACAATTTCTAGTGGGCAGGTTTTAAATGTAGAGGAAACAAAAATACATTTTATTTTATTTATTTACATAGATATATACCAGGAAAGCCTAATAGGTAAATCCAAATGCGCCGTCCTAGCCAATTACAAACATTGCAGCATTTTTTTATTACATAAATGGCCGAATTTCAAGATGCTGAAAAACACGAAATGAACTATTCATTAATTAATTAATTAATCCATAGAGACATCTATGGATTTAGACTTGTAAATAATTTTTTACATATTGTACATAAATCAAATTCAGATATTGGTAAAATAATGTTTAGGAAGGTTTTTGACAATTTGATGGAGGAAACGTTTCAAAAATGAAATCAGATAAATTGGCAAACTCTGGAAAGGATTGACTTGGAGTCGCAAATATTCAAGTATGACCAGCAGCATTAAAGATTAGCACGGAATCGAATCCGGTAACCTCTCGGTGCTCAACATAAACGCAACCACCGAGCCATACTGCTGGATACATGTACATTTAAACTGTATTAAAATGTGCAAAAATCTTATAACTGTTTGGTTGGTCAATTTGATTCGGTCACTATTTCGCACATGGTGATCTCGCACACGTCGCCGAAATCTCGATAATGGAATATATGACACTCGAAAATTCCACCCACCGAGAGTCAAACACGTGAACTATCACACCAACGAGAATTCTAGTGCCAGATATTCTGTATTCGTGATTTTCGTGGCAATGATTTTTGTGTGCGAGGTCAATCGTTTCTCATCAGAATTTGCCAATTTATCTAATTTTATTGAAACGAATACAAACATATTGGCAACCCTGTCAAATTTCTTGCCAAATTCAAGTTTACAGCATCTTGAATTTGCTAATTTGTAAAATGCTGCAAATTTGTCCATATACATATGTCTCTATGATTGTTAATCAGTGTTTGTAATTGGCCTTGAATAATACTTACAATACTTATGTTAAATGTTTGACTTTAGATGTTGTATAAAATAAAAATAATAGGTGTATACATATATTTATATGAAATTATTATTTATATATTATTTATAAAATCTTGCCCAACCACATTTTTACAATAATTCTTCTCTTGTTAATGCCTTGTCCGCATCTGGACGTTGGCGACCACCTCGTCGATTATTTGAAGATTTCCGCATCGGTCTTCAGCGGCTCGGAACACTCTTCGGCGCTCATATCGGTCCACATGCGCATGTTTCGAAGCCAAGATAACTTTTTCCTGCCAATCCATTTTTTTCCTTCTATTTTCCCCATGGTTATCAAACGGAGAAATTCATATTTTGGACCCCGTATCATGTGTCCGAGGTACTCCATCTTTCTCCGCTTGATGACAGAAACAAGTTCCCTGCCTCTCCCCATCATGCCGAGGACAGCTTGGTTTGATATATTTTTGGTCCACGGAATCTTCAGCATATGCCTATAGACCCACATCTCAAAAGCTACGATGCGGCTGATCATCTTGGTCTTCAGAGTTCACGTCTCACATCCGTGTAGTAATACTGTCCAGACGTAGCTCTTCGCGAATCTCAACCGCGTATGAAGATTGAGATGCTTGTTTGTAAGCGCCGACTTCATTTTGACAAATGCTCTAGCCATCTCGATGCGGATTCTTAGATCTTCATCTGGATCCATCTCTTCATTCAGCCAGGTACCCAGGTATTTGAATCTTTTTACTATTTCTATCACCTCTCCATCCAAGGTTAGATTCCCGGTGTCTGTTTGCATTCTATCTACTACTATCATAAATTTTGTCTTCTTTAGATTTATGCGCAGACCTCTTCGATTGCTTTCTTGATGTACACGGTCTAGAGATCTTTGCAGGTCTGCTAAATTTTCAGCGACTAGTGCCGTGTCATCAGCATATCTTATATTGGTGATCGTCTCGCCACCCACCTTGATGCCCTCCACCTCTTGGAGAGCATCGTGGAAGATGGATTCGGTGTAGAAGATGGAAGATGGATTCGGTGTTAAAAAGAGTAGGTGATAGGATGCATCCTTGTCTGATGCCCCGTTATTTTACAATACGGAATATATTTAATCTTGGAATTATAAAAAACTATTAAAAATTCTGTTTTGTATGTGAAAGCTGAATGTAATTGGAATTGATTTAAAAAAAAGTGGTTCTGTATATGGAATGTGTACTTTAGGGTAGCAAATGGTTATTTATAAATATAATATTGTTCAATCATTGTCGATTTTCTAAATCAAAAATTCAGAATTTGAATAATTTTTCTTCTTGCTTCTGTTAGCGTTAACGATCTCAACTCGGGAAAAGCTCTACGGAGAAAGTGCAGCTTTTTTCATCTTCTCATTTTACTGGGCTCAAAGTGAATGTGCACCTACCTGTCTGCGATGCAGGTAGCGACAGCTTATGGCACGTGCTGACCCCGCATGGTACGGAGGGGATGTTCAACTTTGTACCGTTATTCGACTACATCCAACGGTTAATTATAACCGAACAATCACGCCATGTTTCATTCATATATTGTGAAAATTCTTAGTGATAATCGACCAGAGGCAAGGTCATCTATTTCATTCTACGCATGATACGTTGTTGGCAATTTTTCACGGGAATAAAGTTTGCCGTTGTTAAAATGGCAGAGCGATATTCAGTTCCGGCCGTTTATCGGGCGGATAAAATACGACATTGCCAACGTCGAGACGCAATTTTTTTTTTGGAAATGGTACTGCTAAATGTATGTGCATCTTTGAGACGATTCGATGTCCTGTCTCGGGACACATTAGCGCTCTCGCGCGCGCGTTTGTAATTATGTTGTTGTGTGTTGCATGTGAAATTGTATTAAGTGCGCAACATTAATCGGTAAATAATTGATGGTAAAATCGGGTAATTGTCGTTGTAAGCGATCTCAATCACGACACGTCAGAAACGCCACGAGTGGGTGTGTGGCGGTATATTATATATTGTAAATAAATTAAATAAATGGCAATCGACGACACGTGTAAACGACGCTTTGTTCGCGTAGCGTGATTTTTCGCTCGCTACGGTTTGTCTGTTAGCTAATTTTCATTATGTTTTATCAGTGATTTTATGCACACTGTAAACGGTCTCGTAGTATGCACTTTCTTGTTGAATTATGTGTAATGTGGTTAGTTATTGATCGGTTAAAATATTGTATGTATGTATGTATGTAGAGGTGGATGTAATGAACATCTGGTGTTGCATTTGTTCGAAGGTTTTGTTTTGATTCAATATTAAAAGGGTAAAGTTTATGAAGTTATTGCGTCTTTGGAGTGCGGTGGTTCTACATATGTATGTTGACGATTTTATAATCGTTAGCTTTGAATGTAAGTTTGTTCCTTTTTGGATGTGATTTTAATACACATATTAGCGTGTCTAAATTAAATTATGTATTTACTTATTTCATTACTTTCACTATTTGTTTATATTCATATTTCAATTTTGTTTCTTTGATTGTATTTATTGTGAAAGAAATATACAGACGAACCCCTTTTAAACACCCAAATAAATATATTATTACATATATGTATGCATGTACATATATATGTACGTATCTTTTAAGAACGGTATTTTGCGGAAAGATATACATATTTATTTAGAAATTATTTTCATGATTTTTATAAAGTCCGAAAATTTAAAGATTTCTCAATTTTTCAATAGTGGAGCAATGTATATAATGGCGGAGCTACTACAAATATTCGAGCTAATGTTTGCAGTAACTTATCAAATCGTAATATATAAATATGTATGTTTATTTGCATATTCGATATTGATGGATATCATTATACTGGTTGTGTGGCGAGTATTTTTTGTGCATTTATTAATAGATAGGTATGTTTATTGAGCAAATTAAGCAATTTTCTTTCTGTTTCAAGGAAACTATTAAATTAAAGTAAATTAATTAATATCTTCGTAGTTTAATGGCCATAACTATTGCTGTATGAAATTCTTTTCATTGTGTTTCTATTATTTGTTATTTTAGGATAGGCATATGCATTCTTCTGAATTTAAGCATTTATTTATTTATTTGTGCCGTTATATTTAATAGTGGCTTAAGTCTACTTTTCCTCATTTCGAGAAATATTTCAGAAAACATTAAATATAATATTTTGCGTACAACAACAACAAGCAACATTTAAAAATACTGGTGGCTTCTAATAATTAATTCTGGTTTTCGGAGATTCTGGAAATATCGAATTAAAATAAGTAATAACAATTTGTAAAAATTTGACTTCCACCACTTTCAAATATATCGGCTCATTTATTAAAAGCGGAAATAAACAGTATTACGACGTATATAACTTAACATTTATCTTCTTCTTCTTCTCAATGCCATGTCCGCATCCGGACGTTAGCGACTACCTCGTCGATTATTTGAAGATATCCGCATCGGTCTTTATCGGCTCAGAATAGTTCTTCGGCGCTCATATCGGTTCACATGCGCATGTTTCTAAGCGAAGATAACTTCTTCCTGCCAATCAATTTTCTACCTTCTATTTTTCCCGTGGTTATCAAATGGAGAAATTCGTATTTTGGACCCCGTATCATGTTTCCGAGGTACTCCATCTTTCTCCGCTTGATGACAGAAACAAGTTCCCTGCCTCTCCCCATCATGCCGAGAACAGCTTCATTTGATATTTTTTTTAGTCCACGGAATCTTCAGCATACGCCTGTAGATCCACATCTCAAAATCTTCGATGCGGCTGATCATCCTGGTCTTCAGAGTTCATGTTTCACATACTTGTAGTAACACTGTAGAGATGTAGCTCTTCGCGAATCTCAAGCGCGTACGAAGATTGAGATGCTTGTTTTTAAGCGCCGCCTTCATTTTGATAAACGCTGCTCTAGCCATCTCGATGCGGATTCTTAAATCTTCATCTGGATCAGTGGCGGCTCGTGATAATTTTTAGTGGCGGGGCTGCACTGAAAAGATGTCTAAAAAATGTCACCATAATTATTCTATCATGTCATAACAGGACAAAATAAGCACAATTTTTGGCGTACGACCACTTACATGTGGATTTAAGTATTATTGAAAAAAAACTAGCAAAATTCACCACCCATTAAAGGGGTGCGTCCAAACGCGATGAAGATTTCGAAAAATACGCTGGTACTCCAGTAAGATTGCTAAAAAAAATTCGTTCTTGCTGGTTTCGCGACGCGGATTAAAAAAAAACCCAAAACCTTTCAAAAACTTAACCCCCTAATTCGTAACGAAAAACATTAACCTGTTGACAATGCATCGATACATCGGTTGTTTCATCTGCCATAACAGCTAGATAAGTTGCTTTTTTTATTTCAGCACTTATTTGTTCCCTACACACGTTCAAAATACAATCTAAAAGTTCATTTTGAATAGTTTTTGATGTCCCTTTAAAAACCGAAGAAGTTTGAAAATGTTTTTTAAAGAATCGTCGAAATTTTGTGAATATTCTAGAAGCCCCCGAAAAACTCCTGGATTTTTTGAATTATCTGTTTCATCGTGTCCCCTCATTGGCATTTCAAATTTACCGCAAAATTTAACGCAATCAATAATTTTAAATAAAACATCCCGATTTTTTTTTACGTTTTCGTTATGCTTATCTATTTCCCGCCGACAAGCGTTCCAAAATCGTGAGATTACACACATTTTTTAAGTGTTCGACACTTCCCTCGTGTTTTTAAATTTATCGTTTAAATGTTTTAAGTCAATAACTCCTGTTTTCGTCCAAGATGCTTCGCCTGGCGACTCGCCTCCAAACAAAAGACACGGATAACAAAATAACGCGTTTTTTTCTGTACATCTCGTTAACCAATTGTATTTTTTATAAATGTCTGGATTAAATTTTCGCGAGTAACTAAAAGATCTACTAGTTGCAGGCTGTGAAATAATTAAATTGGGCGTGAGGCAGCCTAATGCTTTTATAGCGACTTTTTCGGTAAGTTCTAGTCGCGAAAAGTGCAAATTTTGTAAATATTTTACTGAATTATTTTGTTCTTCCATTTTTAAAAGAAAAAAAATCTTAATATATTTAAATAAAAATTACGAGAAAAAGTTAAACAGATTTGAAAAAAGTTTGCTGTTATCAAAATGAAAACGACTCACCGAAGATTTGATGAGGGCTCGTACGCAACCAATTAAGAGTAACGAAAACGAATAAAGCTGTGATCGTGCGATTCAACTAATCAAATGTAAGATCAAGCGCGCGAAATCTTAAACAAACTGACAGATGAATGTCGTTTAACAGGCGAAGGCTGCCGACTGTCCAGCCCAAAACGGAAGAGTGAGTGAAAGAGAAAGAGCTATCTGCAGTTGCAAATAGCTCTTTCTCTTTCTCGTTCCGAAACTCCGGGCTGGGCGGCGTTCAGCTCGGCGCTGTAACACTTTACAGCCAGTACAGCAACATTTTAATTCATCTGTCACCATACAAGTTAGTGGGGTCTTCGAAACGGTCAACATTACTTACAATATCACCCTTTTGGATATGGGTGATATTGTAAGTAATATTTACTCTGTCGAAGGCCCCAATAGTTAAGTCCATCCAACTAATAAAAAAATATCATTCATAAATAAAATATTAAATGTATTATTAAATATATATCTTAGAATTTTATAGGAGGGCCTGCAGCCCGGCAGCCCATTAGGACGAGCCGCCACTGATCTGGATCCATCTCTTCGTTTAACTAGGTACCCATTTATTTGAATCTTTTGACTCTTATTAACACTTCTCCATCCAACGTTAACATTTATATCAAAAAGTAAATAACAACAATGAAATAAAATAAAAACGAAGAAGAATAACATTGAATAGTGGATATTTATTTATATTGGATATACAAATATGCTACTAAATATTTTTAGAGAAGAGCAAGACTTATATAAAAAGAAATTACACGAGTAGTTGGTAGAACGGGGATTGTTGGGAAACAATGTAGGATAATGTAGGTGTTTGATTGGACATTGAAATAGGATTTTGCTTCATATATGTATGTATAAAGACCATCAATAATTCAATTCAAAAGCATAAAAAAAAAATACAAATCATGAATCTTCCTCCTGTACTGCAGGAAACAGAACGATCATTACGAAGAAATCGGGAATTGCAGTAGGATTGGAAATTTTTTATTTATTCGTTCTAAATTATTAATTTATGGTCGATAGAAAGGATGCCAAACAGTAAATACTAGCCAATTCCAAATGTATTCTTATAAAAGATGCATATTTTTTTAATTCGCCAGTTCCATTGTGACATACTTTTCTATCATTTTATTTATTTTTACATACATACATATATACATATATGTATACCAGGAAGGCCTAAGAGGTAAACCCCAATGCGCCTTCCTGGCCAATTACAAACAATGCAGCATTTTTATTACATAAGTCGCTGAATTACGAGACACTGAAAAACTCGAAATTATCGAGAAATCTATGAATTTTAAACTTGTTCATAAATCATAGTAGGTAGGATGGTTTTTAGTCAAGTTTAATGGAGGAACCGCTTCAACAATGAAATCAGAAAAATTGCCAAACTCTGTTAGGAAAGGATTGACTTGAAGTCACAAATATCTAAGACTGACCAGCAGCATTACAGATAGTATACTCAGAATAAATTCTATTCAATCGAGGTCAACTCACGGGATTGAACCCGGCGACCTCTCGATGCTAGGCAAAAACCCAACCACCGAGCCATGCTGCTGGCCATGTATTTAGAATCGACACGTCTTCACTTTTGCGATATACATATACATATATAGTTAGTGTACATATTTATAAATTTATAGTAGAGACATTTAGTAAAAATTAAATTTCTTTGTATAGTGAACAATGGCCTACCTACATATGTATACACACGTGTACATATGTAAGTACATACATACAAGCTCGTATACATATTCACATCTATCCATTTTCCAAATAGATATTTTTCCATACGAGTTTTCCACTTTGCGGTGAATGTCGGGTCCGGCCATTCGTTTGACCGGGTGTCCCGTGGCCGAGGTGTCGCCACAATCGGCTACAGAAAATATATTCGACCGAGGCGGCCGCAAGTGGCGACCGGGCACAATTAGCGGGAGGGGGTGGGTTACCCTGGTCCCGATCCACCCCCGGCGACATATGGCCACCCTCACTTGTTACACTGCCCCGACTACATTAAAGCGCAAACCTTAAAACTCGCGACACGACAAAGTTTGCGGGAGAGCCTCGCCAAAACCGCACATACGCTCGCATCTCTAGACTCAAACTGTGGCTCGTTACCCACATGCGTAATTGAAATTTTACACTCCACACAATTCGTTCGATTCGATGCTGTACAACTGCCTCGCTTGCGATAGAAATATATAAGTATGTACTATGTATAAGTGGAAAGAGTGCTAATAACAAACTATTATTAATTACAATGATATTCACAATTTAAATGTGACAAGGCAGTGGCGAACTGTCGTCTATTGGAACTGCGGTTCTGCAGCACCCCAATCAAACCGGTTTTTGCCTGGAAAATCTTTAGACGAGTATATGCATTACAAAATTGAATGATATTGAAATTTGAAATGAAAATGTATTAATTGGGTTATGAAAATATGCTGTTCGTGTTGACACATGTTGAGAAGTTGTGGTTTGTGTGTGGCTTGCGGCGGAAGCGCGCGCGGCCATGCCTCATTCGCCCGCAATAAACCTGTCTTGAGATGGTCAGACACATCTGCACGACCGAATAATTTATACAAGAGGAAATTTTATTGCGCCAAATAACATATTTCAGCCGGAACATCGAGAACTTGCGCTTTTCCTTAACGCCGGACGCCCCTGGACATATGGCGTAGGCGTGCGCCACAAAACTATCCACCACGATTTTCAATTCGGCTCACGATATATGGGGGTATTTTATGGTCCTTGGCGCCTTGTATAAACGAATAGAAGGTCATGTATTCACAATACGTGTAATTAGAACGGAGTTTAAAAGTAATATTTGAATATTTAGTTTGTATGTAGCTTATATGTATGTACATATATTTATATTATGTGTGTATATTGATAGAATTATTCAAAGTTGATTAATTTTTTGCTATCGCAATTGGATATTTAATTGAAAGTTGATGAAGATGATTGAACTCGAAATATAATTATGTATTATGTATACAAGTCTTTCAATCAATTTTATCAGAAAAACGGGGATATAGGTATATTATAATTGAACACATGTACATATGTGTGTGTACGCAATACAGAATTTGAATTTTGCCTGCTAATTGATGCAGCTTTTTTTTTTAAATAAAATGATAGTGTCATCGTTATATGATATGCTTATCTAGAACATTTTAATTTCCTCTAGTGTCAAATGTAGGTCATTTTTTTATTTCTGATAATACAGGAACGTATTTAATTTTTTTAAATTTAGTTTTTATGAGATATGCAAATCACATTAAAATTAATTATATTTGTATATATTTAATCAATGTAATAGGTGGGATTTTTATTTTTATTACTTTGGTTAGGTAGCATATATATAATATCGATATTCTGTCTGTCTGCAATAACGCTCACCGTAATATAATAGTCATTTCGATTCGACAAACATAAGTACTTCACAGCTAAACCACTTCCAACAAAACGTATACGAATATAATAACAAAAGAAAAGAACTTCTATATATACTGTTGGTTACCAATTTTTCCTCTAGGCAAATATATGGCGCTAAATGTCTGATAATTACCGCCATCTATTGAAAATTTATTCAATTAATTAATTAATTTTTCTATCGGTGTTTTATTATGTTTATATGTAGGTAGTTAGGTAGTATTTACCATTTTTTTCATATTAAACAATTAAATATAAATATTAAATTAAACATATTTAAAAGGTATTTGAAAAAATACGAACACGTGTGGATTGAACGCAGGACCGACACATTTCTTTTAATTTTTTTTTTAAATAACATAATATACCAATACTCACGCGATATGTCATCGGGTACAACTCTAGTAATATTATAATCATCTTTGTAGGTCTTGCTAGCAATATATATTGAAGGTACTTATTGAAGATTTTTTTCAATTCTGGAAAGGATTTTATTCTCCAACTTTTCCAATAGAGGACTACGTTCGGTTTTTGATTTAAATGTGAAATCATTTTATGTATACACAATATATGTATACCGGAATATAAATAAGTAGAAACAATTCAATCTTTTTATTCGAAACCCTTTTCGGTTTATATCTACATACATACGTATGTATGTATGTAGGAAGAAACGTAAGTAGACTATTTAACTACATACATATGTATGTGTAATATATTGAAATTATAATTTTACGCAATAAGGTCCTTGAAAATTCCGCATCGAAACAAAATAAATATTTTCGTATGTTAATAATATTCAGTTAAGACGCTCCTCGCCGTAGTGGTTAGGAAGGTAATACGAAATAATAATTAATTCCACCCTCCGTCCGCCACTGTTGATATTGTGCCTGAGTAAGCTTTCTGGTAAATTATGTTTTATAGATTGAATAAACAGGCGCTTTCCTTATTTGCATTTTTTGCTCGGCTGTTTACTTTCATCGAAAAGGTAGGGCTTAATGTCTTGCGACGTATTACATCACAAACAAAACAATCTAAAACAAAAATACATGGGTATCTAGATATGTATATACACACGTATATTTCGTACGCAATGTGCGTCTAATTTTGTGAGTTGAAATTAGCCTAGGGAAAAGGGTGTATTTTTTTCGGCCTGCGTCGCGTTGACAATGTTTTGCGGTCGCCTGGGAAAATAATTCGTCCCTTTGTAAGATAATCACGTGTGAGCGTATGCGTGAGGCTTGTTAGAAAAATCTAATAGTCCTTAAAAGATGTGTTTTTGAGACAATAACAGCCCTTTTATGTGAACATGTGCCGTTTGCGGGGGCGTCCCTCCCCCGGGGACCGCTCTGTCTTTTGCGCGACCCCGACGCCAGAGCTTTTACTAATGTGCTTTCGGAAGCTTTTGTCGCTTCCTTTCAACCCTTTTCAAAGTTCGTCTCCGAAACTGTGACATTTTAAAATCAATACTGCCACTCAATTTTATAAGTGTGTCTTTTTACATTGACAATTCTATGGTTGGTATGCGTCTCTAAAAATTCGACTCGCAATTTTTACACATTTTTACATTCTTTTGTGAGTCGCACGAAGTCCGAAAATTTAATTCCATTCAAATTGTTAATTTTTTATTGCTAGTTTGCTTCTAGGAATCGAAACATTTCGAAGTTCTTGAAAGTTTCTGCCATGTTGTAATTTTATTTTTGATAAGTCTCACCACATGTGTACATGATGGTACGTAAAAGGAATGGTTTTTAAAATCATAAATAATAATGAATTAAAACCAAACTAATAAATCAGCTCTGGTTATGCTTGATTAAAGACGCTCTATTTCATTTATTATGATTGTCATACGAAATAATTGAGAAAATTATGGATGTTTATAGAAATGACATAATGTGGTAATGAAATAGGCTTGAGTATTTAATTTTTCTTCCGACATTTAGTAACAAACGTCGCGTTGTCCCCGGACTGCGTTAAAAAGGTAATTTGCGTCCCCGAACGGTCCCACGTGACGTCACTTCCGGGCCGCCTAGTTGTACCACTGGGGTGACCATCCGCCCCATCTGCCGCACCCTAAGGTACCACGGCATGGTATGGCCCTTGACTCGCATCCTATTTATTTTCTTCCATAGATCGGGCAGATCGTTCCACCCCTTCACACACCCGCCCCAACTTCTCTTCCACCCCCGAGTCGTGGTCACTTCTTTGTCACCTTTTGTGAACTTCTTCCAGATAGTTATGAAGAGCGAAGTGGCCGTTGGGCACGCGGGACGACAGGGGTGACTTCACCCGAAGGGATTCCCCTACGAGTATAAAAAGAATATAGGTATTGTGCCCTTAAAAGCGTCGTAAAATTTGCTCAATTTCCCTCGTTTAAATTTCGTGTTTATTATTGCCGTTAAATATAAATGCGCTGTTGGCTAATCGCGGGGTGGGCTTAATGCAAGGGCTCTAAACAGTTTTTACAAAAAATACTATCTACCTATGTACTCTATTATCTCTCACTCCCATTTCATTTTTTATATTCCAATTATTAATTTATCTATTTAGAACATTTTTTATTTAACGTATTTTGTTCATGAAAGATTTCATAAGATTCTGACTATATGTACATGACGTACATATGTATGTACATACATCCAGTATCGATCCCTGATCATTTTTTATGATTTTTTTGAAAATGTTTTTATGTATGTACTAACTTAAAGGATAACTTAAATACTGAAGAGTATTCAAAGGTAAGGGGAGTCAAGTCGAGGTACAAGAAAACAATCAGGTAGGTTTCAGATCTTTAATCCTGCTCTTCTGGTGGTAGCTAGGTTCCGAATTAATTAAAGTTCGATAGCGCCCATATTTATACATATTGGGCGCTCAGTGCATCCTGATATTTGCACGGTTTTATTGGCCAATGAGTCGGGTTCTCTGAGTGGACGATGAGTGCTGCACGCTAATTGGGCGGTGTGCGCTGATCGTCTTATCATTACGCAACAATACCATTAATATAACAGATTAATTGATCAATGATTTTTCAATAATTTTGTTGTTTTTGTTTTTAATTTAATTTGACACGTTTTCGTTTATAAAATGTGCATTATGTACCACAAACTAATATATAATTTCTTTTATGAAAGTATGTATATATCTTTGGTTGGGAATTTCGGTCAAACAAGTTAAACTTTTTTCACGAACAAGTCAAAATTTTTATGACGACGAGTCGATTTTTTTTTCGATTCAAATAAATTTAATAAAAAAACAAATGAATATTTACTATTAGATTCGCCATGTTTACGCCGTTTATATGACAAATACTGAGTGAAGACGGGTGAAACAAGTTTTTAATAATTCAAGTTTTTCCATTTGATCTTTCTTCTTTTTGTCATTCTCTCGTCATTTTCATAACTCATGTATGTAAATATGAGCCATCAGCATGGCTCAGTGGTTGCGTTAATGCTAAGTACCGAGAAGTCCCCGGGCTAAATCCCGTGAGCTGACCTCGATTGAAAATAATTTATTCCGAATATAATTAGTGGTGTTGTTGGTCAGACTTGGATTTTTGTGACTCCAAGTCAATCGTTTTCTATTGGAGTTTGCCAATTGATCTGATTTAATTGTTGAAATGGTTTTTCCATCAAATTAGCAAAAACCATCTTACTCACTATGTCACCACTATTTGAATATGATTTCAAAAATATATAATCTACATATTTATATATGTATGAACAAGTATAATACCATATATGTCGCTATGGGGGCAACCCATAATGACTTAATGGAAAAATATAAATTTGATTAAAATTAAAATTAAAAGTTTACATATGTACATATGTATGTACATATATGTAGATCAGTCGCCGTGTTGAATAAAGACCAGAGTATGTTATTGGTTTTTGATTTTTTTAAACTGCTTTCATAGTCTTTGCGTACCAAAGATCTCCACTGGAGTATGTTCCACTGGAAAGGACCCCTGGAATATTTTATTAATAATCGGTGTTTAAGAATTGTGTAATTTTCTCAGTTGGTATTTATCGTCGCAACCTTATGGTTTTTATTGTGCCGTTTTTAAGGTTTCAATAGTTACAAATTGTCGGGGATGCGAAGCGGCGTGTGGGTGGGGTGTGGGTGACCCAACGGCCGGCTGTCAAGGGGTTGATTTATGTGGTCGGAGGGCGCGAGATTGCCGGGTCACTTCACCCCATCGGCCGGCCGAATAAACAGTTCAATTGACCGTCACCACGGGGCCCCCGGGGGCCCTCCGGGGACCTTCCGTACCGACATCCAGGACGAACGACTTCGGACCCTGTCCCCGGAGGGTTCAGATTTTCCGAGAAATGCACTCTCTATTGTAAAAAGTCCTCGACTCTATTCGTATTTAACTTACTAGAATGTGCACGTGTGAATAATTGTTATGTAGTTCATATTACATACATATAATATGAAGCGACATTGTTTAAAAGTTAGCCTTGGAAATATTATAAGCAACGTATCTACTTGATGGATTTTTATTTTTATATAAGTACATATGTATGTACATGTATAATAAAATCCTTCATCGAGAAATACTGCCATACATGGCCTGCACATCCCAAGCCGTGCCCCTGGGCTAACATGCTTGAACCCCCCCCCCCCCCCAAAAAGTTTAAAAACTGAAATTGAAATCATTTCATCAATATTTTTCACAATACACATTAAGGAATAATAAGATTGAGGATCAGCTGATACGTGATAACATATGTATATTTTCACAAGTTTCAAATAGAAGTCATGGTGTAAAAATAATAGCTAAGGTATCACCGAAAAGTTAATACTTGAACATATGTAACTACGTGGTACGAAAACGAAAGACACTTTCAATTTCAATTTCGTAACAAATTAAAAAAACATATGTCTCGGTGCTGGGGCCCTCACGGGCCGGGGCCCCGAGCTAGAGCCATAGCTGCCCGGGCCATGCTACCATAACCAAATAAAATGAATACTGGAATAATCAACTCTAATGTAAGAAACCTTTAATTTAGGACATTGAAGTTATATTGAAGAAGCAAGACACAAGATAAAAGACACGTTATAGAAGACACAAGATACAAGGTTCAAGACAAAGTTTAAAAATTGTAAAATAAGGAATTGAATAAATTGGAAAAAGTTGCATGTCACTCGAAATTACAGGCTACTAATATTGTTCAATGTCAGAATTACGGAACTGAAGTTGCAAGTTTTAACTAAGAAGTTATGTGACATTGAGTTGCAGAGAATGAAATTTACCTGACATTGGAGTGACAGTGTAATAAAGTTACGGAATACCAAAGTTAAATATAAAATACTTACAAAATAATATATACAAAAGTCGCATGAATTAAACTACCGGATACTGTAACGGAAGACCACTTACATATATTCACTGCAGGAAATTAAAATTGCCCGACACCGACAAAATACTAAACACATAATAAACTTGGAATCTGCCTTATTTTATTGCCACTACGGTTGTGTTGGATTTTTGAAGGATTTATGCAATTATATAGTACTTTAATAAAACGTGCATGTAAACATTCTGGGTACTCGCATCAATTGGATACGGTTACATTTGGCATTTTATTGTAATTTGACGAAGGAAAAACGTTCCGTGGGCAGGTCCGTGTAGGTACGATATTAATTTTTTCTGTGAGCTGCAAAAGAAAAGAAACGCGGACCTCCTCGGTATTATTAATATTATTTTTGACATATGAATTTTGATATATGTATCATTTGTTAATGCGGCATGAAGCACGTCATGCAAATTTCGCATGCAGCGTTCGCGGAAAATGCAAGTCGATTTATCTTTGTCCCGAGCACGCGGAAGCGGCGCCATCTATCGTCCGTTCACTACCTAAAATATATACAATAAAAACCAGCCTTACTATACAAGTATTCTGCTATATCTATCGTATAAACCGCTCTACATATGTATCGGAGCGATAGTTGAATATTAATAATGCGAGACGTATACACACAAACGTGTTTTTTGGAAAACCAATTTTCCATTTTTCCTCGTTTGATTGAATATTTTTTAAGTAATTATTCAACTGGAATTAAATTAATACGATATATACATATACATTCTTCATGCCACATTGTTGGGCGAACGTATTTTATTGTACATTGTGTATGTATAAAAAAAGTGATCCGGTTTGATGTACGATGATATTACGTAAGGCTTCAATCTCAAAACATCCCCGGGCGGATTAAAACTCGCTCCGATGATTTCTCATCGAATATCATGAATATCGTTTTGTTTTTTTCTTAGCTAGATTATATTTTATAGAACACAAAGGCCATCAACTGCACTCATTAAAATAATAACCTTTATATTTATACATACATACTTGTTTTTATATACATATGTACATACATTTGATTTTTGTTTTCAATTACTATTTGTATATTTATTTATATACATACAAATATGGGTATATATGTATGTTGATACCTGCATTTATATTGCAAAACAAAGGATTCGGTAGAGCTTTAAAAAGGGTTTTTTTCTTTGAATGGCCACAACAGGTGAGCTATTATTTCTCCATCATTCTAAACAGAAACGGTGAGCATCCACCGGTTGTGTTGTATTCAGCCAAAATAAATAAAAACAAATAATAAATAAAATATAAATACACCTGATACGGGTAAACACACTTTATTTATGAAAAATTTTTCATTGTGTTCTACTTGCCACAAAGAGCTTCAACGAATTTAATTAATTGTCCGCCTCTGGGAAAAATGTATGAAAAACAAGTTTTTCAACTCGTAGTGTTTTGTAATGGAAGATTTATTATCTTTGTTGATGTTGTCTTTTTTTTGTATTTATATTCTTCGAAATTAATTTAATAGAGAAAAATAAAAAATCTGATATCTACACATAAGCTTCAAGAAGTTCAAAGCTTAAGCTCCTGTCATTTTGCAGTATTTGCGATTCAAAATGCGGAGTATAATTTTTTTCGTTTTGAAGAAAATATTATATCCTAATGACTTGACATGTTATCATTATCTTATTAATTTGAATGATAAATGATCATGCGGGTGTTTGTACGTTTTAACCCTTTCTCAGTTATATGTTTAAATTTCCAACTTAAAATTGCTACGCAAGTAACTTGTAAATATAGGAAAATTTACCGTTATATTAAACTCTGAAAAATGTATACGTTTAGCTATTTATTGATATCAAAGGCGAAGTGAATGTTTCGAGTAAAATGTTAATTTTAAACACCGAGTCAGGGGTGGACACGACTATTGAACAGGTTCTCGATACGAATGTGAATATTATATTATACATGAAAGTGGGTATGTGTGTGTGTGTGAGTGAGCACGTAATATAAAATTACGTTTCAAGCTGCCGCGGTACCAATTTATCATAAATATAGGTTCTGTTGTACGGGCCACCGGCCAAACAAAAACCGGGCCGAGTCGGGTCGCAGAGACCCCGACGATACTTTACAATTTTATAGGCAACAGCCCTGCCTTATTATTTCTTGTCGACGTGAATTCCGAATCCGGCATTTTATAAGTGACCGGTACAGGTGTTTGCAACCGCACTCGGTTTTATACTAGTGCGAAATTTTTCGGTTCGGTGATTTTTCCGTACAGGATGTTTTCGGACTCGATCTTTCTGTACTCTAAAAAGTATTTTTACAAGGTTTTCATTAGTTTCAGTACATCAATTGGTAATATTATATTTAAAAAAAAATGTACAAGTTTGTATTGTTATCAATTATTAACGGAATAGTCAAAATCCGCAAAATATTTTTACGGAAAAATCTGTGCCCAGAATAATCAGTGTCCAAAAGGCAAAAACCTTCCCGCAAAGTCCGTGTCTAGAAACATCCTGTACGGAAAAAAACGAGCACCGATTTCTCGTTATGACATATTATATTTTACTTTTTATGTTATTAAATTTATCTACACACTCGTCTAATAGATTGCTCCAACGCGACGAATGTGCTATACAGATTAAGAATTATTAATTATTTTACACCCATTTATTTTACATTAAACACGACATCTATGGTTAAACATTGTACACAAGTATTGTAAGTATTATACAAGGCAAATACAAACATTGATTAACAGACACAGAGACATCCATGGACAAATTTTCAGCATTTATACAAACCAGCGAAAATCAAGATGCTGAGTAGCTCGAATTTTCGTGAGATGGATAGGACAGGACTGCCAATTTGTTGGAACCATTTCAATAAAATTAGATAAATTGGCAAACTCTGATAGGAAACGATCGACCTTGGAGTTATCTGGCCAGCAGCACACACCGGGGATAGAACCCGTGACCCCGAACAATTGAAAGCATTACATACTAACCATTGATTTATGCTGCTTTTTATGAATTTATAGGAAAAATGATCAGAGTTATATTGTTGGATATCAAACAACCTAGTTTTTATTTTAAAATTTGCTTATTATTTAAAATGCTATGTAATAAAATATCATAAATTTAATATCAATCCATGTATTCCTACACTGTACAAATGTATGTGTGTAATCGAATTCAAATTTTGCAGAGATGCTATCAACTAGCTAACATACATACATATGAAAACTGTGTGAATTTAGTCAGCCAATGTATTCAGGTAAACATATTGTTATCTTAAATTGTCAGTCTCTTACGTAAACACACATCTATGTCTTTCAAAATTGTACAAAATTTATTGTATTTATGTATGTTTAAATCTTTAAAAATCATCACTTAAGAAATAGCGCTAAAAAGGCGTGATACAGATACATTATACGGATCTATGCAGATACACTATAAAACAGTTTCAAGTCTCCCTTTAAAAATATATATAATTTTTGATTTACGTGATTTTAAAAAGTTTGTCTCCTTATCATCATCATCATTTACAGTCATTCACCACCATCCACAGCTGGTCAAAGGCCTCTCCAACACGCTTCCATTTGTCATCGTTTTGCTTAACTCTCATCCATTTCACCCCATTCATTTTTCTAATTTCTTCCACCCATCTTCCTCGCAACCTCCATTTCACCCGTATGAATTCTTGGGTACCATTTCAGCATTTCTTTTTTCCACTTTTCGTCTGTTCTTCTAGCTACGCGATGCGCCCATTGGCCATTTTAATCTCTTCACTCTATTCACTATATCCACTTCCGTTTCCTATCTCTCCCCGTTATGCCCAGCATACAGCGTTCCATAGTTATTTGAGTGCATTGGACTTTAAGTAACACATTGATCGAAGATTTAAGTTTGTGTAACGATATGAATATATTTTATAAATTTAAATCTCAAGACTAGCATGGATTATTATTCATTATAGCATTCATTACGATATTCATTATTCATTATAGCATTCATTACGATATTCATTATTCATTATAGCAAGAAGTTGTAGTTTGTATTTCATATCGAATTATTTTATTGGTTTGAAAGTCTCTGCGTTCGTTCGATCAAACCGGCTTGTAAATCGTCCGTCTCTTCTTCATAGACCAACAATAGAACCATCTCACGGGGAAAAATCGATGACTAAATAATAATAAGAAAAAAAAAATAACAACGAAACAACCTACCCAGGAAATTATACGTGATTATGAATTATTATTTATATGAGATTCGGGACTGGTAAGAAGAAAAAAATGACGATTCGTTTTATTCGGCCGCGGGCTAAGAACACGAACGGCTCGATCCGTTCGGGTCGTTTGATATAATCGGACGCGATTGGTCTCCGTTCGACCAATCAACTGCCACTTATAAATGAAAAAAAATGAAAAAATAAACAAACATCTATTGATTTATTGGGATCGAATTGTCCAATCGCGATCGAACGAGACGAACTCTCGGCGAAGACGCCATTTTTGAAATCGGTCGATTTCGATATGAAGCATGGGTATAAATTGGTAATTTTTGAGTTGATTCTAATAGCGTTCGTACGAGACGTGTATATTTGTATTCGTATGCGCCAACATTCACTAGAATCGGCGTATAATAGTATGTAATTTCGGTTCCCTTGACGTCGTATCTGAAGCCATTATACTTAATAGTGGCTAATAATACAGGATTTTCAACGTGCGCAATGAATTTTACATGTGTGGCGACTTTGTAACACAATACACATATGTAGCTATATGTTTGAAATACCCACTCGTACGTATTCACAAGTAGAAAATATAATATGTATTGCTGTTCTCAAATTTTTACTATTTCTGCAGTTAAATAGTATGATTTTGTTTGGATACAGTACACATGTTCTACTACATGTGTATTAAATGTAGATCTATTGGACGAACTGTTTATATGACGAAGAATGCTTGATGTATTTTCATATTGGGGTACTATTTAGCAGTTTAATGAAATTTTCATTGATTGAATAAATTCTAACTGAAATTTGATAAACTTTGTACTGATGTTTACGTTGAAATTCAACTGACATTTGACAACTGACATTCGGTAAATGATTAATAAAATAATACTATTGTGGACGCAAGTTTTATGATATTCGATTAATGTAATATATGAGCTGCTATATTTTTAGATGATGTACATAAGTCCACTTTCCTTAATTTCGAGAAATATCTCGCAAAACATTAAATATAATGTCTTGCATTTTAAAATATTTAAAAATACTGGTGGCTTGTAATAAGTTTATTCTTTATTTCCAAGATTCTGACATATCGAATTAAAAGTAGTGATTTGTGAATTAAGTAAAACTGAAATAGTGTTTTTGGAACTGAAAATTGGACTTCCACCACTTTCAAATATGGCGGCTCATATGTATGGACATATAATCAATGTATTTCTTCGTTTTTTTAATTTAAAAAATAATTAAAACAGATAAACTAATTATCTATTAATAAATATAGTAAACGCACGTTAGTCAAATCTCAACAAATTTGACAAATTGACTGTTTCAGAGAAAAATCCATATTATTTAAATTTTTAATAATATTTTTGTTATTAAAAACTTTTATTTAGTTTGGCATGTGATATTCCGTTCGGTTTACTTCTTGTTGAGTTACTTCCAATCTTTAAATCGATCTGAAATTTCGAATAATTGTATTTTTTTACCTAAGATTTTTATATTTTATGTGGTGTAGATCCTTTATTTTTTTTTCAAAATTTAAGATGATATTAAAATCATATTTTTTAAAAATATATACAAGCTTTAGAATCAAAGCTTTTCGTAGTGTGCAGTAAGTATACGGCTAAGTAAGCTGTGTGATGTTCATTATATGTACATATGTACATATATGCATTTCTTGCACATTATTTTTTGTAGTATGCTAATTTATGTGCATACGTACGCGCGGTTAATGTCAATTAAATACATTTTTAAAATAAGTTAAATGGCGAAAGTCAACGTATGCAAATCAACGACGAACTTGTTCGTGCGGGTGTGTACGTTAGAGTGGGGGTTTAGTGTCGATCACTGGACGCTTGCAAGTCGACACGTCGAGCTGGTTCGTCCATATCAAAAAGGGCAAAAAACAAGCATATAAACTATCATAAATGTGTATACATATAAATTTATGTATATGTATTAGTGTGTGTTAGTTGAAGCGTGCAGGGCAGAGCCGGTGTTATTGGTGAGGCATGTTCCTGCGGCTAGTAGTATGGCCGCCCCACGCCCGAGCCGGTGCTGGTAATAACACATAATGATAGGCCGCGTGGCACAAGGCACTGGCCATGTCTGCCCAACCATGACAACTATTTCCTTCCAAATGTGGCCATTTCTGGACGAAACGCTTTCGGTGGAAGCGTGGGAGCTGACTGCGGAGAGGATCCGCTCGCGGATTTCCCGAGCGATTCAACCACCCCTTTGCTCCAAAATCTATCCAAATTCCGAAGTGAATATGTTAAATTGTCTAATTTGCATCAAAATTTGTTATTTTTTTGAAATGTAACCTCCCAAAGGGACGGTAAATTCATTCAAAATATACGCTACGACACTGTAGCCCCACATTTAGTTTATTTAAATATAAATATGTATATTATTTGGCAGTTTAAAGTCCCTTCTACGATTTTGATCGTATCGCCCCACGATCAAAGCACGTAAAACTTTTATACGAAATAAAAATACGTTTCGTGCCAGACGCACAACGCCAACTTGCGCCGACTATACGATACGTGTTTAGGTGTACTTGTATGAATATATACATACATATATGGATATATGAGCGTCGCCTTTAATTTTATTCAGTTTCAGCTCGGTGTATACATATCGACCTTTCAGGCCATGAATAATAAATTACGTTATATTTTCTAGGTAAGGCGTGCGGGGGTAGGAGGCCTTCGACACGTCGCGTGGGGTCGAAAATCTTCACGTGAAACAAAAAAGTAAGCTACCTATTATGTCTGCTTTTACAAAGTTTCTTTTTTTCTGTATTATTTCGAAGTATTGCGATTGCTTGGACTTTTTTTCGTTTGAAACATGTAATCGTTAATATCATGTAGACGTATCCCGCGACTCAAATGATTATATCATAGAATTTTTCATGTGATTTTACTTAGTTTCTATTTTCAATCTTTCAAATTATATTGACAACAACAATTGAAAACAATAAAATGGCTTTGCGTAGCACATACACAATTAATGTATGTGCTACGCAAGGCATACATATACATATGTACATATGTATGTAAGGTCAAAATTTTATTGTTTTCTCATTTAATATACATATGTATGTAGTTAAATAATGACCGCAGCTAAAAAGTTGCACAATTATTTTATAGCTATTATAACGTATACTTTGAGCTGTTGGCAATTCAAAACTCCAATTATATTGATATAAATGGAAAATCGACTCCAATTTTTTTTGTTATTATTACTATTTTGTACTATTTAGCATTGAAAAATTGTTATTTATTTGCTTGCTATTTTATTATTATATTATACATATATATAGTTATTTAGTTGCTAATGAGATGTTTTTTCTGTATAAATTGTCCTTTCAAAATGAGGTCTTCGTTTTTAATTTAGATTAAAATTATTCAAGCTATAAATATTTTAGAAGATATTTTTGACCTAATATTTTCATATATTTTTTGAATTTTCAAAACATCAATTTGGACATTTATTACTTATTATTCTCAGAAAAATCAAATAGAAGTGGTGTTAAATTTTTAAATCTCGGATGCATACATACCTAAAAAAATGTGCAAATCAATTTGACATCCTTGAACTAATTAGATTTTCTTGAAAACACTTATCTTCATTCTTCATACACTGGTGTTTTAAGCAATTCTTATTCTGAATACTTTACTTCCGATACTTCTATTAATATTGTCTTCTTCTTCTACCCCAACAAAAGTTTTTCGATATCTTCTTCAGTGTATAAATATTTAATTACATCAGAAGGCAGATTTGATGATGTTAGATCAACTTTTGCAGTTCGTCTAAATACAGATTCATACGTTTGATTTCTGAATGGAATGCCATATGTCAAAAAAAAAATTATGTAGTTTGTTCATACATTGGACAGTCCTCAGTCCTTTCTTCTAAATCGGTGATGTTTTGATTTAGCATCCAAGTTGACAGCATCTTTTCAATATCCTAATTTGTGCGATATGACTGAGTTGGCGAAAGTATATTTCTACTAGTAAAAGTATAATTTCATTGGGAAATACGGATTCACATATAGGTATATATATATATATATATATATATATATATATATATATATATATATTTATTTATATATTTATTTATATATACGAAATCAAGGAACAGTAACCAAGCTGAAAACGAAACTCGGTAATAGATACTCCCGATGGACATTACCTGTTCTGAAATGTACGTACTTTAAATGATGCGATTGTATTTGTACGTAAATATAAGGCCGAGCTGTTGTTCGATGGAAATTTTGGGATTTTCGCAAAGAAAGAGCGCCGGTGCGTGAAAAATGGCAATATCTGCGATCGGGCCGCGTAAGGGCGTACCTCTTGCTTGGCGATTGTGTGGTGTAAATGTGTAAGGGCCAGTGACGGCAACAACACAACACAGCACAACACAAGAGAAGAGAAAAGGAGAGGAAAGTAGAGGGAAGGAAGAACAATGAGCAGAGGCGGCACGGCGCGTTGCGTGACCCACGGGCGGGGCCCGGCGCCCCCATTCAAATTCAAATATCGAACATTCTTCGGCGAGCACCACGGACCCCTAATTACCCCGCAACTATATCGTTCTGAGGCCTAAAGACGGACACGAACGTCATGGACGCACGAATGTGCCAGACACATTTACATCTTGTCGTCTCTATTATTTATTTCAACATCGGTGGAAATTTTAGTTCAATTTTCATTTGATGTCTACGTACATATGTACCAGTACCGTGCCGTGGTAAATACCAGTGGCGTGCCATGAAATTCTACCTTTTTTAGTCGCACAGCCTTACTTACGTGTGTGCGAGTAGGATACAAGGGGACTAGGTAACGTCATACCGAGTACCTTTGTATCCTGCTCGCACACACGTACATAAGGCTGTGACAAAAACAGGAATATTTTCACCGCACGACACTTGTAAATATGTAGATATATACATGCAATGGATGTTGATCAGAGCATGTATATTGTGGTTAATACTGTTGGGTAGGGTTGGGTTCAGCATACAAATTAAAGGCCAAAGTCGCTTCATAGGATTTATTCAACGATTCAGGAGGTCCACACGTAACCAGCGCTCATTCCATAATAATCTGATCTACCATGTGTACCTCCTTATAAAGGACAAGTTGCACAGCATAGTTTTCTCGATCCATTGATGTGTCTATTGTATAGACACGTTGTTTAACCTGGCGAGTCGCACACACTCGCCCGGGTCTATGATAACTTCAGCGTATCCTTTGTTCGGGCACTTACTGAGCCTCGTTAGCCTAATCCGGGGTTTCTATTGTTCACCCACGAATGTACTTAGAGAGTGGGTACTATCTCTCATGTTCCCACGTTACAATACCAATGGTTCAATCTTTAATTATTAATTCATACATTTGAAAAGAAAAACCACTTTTCTACGGTAAAACGTTTAATTTTGTTTACAAAAGTCAGACCCAGATATGGAATTATTTAAAATTATTATCATTATTAAATGTCTAATTTTGGATGTACATAAGTCTCTCGATTTTTTTATTTCTATCTGTTGAAATGATCATCTACGTAGATATTTGATTAAATCAATAGCTGTTAAGATTTTAAACGAAATTGTTGCCATCACAAGACATTCAAATGAATGACTCTTTCTATGAATATATTTCGTTTAAATCTGTTCGGATGTCTGCAGTAAGATTTAAATTTAGCACCATGCTGATCGACTTCTTTATTGAAGGAAGATTTTGGGCGATTAGTCTCACACTTTCAATTCTAGCAGACCAACGTGTGTTGGACATAGAATTAAATGAACTTTTGCAATCGACTAATTCAATAAATCTTTCGAAGATTTCATATTCGTCTGTTTCTTTGTTTACGAGAACATAACGCAAAATAAATGTCGTTTGCTCCACGTGGGAATTATGGAAAAGTATTTTCCAACTCTTTTTTAAAATACAGCTACGAAAATTTTCAACATAGCACGAATTAAATTAATTTTGAATATCTGGAGATAAATAATGCACCTGCAACCTTTTTTTTCAATTTGTGATTCCTTAACTTTTTTCAAATGCTCGTTAAGAAGAGGATCATAATGAATTATAATCTAGTATTCCTAAGAAATTTCCATTTCTTGGATCACCAATAAAGTTGCTACTCCCCCTAAAAGCCAACCTACGTTCCGAAAGAAACAAAACTACATCTAATAATCGTCGCAATAGGTCTTTCCACATTTCCACTACACTTTGTATTTTATGCTGCAACAAATAGTTCACTGTAGTGTTTTCATTCAAATAATTTTCTAAACTACGCCACTCAACATAAGATGCTCTGTGATTGTTATTATTTTCATGAGTAGGTATTCTCTCATAGGGCTTTTTATAATTTTTGGAAGGTCCCCTATCAATTAATCTTGTTCTGTAATATGTAAGTACATTGGCATATTCATTTAATAATATTGAAAAGTAAAAATTTTAGTCCTTTTTTATCATTAATAAATTAAAAGATGGGACGAACATAAAATTTCTCAAGAAGACTAATAATAAAATAGTAAAACTAATTGATTTTAAAATTAATAGTTTTTAATTGAAAAAATTCATCGACCAATATTATTAGAAATTTTCAATTAAATATATCGGAAAACAGTAAAAATTTAAATTAAAATTCAATTTTTATAAAAATATGGATGCCAATATTTTTACTTAATGCCTTTAAGTAAAAATATCCGAATAAATTATTCTCAGATTCGCCAAAACATGTGACCAGTCGCAGTGATTTTCAGCAATAAACTGACATTTTATATTTCGAAATCGGAAATTACAATATACATAGGTACCTACATATCTATAATTAAAATCCATATAGTAAATATGGCATGTACATATGACTTTTCGTTTGTTATCTACTGCCTGAACTTCAAATGATTTTCAGAATCAGAACAATAATATTTCATTTTTTTTATGTGTGCCACTACGGGCCCTTGGATTTTTACAAAGCTCTTATTAGTTTGCGTTCCCAAAAGATTGAGCTAAAATTTTGAAACATTGTCTTTTTCCGCGATTTGGTAATTAGTACTTTCTTTATTATTCCAGAAAAATGCAGCCCCATAAAACATGACAAAGGTAGCTTTTTTGATCTGCAGCTGCAACATTTGTTTTGAGAGCTTATTTTGGCAATCGAAAATATACGGAATTTCGCTCATGAAATTTTTTTTACAAGCTTTTTATTATTTTAAATATATTATTGTTAATATTTTCTACGGAATCGGTCAGTCGCACGTCTCGACACGGGGTCCCTCGAGTAGTCCGGGTCCTGGAACTTTACCCCCCCCCCCGTCCCCCACTCGTCGGTCCTGTATGTACCTATATTTACTATATTTGTTTTTCAATGAAAATATTCATTTTGCTAAATTTAGTATTTCGGTTTTGAAAACTTGAAAATTTCGTGCGAAATTTAGTTTTGGAATTGTAATTTATGCTCAGTTTATTACAAGGAAATTTCAAGAGATTGACATTTACATTTTTCCCACCGATTGGACAGTACAAAAGTGTCTCATGAGACTACAAAATACACATGCTTTGTTTCACGCCGCTCGTTTTAAACATGAGAATTATTTATATAAGTTGGAAATATTTAGATATGATTGACCGAAATTAGGTTGAGTTTTGGATTGTATTAAATGTATTAAGTTAAAAATAGTGTATATATTGCCATTTATATTGAATTGTTGCTGAATTATTATGATGTTATATACATAGATACGTAATGCTCCGAATTTTTGTTTAAAAATATATTATAATCTGAAAGCAAATTTTATTATTGACGGAGCGGGCTAATTGTTATCGTTACACAATCGAAATAATAAAAATGGCCGAATCGAGCCAACACAATTCCATTGATTCAAAGTCGAATTTTTTCCTCCATAAAACAACCATTGTTATAGTGCAAACATATATCGACCTTGAACGTGTGTTTTTCGTCCATTGTTCTCGATCGCCATACGTAAACGAATGCAAATTTATCCGCGGTTTTTGCTGTATTCATTTTTTATTTGCCGTGCGCGAAAGCGGCACTTCTCAAACTTCCGAGTGTTAATTGGGACCGCTTTTTCGAATTTACACGGAGATTCATTTTTACAATAATGTAATGAATGATCGCTGAACGCTAACGACATCACAAATGACAACGACGATGTGGAGTAGAAAAATAGACTAGTACGATATTTTCGCTTTCAAATTATAGTATTCGTACTGTGTCGTCGATAATCGATTTTGAACTGAAAACGCTGACAACTGATGATTGAAAAATTGCTCTTATTACGATGGAAATGTAATCGAGTGAATGTTACGCGTATTGGTCGATGATTGCGATCGGTTTTTCGATAACAATAAACGAGTTAACGAGTTCATAAGCTTTCGTTATTTGCATGTGATGTGATATGTTCGTGAAAGCTCGATTTTATTACACACTATCATTGTGATTGTATGTCAATAGTTATCTTTATTTATATAATATAAAAGAACGGTAAAACCCCAGGGGAAGATAATATTCCCATTGACTTACTAAAATGTGGCGGCCCCCCCCTAATTAATATCTTAGCTAGGCTTTTCAGCAAATGCATCCAGAACCAAGCTATACCAGAAGGATGGAATAACGCAACTATCATTTTAATACACAAAAAAGGCGACAAAAGCGATATCAAGAACTACCGACCCATTAGTCTACTTTCAGCGGTCTACAAGCTCTTCACGAAGGTTATTACAGAAAGGCTGAAGAATATCCTCGACGAGAACCAACCTATAGAGCAGGCAGGGTTTAGGGCAAATTTCAGCACAATGGACCACCTCCAAGTAGTTGGCGAACTAATCGAGCGCGCCAACGAATATCAACGGCCATTGTGCCTAGGTTTCGTCGATTATGAGAAAGCCTTCGATACAGTTAGTCATAATGCAGTACTTAACGCTCTAAAAACACAGGGAGTGCCGGAACCCTATGTGGGACTGTTAGCTGCAATATATAAGAATGCCACAGCTTCGGTTAAAATTTTTTCAGGTACAGATAGATTTAGCATAGGAAAAGGAGTAAGACAAGGAGATACAATCTCGCCCAAGTTATTCAATGCGGTGCTTGAGGGAGTTTTCAGGAAATTGGATTGGGATACAGCCGGAGTAAGCATCAATGGTCGCTTTTTGAGTCACCTTCGGTTCGCAGACGATATAGTTTTAGTAGCTCGTGATTCAGCTGACCTACTTATCAGACTAACACAGCTGGACAGGGAAAGTAGAAAAGTATGATTAAAAATTAACGTAGATAAGACTAAACTAATGTTCAATAGCTATTGCATGCCTGATAGCATCCCCTTAGATGATAAACCAGTAGAAGTAGTAAATAATTATTTATATTTAGGCCAAATAATTGACATGTCTGGTAGTAAAAATGAAGAGATAAAGAGACGTATGAAATTAGGGTGGAGTGCATTTGGACGGATGAATGCTGTTTTTAAATCAAAAATGCCACTCTGCCTGAAGAAAAGGATCTTTGATCAATGCGTTTTGCCAGTGATGACGTATGGATGTGAAACTTGGACACTGAACGCCAAGATGCAAAATAAAATCCAATGCACTCAAAGAAGTATGGAACGCTGTATGCTTGGCATAACGAGGAAAGACAGGAAGCGGAACACGTGGGTGAGAAATATGACAAGGGTAGTGGACATAGTGGATAGAGTGAAGAGATTGAAATGGCAATGGGCGGGTCACGTAGCTAGGAGGATGGACGAAAGGTGGACAAAAGAAGTGCTTGAATGGTACCCGAGAGAAGGCAAAAGAGTAAAAGGAAGACCGCAAGGAAGATGGGTGAACGAAATTAGGAAAATGTGCGGAATGAGATGGATGAGTGTTGCGCAAAACAGAGACGAGTGGAAGCGTGTTGGAGAGGCCTTCATCCAGCAGTGGATGGCGAATGGCTGTAAATGATGATGATGATGATATAATATAAGACTAATTTTAGTGTTTTCTGAACTATTATACTTATAAATAAACAAGTATCGATTAATTCTTGTAAGGTCATATCCGTCAAACTAATGATGTTACAACGTTGAAATATAAATTAAAGTATTTTTTGCTTCATAATCATGTTTGAAGGTATTAAAAGTATTAAAGTTTTCATGTTAGTGTCATTTTATATTGTAGGTCAGAGTTATGAATAGATACATATATGTACATATGTATTGATCAAATAGAAAAAAATAGTTAATATGTACATACATAGGTATTTAATTACTGATCATAAAATTAGTTTTTGAAACATTAAACAATTGATAAATATTAAATGACTTTTCAGACGTATACTGACTTAATAATTAAACGCCCTTATCGTGTGGATTTTCAATTGACGAACAGCTTTTTAAGACTCGCTTCCTCATACACCGTGATTTTTTTTGTCTTTGTGAGTATACATATATACGTATGTATATATTTTTTATATTATAAATGATTTAATACATTTTAATTCGAATAACATCAAGACGTCGCCCGAATTGCGCTGAGGTAACCTTCCGTTTTTTATACGATTTTATATTTTATTTTAAGTTTTAGAGCGCGGTTCCTCTAATGTTTTATTAGATGACCTTATCTGACAGCCGGTATCAAAAATATAATTACTCACGCCCGGGTTTGACAGGCCTGCCGTACAATTTTTTTTACATGTATTGCAATAGCGACCGGTATGAATATTTAACTAAATAATTTTCGTGTTTATTTTGTATGTAAGTACCCCCGTATAAACTTACGTTGGTATATATTTTATATACATAGATGTGTGGCTATATATACATATATACATACATATAATATATAAAATGTTCTTGAATTATTTACACGCAATCTCCAAGAGACCTAGACGCACATGCGTTATGTATTTATTTACGTCAGACGTCACGTGACACGTAAATGGTTATAATATAAAATTTTCGATTCAAATCCATTATGAAACTTTGCACGTACGGTTAATCGATATAAAAATGACGGCTGTGTTTCGAATAGAATTTTTTAATGTAATTTCGCGAATCTGTAAGTATAGTGGCACGTAATGTGATGCACTTTGCAACCTATTGTGTTCGGCGAATTTTTCACCAATTGCAACAATGGTATTGTAAAAAAATTCAGAAAAAATGACCTCTGAAAAGGTATTCGAACTAACAGGACATCCCGCATGATTAAAAAAAACAATAACGTCATCCTTCCGCCAATTACTCGAAATCTTATATGCCACATGAGGCGAGTCGGCCGGGCTTGTATGTATGTAATTATTTTACGAATACAACGATACAATGATGGTTATATTGATTTTTTGAGCGTCGGTTTGCGTTCATAGTTTGGAACAATTAATTCGTCTTGCCGCCATTATAATTAAAATAATCTGATTCAAATACGTTCACTGAGGCCGGGCCGAGGTGGAATATTGTATTTTCCCTTTATATATTCGTTTTTAGTTTACGCGATGTCAAAAATTTAGAGGTCTAAATTAATGATCGCTATAAATCACTAGGAAATTTCATATTCTAAATACGGAACATTTCGGCGTATTTATTATTATTATAGCGTACGTTCGTGTTTTATAGCGTTTCGTTCTCCGGGCGGGCAATTTTTACGTTCCTTTATTTTGCCCGTATTTACTTGTACGGTCACGACAGGAACAAACTATCGCATCAACGTTTAAAATCTTCCAAGAAATACAATTATGATTTTGATTATGGCTAAGATAATTTAAGAATTTCCTTCACATAATTCGTCAACTATTTAATAATTATTTAAAGCCGTTTTAGTTGAATAAAAATTGTGAAGTTCTTTCATATGTATTTTTTGACCATTTTCTTTGCTAGTTTGCTGTTCTGAAAAATTGTAGATGTCAATAGAAAAAGCGCTTTGTAAATACAAAGGAATCTTATGGGAAATATGATTGCGTGGCACCGACAGGCCAGACATTTATTGATGAATACAATATTTTATATAAGTTGCTTTTGATAATAATAAATACATATATGTATTTGTATGTATATGTATATTAGTGCGGTCGCGTATGCCTTCCTCGCCATCAGATTGAAGCCATTAATTATTTCTTTTATCTTACGCAATATTGCTGTCATTTCTCACAGTGTCAAACCGGGCCTCGAATAAAGGCCCTCCTTTGAAAACGAAAATAATAACAAAACAATAATACCGAGAAGGTACCGAAAAAAAAAACAAAAAAATGAAAAGAACGAAGAGGAACTATCGCCTTTGAATGTCTTATTTAATTTTAATTTCACGGTAGCTGCTTCGGCTCACGAGCGCGTACAAAGTAACAACACTACGTTATTTTTTTCTTTATTATTTATTATTTTTATATTGAAAAAAAATACGAAGAATGGTAGTGGTTAATGTCTCCTATGACGGACTGGTCGAAAACGTTTCGAATATCCGCTTAATGCGATGCGCCATGCCAGTAAATTTAATTTATGTGCGATATTTTATTAAACAAAAAACCGGACAGTCGCCTAAATACGGAACGGAATGCTTCAAATGTCGCTTAGATGTGTAAAATATTCGAATTTATGTTTGTGTGCAGGTTATTGGTGTTTTCACGTGATATAAAAATTTCCCGTTAGCATATCGCTCGAGGGGTGATGTTTAATTGTTATTTTGTAATGAAATGGATATTTATAAATGTCAAGTGACGTTTTTGAAAAGAAGAACAATTATATTGAAAAAAAAGGAAAAATGGTTTGCGTGTCACACTCATGTTTGTCACAGATGGTAGAGATTTCAATTTGTATATGAAACAGAGGAAATTAGTCAGAGTGCAGCGCGAGACTAGTAGTTTTGCCGATTTTCTCAAATTATTCAAAATATTTATCAATTTTACACCTATTCATATACCTCAATATTATAAATTTGAAAATTAAAACTTAAATAATGATGACATATGAGGGTGGGGGGCCAATTTGGTAGGAACCGTTTTAACAATGAAATCAGATACATTCATTTTTGAAACACACATCCAAAGTCTGGCCAACAACACCGGATCGAATCCGTGACGCATTAGTTGCTGGTATTATAAGCTAACCACTGAGCTATGTTGCTGATTAATTAACATTTTCTAAAATTGTGAATAAATAAAGAATAAGGCAGTAGGAAAGGAGGGGGGGCGGCTAGTAGCATTTTTGCCCCCGCGTGAAAACTACGGCTATAAAAATGAAATATAATAAATTTCTCCAGCATGAAAAGCCTACACGATTTCAATGTACAATTAGTGACACTTCTAAAAAGAAACGGTATTATTATTTTGAAAAACTTTTATAACTATCTTCATTCTTAAAGATGAATTTTTATATAAGTTCATCGGTGCCAACTACAATTTTACTACAACGTTATTCATAAACGTAATAAGAAAAAGCTTTTTTTTAACAATCAAATTTGAAGTAAATTTACATATGTATATAAGATTTATAATTATACATATGTTACAATATAAGATTTATAATTCTCTGTTTAATTGCTTTTCAAACGGTTACATTTAATTATACCTATATATAAATTGTTATTAGCGAATTTGTGCAGTTCAAATTTCATATGGAAATGAATAAAACGTGTCACGTTTATTACACTCTGCATGGAGATTCACGCCGTCCATGCCAGATTTAAAATTCAAAAATAAATGCAGGTACCTACCTGTATATGTATATAAGTACATATACATATGTAGGTACACACATATGTAGGCTTTAATGTTTGAATGTCGGCTACCTGTGCGTCGGACTAATTGCGTTGGCGCGCGCGCGCACGTGACGCCGCCATTACGGACGCCACTGCCCGCTAATTAATTAATTAATTAATCGCCGAGGGGGTGCTGCACAAGTCGAGATGGTAAAAAAATCCAGTGGCGGCGCGTGTCTCTCGCCATACAGCCGACAGACACTGAACGATGCGTATTTTATGCGACGGTAATGACGCGTACGAATTCGCCACCATTTGTCTGCGCAATGTAACGACTCGCGTCTAACTTACACCGAGACCGTTTGAATAAAATATCGCGCCAATTTCAAATCTTAAAAGGGCGCCCGAAACTCCGCGTCTCGAATGGCTCACTATAATTCAACCAGCGAATATCTATATATAATATACATACATATGTACATACATACATATATCCCATTGTATGGTGAGGCACTCAGCTCTCTCTCCGCGGTGGCTGGAGTGTGAAGTTTTCGTATGGATAAATTTCAACCAGTCTAAACTTACAATAAAAAGGAGTAGGGGATGAGATATTTTTTCAAATCAAACTGCCTTTACGTTTTTCTGATAAATGGAAAATTTCTATTCTTCTTGAATTGTTGTTTGTTTTGTCTTTCGTGGAATTGAATCGGTAAAATAATCTACATTATAATTTTTTAAACAATTTTTAAGTAAAATTTCAAAAATAAAAAACCTACTCTAGTGAATTAAAAAAAATATTGGATTTACAAGAAGTTTTCCAGTTGATACCTACATACATACATACATATTCCTAAATTATAAGGAACCATCAGCGTGGTCTAGTGGTGAATGTTGAATTATTTCGTACTTGATGTTACGAGTTCGATTCGCTGTTGGTCAGACCTTGGTTTGTCGAGGTCGATCGTTTCTTATCAGAATTTGCCAATTTTTCTGATTTTCATTGAAACGATTCCTGTAAAATTGGTGTTGCCTTCCCAATTTTCTGTCGCGAACCTTTTGTTATTGTTATATCTTAGGTTTCGCCATATTGCTCACCATAGATGTCTCTGTGGTTGTTTATCGAATATAAAAATTCGTATTGTTACATGAAAGTTATTCATCGTTTTTTTATCGTATTAATACGATGTTTGTAATATCTGACCATAGATGTCAGATATTGTTTAGATTTACATGTATCTATGTAATAATTATGTGGACCAGGAAAGCGTATTTGGGGTTTACCTGTTAAGCCTTCCTGGTATATTTGTATATATGTATGTATATATATATGTATGTATGTATGTATGTATGTATGTATGTATGTAGACACACTCACACGTATATATTTAAATATAATTACCCTTTTTTACATGTATATATGTATATTCATTAGGTATATAAGATTTATATCGAAAAACTTATCTTAAAAATATAATTTGTGTTTCATTTTTATTATTTTGAATTTATGATTATATTGTCGTTAAATTATGAAAAATCAACTTTCGCGTTTAGTAGAAATTTTAATTAAACAAAATTAGTTTTCTAAAGTTGTTCTGAAAGTATAATCAGTGTTTTTTGAAAATTAATTAATTTTTATATACGTACGTTATATTAGAATTATCTTGGTTATGCAAATGGTTTATAGTTGAGTTTTTCCCTTGCAAAAAATGGTGGTTTTTATCCGTCCAACACATGGCGTATCATGTCCGAACGTGACGCTGTAAACTAATTGCAAACGAATTGCCGTCTAAAAAAATCTTCGACATCTCCCCTATCTTTTTATATTTCCCTTGGCCGTAAATCCCGAGCTTACGTTATTAAATTTTACGTTTTTCCCAAACGTCAACGAGATCCGAAAATCGTCTGACGGTAAAAATTTAATCAATTTTCAAATTTTCACAACAATAATCGTCTCGTAATATGTATATTTTTCGACATTCCTATTCGAAATAAATTGAGTGGAACATCAAAAGAGATATTTAAAAAAAATTACTTTAGAATAAAAATCATTTAGCCGATGTGGCGCACAATAATGGTAAAACATCATTCGCGAGTTTTTCTTTCGTCTCATCGCATTTCCACTCGGTTAGATCGGTTCGCACACGTAAGGAAACAAACTCGCGCACACACAAGTATATATAAACAGGAAAATTTTCTATTCTTAAGAGTTTTCCTTTGACGTCGACAACGACATCATCTCGCATTTTTATCTAACAACCCTCTCTAAAATATCGTTCGTACCATTAGCTATGCACAAAGCTGGCTTGTCGCACAAATTCTACAATCTAGGAAAGCTCCGAGGAACGATGCATTCAAAATATTTCATACTCCGAGACATAGAAACATAATGATACAGCTGGTCAGCAAAAAAATTACATTCACATACCCCCCCCCCCCCCTCCTTCCTCATAACAAAATGTTCATAACATTTTTATTATTATTACAAAAATGTCTATTAATGTGTACATATGTGTAAACTAGATATGTATATACTCGCATGTACATATTCTTATATACATATAGGATTGCAATACTGAAAGTACCGATATCGGTAGTATCAGCATTTGACCAAAATTAAGCTTTTGGTAATACCAGTATTAAAAATAAATACCGATTTTTTTTTCATATTCGTACATTTTATTTGTCGAAAACGATATCTCCATAGCTAAAAACTACGTAAACGACCGATGCGTATATATTTTGCATACGCGATATTGAGCTAGTTATTATTTCATAAATCGTTTTCGATCTCTCTTTATTTTATCACGTCACACGTCTGTAAAATTGTTTTAATTTTTACTGTTTTCCGATGCATATCGTTAAATACAACGTTCGGCAACATTTTTGGTATCGTGCCCCCTTTTTCATTTTAAATATTAATTAGTCA
This sequence comes from Arctopsyche grandis, assembly GCF_051622035.1. NCBI lineage: Eukaryota > Metazoa > Arthropoda > Insecta > Trichoptera > Hydropsychidae > Arctopsyche > Arctopsyche grandis. Next base: position 18,239,689 of record NC_135360.1, read on the forward strand.
AAAAAAAATACTGGAAGTACCGGTAATACCGGAATTGTTATTTTTTTATTTCGACAATATCGGTATCGAAAATTCTGGTATTTTTGTTAGATGTTATTAAGAAAAGTGCCTACTTTTCATAATAACATCTTGTTTGTCGTCAAAATTTAATCTTCTGAAAGATTTGTCGAACAAACGATTGAGAATATAACATTCCAAGGCCTCGTTTTTTGTATCTCCGCTCTCCGCACTGATTTGTTCTAAGGAAATCATTTCGCGAGTCGAGTCCCTTGCCATGTTTGTACTCAAGAAGTTCTGTGTAAATATATATTTTAGCAAAAAAAATAGTTCAGAATGATGTTTGATAGACACAAATCTGAATATTCTTAGTGAAAATTCCATGAATGCTTGAAGAGAGGTATACACAACAATTCGTCAGTACCGTGAAGTGAACAGAATTGAGATTGGCGAATCCGTGCAAGCGAACGACGCGGTGGACTATAGCATAACAAACCACTACCACTACCTCAGGTAGGGTGAAATCCGATTTATGGATTTCGCTAATCCTAGTGAATAATATAAATATGAATTTACTGTAATTGAATTGTTGATATTTTTAAATTTTCGGTAAAAGATTTTAGGGTATTAGTTCAGCCCCTCTAGTCCAATGACGGAACGCCACTGGTACATACCTATTTACATAGTATTTTACACAATAACAACATGACATTAAATGCTTAAATGAAAAAAACTGTAATTAGGAAATAATATTTTTAGCTTTAAATAGTTAGTAGATTTTAAATTTTTCTTTTTTTGTCGAAATCTCAGTTTGTACGCATTCATTTGAGCTATGAAATTTTGTCGATCAGTGGCTGATGATTGTACTGACCTGAAAGTTACAACCGTGTTTTTCACGATAATAACCATTTGACTTTTAGTAAGTGTGAGTTTAAGTTTAAGAGTACGTATATAAAACATTAATTGAATTATAAGGTAGGGGGAATCAATCGCTTTGGCAAACGTCAAAAGCGCGTCCGCGCTTTTATCTGTTGTCGCTATTTTGCAACCGCGTTGCGAGGGTGTTCGCACCCTCTACCGGTAGGGGATGCCCCAGTAGATGGCAAGAGAAGGGGGAGGGGGGACAGAGGGGTAGGAAAACGGCGATAATATGTGCGAGAATGTTTGCCGGAAACCGAAAGCAATTTATCACAATGGAAGGCGAGAGAGAGGAGTTGTCGTACAAGGGAACACGCGCCGCAGACGCCAGCCGGGGGACTTCATATTAATTTCACACTGTAATCAAACGTCGCGAAAGATCCATCAACGTACGACCGCCATCGATTTTTGAACGTGTGTATGCGCTTGTACATGTGTGTGGACGTCTATATGTATATGTGTGCACCGGAAGACGCCACGTTTAACCCTTTTCGCTCAACTTGGCGGGAATTGAAGTTTGGCACAAATTTCTCATTGCCTCCCGTGCGAATGCGATCGGAAAGTGTAAGGTTTTGGTTGGATGCAACATAAATCATCGTTTTTGCTTTAATAGGATATCGGACGAAAATTGAGAAAATTTGAACGCATCCATAAATTTGTAACAGAGTGAAAATGGTTTTTATTCGCAGGAGATATTTTTATTTATTTGTATCTATTTTCTCAATTTTTTAAGAAGTGCTCCAGTTGCATACATGTTTCATAAAATTATTTTAAAATTACAATAAATTGCTCCAATTTATTTAAATAAAAAATAATTTGTATTTTTCTTCATATCTTGAAAATATCACAATATAATTATATTATAGACAATCTTACACTTTATATGTGCTACATGTGTTGGGGAATGTGTGGCTTTAAATCTGGGTGTAAATTAGAGACATGCATTTGCTGAGCAATGGCCTAATCTCGCAACGATGCAACTGCTGATTCACCAGTTTGCTACATAGTTAATTACTCTCTGTGCCATTGTCGCACTTGCAGTAATTTAAAAAATAGTATAATTTTATTTATGAACTGCTATATACTGGAATATATTTTTGCATATTTAGAATACGTAGACATGTGTGGTGTTGGAGCAACCGTTTTGCTATCTCTATCCGTATTATTCGACGTACGCCCGAGGAAAACCAACACTCCCTCTCCTCCTTTCAGTTCCTCATCCCCCGTTCCCGGTTAGGGAATTTCCACGAGAGCCTACCCTTTGTCGAGATATGTGGGGGACGCGTAAGCCTTTCATCCGGTTGACAAGACGTTGATTGGCTCTCATTGGCTGCTTAACAAGCCTCCAGCTTTGTCGGCGGATCCTTCCATATCAAGATAGCGCCATGGGGGTGGGTGTGGGGTGGTAAACAGGAGACTTTAGTGGGTGGATGGGTAGAAGAGGTGGGGCGGATTCCCTGTCAAAACACTTCTTGACTTCCGTCCGATGTACTCTGCACGTCCTTTGTGAACCTCGATCTAGGACATTCGACCCAAAACCTCACGATAACCATCGCCAATAGTTTAAATACCTCACCGTTGCGTTGTTCAAACTCGAAGGTGCTTCAATTTTTTATGCTATCTGATTTTTACTGGTACTAGGATAATTAAAATACGATAAAATAATATACATATACAAATTCCTATTGATCAAAAGTCGATCACATTTGAAAATTTGTAGGAGAATCCCTATTATAATAGTACATACTTCATTCAATTATAATACATCGGATACAGCTTGATAGTCGCATTCGGGAACCACTCTAGTGAATAGTAGTCAATTCATAATGGATGAATCACAGAACGATACGGCGTTTAAATAATCGATTCAGTTTAGAATTAAAAAATTAGTATTCACATACGCGCTGTTATTATTCGAATTTAAAATAATAATAAAACAACGCACACGCAAAGTTCGGATTTGATTGATTATATCATAGAATGCTACATATACATATATAAGTGTATCGATCTTTCGTACATATATTTATTGTATATTAACGAGGCCGGAAACAATCGCTTCTCGTAATACAATATGCGAACGTTACGCACCGTGAAATGGCTTCGATTACTATGAATGGAAATTCGATCAATACAGCTATTGTTTTGATTTTTGGTCCAACCCATTATTATTATAAGAGCCAAGCCTATTTGAAGTCGTCTTCCAATTAAAAAATCTCGTTTATAATTATATATATACAGCGCGGAGGAAATGTTTAGTATGAATTTTACTATGATACGCCTACTATGGCGTCGAAATTTATTATACATGTGAGAGTTTGTTCGTGTTTTTTTAGACTACACAATAATTGAGCAAGCCGATACATTCGTTGATCAAGATTAATACGGCGGCGTGCACTTCATGTGGGAAGGAAGAAGACGGGAAAGAGTGGAGGAGAAGTCTTCCCACAGACGTTGGGTAGACGCCGGTTGACGTCGGAACAAATCTCTCATTATTAGTCTTTTTGTTAGATGCAACCTGGCGTGTATGTGTGTGTTTTGGGTATCTCTACATACGGAGGGCAAGTATTTTTCTTCAGTACTCGATTCTTTCTGGCTCTATCTGGCGGTTGAGCCACGCCCCGAAAGCCTCACCTGAGAAAAGAGTATGAGTACGCCTCAAATCTCGAAGAGATGAACCGAAAAAAATGCATATTTTCCAAAGAAAGAAATCAATTTAATCCAACTAAAAGAAACCAAAACTAATTTCCAATATCTCATGATGTTACTTTTTATTATTATCTTCAGTCTCGGACTCCACCCCGAAAACTATTTTTAAATTGAAAATAATACAAAAACTATAACCGTTCATGCATATAGAAACATAGCTCAGTTGTTAGCGTCAGTTACCGCTAACAACTGAGGGGTTACGTGTTCCTTGACCGGTGTTGCTAGCCAGGCCTTGAATATATGCATGTGACTCCAGGTCGAAAGTTTCCTATTAGAACTTGCCAATTTATCTGATTTCATTGTTGAAGCAGTTACTCACAAATTGGCCTCCTACCCTCATTTGTCACAATTTTTTGTACATATGTTTGTACAAATTTGGTCATAGGTGTCAGCAAGTAATGACACTATGGTGAAAATATAAATTTCAAAAAATTGGATTCTTAACCAAAATAAAATATTATATGAATGAGTAAACAATTGAAGTATGTATGTATAATATGTATGTCTGTAATGTGTATATACGATAAATGTGGTGGTTAAATATATACAATTTAAATAGATATGAAAGACAAGTGTAAACAAAAGAAAAATAGATATTGGACCACTACGAATTTTTCAAAAGAATTTTTCACCACTTTTGTCATTCGTTCGAGAAATGCTGGGTAATTCAACTATTATAGTATTTTTGAAAGCTGTTAAAATAAATTGGGTTTAGTGTTGAAAAACAAGAAAACCAAATATATATTTTTTGTTTTGATATTTGATTGCATTCGATTAGATTTTTCGAAATGTATTAAAATGTATCTTTATAAATGTGGCTGTACACAAATATATACATACTCGTTCATGCTCGGTCGTTAAGCTTCTGCTTAACACTGAGAGGCGCCGAGTTCGATCCCTTGAGCTGACCTCGATTGAATAGAATTTTTCTGAGTATATCTGTAATGCTGCTGGTCAGACCAGGATTTGTGACTCCTGGTTGATCGTTTCCTATCAGAGTTTGCCAATTTTCTCTGATTTCATTGTTGAAACGATTCCCGATTAAAAATTGGCTAAAAATCCTTCCTACCCACTATGTCACCACTATTTGAGTATGATTAATGTAAATATTACAATAAAAATGTATGTACAATTCATAGATGTCTCGTTAATTGTCGAGTTTGTCAGTGTCTCGTAATTTAGCGACTTACATATGTATGTATATAATAAAAAATGCTGTATTGTTTGTAATTTGGCCAGGAAGGCGCATTGGGGTTTACCTGTAATGCCTTCCTGGTATGAAATAAAATAAAATAAATATATGTACATATATGTGCATATGTGTGTATTATATGTACATATATAAAACATTAAATTTCTATAGATACATATATGTACGTACATATGTATATGTATATTGAATAAAATTAGGCACTCTTAGTATAATTTGATATGATTGGATTGAAAATTGTTGAAATTATATGAATAGCCAGTGTTTCCCAATCTTTGAACATTTTTTTTACGATGAATACTCAATTTTTGAAAGCGCTGGTTTTACCGTTACTTATTTTCAAACTTAAATTAACAGTTTGTATTGAAATAAAAAAGTAGGTATGAAAGATTTTAGTTGCGGAATTGAACATTTGAGAGTCAGAGGTGTTCAACCGTCGAGGAGGCGAAGGAGACCCCGCCTACCAACGTAGACAAATCGAGTGTCAAGAGCTAATAAGCGGCCAGAGATAGCTGGACAAATGCCTTTCCTTCACAACCTTCAATCATACCCGCGATTTCCAGCCAAATCTTGCCTTCTCGATTCTATCCGGATTTTTGGGTCTTTTTTTTCCACTTCGCTAACGTATACTTATCGAGTATATCTAATAAGTATAAGAGCAAATCGCCTTCCTGGTTCTCGCAAGTTTAGTCATTCTTAAAATATTTATAATAAGAGGTATAATGTATTTTAGTATGGCATTCGCCATGGTTTTCTTTTCGTTTGTATCTATACAATAATTCAAATGTACCATATAGTGGGTTCGAGCATCCGTTTTGTTATTCAAAACGTTCGAAGAACAACAAAAAGAAGCTTAGATTCTCCGTCACGACCACACAAATAAATATAAAGACAGACACGTCACGTCTCAGAGATTTCGACCGAAGTTTGACACTATCAAATAAACACTTATCATCCTTTGAAATAATCTCTGTGTGAAAATTAGGTGTTGAAATCATACTCTCTTTCATTGCAAACTATCTATGTATGTACATATATTACAATTAAATTATTATATAACAAATTTACTGTTGAACATTATGTATACATAGATACATATTTTATGTAAAGAAATCATCTATGTACATATATGTGTGTAAGTATAGAATTCTTTAGCGCGAAGAGGTTTTCGATTATCATATCAATATAATGGTGCACAATTACAATAACCCCCTTTGGCCTCACCTTCCCTCCTCTTTCTGAATCGTCTCATATTCGTATGAAATCTGCAGAAATATTATTATTATATTTGGTATTCGCAACGTGGCACTTCCATAGAAATGGGAAGCCGAGGGAAGCGCTATATCTCATTCAGGTTATCAAACACAATGAATTGCAAAAAATCTTTTCCAATTCAAACCCAAAGCTCCCTTTCAAGCTCAAAGCTCAGATTTGGTTTCGCTCTCTTTGCTTTTTCGCCCATATCCCTCCTTTTACAAATCCAATTGTACTAGACGCGGAAAATCTAAAGGAAAACCAGCCGAGCAACCCGTCAAAAAAGGTTTATCTCGGCGGAAAAACTAAAGACTCACTGTGAAATAAGAGATGTGACTGCCACATTTTAAAATTTACCTTTATTTTATCAAATAAAAATATTTTCATTTTCGCTTTTTTCAGATAAAATCAACATTGAGAGACGACCGTAAGATTCAAGTAAGTTTATTTATTCATACATTCTCTATTTTATAATAATAATATCGTTTTCACGCTAATTTTAAAACATCGTATGTAATGTATGTATGTACATATAATATCTTATTAATTTCTATAGTAATACGAGTACATTTAAAACGTTATCAATTTGTATCCTCTACTTGTCTATAGGTTATTATCTAACAAAAAAAACCACATACAGCTATTGCTTCATACACTTTTTTAAGCTAAATTTTTGAGTCTATAATTTTGGCCAAATGAATCCATGGAAGTAAAAAATAATAGCATTAGTTATAACCTATATTGAAAGAGACTTTAATTTAAATCTCGTGGGAAATCAAATCAGTGAGGTCTGACTATTAAATATCACATGTCTTAAAATACGATTGATTCATTTATATACAGTTATATCTCGCTGCGAGGCATAATAACTGCCGAAAGCGGTATTATTATTACGCTGTCGAATTTGGAGTTCAATTATATAATTCGAAAGCCTCGTTTATATCTCCGCGAGTCTGTCGGCTCCGGCCCAACTAGGGGATGATCCACCCCCTGCAACCACATAATATTCGAGGCGATGACAATTCTTTTTTGCTTTCACGAACCGGCGCGGTGGCGGCCGCGGCTCGCGTCCCGTCCTTAGGCCCCGCCACAAAGCCTCTTCTCGGGACCATACATACCAATCTTTTTTGTGTCCCTAAAAACCCACCCACCATCTCGGAGCGTTATTTTTTCCAAACCCCTTACCACCACCCATCCAGCCTCCCGTCAGTCGGCGGCCACCCTCCGAGCCAGCCGCCCCCAAAGTGTGGCAACATTTTGCGTCACGTGATTAATGATGGACGTTTGGCGCGATGGATGTCGGCGAATATCGCGAGAAATGCGCGTCTCTAACTGCGAACAAAGTACGTAATGGCGGCGCGGGAAAAAATAAGCGAATGCGAAAAAATGGCGTGGCGTCTTCGTCGTCGTCCTCGCAAACGCAATCTCGAAACGGGAGGAGAAATTTAATAAGAGAGGCGCGCGGTCGGAGTTAAGGAGGGCGGGAAATTCCCGGGAATTTCGAGAAGCTGGGGTCAAACTTTAAAGCCATTTATTATATTATAAAAACATTGAATCTTGTTCGGAATCGTATTTTTGATCAATGCTCAGAAATTCAGAAGGCTTCTAAACACTAATCGAGATATTTTATTGAAAGTATACATAGATACATACATATAGAACATAATTGGATGTTAAAAGTATTGAAAAAATCCAACTTTTTTGGCAAATGTACTTTGAATCTATTTATGTGTGTATATGTTGATTAATATATAGTAGAAGTAGTCGGTAATTATTTATATTTATAGTTCGATAGTAAAGAAAAAAAATTGACATTTTAAATCAAAAATGCCATTTTGCCTGACGAAGAAGATCTTCGATCAATGTGTTTTGTCAGTAATGACTAAAGGGCGGATAGAGAGCGTGCTTTTTCCAGGAATCACGGCGTTTTGGGTCTATTCACAAAGCTAAAGTGCAAAAAAAAAAGGTTCGACGAACCTTTAACAAAGGTTCATCATAAAAATGAACAATGCACAACGAACAATAAACAAAGAACGGCACGCTTCCGGTCCTACCTCTAGTAATGACTAGAGCGCGGATAGAGACCATGCTTTTTCCAGAAATCGGGGTGGTTTGGCTCTATTTACAAAAAGCTAGAGCCCAAAAAAAAAAGGTTCGGCGAACCTTTAACAATGCATTTACAACAATTGAACAATGAACGGTGCGCTCTGGGTCCGCTCTTTAGAAATGACTATAGCGTGGCGCGACCGTGCTATTTTCTAGGAAAAAAGGCAAAATACAAAGCTAGAGAGCAAAAAAGGTTGGCCAATGAAATTGACAATGGTTAGCACGGTCGCGCCTATCTCTAGTGATGACGTATGGCTGTGAAACTTGGACACTGAACGCCAAGATGCTACACAAAGTCCAATGCACTCAAATAAGTATAGAACACTGTATCCTCAGCATAAAGAGGAGAAATAGGAAACGGAATACGCGGGTGAGAAGTACATATGACAAGTATGAATTAGTGGATAAAGAATATAAAAATAATGAGTGAAGAAATTAAAATATCAATAGGCGAGTCACACAGTTGCAAAAATGGTTGAAAGGTGGACAAATAAGTGCTAGAATGTGTACCCGAGAGAATGTAAAAGGGTGAAAGGAAGACCGCCAGGAAGATGTTTAGATGAAATTAGAAAAAAAATGTGAGAGTATATACGGATGAGAGTTGCAAAATTGAGATAAATGGAAGCGTGTTGGAGAGGCCTTCATCCATCAATGGATGATGAAAGGCTGTAGGTAATGATGATATGTTATAAATAAAATATGAAGAATGTCATAATATCAGTAAACTCATATATCAGTAAAATATCATTAAACGCATATATCAGTTATAATATCAATAAATTTCATGTAAAATATGAAATAATTTCATATTTCATTTTATTGTTTAACATATTAGCGACAGAGACATTACAGAGAACTCGTCAGTAGATAACTCAATAGTAGAGTAACGCGTCACTGTGGCCAGACATTTATTTTTATTTTATTATATACATATTTACCATGAACGCCTAACAGGTAAACCCCAATGCGCATTCCTAGCCAATTACAAACAATGCAGTATTTTTATTACATATATAAGTCGCTGAATTACGAGACACTGAAAAATCGAAGTTCTATGAATACGAGATATCTATGAATTTTAACTTGCACATAAATTTTAATGTACATTAATCATACTCAAATAGTGGTGACATAGTAGTTAAAAAGGTTTCCAGCCAATTTAATCGAGAAACCGTTTCAACAATGAAATCAGAAAAATTGGCAAACTCTGATAGGAAATGATCGACCTGGAGTCACAAATATCCAAGTCTGACCAGCAGCATTACAGATATACTCAGAATAAATTATTTTCAATCAAGATCAACTCACGAGATCGAACCCGGCTCCTCTCGGTGCTAGGCAAAAGCCCAACCGAAAGCAACAAACGAATTTTCCGAAGTCAAATTTTTAAAGATCCATTTTATCTATTTATGTATACATACATACATATACGTATGTAATACATGGCATTAACATAAAGTGAAACATATTTATGTAATATTATTCTACAGCAACTTGAACAAATACATCTTATTCAAACATGATAACTGTGATGGTTCGATATAGAATTCAATGGATGACATTCTCATAATAAGCATAATACAAGTATAGGCATAAACCACACAACTAGTTCAGCATAGCTTATATTAAATAGATAAATTTCACCAGGTTTATGTAAAATGAAGGGTAATCTTATATTACTTAGTTGCAAATATGTAGTTATATAAAATTTGTTGCGCCTTAATAAATTGGAAATATGATTTTGTTATTGAATCTTAAATTTGAGATCTTGAATATTTTAAAGTTCAAACAAATATGGATCTTAAATTAATTAAATTTCTATTTTTAGTGAAATAGATACTTTGTGTATAAGATTGTTTTTACATATACTTTGTATATTATTCTTAAAGTGTTTGTTTCTAACTTTTATTTTTTGTAAAGAGAAAACTGTGTGATGGAAATATAACCGTTCAATGTGCCAGATATAAATTTTCCATAATATCATTTGATTTAAAATATAAATACGATAAGCTTTCTCGTGTGTACATACATATGTCCACACCTAAGTACAATCTGAAAGTATTACGAATTATTTTGAAAAGAAGCTCTGACAAATCATTATCGCCTTAATTCGACTGCAACAAATTAAAATATCAAAATAATATATTTTTTCAACGCGTACGTCCATTTTTCAAATAAAAAATAATAATAGAAACGTTCCACAATAAATCACCTCGGACTAATATAAATTTGAAAGCGTTACAACATTAGTAAAGTCGTTACAATAATTCGTTAAATTTTAACAAACATCCACACTAAACGGCGCATCGTAAACGTTACATGATGAGGTTTCATTTTTACACATTAAATTTAACTTGAGGCACTTTTTTCGTCCGACTATTGAAATTAATATGCATCGTTATTCGAATTATTTACATATGTTCCAGCAGCGCAGAGCTTATCTTCCGCATTTAACAATACAACGGGAGGATGAGAGTGGTTCCGGGAGAGCTTTTGAACGGGAGGTTTCACGGGGGTGGAGGGTGGTTTGCGCCTAAGTGCCCCAAGTGAGATATCAGCCGCCTCTTAACTAACCACATGGGGAGACAGGAAGCTTGTCACACGACGTTTTGTGGCGTCTTTTGCACCCCATCCTTGCCACCCTCTCGAGCACCACCCCTCGTACGCTACAGAATGCATTCGCCAGGTTGGCTGCCGCAGCGCGCACATTTTCATAAACATGAGCTGTCGAGATTTCGCTTTCCGAACTTGCACGGCTCGCAGATTAAGCTCATTAGTAACGTGGGACTACCCTTCTGCTACCGTAGGGGTGCGTCGAGAATATGTAATGCAATTTTTGAATGACACCATATCGTGCCTATCATGCAGTGAAAGTTAGACAAGTGCATATCACCTGCATATCGCTGATAATGTAGGACAATTTTTTTTGTTACTTTTTTAAGGTTGCTATTAGTATCTATTTTACATATAAATACACACACGTATCTTAAATACAAATTTTCATTTAATTTAAAACTATACATATGCATTTCAAATACAATGACTTTGAATCTCATTTGTAATACTTTAAAGAGATTTTTCAATGATTTTTTTTCAAATAAAATTTATTAACATTTGTATCAGAGCTGTGGAGTCGGAGCATTTCAAGCGAAGTCAGAGTCGGAGTCGTAAAAAATCAACCGTCTCCGACTCCTTTTTACTATTTTTTAATTAATAGTACGATAAGCGTCAACTAGAGTATCTAAATTTATTGAAGTAAATCGACTTTTTTGATTGAAATCATGAATTTAAATTACCTTATAAATAAAATCGTTGAATTGCACATATTTTGATGTGTTTGGGCCAAAACCTCTGTCTCATACGGTTTTATTCTCATTTTTTTTATTAAATTGATTTTTTTTGTATGAAATGCATACACATATACTATGACTGTATGTACTTACTTATTATTTATACCTATTTCATAATCAATAATTCAATAACTTGGGTCACATGTCAATTTTTAGCTTTTTTTTTATTTCCTTCAATTTTTATATTTTGAAAATCGCTTTTATTTTTCTACTAATGATTTTATACGTTGGCAAGAAAATTCCATCTTACTAAAATCTTTCAAGTTGTAGTCGGAGTCGTACATACATACATACATACATATTTACGCTATACCAAATTTATTCCTAGAAAGATTGTTATCTGATGAAAACTATTCTTGAGTCAAAATACTATTGAAAACCCATCTTCGGATGATCTGTTGTCAAGAATCGTTCGTTCTTATCAATTGTTCATCAATAATACATTGATTTTTCATATTTTTATGAGACTTTATATTTAAATAATCTAAAAATGCAATGGATATTATTTTACCCTTTGATTTCTACTGATCTAATAAAAAGTTCATTTTCAAAGTTACTTATACTCTTTTGCTGTTCATATTCAATTGTTTACACTATAAACTATTGAATATGAATATGAAGAGTATGCAGGGATTTCCAAACTATGTGCCGCGTAACACTTTTCTTAACTATGTGCCGTGTTCCACGGGACATGAATAGGTGTTCCGCGAAAATTTTGAATGGTTTTATATGCTTCAACAAAAAAGTATTTCATATTGAAAGGTGAGTGACAATCAATCTCCACTGATGTTAACGACGTCAAGTATCTATGTAAGTATAGGCTGAGATTTTGAATAGAAATTAGATACGGCAATAAAAAATGTGGAAAAAATATTACAATATTAAAAAAGATTACATGGAAAAGGAATTACAATTTTTAATACAAGAGATAAAATTGCATGTTTAAATAATTACAATATTGAATTTCATTAGTTGAATCTAATAATTTTGATTGTTTTCCTGCCTTCTGCCTGCTTTCTACAATCTGTTATTTGAAAATATTCAGTGAAAAAATTTTTTTTTTGAATATTTGAATGTATTAAATTTTAAAGTAGATGAAGAAGTTTTCAAAGTATTTTAAGAACACGTGTGTACATAACTTGAAATCGGTAAAAAGGTTAAATCCCAAATGTGAATCACTACCAGGATAACCACCGCTACGAAAATCGCTAGCGCGGATCTCCTGTCACACGAAAATTGCCGTACAGAAAAGTGCCCAAATATTGCTCAGAAAATGCTTTTTGATACGAGATTTGAGCATTTTTGGGTTTTTTATACGACGAATTTTCGTAGGGTAAAAAAATTATAAAAGTATTTTATAACATATTTTATTTTGATTCTTACTACATGTAATGAATTTACCCAACTTAAAATATAAGCTAGGCCAAAAAATAAGCCGTTCAAATTTACGTATTTGCTAAGTGTTCCTTTGCAGAAAAAGTTTGGGAAACCCTGGTTTATAGCATTGACATAATTATTTCTGAATAATTTTGTATGTAGTTCTCAGAATAGGTTCAACTGATTGATTTATTTGATATTTGATTCAAGGTTTGTATGGTTTTTTTGATCACCACTGAATCGCTTTGACGTGTTCGATCTCACAAAAACTTTGCTATTAGCGAAGCTCTGCTCGGTGCAAATTGATAACGGTGACAAGATATTCGACGGCGTCAGATCGTCACACGCCGAACAGGAAGTGAACCTTCGAAAGCACTGGAAGGTGACGACATGAAATGAGGGCGGCAGGCGACCGCCGGGGGCGGCGCTCTCGCTTATCTGACATTTTTATTTCGAGGACGCCGCCGCCGAAATGTTACTTTGATTGTTCATAAAACTGAAAGTGTTCGCTTTTCCGATCGTTACCGGAGAGGTGCAAAATTTACACTTATCAGAGAAATGTTTTTATGCGAAAATACACCACCCTCTCCTACGACGCAGTCTTCTCTCCCCGCGCTTCCTCTCGTCCTGTGAAAATATTAGATACAAAGATATTAGGTAGTCGTGTTAGCGGCGTTCATTATTGACGATCTCTTTCGTTTCCTCCTTCTTCTCGGTGTAGATATCGATTTTTCGCGAAGAAGGTAAATTTTGATTGCGTCGTAAAAAGATGGAGAAGCATGGGCTCGAATAAAATTTTACGCATCGAATCGAATTTACAAGAATCTGCGTGTCGAATCAAATTTCGGTTGTTTTGAGATCACATTGCTCGCACCCACTGTTTGTGTGAAATTTTAAAAATATTTTTGGGTTTGTTCTTTAGAATATTTCGGTCGAAGTGTAAGGGGGTGGGCGGTTCGATTCTTTGCATACGGCACGGTGGCAGGTTGTTGTTTACCCGAGGGACTATTTTGAAATTGAAATTAGACCAGTGCGGGCTTCAGGACCTGAAACTGGGGTGGGAACTTGCGCAAAAGATTGTGGAGAATATTTTTTAAGTAAATTAGAATAAGGAAAATGGACTCGTGGTATTGTTGCGCTTTGTAAGAATACCAAGCAATCTCACATTATTTTATTTACAAATATATACATACATACATATATGTACATACCTTGTTCTACATACTTACTAGCGTTCTTCTAAATTGCTTCATTATTAGTGTACTTCTAAAATAAACCACAATACATTTCCATTTTCTTAAACTTAATTTATAAACGTACTATTTACATATGTATATATAAATGTACATACATTCATGAACATACTAGTTTGTTCATACACGAAACAAATCGCCAGTTATTTTGTACACAAAATAACAAATTGACAAATGAACTAGTTTTTTTTATACATACATAAACTATTAGGCATAAACTTACTACTCTACTCTCAATCATTACTACTCTACTCTCAATCGTTTGTCCCATCCTCCATTCTTGTTTTTCGTTCTTCGTTCCCTGATTTGCAATATTTAAAACATCAGCGAAAATAGCAAAGTTGCAATGCGGTTTTCATAAGATTTCCCGTTTTGAATACTTTTTATTAGCGTTTTGACAGTTGAAAGTTTCGTGCACAACCTAGATGAAGCTTTGATTGTTAGCACTTAAATTAAAACTTATCTATCTATCTATATACATATATGTATATAAAAATCAATGTTTGCCTGTTTGTCTGTCTGTCGCGTATGCGTTCCTATACCATTCAACCAATTGCGATGAAACTTACAGAAGTTCTTTTGTGTATGTTCGCGATGGTTTATGTAAAAAAATCGCTGAAAAACGGGAACGGAAACGGGAATCAGTGACATTGCAACGCAATAATTTCAAATGTTTTCGTGTCGCCACATGCGTTGTTAGGGTAAAATAAACAAACAATTGAATAATTTCAAATGTGTTGTTTCTGTTAACGCTGGATAAATCAGATTACCACAACTTTAACTCGGGAACGGGAATTGCATGCGTTATTGTGGCATTGCAACGCATGCCGGGTTCAGCTAGTAATTCATAAATGAACATATTAGTATGTTCATTAATGAACCGGAGTAAATATTTGGACTGTAACATATACTCAAACATGCACAATATGTAGCCTAATTTAATATACAAAGGAATTGGTAAACGTTGGAAGTAAATATTTCTTTTCCCCAAGTAAATCATTGGTGATGCTATTAATGGTGAGACTATTAATGTATTATATAATGCCAAATGTATTTTTATTTTATTTTATTTTATACAGGAAGGCCTAACAGCTATGTACGTACATATATACCAGGAAAGCCTAACATGTAAACCCTAATGCGCTTTCCTGGCTAGTTGCAAATATCAATAAACAATTATGTTTATATAGTATCATAGACACAGAGTGGGTAGCATTTTATAAATACAGAAAATTCGAGATGCTATATGTATGTATGTATTCAGTTGAATTCACAAAGAGATAATACTTTACACAATCACTGTAACTAACAAAACTGTGGTCTCATAGTTTTTACTTTAAATTTTGGCTATATATCTAATGAATAAAAAATAAAAATTTCAATGGATTAAAATTATTTGCGATTGATATGCACATATATATGAGCCGTTATATTACAAGTGGCGGTAGTCCAATTTTAATTCTAAAAACACCATTTCTGTTTGACTTAATTTACAAATTGCTATCACTTCTTTTAAAACGATATATCCAAAATCTCGGAAATTCAGAATCAACTTATTACAGGCCATGAGTATTCTTTAAATATTGTTGAACGCAAAATGTAGCGCTATATGTTAATGTTTTGCAAGATATTTCTCGAAATTAAGGAAAATCGACTTATGCCACTTTCAATTATAACGGTTCATATGTAGGTCAGTTTAAATTCTCTAGTCATAATATAAAATTATGTGACTCTTAATTATTAATTTTTAGTTTTATAGTTTTTATTTTTTCGTTACAAAAAGAACAACTATATGTACCTATAATCAATCCGTAATGTTACAAAAAAAAAATAGTAGTATTGTTAAATGGAATGAGCATGTTTCTTCATGTGAGAATCTTTATTGTAAGTGTCGCACTATGCGAAACGCGTCCGCGAGCCGCCGTAAAAACTTTCGCGAGCTCGCCGATTACGGGCGGCACCAAATGAAAAGCAAAAGAAGCGAAGTATTAGTTTTAAAACGGAAAACGGGGAATGTCGTGGGGAAAAATAAAAGTAAATTATGGTGAACAACTTTGGGAAAATAAATGTTCACGCTCGGTCGGCCGGCCAGCCAGCCGCAAGAGGCGAACAACCGCCGCCGATTTTCCGATTTTCATTTGCAAATGCCTTCCACACCCCATCCTCATCCCTTACAATCTACCCCACCACCCCGAATAAACCCCTATCTATCTCCACACACCGTTTATAAACGATCGAGAATTTACGCACAAACCGATATATCAATTCGATTCATTGTAACTATCTACATATGTAATACTACTTCGAACAATATAAATTTCGAAATAATGTATTGGTATAAATACATTTCAATTAATAAAGGTTTGGTTTTAGTCTTTGTAAAATTTTATTTTCATATTTAAATACAAAATCTCAAAAAGAGTCTATTAGGTTCATTGTAAATTCAACTCTTTGTTTACACTATTAACATTGTGATTTATCAGTTCCTGGTTTGAAAATTTGAATTAAAGCTGTCGATATAATGAAGAATGAATATGAATTTATAAATTATCGGTTGATGATTTGTACATAGCGGACATATAAATTTAATTGATTTCTCGTTTGCCTGATTTGTTTTTGTCTGATGTATATACATACATACATATGTACATACATATGTATGTACATAAAATATGTATGTATATATGTAGTTATATAATGAACCTTATTTAGTTATTTATGCAAAACTATACATTCAGCTTTTATATAAATTATATACATAAATTTGAATGATTTGGTCATAAATGTATGTATAATATGTTACATTTTAAATGTTCATGATCATACTAGTTTTTTCATACACGAACTATTGGTTAATTTTAAGTGTTAAGAGTCAAAAGCTCTATTCAAATTACGCACCAGGTGCCCCATGAAAGTTTTGGCTGACAATAATTTTGAGGTGTAAGTACCTATCTAAAAAGGAAATCTTATGGGAATCACATTACAACGTTGCTATGTATAATTCCCGTATCCTCTATTTTTTAAATATTGCAACCTAGGCTAAACACACATATGTATGTATGTACATACATAGAGGATGGGACAAACGATTGAGAATATTTAAGCTTATGCCTAATAGTTTATGCATGAACAAACTAGTTCGTTTGTCAATATTTTGTTTTGTGTACACTATAACTGGCCAGATTGGTTTGTGGATGCACAAACTAGCACGTTCATGAACGAATGAAATTTAAAGTTGGACTGAAAAACATACAAAAATCAGAACTAGAAATTAATCGTCTTTTTTTCAAGTGTCATTTCAAATATGTGAAGGCTGTATTTATACATTAACTTTTGGGAATTCGTTTCTAAAATAGATGGTTCGCGACATGAGAGCCTTTGCAGAAATTTCTCAAGATGAGAGAAGCTTCGTCGGTTCGCGGCAAACTTATAACCCATCACGTGTTCCCATCACGAACTTTGAATCCATCCAGGGGCGCCTGTGACGCGAGGCGCCATCTCTCCCCCTCCCAATGACGCCCCCGCTTCCCGCCTCCACCCCTGTACCAGCGCCAGGTGCCGCTGATGGCTCCAGATGAATAAATTTCATTATTTTCAATATCTGACTTTTTAAAATATACCGAATATATTCCGATGCCGCGGGGCGCCCCGTCCATCTATCTTCGCAATATTGCCGCTGAATATCGACACGCGAGAAGAATATATACGCTCCCGCTTTTGGTTTCACGTATATAAATATAAGCATGCATTTTTTTAGTTTATTCTATAATATATTTGCCTTATAGACAGACACCCATAAGATACAAATAAGAATTTGACGAACACCAGAAATAAATATACTATATACCTGCTACATTATAATTATTAACATGCATAGTTTATATTCGATATTGTTACAATGAATGACCTTTGTTGTAAAACATTTAATGATCACACGCTTTCTGCCATTGATATAAAGTATTAGAAAATTAGTTATATTTGCCAACTCTTTATTTCAACAGGATCTAAACTCTAAAGGACAGTATTAAAGTACATACATATGTACATATTTATATCATTTATTTAGATTTTAAACAAACATACAAATGTATGTACATATGTATAAAGGCCCGTCTATGTAAATTATTATATACATTACAGAGTACAGCGATGATACGCTGCAATATTGCTTGCGTCGTATCGTTGACTCAATATTATCACAATATGACGTTTCTAAAAATATTCATATACACATAACAAAACTTTCATTAGTATACAGGTGCACTCACCGCTGTGACGTCACGTAGTGCGTGAATATTTTCACAATGGCCAAAAAATCGGTTCTGTTTGATACATTTCGGTGACATTTACTGCTGTATTACATGAACACGTCATGTCGGTTGCTGCTGCTTCGGATACGTCACATACACATTATGGAATATATGAATGTGTCCATATATTATAGAATGTACTAAAGAATATTTTTTATACTGCTGTTTACATGCAGTTGCCGGCTTTTTAGCTGTGATGGTATAAACAAACCTTGGTCCATCTTTAAAGGTTGAGATACTAAATATTTATACACCGTAAATTTTATTTATACACAAAAAAGGTGAATCGAATGTACATACATACATAACTTCAGTATGATTTGATTGCTTAGTGTATGACAGTGAATAGGCTACTGTGATGACAGTAATTATTGATTGTATGCAGCCTGTTGAATGTGTGTCAAGATTACTTCGGCTGATCGATGACACTGCTGCTGCGGTTTGCACACCCTCCTGCCAACAAGGGGTTGGGGGGGTTAAATCAGCCACTGCATAAAAGATATGTCTCGACCATATACAGTCGGCTGTACGGGGGTTAAGATTTATAACGTCGAAGGGCTCTCTAGCGCGCGATCTCACTTATATCTCTGTTTTGCATTTTAACGATTCCCTTTTGAACCCAGTGCCTACACGTGTTCGTAAAAACGTACACGTGTATGACACCTTTATTATTGTATTGAATTTTCAGTGCATGTGAATAAGTGTGTATAATCAACGCGTTGATTGAATGAGAGAATAAATTTGTCTATTTAATTTAAATTAATCGTTGTCATCACCGCGTGCCACCCATTTTCAATTTTCATCAATTTCCACCCCTTTACACTGAGGGTAGGTATTCCCCAGAAAGAGTTAAATACCCCGCCGACGTTCCACCAATTGTTTTTATGCGTCGTTTTCTCTTTTTTATCGTCGTTTTAAAGATCCCATTTGGTGCTTTTCAATTTCGAAGGAGGATTTTCTCGTGGAGTGCACGCAAAGACTGTCTTGGGGTGTTTGAAGGGTGCATTCGTCTTCCCAAGTCTGCTCGAGTGAAACCCTCAAATGGTCCTCTAAAATTATACGCAAATATCCCGTTCATTTGTCGAATGAAATATATCGTGCGCAGTAAAATTTTAATTTATAATTTGAATGTTTTTTTTTTTTGATAATTGTATGAAAAAAATCTGTGATATAATTTGCCTCTATGAGTCTTTGTTTTTTACTAGTGTACGAAAATGATCGTTTGACCTTCGGGTAATACGGTTTTAATTTGTGTATGTACTATTCTGCATGTTTTCTTTTGTATTTTATAACGCAAACCATTCATAAATCGTCAACTGGTGAATTTATGTAGATTATTTTATACATATATATAAACAATTATACTCATTATTCTAAGCGTTGAAAATGTGCTGGATGGTTAGCTTATTATACAATGGTTGATGTCTAAATTTTTTACTTTACATATATTGTTTCTTACCATTGAATTTTATACAATATATTAGCCGTTATAATTGAAAGTGGCCAGAGTCCACTTTTCTTTATTTCGAAAAATTTCTGCAAAACATTAAATACAATGTTTTGCTTTTAAAAATATTGTTTTTTTTATGCTCATATGATACTGTCTTCTGCAAAACAATTTAATATGAGTCAATATTGCAGCAGCAAAATGATAGTGATTTGTCAAATTAAATTTCTTATTTGATCTGTTAAAAGTATTACCCACGTATGTACATATGTACATATGAGCCACTATAATTGAAATTAGCATAAATCCACTTTTCTTCATTTTTTTTAATTTCTGCAAAACATTAAATATAATGTTTTGCGTTTAACAATATTGTTAAATACTGGTGACCTGTAATACGTTTATTATGCTTTTCCGAGATTCTGGACATATTGAATTAAAAGAAGTGATAAAAATTTGTGAATTAAGTCAAACACAATATTTTTTTTGGAAACTAAAAATTGGATTTCAAATATTATACAAATATTCATATTATATTCATATTAATTGCTTTATATGGACTAGAACCAGTTTGTAAGTAATTCAATACCTTCAAATTCGTTTGTGTTTTCGAAGATTTCCATGCATTTGCTATAAATCCCTTCCATTCATTATTCATTCGTCACATTTATTCGCATCGTTTGCTATGCAGTATTTTTATGCGAGTTTTCTTTTGGCGCGTCGTTTCTCTGGAAAGATAGAGGTGGCGTACATGTGCGGAATAAAGCGAGGTGTCGAGGCTATTATTTCTGCCGTGTCACGAACTAAACTGGGCATAATAAAAACATCGGGGTGTGGGTAGCTCGCCCGTTGCCAGATAAGAATATCAAAGTTCAAAACATGGCAATATTCAACTCGCCCTCCCCTAGAGGCAGTCACGTTTTGTGAGGTGACAGTGGGCGCTTCCTGGAGACCACCTATCTACCCATCTCTCCCTCCAGACGCACGAGTCCTAAACTGTTTTACAGATGAAAATATTGTTTGACTTTTCTAATTTAACAGTTTATTCAATTTAGTGGCAATTTTATTTACGAATAAGCTTTCGTTATCTCCGACCCAATGGAAAAGCATTCATTTTTTATTGTTTGTTCTTTTCATACACAGCATGGTGCACAGATAGAACTATTGCATTCCAGTAGAGAGGTCAGGGGTTCCCGGCAAAATAAGTTGCTGGCGAGATCTTGGGGTTATTTAAACAAAGATCGACCGTCTCCTGTAAGAATTTTCCAAAAATTCTAACTTAATTGTTGTGGTGGATCCAATAAATTGGTATCCTCCCCCCCCCCCCAGTTTCTCGTAAATTCGAGTTGTTAGCTTCTCGAATGTGTTGTATCTTACAAAAATATGCTACCTACATAATGTATTTCTCGTAAATTTGCTACGTATAAAAAAAGATTCATAGATGTTTCTATATATATAGTATTCTAAGTGTGTATGTACTGTCATTTTTGAAAAATTGTTAGTACATATGAATGTATGTACAAAAATAATCTAACCATATCGTCGCCTTGGGGTAATTCCTGTCATGGCATATATGATGTATGTATGAAATAAAAATAAAATAAAATAAAAATATTTGAAATCCTCCAGGTGACTTGTAAAAACAAAGAGTTTCGGTTAAAAAATATTTTAAGTTTTCTAAAAATTTTCTAAATGTTTTCAGGTATTTTTTGACATTTGCATAATTTCTTCGGTATTATTCATTACGCGTTATATTTTTCTCCCCAAGAAATTCATAAAGATCACGTTTTTCAATTTTAACTTAAATAATAAGCACGAGAATAAATTGTTTAGTATCCCATATTCGGAGACAACGTACGCGCATATAAAAAGCCCTTTGATATAATTTAGCCGAGACGCAAACCGTACACGGGTCGTGCCCGCGACTCATAACAGATGGCGCCACCTGCGCACGAAAAAGTAACAATAAAACACACGTAACTTTCCGCGTCCCGTCGTCCTTGTGAAAACCCCACTATCACTTTTTCCTTTTTTCGTGTCGTTTTAAATAGCGTACACAATTTGAATACATATCTTCCTATTATAATTTGATTTCGCCAGTGGAAAGTATGTATGTATAGGCAACCCGTTCACTTTGTGAATGGAGGTAATCCTCGGACGTATCGCACCTCCTCATCCGACGCGTAAATATTGTCCGTCTGTAAACACGCTCTCTCCCTTTTTGTCTATGGTGTAGGCATATGTGCGATATCCGGACCCTTGGCCGTTGACCGGGCCACCCCTTGCTCCCGAGCCCTTAATCGCCAGAACACCTTTGAATTTTTATTGCTATTTCATTGTTCTACAAAAAGCTAAAAAGGGGTCGAAACTTGGCCATATATTTCGCGCAACCCTCTCTTATGTAATAATATATATTTCCTTTTCGGCGAAATCGCTCGGCTATTTATCATATCGTAAAAAGTACGTAAAAAATTCTTATATGAAAATCTATATAATATGATATTTCTGGCCTCTACGAATGTTTTTGCATATAAAACGAAGCATTTTTTCGCTTTAAATGAATTTTTAAAAGACAATATAAAAAAAATTGAATAAAAAATATATCTAATAATTGACATACCTTCATATACAATAAATTATACTACGTTATATAAATTATCTATCTATATATATATATATATATATATATATATATATATATATATATATATATATATATATATATATATATATATATATATATATATATATATATATATATATATATATATATAAAACTCAATGTTTGTCTGTCTGTCACGTATGCATTCCTATACCATTCAACCAATTGCGATGAAACGTCCATGAGTTATTTTGTGTATGCTCACGATCGTTTGTTTAAAAAAAAATGGGAACGGGAACGGGAAAACAGGAATGAGTGACATTGCAACGTAATAATTTCAAATGTGCTCACATCGCCACCTGCGTTGTTAGGGTAAAATAAACAAACAATTGAATAATTTCAAATGTGTTCGCCGCCTGTGTTTTTCCGACAGATTATCATTACTGCAATTTAATTTGATTATTAAGTATTAATTTGAAACTGAAACATCTACTTATTGAAACACATCGAGAAGCACGAGCCAAAACGCTGTATAATTCAGATTACCACGACGTTAACTCGGGAGCGGGAACTGGAATTGCATGCGTTATTGTGGCATCGCAACGCATGCCGGGTTCAGCTAGTATTAAAATAAATTATACTTTAAATTATTTGACTTCCTTTATAGTATGTCGAAGTGTATTTTCAGTCGTAATATATTCCAATTTGGGATTTAGGTAATTCATATTCGAATACAAATCAACTAGTAAACTCAAAAGTGCATTATAATATATTTGACAGTTCCAATGTTTTTACGAATTCCTTCGAATTCAATAATGCGCTAATATTTGCTAGGTATTACGATTTATGATAGTCAATAAAATGTGACTTTCCAACTCAATTTGCTAGTCGATTGACGATTTCACGAAAATATAATCTCTCCATCTAATCTAGTACCAACTTTTAATTGAGGTGTATTTTCAGCTGTAATGTATTTTGACCAGTTGATATATAATTCGCCATATGAATCAACTAAGTGGGTTAGATGGAATATATTCCAATTAGTCAAAATATACATGTTACAGTCCAAGTGTAGATTTCACTCGTTCATGACCATACTAGTTTGTTCATACACGAACCAGCTATAGTGTAGATAAAAGAACAAATTGACAAACGAACTAGTTTATTCATACATAAAGTATTCTCAATCGTTGAGGCATCTTCGTACGTTTACTCATCCGGGTTGTCATATTTTTAATATTAACGGAAACGGGAATTATAACAACGTTGTAATGCGGTTTCTATAGAAGTTTCCATTTCAAAACTTGGCGTTCTAGCATCTCAAAGCTTTTGACAGCTCGAAAGCTTTGACAGCTTAATGTCTCGAACCGAAGTGAACACTAACTATAACACATATTACATAGCAAAACTAGTTGATTACACAATTTTTTGTTGCATACTATATCTCAATTTTTTTTAATATTGTTATTCAACGAAACAAACGACTTTTGTTCGTTTTCCAATACTAGTTCAAGTTGTCACTAAATATTTGAGCCTCGCGAATGAATTTGCAAAGCTTTCTCCTATAAGACGGTTTCTAAATTATATAGTATATACCAATATATAATATGTGTACATATGTAATTATGTGAATACATATTCATAGTAGATTCTCGTTCGAAATTCAAAATTTCCGTTGACGCTCTATGTTTGGTCCGCACGTTTGATCGCGTCACTCTGTATCAAGAGTAAAATGGCAAATTACCGAGGTGCATTAACATTTATGTGTGTAAGGTGATGCGGAGTTCACCCCTGATGCCGCTGTCACGGGACGCCCCTGAAGAAGATGGATGGTCTACCGATGGAAATCATGTAGCCGGATAGAGACAGAGGGAGGCCGGCGGGGTGACGCTACTGAGCCGCTCACTGATTTTTTTTTGCATCCACCCTGTATATATGTGTGCTCACATTATTCTTCTCATTGAGAGAGAAAGCCCTTCTTTTCGCTGAAACAATGTAACGCTTGATTGGCCAGACTATGTAAAAAAATCCGTGAAAAAATCAGACACGGCTCTAATTAAAGACACTACTGAATACGATTTCATTTTCTTTAGTCAATTTTACTATAATATTTGCGAGGCTAAGCATGCGTGCTGTAAATTGTTATATACATGCAGAGGCCAAGCAACAAGGGGTCGGTTTCACCCCGCGAACTGCATACTAACCCCCTCTATGCAACTCTCGTCTCCTCTTCCTCCCCTTAGACCACACGTAGGTACATGCTGGCTCAAGACTATCATCCCCTATCGCTCTCGTCGTCGAATGCACCCCTGTCGCATCCACGAAAACGAAACAGGACCAATGCGCGCAGCGTCCTCTGACAAGTGTGCTTTACCCGTGTCGGGGGGTTCGTGGGTGAGTGAGTGGGTGGATGGGGGATGATGAAAAAGGAGGGTCGTCTTTTCTGCATAACGATACAAATTGAAGGAGATTCATTAATATGACACGCTTCGAACATGTGTGTCGCGTAGCAATTTTTTCCTCCATGCGAATTTATTACGAAAATACATTTTTGATCGATTTATTTTTTACTCGCCTTTAATAAATATTATGCTCTGCATATATGTACAGAGACGAAGCTATCGCGATGACAGTTAGTATTAAGAAAACCTACTCGTAAACCTGTGAGATAATAATATGGTAAATTTAACTAATTCTATCGAATGATTTCCGCTAGCATGCCAACCGAAGACGTCTCAAGTTATCATGATTATAAATAGTGTGTTTGTCTCACGAAGGCATTTTTATCTCAGAATGTACACTGGTTAAAGGGACATATTATACCCTTGGGAACAGTTTATTTTACAAATATTGGTCACTAATACAGTTTCAATGTAGATGCATTTGTTTCCTATAAATTCGAAACCTGTCAATCAGAAATCATAAAATACACCTTCATAAGATCAAAGCAATGTATTTACACACTGTATATTGCAATTATATTTTGTAAAAAATGTAATTAGTTACCTTCTATTATAAAACAAACTCAAATTTTACTCTATATTGCAATCGTTATAATACGGTTTGAACCTTTGTACATACATATGTACATATACATACACACTTTTGCGAAGTATTTTAAATAATATATCAATTTGGGATAATTTTATACATTTTTTATTAATATTAATTAATTAATTTACTTATAATACAATATAAGACTAGCGCTTTCCCTTTTGACTTCAATAATACTTGTAAATTACTAGCTAATTCCATTATTCTGTAAATGTTTGTATTATAAGTAAGGAATGAATAAGTACTTACAGTAAATATAATCATTGTGTAAGTATGTTACATACATGATGGGTGAAAATTTTTTAATGATATGTTTTTTTTATTAATTTATTACATTTCTGCTATACCTAGATGCCTACGTATGTACATATGTATGTATGTCATTATAATTGGGTGATTGTTTGATCGGGCCATGATCCTGGCATGTATCTGGGCTCTGGAGCTCTCTGCCAATTCTGTGGAACGTTCTGTTGATGCGGTGCATGTGACATCAATCTGTCGACGAGTGCTTGTTGAGCTTTTGTATCCCTTTCGGTACTAGGAGATCCCGATCCAGAATGACTGGAAGCGGGAGAGCAAGTATTCCTATCGAGGCTGGTTGAATTGTTTTTATGCTCTTTCTTATACTTCATTCGCCTGTTTTGAAACCATATTTTAATCTGCCTCTCGGTTAGCGACAGATGAGCGGCCAGCTCTATTCTCCTAGGTCTGCACAAGTATCTGTTGTACAAGAATTCTTTTTCCAGCTCAACCAATTGAGCGCTAGTATATGCAGTTCTGGCTCTTTTTCCTGTCACTTGAGGAACATTGCCTGAAGATTGAGGTCGATTTACAGTCGATGTGCTCAATTGAGGTCGTCCTTCTGAAAATTATATTGATATTGATCAATTAATATATACATATATGTATATATATATATATATATATATATATATATATATATATATATATATATATATATATATATATATATATATATTTATATGTATATATATATATATATATATATATATATATATATATATTTATATATATATATATATATATATATATATATATATATATATATATATATATATATATATATATATATAATATGTTATATGTATGTAAATTTAGAAAGGTGCTTAATGTTTGGTCGTGTTTTTCAACGATTTTCTTGTACACAAAAATTCGGAATAAAAATGGTATTGAAATTATACGCAATAGCGGCGAATAAAAACTTCTTAAGTTATATTATTCAACGGCGTTATAGCCGGATTTGAAGGGTGTTACGCGTGTAGAAAAGGCATTTGTGTTTTATTCATGAGCCTTTCGAAGTGTGCACAAGTAAATTTTCGAATAAAAATATAAAATAGTAATATAAAAAATTCGCATGGTTGGTTGGAGATTATTATTAATAGAAATAATAATAGTCGGAGCGGAAAAGCGACGATTAAGTGAATGTTTTGTGTGTTATACAAGCGTAGAGATTTAACCCTTTGAACAATGAGAACAATGGGAGGCCTTGTCGTTCGTCACAACCACAACCAGTCTGCAGTATGACAAACCTGTGACAAATTTGCAACGGCTTTGTCTGCGATTAACTGTTGCGCATATTGTGCGATTAATACATTAAGTGAATTTATAAAACGGTCCTATGAACTATGAAAAAAATTCGAACTTATTATTTTCGTTAGTATTTTGTTGATAAATATACCAAAAAAACAATCTCTTTGTATTATAATAATTCATTTTGAAATACAAAACCGACTAATAAACGCGAATGATGACGATTTTAATTCGATGGCTTTAAGCTTTAAACATTTAAGCTATTTTTTTTAATTCTTAAACGTGGCATTTACACTTATTCAAATATAAAAATAAATCATATTCTTCAGCAGAATGAAAGCTGTTATCATATAAATTTAATATGTATGTACATAGAAATGTACGAATTTCCGGTTTTGAAACTTTTCACGGCACATGAAACTTTTGCAATAATCAAAGATTAATTAGCAATTTTCATAGAAGGCGGGGCTACGAAGGGAAAGATGCCGATTGTCATAGAAATTAGTCACACTGAGAGCGTAGTGTACAAACAAATTTTCCCTGCATAACATATATTTTATGAGATTGTAATATAATACGTAGGTATAGAATAATATATGAACGTTATAAGCATCGGTTAGAATGAAAATGGAATCGTATTGGGAAAATGATTGACAAGGAACTGTTACGCGTGACGCGTTTCCCGTCGACGAACTCGAACTCGCATTCGGCGTCTCGCTCTGGCGTATAGGGTGAGTAAGCGCGTGTGAGCGAGACAGAGCTATCGAAATCCGGATTCTCGGTTCCACAGCGCAGTGTGAATCCAATTTGTGGTAGGGGAAATATTAATTTCCTTTCCATATGCATATTTAGTTTTCGAAGCACCGTATTTATTTGGCCGCTTTCAAAGGAAACAGTATCGGCGGAATAGGGATGCTTCCGCCTCTTGTGAGAGCGACCGCTGTTTCTCAAATTTTTCTTGCTTGGTTTCAAGTAAGTACACAGATTGCATATTGACAGTTTTTATTGTACATATACAAAAACAAGCAGTGATAAAATGTTCCTTCTTCTTCAATATTCATCAGGATATTGACTATTTCTGCACATTTTTTAACTCTTTGCCCGCGGCAACTAACACGGTACTTTTGTAAATCGAGTTACGACCATAAATATACATATATTGTAATATTTATTCAAATGACCAAATAAATCAATTGACACCTGAAGTATTCTTTAAATAGTGAATCACGCCTGTAAGTATTTTGGTTACACAATGAATCACGCTATTTACATTTCACGCATGACGTCTATAGCGGTCATCAAGTGTGGATTGAAAAGTTTACCTATATAAAACTGGGACTTTCAATATATCCTTATCATAAAACAAACCCTAATCGTTACATCAATGTTTTAGCATATTTGTATAATAATGTATGTATGTTGGATCGGGATACACGTTCTACACTATGAACGCTCCTTAACCACACACTCTGTACGTTCAAAATCAAATCCTACATATATGTATGTGATGTAGGCTTAATTATTCACACTGAAGTAAAATTTTTACATTTTTTGTCAACGAGAAAACTTTTATCATTAAAATTATGGGCAAATAAATCTATCAACCTAAAGTCATATTTAGTTTACAATAATCATCATTGTGTAATTAAATTTAGTACGTAAAGTTCCAACTTGCTTACCGTTTTCCCAATTATTTGTATTGAATTTCAAATCTATCTCTCGTATGTATGTAAGTCATACGTCAATTCAATATTGTATCATATGCTATAAATTGTTTTGTGAATTTATTAAACTGGGTGTTGATTTATTTAAGTTTATTAAATTAATGTACAAAAAAAATGTTTATTCCATTTTGAGTATTGCAGGCATGCGCGTTCGTCTTTTTTTCTGTACGTAAACACTCGGGCCTTCGATTTGCATTCGATTCAACCCCTAAAGAGGGTGAATATATTATGTATTTAAATTTGAAATATAATGCTCGGTTTGAAGGTTTTTAGATATGTATAAAATTGGAATGGCTTTGCGGGGCTCTCGCCGAGAAAAATAGGCAAGCTGCCGAGGAAAATAACGAAAGAAAAACCACACCACGGGCGCATACATACTCACATACTCACATACTCACAAGTGCATGTCATTAAATTTAATTCAAAATTAATACCACCAAAAGATTTAGACTACGTATTTTCATTATTTTCAAAAATACTTTATACCTTGCGTAAGTTAATACCTATTTTGTGTTTTTATATTGCAAAATAATAGGGCACCAACTGTTATAGAAAAGTGGCTTGTTAGTAATATAATATTACATATACTAATATGGAGTAGAATAAATGATACGACTAAAATTTACATATATTGAATACTAAATTTAAATATTTTAATCTTAGCATCTTAATTGACCTGTATACCCATTGGGTAATAACAATAATTACAAACTAGTAACGCGTAGAGTCCAAAGGTCAACGAACAAACATGGAAAGTATTATATGCCATTTGGAAAGTTGTTGAAACAAATGATGGTTGGCTTAGTTTTAAATAATATTAAACTTTAACTAGTCAATTTATATTCTCATCTATACTTAAACACTGCGTATCAAAATCTTCATACTCTTACTTTGAAAGCTTTCTGTTTTTTTTTTTTTTTGATGAAAAAATTCTTGACCATATTGAAGGAGAGTTCTTTTTTTGTTTTAATTTTGAAATATAAATATTATAGTGTGTGTAGGATTTGTGCGTGCGTGTAAGCAGGCAGAGGCTACACGTCAGCAGGTGCGGGGCGCGCGTGGGGCACACGGGGAGATTGCGGGATGAGTTGCCAAATCGCGAAATAATGACACGCGGCACCCACCGAACCCCCCTAGAGCCCCCATCTCCCTCCCCCGCGAGCCAGGGCCGCCCCTGAAAAAGCGGAGCGGAGACGAGAGGGATGCTACTATGCGAGATTCGAATGTTGAGGAAGAGGGACAACGCGCGTGCAGGGGCGCTCGTAGGGGGTGGGGTTGGGGCGCTACGCCCTCGCGCTCCAATATTATGCTAAAAATTCGGAAAAGTTTAAAGTGATTTCTGAGGCTCAACATCGATTGATTTCGTTTTCGAAATTAAAACGCATTGACCGCTTGCTGGAATTGTGAACTAAGTCTAGTCAACATTTTTAAAACGCGTTTTTAAAGTTTCACTTTTTCAATTTCATGTTTTTTATCAATTGCTAAAATTAAAATGTTTAATACTTTTACCAGAGAAGTTCCGCCAAGTGAAACTAATATATGTACATACATATGCTTACAATTATTTTTTATTAGTTTTCTTAAACACCATTTCATTAATGTTTTTTGAACAATCAAACGTAAATTAAGAATCTTTTGAAATTTTTAATTTAATATGTTTAAACCTCCAATATTAGGCCACAGTCCCCAACAAATATAATCTCTAATGAATAAAGTGACTGCCAATAGCTAACATTTTACAAAAAAGATTTATTAACTTCCGGATGTCCAAAAAAATTCTAAGAAATATATTTTTTAGATCAATAAAATGTTTTTTAAGTGTTTTTTTTTTAATTCTTTGTTCGCGTCAACTTACGCGGAATTATTTTTGCGAATTTATAAATCAAGTTTTCGACCATAAAAATGTATATATAGATTGTAATATTTATTCAAGTGACCAGATATGTTAATTGACTCCTGAAGTATTTTTTTAAACAGTGAAACGTGTTATTTGAGCTACTGGAATTTCGAGCATGACGTCTATAGCGGTCATCGCGAGGAAAGGATTAATGAATGACACATTGAAGTTCAGAACGAAATAATATAAATTAATCTGAAATACGTATATGTATACATACATATGTATATATGTATATATAATACTATTTATATTTGATACGTGATATTCATATTTGTTAAAAAAAATTAACAATAATCCCTATTTCATTACACAAAAGCAATTCAATGAATGCCTTAACTTAACCAATGACACCTTCCATCACAATCACATAACAATTAATCAAACGCAACAACAATTCATGAAAGGAAACCACACCATTGCATAAAACGCCCTAGGAGTTAAAATTTACATACACACATCAACTTTACAAATAAATACTAGAAATTACAACATTATTATAACA
Organism: Arctopsyche grandis; assembly: GCF_051622035.1. Taxonomy (NCBI): domain Eukaryota; kingdom Metazoa; phylum Arthropoda; class Insecta; order Trichoptera; family Hydropsychidae; genus Arctopsyche; species Arctopsyche grandis. The sequence goes on from NC_135360.1 coordinate 18,270,953, forward strand.
CACATAATTTGTTTCAGATTTCATTACGTTATATTTGTAATATATTAGCAAAATTCTTACAATCATTTTATGATGGGAGTATGTTGCATTAAGATGTCTGAACGTGAACGCGTTTGTTCGGAGCGCCCCCCACCATCAAACGCCCTACCATCACCCCTCATACCATGGCAACCCCTGTCAAGCCGATCCCAGAACTGTCAGTCATTCGTCACTCGTCAAAAACGCGGATCAACTACAGGGTCACCACCCCATACCTACCCCCACACGCTGTATATATGCGAACAACATGGCTCGTCGGATAGACCCAATACAATACAACATATTTAATTTAGACATTACCTAAGTTAGTAATTGAAAAAATTATAAAAACACTCATAATCATGCACTCGCAAAATACCGATCGCGTTAATTAATTAATTAAAAAGATTGATCGATTCGCTTTGTTTGCAGCGTGGCGCACAGATCGCATTACGCAAATCGAACCACCCCAAACACAAATATTTAACCCATTTTTGTTTGGTCGCTCAAATGAAGTAATAAAATTCAACGTGCGTCCCCCAATCGAAAGCGAAAGAGTTGTTTTAAATGGGGCCATATGTGATTGGGAAAAAATTGATGAATTACCGATGTTGACGTTTGAATTATTCATGATTTTTGTGTATTTTGGATTATATATGTGATGTGATTTGGATTCGTTCGAACTAACCAGGACTGCTGCTGCTTGGATAGGAGCAGGATGATACTAAGTGGCGTGCTTCTGGCCTGATAGGCGGTCCACAAGATGATGTACAAGAAGAGCTGCAACCCATCTGCGACGTAGGGGGAGGTGGGTCACCATTGCTAGGAAAGTTTTGAGACCACTCGTACGTCCTGGGATTTATCTAGAATATAAAAACAAAAATCACACTCGCGATTAAGTTAATTAGACTCATTTGTATAAAAAATATTGTCTATAAATTACTGGATTAGTAATATTCGCTAAATTATATGTAATAATGCTGCATCCTTATATTTATGACGTACTGGAATATTTGCGATTGTTATCAATCAAAACAACTTTTTCATACAAGTTAACGACGCATTGACGGATAACATTAAAAGTTTCGAAATTACGTTCTCCAAACAAGTAGTAACTAGTAAATTACCATTGGTGAGAATAAATAAATTATATTAGTAAAAATACGAACGAATTGTTATGTTTTTGATTTATAAGAAAACTTTGATTTTACAGTAAGACTTCTATAGGAAATATAGAACTTCACAATCTATATACAATATTGAATGATTGCATAAGTTCGTGCCCGATTTTTTTACATAGCGCCAAACGTTTCATAACGATAAAAGGACACGAACTTATGCAATCATCTAATATGTAGTAGTTTAATATTCAAAGTGTACTTCTGATAGTACATACATAAGTATATGTATAATAATAATAGGAAATATTAAATAAAAAGGGAAGGTTATGCAATCTTTCAAATTTTCCATTTAACATATGTACATATGTAGTTTTCGTTTCATATATGCTTGTATACATCCATACATACATACATATATACAATATAGATCTTAGCCTCAATTAGTTTTTTCAATAAAAATATTTGTATATTAATCAAATCTATCAGATTTTACCCCAAGAGTCAAAAGGAATAGATATTTTGTAAATAAATAAAAAAAATGTCAAATCTTATCTACTCGGGAGGGTGGAAGGGGGGGGGGGGGGTGTCACAAATGTTAAAACGTTAACACAGACAAATGTTAAAACGTGTAAGCATATTAACGTAGATATGTAGATAGATAACTTTTGATATAACAAGTTTTCAGTTTTGCCAAGAGCTACCTTGCTTAGTTTTACGTAATAGCTGATGACACGTTGCCACTTGAAATTCACTGTATTTAGCTAAATATGCACTCTCTAATTCCAAAACATATTGCATTCAATACTCACATGGTCATAATATGGTGGCAATTCTGCAACATGTCTCGCAGGAGGGTGCGAAACCAAATTGTTATTGGAATACGGAGATCCAAAAGCGTAGTTGGGACTGGAAAAATCTGAATAAGGCCCGAATGAAGGAGATGCCTCGTGTGAAGACACCGAATAGATCATGTCAGAAGATGAGAAACGTTGTGCTGGAGGTGCATACTCGTTGGCATTCAATATTTTGATTTCACCTTCAGTCATTAAGGTAGCAGTTTGACCGTATTCTATCTTGACTTCCATGTCGTCTTGATTGTCTCCATTGGAAAATTGGTTTGATATTCCTAATATATCGTGGATGCTGAATCCGGTCGAATCTTTCGAATCCTGGATTATGCTAGGATTGTATTCTTGTGCGAATCTAGGTTGATAACCGTACTCTTGGGTCTCGTTAAATTCCTCTTCAGACTCGAATTGTACTTGATGATTTGCTGATAAGATTTCGCTTACTCCGTGCGATAGGGGGATCGCCTGTTTGTATTGACTGTCGTCTAGGCGTTTGTTGGACAATTGATTCCTAGGATGATTGGAAGATGATGGTTCTAATCTGACATCAATTTGGTCACTCTCTTCTACTCTTCGCACTTCTGACATTTCTAAAACCGTTAGATTAAGTTGGATTGCTGTTTTTTGTGTCGCCACTAAAAAAATCAATGTAAAATCAATTTTAAAAATCTCATGTTAATCATAAAATTTTATATTTATAATCATACCTGGATAATGGACGAATCACTGGATCAAATGATTGTGTGAAAATATAAACAATGCTTAATTTAAATATGTGATTTGATTAAAGTCAATTTATTTTCCAAATGGATACAAAATTTTTACGGATACACTTCATAAATTTTGACGGAAAACACTGTTGAATCTGCACCGAAGTGCAAAATTGAAGGTATTTTGAATTTTTTCACTTTTTATTTAGAATTATACTTATAAAATGGAATTAAAAAAAAGAAAATAAACAAAGACATAAGTCCAAAATTGAGCTAATGCTGTTTGGATAATACACTGGTAATGTTTTAAGTGCACCTGTCCGACTCAGGTCGCTTTAGCAAACAGAGTAACCGAAGTAGTTTCTAAAATGAAATATTTACTACTGATATCAACAACGGTCAGACATATGTAGAAGGACAGGTTTCGAGAAGTGCGATTACAATAAGTGACACTGACCTTATGAGCACATTTTTGAAAACACTGGACAAGCAGACTAGTGACAAATAATACAGCGGCGGTGCTCACTTTTCAAAATTTACGCAATTTTATAATACTTTGCCAATTCATTTCATATAACATCGATAGCTTGTCATTTTCAAAAAATTCTGTAAAACTTATTTAACGAATGCTATATTAATGGTTTTATTTCTTATATTATAATACAGTAGAAGCATTGAAGCCAATTATTGTGTTGAAAATTGTACAAATGAAATATTTTTTCATACTAATTTCAACGTTGTCACATATTGCACGCCACTGGATTCCGTAAATAGTAGACAGACAGGTAGGCATTGGTGGGGAGGCCGCGGGTGTAAAATGTTGTTTTCTTTGTCAGTTTCTTCATCCCCTCGAGCATCAAGGTTATCTGGTGGGCGATGACCATTGACAGCAACTATACATATAAATTACAATTAAATAGATTTATTTATTTATTTATACAGGTATACACCCATTTATTAAGAGAACATCTATTGGCAACATTGTACATAAGTATTATCCAAGGCCAATTACAAACAATGATCCATCAAACATTACAATCATCATAAAGACATCTATGGACAAACTTTTGCAGCATTTTTAAATATCAACAAACAATGAGTTGCTGCAAACTCAAATTTTGTGAGAAAAAAGGACAGGACTGCCAATTTATTGGAACCGTTTCCAATGAAATCACGATCGTCCTATCACATAGTAACCAGCAGCGTGAACTAGTCGTTAGCATATTATGCTTTCGAGCAGAGTAGTCGCGGTTCAATTCCCGCTAGTAGCTGCTGGCCAGACCTTGGTTTGTGACTCCAGGTCGATCGTTTACAGATATCAGATTTTCAGATTTCAGATCGTTTACAGATATCATATAGTATCAGATTTTGCCAATTTTTTTGAGTTTCGTTGAAACCGTTCCTGTAAATTGGCATCTGCTTTCCAATCTCTCTTGCAAATGTCAAGTTAGTCAACGTCTTGAGTTTGCCAATGTGTATAATAAAATTCTGCAAAAATGTCTTCATAAATGACACTGTGGATGAAGTTTTTTCGTATGAATTGTATAAAATGTATAAATTGTATAAAATATTTATATTGCATAAAATGCTTGTATTGATTGTATTGATCGTATTGTATCTGTATTATTACACTCGTTGCTTTGGAGCGATATGTAAAGGCAAGTGAACATGTTCGATTGAAAATAAAATAAAATAATAATAATAAAATATTCTAGGTCTGGCCAGCAACAATGCCAGGGATAGAGCCCGTGACCACACAATCGAAAGCATTAGACGCTGATCTACACTAATCTACATACATATATTGCTGGTTAAATACACATGTGTGCAAAAAAGTATTTCGAATTTTTAGATGATTCTTCATAATATTATATTTATAGATCATTGATATGAATAGATGGGAATGGTAATAAATTTGATGTCCATTCGTTGGAACAAAATAAAATTTTGAGAGCCGTCTAGATGGGAGAGTTCAGTGGCGTAGGCAGCCGCAAAGTTTATAATAGATGCATCACGGGGAATTTCAATGCAACGTGTTTGCATTGTATGCATAACAGATCGTGTTTGAAATTCAGAAGTTCCCCCGCCCCGGGCGAATTGGTAATGTATTTTTGTCGAGATATGGCCACGGTGTTTGCTGTTTGGACTATCGGACCCGAAACCCGATAACTTATCTGTTTTTTTATTCGAAATACTCCCTGCTACCATATTCATATGTATTTTCAACATAAAATCCTATACCTACATATGAATACATACATGTGTATGTATATGTTTATAATTTTATTTTTATTAAGTTACTATTTATATTAAGGACAAATATGTAATAGGAATGTCTGGTAGTAAAGAAAAATAAATAAAGAGACGTATGAAATTATGATGGAGTGCATTTGGACGAATGAATACTGTTTTAAAATCAAAAATGCTAGTTTACCTGAAGAAGAAGACCTTCGATCAAAGTATTTTTAATAACCTCTTCTTAGTTCATTCCAGTGATGACGATAGATGTGAAACTGGGATATTGAACGCCAAGATGGTACATAAAGCCGAATGCACTCAAAGAAATATGGGACGCTGTATGCTTGGCATAACGAGGAAAGATAGGAAGCGGAATGCGATGTATGACAAGGGTAGTGGATATAGTGGAAAGAATGAGGAGATTGAAATAGAAATGGGCGGCCCATGTGTCTAGAAGAGTGGACGAAAGGTGGACAAAAGAAGTGGTATAATGGTACCCGAGAGAAAGGGCCGGGCCGCACCGTGCAACTTTGTCGGCCGACTTGTTGCGCGACACGAAAAAATGTATGGAAATGTGTGCGACAAACAAGTTGACGAGTGTGGCATGTCCTATCTACCTACATGCATCGGTCTAGTCGCTCTCAACAAAGTTGTTCGCGAGTTGAGCGGTGCGGCCCGGCCCAAAGTAAAACGGTAAAAAAATATCGCAAGAAAAATAGGCAGATGAAATTAGAATAAAATGTGAGGGATGAGATGAGAGTTGCAAAATTGAGGCCAGCAGTAGATGGTGAATGGCTGTAAATCGAAACCGCGCCTGCCAAATGTATAAAATAGTGCAACCCACACAGGCGGCCGAAAAAATTATATTCCTTAAAAAATACGAAACAAGACATCGTAATTTTTAAAATGTATTTAGGTTGTCTTGTTGTATACTTGTGGATTGCTGTTTTAAGTCACAACTTGTAACACACCCGAACTATAATTCGGGGAAATAACGGGATGGCAGGTATATCTTGGGTACGCATAGAGCTAGGTATTTTATGTTCAATTATATTTTTGGGACTGCTAGATGTATTTCTTCAAGGATGTTGAGTATTAGTTGGTCATCGAAAGAACAATATCCTAGATTGGGGGTAAAAATACTATATTTTCATGAGTGAAATTGAAAACATTCATTCTCTCTTGTCGTCTGGTCCTGTTCAGAACTAAACGTTTTGGTTTTCTGTCTGTTTTTCTGGCTAATTTTTATTGTGATTCAAATTTTCAACACTATATTTATCACAAGGTAAGATTTTTGCAGTGCTCGCATGCACTTATTTTTATTTTTTATTATTAACACTTTTTTATTATTAATACAGTTAATAATGTATGTATGTTTAACTTTAAGCGTGAAAAAATCCAAAAATATTTCCATTGTTTAAATGCTTTCAATTATTCCAAAATTTAAAATAAAAAATAAAATACTTTAATTTTTTGACTATAGTAACCATTCTTTTTTATACAACAAAAAAAATATTTAAATATTCCCACCGTTCTTATACAAAATTTAAAATAAAATAGATTTTCAAAATAAATTAGATTATTTTGTCAATTAAAAAAATTCGTTGTATAAAAAAGGCTGGTTACCCTAATAAAATTAATAGTATATTAAATTTTAATCATAAAGATGATGGGAATATTTTGAGATGTTTTCTGACTTTGTTGTATAACAAGGTTGGTTGCCCTAGTCAAAAAATCTATTTTATTTTAAATTTTGCATAGGGACGATGGGAATATTTTTCGATTTTAATCTCACTACAAATATTTTGCTGTATAAAAAAGCCTGGTTACCCTAATCAAAATTTATAGTATTTTAAATTTTAATCATAAAGAAGATGGGAATATTTGTAGATGTTTTCTCGCTTAAAAAAAATGTATAAAAAGGTTGGTTACCTTAGTCCAAAAAATATTTTTTTTTTAAATTTTGTCATCATTCATAGGCCATAGCATAAAAACAATGAGAATATTTTTAGATTTTATTTACAACTTGAAAATATTGTTGCGTAGGGGTGGGTGGAGGATCCAAGTAAAAGGCCAAAGTCGTTTCACAGCATTTATTGGTGATTAAGGAGATACACGCACTGGCAGTGCTCCGTCCAGAATGTCTTGATATCGCCTAAGTACCGCCTTATAACGGATAGGTCTCTCAGGGCATCTTCAACGTCCGATTTGCTTGCCTATTGTTATGGTCACGTACTAGATGTCCCACGCTAACGCTGTGGGTTCTGAGAACTCTACCGGAATGCGACCCCGAGTTACCGCTACTCCTGCATTCGGGGGAGATAATCCTCGAAACCAATTATAACGGTCACACAGTCTCTGGGATGCTACTCGGTCTAATCCGATTGCACTTACTCGGCCTAATCCGAGTGTACGTAACAATATTTTTTGTATAAAAAAAGGCTGGTTACCCTAATCAATATTTAATCATATTTTAAATATTGCAACTTCTTCAGTGGGATTCATCATTGGTGAGTATGAATGTAAGTAATTAAAAATATGGTTTGTACGTTCAACCAGTCACTTCTGGGGTATGCGGTATCACTTCTGGGGTATGCTGGTATCACTTCTGGGGTATGGTGGATGCTGGTGTTGTCTAACACTAACCATACTTTTTCAAGATTAATACTTAATCTTTAAGAAACACCGAGCTTAACATTATTATGTTGACATCTTGGTCTTGAACTTTCGCAATTTACAAAAAAAAATAAAATGTAGTCTCGTAATTATTAATGGCTAAAGAGTATTTTTTAAATAAAAAAGTTAAAGAATCACCGAATCAAAATTTTTAATGTATTTACATAAAAAATACAGTTTGAGAATAATTCTTGGAAAATAAATTTTATGACCTCTTAAAAATAGTTGCCTTTTTTAAAAGCAAAATATCGCTTTACAAAAATGTAAGTTAAAGAAACACTGGATCTTTAAAAAATTTAAAACACAGATGATACTGTTCTCAAGGATTCACTAGTTGATTTTGGATACTAAAAAAATATACTTATACTTTACAGTTAATTTAAATTAAACCCAAATATCCTATTTAAACATTATCCTAAGCAATTATTATTCCGAAGTTATCACAAATTGTCTCATTTTCAAATGTGTGAAAAATGATTTTATTCTTCATATTTTTGGATTTTTGATTTACCATGGTCTGTCTATTACTGTCCACTACTACAAAATTCAGTTTTATGCTATTTTTATATTCAAAGGCTATTCGGATGACATTTACGTAATTTATTATTTTTTAACATTAATTCGCGTACTCCAGTTTAAAATCCCTGGTTTTAATTTTTAGATGTTTGCAGAGTGATATAATGAACACAGTTTCAAAATATCACTACAATATGATTATTATTCTAGAAGTAATCGAATGCACAAAAAAGGCTTTTTTTCTATTGAAACTGAAATCGGCCCGGATTCTGGTGAAAATGGACATGGGTGAAAACAATCCACGCGTCAAAGCGGGCGGTAAGGTGTTAATATGATTACAAATGCTGATAAAATTAAAGAACGGCCGATTTAAGTTGACACACAGGCGGCCGAACTCCTAGGCGCGGCCCTGATGTAAATGGTGAAGTAAAATAATTAGAGGTATATACTGATATACATATATATGTTTGTAGATCTCTGCATATATGTATATGTATATCTATAAATACATACATTCATGCAAAGCACAAATTTTACATCATGATCAATCGAAAATTTCTTCCATCATGTAGTACCTTCATACTGATTTAAATTTAAATTTTAAATTTAAGCCGAATCAAAAGCTGTTTTTTATTCAAACAAAAGAGTACTATTTTGTTTCTGCGAAAGAAAAAAATGTTAGTATCGTTTAGAATTCGTAAGTAGAATTTATATTTCACTTTCGAAATATTTTGACATTTTTTGTATCTCGTCTTCGAAATGAATTATTGATTCTTATTTTAATATTTAAAACTATTAAAATTTGTTTAGGAAATGAAAATAAACCTCTTCATGACTTTTTCATGAAGAGGTTTATTTTTTTTTAAATTTCAATCCAAAATCTGATTAACTTAAATCACTCGATTTACCCGCTTTATTTATCCAATTAAAACTTCTTGAACCAATTTTAAATACATTTCAATAAAAAAAAACAAGCTTATCATACATTTTAAATCTGTTAAATCGTATTTGTCATTAGCATCACAGCACGCACACTTATTCGTTTGTAACAAACAATGCGATGTTATTATCAAAAATCATATTTTATTTATTCACATCATATTAAATTTATTGCTAACGATTTTTCAATATCTCCATATGTATGTACATACATAGCCCGACGTTATTATCTACGTTGTCAATGCAATTAACTAGTGTCCGTTATTATCGTCACCCAGCATCCGATAAATTTCGAATTAGTGACTATCGATCACTTAAAATCAATTTTAGTCTATATTCAAATGAATATTAGGACGCGGCACGTTCGTGAGCGTGCACGAATTTCATTAAAAGAGTTTAATTTTAATTATATATGATAATTGAGTTGTGCGAGACGTGAACTTGAAACGAAATTGCCAAATTAGCAGCGCTCTATTATGATTTATGTATATTAAACGCACACCATTCGAGGAATTTTAATCAAATCATGTAATATTGCATTTTACTACGGACGCGTGTCGTTTTAATGAGGTCAAATTTAGCGCGTAATTGGAAAAGTAATCTGCACACTGTAATTGGTTATGCATTTCTTTGCATGACAATACAATTTCATTAGATAACTCAATTTCGGATTTTTCATTATACTCAATTTACCGAATCTATATTAAAACCAGGTTGAATAATTTTCAAATTAATTTTATATAGTATTGATTTTAAATCGAATTTACGTTAATTAAGACCCACTTTTTTTCCAAAGACTGATTTACTTGCTGTGCATATTTTCGCTTAAACCAATTATCTTTTTCTTTTAGTAACTAATGTCATTTTGGAAAGAATGTATTTTTTTAAGTAATCTATCGTGACTCGGCGTGTCTAAAGTTTTATTATAGTCGATTTTTTTGCTATCCTACAGCGAATAAACTCATCATCGCATGACTAAGAAGCGCACGAGGCGTTCAATCAAATTTCGAACGATATTTCAAAACGGCTAAGCAGCAAAATTTTTCAGATCGCTTGGGTCAAAGTGCTCTAAATTTCGAACCGAAAATTTCAAAAGAATTTTTCTGTTCCGATTAAGATTGATGATTTAGATTGATTATTTAAATAAAATATAAATAAAAGATTTCATGAAGTCATACGTACATACATATGTACACAGGCCACGGATCAGCAATTGAGCAACGCTGATTCCACTTGGAAAAAACCACACATTGGTAATAGATAACTATGACGTGTAATCTCGCATGTACAATGCAAGTCGAGTTCGTGTTTCCACTTTCGGTTGAAAGGTGGAGATAACGTATACGACAACTTTCAATTTAATATAAACGGCAATAACGAACACTTCTAACTTGTGAGCTTTTATCTTAATTGAGCTTTGCCCCCTTGCGTCGTTCAAAAAAAATCGAGTACATACATTCATACTTACCTTTGGTCGAAAATCACGGTTTTATATATAAAATAAATTTTATAAATTTGTATATAAAAATTTAATTCAATTGGGTTTTGAATTATATTAACTTTTGATTAAACGCGACATCTATAAGTTTGGAGAGGCATTTTAATAAGAATGCATTAGAAATTATTATGATATTATTAATGGCTTAGAAATATGTATGTACGAAAATTTTGTATTTCTGAAAAATCTAACCACAAGCACACAATGTAATATATGTACATGTAATATAATATTGAACAAGCTAGCTGTGGTATTTTTGAAGAAAGAGTACTTTTGATGAACAACACAGTATGGTTTTCTTTTTATTTGTTTGGATTTTTAAATGATTTTTATTGTTAATAAATTATGTTCACAATTTATCTTATATCTATTTTAATAGCTACTGATCTACTGACCATTTTCTATTAATCCTTTTTATGTAAATCATTCTTAAAACCTTAAAAAAATTTTAACGGTTAAAATATATTAAACGTACCTTTTTTAAAATCTCACTTATCATTGAACTATGAAAATCTTTTATTTTATTTTAAAATAATAAACTTTATGATAGAATGATCCTCGATGGTTTAATTTTTTTCCATAAAAATGCCAATTCTCTTGTTGATTGTTCTTTTATATTTGATTCTGCTTCCTAACTAAATTTCACCTTCACTTTACTTGATCTTTACCATTGTTTGTAAACGATAATATTTATTATCTCCAATCTCCCCATCCATAGATTAATTAGGTATGACAATGAGTACGGTGATTTGATTTCCTTTTTGGCAATAGGCTGGATTCAGTTAGACTTCGTCTTATATTTTATCTTATTTCTTTTCTTTATGTATGTGAGTGTATGTTTGTATATGTTGGTTCTGTATTTGAATCAAAAGCATCTTATTGAACGTTTAAAATAAAATAAATACTTGCAATTGTAAGTACGAAACATAGCGAAAAAATTGAAGAGATTGAACTGAGTGAGAAAGAGAATTGAAAAGTGTACATAGATTAAAGCAAAAGTAATGAATTAAAATGTGAATCGAAGGGGGGGTGATGAACTTTTACATTTCTGTCTTTAAAATTAGTGCATATTAAATACAAACACATATTTTGTATTGAAATACTTTTAATATTAAATGCTTGAGAAATATTGTCATAATAATAAGAATTCAAAATATGTATAATATAACCCAATCGTGTGCATATTTGTGGAATCCGATTGTGTGAATAAATATATAATATTTTGCAAGAAAAAAATCAGGAAATGACGAATTGTCGTAAAACAAGTCAATTGTTAAGAAATATTGAAAAATTACATGGACACGCCAGCGAAATTACGACATTCTAAATGGTTAGCGCAACGTACACTTTCGATTTCGCGATAGGGTTACTTACTTTGTATTAATTAGGGCCTAATTCATATTTTTCCATTGAAATGTAAGAAACTTTTTCACGCTGAAACCCTAATAGCGAAATATAAAAGTCGATGAACTGCATTGAAAACTTCCAATTTCAAAATTCGCTGTTGTCGATGTACCCTAATTTGCATATTTTATATACAAATGTATGTATGTGCTTACAAACATAATCTTTTACTAAATTTTCGGATTGTTTTTGCGGTCATGTGTATCGACTAATTTATGATACAATTGTAGGCGTTGAAGATTCGCGTAGTGACGTCACAGTCACGACGCCATATTGAGTGATGGATGACGTCACGGTGGGCTCCCATCGCTCATTTTCTTGAGGGGTTGAATGGGGTGGCGTTGAAGGGTGGTACGTTGCACCGTCTACAGAACACCTTATCCCGCGTCAGTTCCCGTTTTTTTTCCGTTCAATAAATCCCGAGATTGATTCTGCACCACCCCGTGTGTATGGATGTGTGTCGGCCCTCTTATAAATAATACATGTTCGTTACAAGCGATCGCGTTCGAGCAACGGGATAATTTGATTTGTTTTATTATTTCGCATTAATATTAAATGCCTTATAGATATATGAAGTATACGTACATATATGTAGAATTTTGATGAAATTAGAATTTGTTCATATGGAATATTCTATATGTAAATAATGAAAAAAAAAATTGTTGATAATATTTTACCAAATAAAGTGTATTTAACTAACTCTACGGGGCAGGTTTTAAATGCATTGAAAATAAAAATGTGTGTATTAGAAATTGTATTGATGGCCTATTATTGTAAAAATCATATACATATGTACATATGTTTATATGTGGATACATATGTACATATGTGGATACATATGTACATATGTGGATACATATGTAGATATGTATGTACATAGATTGCACTGATGAAGATTTTTCTCAATGGTAAAAAATATGAACATACGTCCCCTTTAAAGGTTCGTTTATACCAGCACAGCTCTAACCGGCAACTGCATGTAAACAGCAGTACAGTATGTAGACACATTCATATGTTCCGTAATGTGTATGTGACGTAACCGCAACAGCAGAAACCGACACGATTAATTCATACAGGGCTGTGGAGTCGTAGTCGTAAAAACACCAACCGACTCCGACTCCTTTTTACAAGCCTATTCTATGTTTCACTTCGCTAATCGTTCAGGCAATATTCCTAGATTCCACCGATCGGTTTGAAACTTTTCCATTTTTATTTTATTATTAATTTTAATTAATAGTATTCCGGCATCAACTAGTCTCCAATTTTACTGTAATAAACCCACTAATAAATTTAAATTTAATAATTTCTTTATAAAAATCGAGATTTTTATTTACATTATAGATAAAATCGTTGAATTGCATGTATTTTGATGATTTATGGCCAAAAACGATTGTTTTCTCCGTCTCATACTTTTTTTTATTCTGATTTTGACTCTCATTTTTCGCATTGATTTATTTGACTATTAAATTAGTACACATACACTATGAATGTATTTACTTTTTATTTATACCTATTTCATTACCATGAATTCAATAAATTAGGTTATATTCTTTATTAGTATTAGTATTAGGTAAAAAAAAATTATTATTTTTATTAATAACATTTTTATGCGTTGGCAAGATAAGTTAATCTTACTAAAATCATCCAAGTTGGAGTTGGAGTTGTAGTTAGGAGTCAGAGTTGGAGTTGGAGTCGAAGTCGGTAAATTTTTATTCGACTCCACAACCCTGATTCATATAATCCAGCAGTAAATGTCACTAAAACGTATCAAGCAGAACCGGTTTTCTTTGGTCACTGTGGAAATATTCACGCACGACATGATGTCATAGTGGTGAGTGCACCCGTATACTATCGAAAGCGTTGCCGTGTACATATGAATATTTTCTATAACCTCATATTGTGATAATATTGAGTCAACGATACGACGCAAGCAATATTGCAGCGTATCATCGCTGTACTCTGTAATGTATATATGTATATAAACGATTTTGCTTTGCACTCGTCCAAAACAAGCATGAACATGCCAAAAACGGGTGGTGCTATATAGTATGAAAATAAGTAGTCTTTTCTGTGCAGTGTTGTGCCGAACTGTTGGCGTGCAGTGCTGGATAATATAGATGGATCGTTACCAGTTTGAATCATCAGATAAAATAAACCACCGTGGAGTAAAAAATAATGATTATAATTTAATATTTAAATAACATGATTAGATCAAGATATTTGTACCAGTCTGAAAAGTTAAGGCAATGTGATATGGAATTTTGTATAAAATGGATAAGGATTTTACATTACACTTAACACATTCGTATTGTCATCATTCGTTCATAATTGAATCAGGCAATAAGCTTATATAAACGAGGTTCGGTATCGTGTGCAAACATGACAAATTGGTGCATAAATCTCGCAGACCTGTACGACGACGAGTGCGAAATTCTCCGCCTAGCCGAGACAATACGGTCGGGGATGCTGCGGCGGGGTGGGTACGAACGCATCCCCGCGCCATTATTTATCTTTAAAACAAATATGGGGCTGGCTGCTATTACAAGCATTATGAAGTTATAACCTCAGAGTGATAGTATATCAACGGGGGATATTACAAGTCGGTGCGGTTACCGCGAAAATTGATTTATAGTGGCCCGCCGCCGACGAGAGTGGCACAGGGGGCACGGGGGGTTGTGCAGGGGATGGGGGAGGACTTTTTGTGATTTATGAAGAGAGAGATTTTGCTTTCGGCTTCTAACGCTTTGTCGTCTTGCGGGATACGTTACACGACTATTATTACGCGAAGATATGACTTTGCCGCACGGCTCGGGTGAACGTCACGCTGAAATGGTACGACGCGAAGTTAAAAATTTCGCGTGACCATAAGGTGATCACGCGACATACAAGTCAGATAATGATCAATTTTGGGTGAATTAGCAGAAAATGATGGTTTGTAACGCCGAAATCGATTGATAAACATGATTTTTCGTGGAGCATATCTACTGAGCAAACAAAAATTTGATTTTTTTGATTAAAAGTGTGGTGCTCCATGAAGCAGTATAGTTCAATGGCTGCGTTAATTTTAACCACCGAGAGGTTCCCGGGTTCAACCCCTGGATTGACCTTGATTGATTGAATTTATTCGGAAGCATTTCTGTATTACTGCTGGTCAAAGTCGATAGTTTTCCAATTTATATGATTTAATTATTGAAATGGTTCGTCAATAAATTGACAAAACCACTATGTTACCGATAATTGATGTGAATATGATTTCAAATTTATAATCTATAAATTTACATAGGTATGTATGTACAAATTTAATACCAAAGATAGGTGTCGCTCAGGGGCAATCTGAAATGGCATCATGGGAAAATATACATTAAAAAATAAATATCATAAGGGGTGGATGTGCCTTAAAACTCTGTCGTCTTTATAAAAATTGTCTCAAATTATATGTTGTTAAATAGAGTAACCGTAATTAATGAAACTATTATTATTTTCAATGATTTCCAATGATAAGGTATAAGCGACACGTTAAAATAAATGAAACAGCTTCTTTGTACTTCTCATTTTAGCATGAAATCCAAGCTAGGGTAAATGTTTAAACACAACGGTCATATCCACTTCGATTCTGCCATCTTTTATCAATTTTATATAAATCTAAATCTATGTAAACATCTTTGTTTAGATAATACATTATGTTTATTATCTATTTTCTGTCGTATTTGAAATTTATATACAAGCGTGGTGCTTATTATTCTGTCGGGGGACGTCAGCTTTCAGCAACTCTCGGAGACGAACAACAACTATCGTTGAATGAAACTAACCGTAATTTAACTTTACGATGTCAATATTCGTGGCGATACGAAAGCCCTTCTTCAACCCCATCAATGGCAAAGACAGCGTCGTCTTAAAGTCAGGGGTGATACTATCGGACCTTGGCCCTCTTCGGTTTACTATGAAACACATGCGGGCGAACTTTCACAATTTAGAAGTCTCGTTATTATATTATACTTACCTTATACATACTTACACGTACACCGTTCGACGTATAAATCTGACGTTTCGAACGAAATACGTTGGTGTCGATTGGAGTGATATTTTGTTTTCGTAGCATACGCAATATTTGTATCATCAATGACGAACATAGCCTAGGGACATCCATACGTGTTTATGATTCGTATGAAAGATTTCTCAAATTGTGTTGCGTATATATTATATTTATGATGTGTTTCATCCGATGGCTTTCGTATTTTTTTGTCTGATTGTATTCATTTCAAGAAGCGATAATGCGACAGAAGCTTTTCACCTTATTATGATAATGAGGCATCGAGTTATTGTATAAAAGTTAATATCTACATAATGAAAGACGATTCGAAAAAAATTGTCCTCCTTGTCAGTTTTGACGTCGAACACTTTTAGGGATCAAATAACATTTGAGAAGTGTAGACGGACATACTTTACTAATGACGTGCACTTGCGACCAGTTGACACTGTTGCCATATCCCCTATATGTATGTATGTATATACATAAGTACACGATAACATAACACAGACATTTTTATCAAGAATCAATTTCTTCATACAGTTTAAAATTATTATCATTTTTATTTAATTAAAATGTTTTTTTTTTCATATGAGTTATTTTAGTATGAAATTTTAATTAATAGAAAACTGCTTGTATTTTAATTGATAAATTAAATTCTTATTTTTTAATACTAGTTTATACATACATACATATATGTATATTACATTTGTGTTAAATACATTTTAAATTCTATAAGCGATAGTTGCATGTTAATTTAATTTTTTGTTGTTTCAAAATTCTTATAAGAATGATACACTATTTCCAGATATTTGCCTTTATTCGAAGATATTCCCATTGACAAAATTATGGCAATGGAAAATACAAACCCTATTCGACCCCCATCTATTGGAAGGCATAAGCTCTGAAAGGAATTATATGAAGAACGCAGAGATGTCGTAGTAGCATCTAGTGAAGGTTTGAACCATTTATGTACTTAAGTTTACCAATAGCAATATTTTCATTTAATTATTAATTTATGTGTATTTTTATGTGACGAAGTTGTATAAAGATATTGATGAAATATTTCGGAGGTTATGTCATGTACAAACATATATTGATTTTAATCAACCAAATTATAAAAATAATAATTTAATAAGAATATTTGTAAATAATACATATTATATTTATGATATATATATGTATGTATATGAGCCGTTATATTTGAAAGTGGCGGTAGTTCAATTTTCAGTTCCAAAAACACTATTTCTTTTTGACTTAATTCACAAATTGTTATCACTTCTTATGTGTCCAAAATATCGGAAAAGCAGAATAAACGTATTACAGGCCCCCAATATTTTAAAATGTGGTTAAACGCAAAACATTTTATTTAATGTTTTGCGAGATATTTTTCCAAATGAAGAAAAGTGGAATTATGCCACTTTCAATTATAGCGGCTCATATGAACATATGTATGTACGTGGGTATTACTTTTTATATCAGATCAAATAAGAAATGCGGCAATTTGATAAATCACTATCATTTTGCTGCTGCAATATTGACTCATATTAAATTGTTTTGCAGAAGACAATATCATACGAGCAAAAAAAAAACTTCGTATTATTACATACATGAGACACCATGTGGAAAATCAAATGGTTCTCACATGGCATGTGTGCGTTGTAGTCCCTATCAAATTTATAATAAACTAGTTGTTTTACCCGGCTTCGCTCAGTATTTGTATTATAAACAGCTTAAACATGGCGAATCTAATAGTTGAAATTTATTTGTTTTTTAATTAAATTTATTTGAATCGAAAAAAAAATCGAATCGTCGTCATAGAAACTTTCCCAACAGTTCCCAACTAACAATACTTACATACGTACAAAGTCTCTTTCGAAATTATATATTAGATTCACGATTTCTGCCGCGACATTCAAAGTTGCATTATATGCATTTAATATTTAAATATGCTTCACATAAATTTAAAAAAAATAGCAAAATAGAATTTTGGATTATGAAAGCGAAAAAAAGAGTAAAGATTGCAACGGGGGCCGCCCTCCATTTTAAGCGAGACACAGAAAATCTAACTGTATAAACGCCACTTATTTAATTCAATATTCCATCTTCTACCCCTTCTACTGCAGAGGGATTATGTGAAGGGTGAGCCCGTTGGGTGGTGCAAACTTCCAAGCGAGGGTGCCCCTCCTTCCCTCCCTCTTTTGCCTTTGAAAACGTACCCTCTCTTCTGCCATTTTTGAACCAGAGGGTTGCTCCACGAGTATAAAACTTATGCTACTAGCCATCTGATTAAAATGAAGTAATCGTCTTAGCTCGTTTACGAAATTCTCCAGTTATTAAACTAGAAGAGAGCATAATCCTTCGGTACGCCGTATAATTGCGTAACCTTCTTTGACTTTTTAATTCATAAATTGAGCGCAGGTCGGTGAAGTCATTGAACCCAATTACTAAAAGCTAGTTTAAAAATATTCAAATTTAACGTTTCTAATTCATAATTTCCTTCTCACCCATGCTAAATGATTGGATTTATATATTTATTTAATTGAATCAAATATTTATATGTTATTATAATATACTCAGTATTGCTCGAGTACACAATTATACTTTGCCAAGGTCACCGCTATATATACATACATTCATATTAACATAAAATTGTACATATTAACAAATAATCTTAGCTTGGACGACGTTCAAAAGAACATTTTCATGGTGCTATTATAAACAAAGGAGATCTGATTATGCCATAAATATATTAAGTAAATAGATTAATCCTGCTGTAAAATCTTAATCCTGCTGTTTTTTTGTACTTGTAAATTCCAAATTTTCAATTTTTAAACGTTGATTTTTCAGAAATTGCGCTAGCTGAAAATTCAAAATCAAGATTTGTCTTCACTTTATACTCAATTACGTATTTAAAAAAAAATTTAATTGGATGACCTAAGGCAAAAAAAAAAAGTAAAATAACCACCAATTTCATATTTTTATGCATACATACATATGTATGTATGTATGTATGTATATATGTATTTGAAGTGTCTTCTATGAGCGTCAAGCCAGAAACTTCACAAGTCAGCTGTGATATACATATTATACATATGTACGTATGTGGATATGTATTTTTGTGTGCAGAAGAATCTTTTTCTCTGTTGTTTAAAATTTATAAAAATCAAAATAAAATCTTAAATATGTACATATGTACTACCAAATTCTCATACACGTAAATATTATGTATGTATGTATGTATGTATTTTACGAGAGAAAGCAGACCACGGCGGCAGCTGCGAGCCGGCAGTGGCGGCCGCCGCTTGTGATTGTCTTCCAGGATGATTGATGATCTCCCAACCCTCGGCCTTGTCATCCCGTCAAACAGGGGTGAACACCGTCATACCAGACATTATTCGGGAAAATATTTAAAATTAAATATTGTAAATTCATCACTCGATGGATGAATCTTTATCCTCGTCACTTTCTAATATACATATATATATATATATATATATATATATATATATATATATATATATATATATATATATATATATATATATATATATATATATATATATATATATATATATATATGGTTTTTTACATGCTAAATCCAAAAATAAGTGGCCCACAATTATTCTATTTTGGATAATGTTGGTGACTACATGTGTAGATTTTTCCCAAATCTTTCCACAATGGGCATTTTCGGCTTCTGCGCCTATTTCAAATTCAAATATAACAATGATCCTACTTTATAATATTGAATCTAAATATCTATATAGATATGTATATGTAAATCTTCCCTATAGCATTTTCATATAATTTTTTTGAGAGCGGTGGTAGCCCTGGTGGGAATGACTCTTCAGGGTCGCTCCCTGTAAGCAAACTGTTGTCAGCCCTACAATCCGATCCCCGACAGTAAATGGTCTATTTTTGATTTCTTCCTTTGCGAATGAATACTTTTTTTTTATATTTCTGATCCCCCGTTCGTGTTCGTTCATAATGATCACTGCTATAAACAGTTTCACTCGACCGGTTACTGGAGCTGGATCGCTAACTGAAAACTTCGATTGAAATATATTATATGTATTTATTTGTTTATGTACATAAAAATAAGCAGTAATTTATTCTTTGGTATTTAGAATCAGTGTAGTGTTAGTGTATAAAAATGCATGTAAGATTTATTTACTTTCTAAATTGAATTTATTTATGTATGTTTGTTTATAAGTCACAGTAATTATATTATACATAATTGGGATTATTGCAATTTTTTTAATAATAGGATGTTTAATTTTGTGATGGAAATAGCAAATTTCCTTTTGATTTTCATTGTACCATCTATGGTTCAACCGAAAAACAAAGTTGTGTTTACTTTGTGAAAATTATTTTGAGGTAGTATTTCGCTGAATTGGTTCAAATATTTCATCTCAATAATATATGAGAAATAAATATTATTTTGTTTTATTTAATTTTATTAATTGTAATAAAATATTAATACATCATCGACAAAACCATTTAAATTTAGAACTCGAAACAGATTTGGAATAATAAATTTAGACATTAATAAAGTAATACAATTTGAATATTTCCGATTGAAATAATTACGGCTATTAATTTTTTTATAATGGTTTTTAATTTGTACAGATTTGTCTATTATAAATAATTATATATGAATCTGCACACCATCTTACAGTGCTGACATTTGACTTTCACCATTTTGAACAAGATGGCGGTGGAAATTATAGTAAATAATAATTTTTAAAAATCTCTTTAAGAGTGTATTTTTAGTCAAGTTTTGTCTCTATTTAAATGTATATCATATATGAGAACATATTAAATACATATCATATAAGTATGAGAACTATTTAGAAAAAGTATATATGTATATAAAAAAGTTTCGTCACTCGTTCCAATATGTTATGTTATTATTTCTCAGTGGATATTTTATAATATAGTATTAAACATTAAATTTATATATCATGTCAAATTTATTTGGATGTAAGGATTGTTAGAAATTAGAAGATATTTGAAAATAAAATGTTCATAAAAAGGTTTTGGGCATCCTACAAATTTTATTAATATAAAGAATAACGTGCAAATTGTTAATAACTGTTTATAAAGTATTTCGCATTTTTATATTTTTGCTTTTTGTGAAAGGCTTGTGTATTGTTTTAATTTGGAAAGTAAAAGCCAAAGCTCAAGTGCTTTCAGTATGTTTCCCAATTAGTCGAGGCAGTGTCTGCCTCCCTCTCTTCTCTACATTTCTGTTCGTGTCTATATCGAAAATAGTGATCAGAAACCTTTTCCGAAGGATTATTCATTTAAATTTCCATTTGAAATATTGCATTTTTTTAGTATTAATATTTTTTGCGAAACTCTTTATTCCAATATTATCTTATTGGAAAAATCACTAAGGCCATTATGATCATATCTCTTATTAAATTAGTAAATATATTGATAATAATTATTATTCACACTTAATTATTAATTAACGAAATTTAATATAGTTTGAATATACCCATAAAGTGAGAATATTGCGGGTAAATGTAATTTTGAAATGAATTGGGCTCAAAGATCTTTCATTGAGTACCCCTTCTTGGGTTGATGTAACATTGTAACGTGTTTTGGCCATCTCCCCTCTCCCCAGCCACTGTGCGCCTGCAAAAGGTTTAATTTTTTCACAGTCCAGCCCTGCCGTCGGTGTTCTCGTACAACTTTCATTAAATTAACGGCAAAAATGCGAATTTATAATACCCGAGAGAAGCACCTGCGAAAATGGCACCCGCGCGCTCTCATTTGCTTTTATATGAATTTTTCTTGTTTGTTTCGTTATACATATATGGTTGTATGTACTTTCATTTCACCTACATACGTGTTTTTATGTATAATATTTTTGTTAATGTTCGTGCAGGTCCATACACTTCTACACGACATGTCGGCTGTTGAATGTCAACTCGAAAAACGACGACAATCCGGAAAAACGTTTTTCTAAATTGAGCGTGCATTCGAATCATCCATCACGGCTCTCGTGTATCATAAAATCTACATGCGATCGTTGCTTTTTTAAACGTACGTCACATTTCAAGATAACCATTTCACTTACAAAACGCCACATTTTTACACATTTTTCACCATTATAATATATCGTTGGGAAAATCACGAACGTATTATTTGTATACGTTTGTATGTACATTACATATCATGCATATTGTAATATACATATATTATACAATAACGCATGAGCATAATTATTCATATTATATACATATGCATATGTACATATGTATATAGCCTATTGTATAATATTTAAAAAAATGTTTAATGACTACTAATCTCATTCACAACAAGTTGCTAGATAGTAAGGACTACTAATCTCATTCACAATAAGTTGACTCGATTGAATCTTAATTTAGGTGTGGTTAAAAAATTCACCGTTATAACTGTTATAAGAGTAAAAGTGCAGACAGAAAGAGGTTTGCAGCACGCTTTTTTCAGATATTTTTGAACATGCAAAAAAATACTAGCATGCCAAATCTATACCATCGCGATCCTTCCCGAAACTCCACTCCTGAAGTGTTTTCGATGAAAAAAAAACAACGATGAAAAAAAAGCGTCTAAATTGGGCTTGGGAACATCAACACTGGACTGTTGAGGATTGGAGGGTACGTTGCGGCAAGAAAAATACAAAAAACTCTTGACCAATGTTTTTTTACCATATTTTATGTCTGAGGATGCACATAATTACATCTTTATGCAAGATAGTGGTCCATGTCACACGTAAAAATTGATTAAAAATACCTGGTCACACAAATATTCGAATTTTACTATGGCCAGGTAATTCACCTGGCCATAGTAAATTAATATAATAATAAAATAGTTAATAATTGAAAAATTTTGGGGGGTATTAAAAAGTATTGTTTTTAACAGCCCTAATACTACGTTGGATAATTAAAAAAAAAATGATAGATACCTGGAAAAATAATTGGCAAATAAAAAAAAAACAATAGAATCATGCAAAGAGAGTAAGCGCGGAGAATTAGTGCTGTTATAAAAAATAGGGGAGATACCACTAAATAGTAATTTAATTATAGTTCTTTTTGTAAATATGTATTATACATTTCGTGTATATGAAAAAAATGGTTTCATTTTCTATTCTAAATTGAATAAAATCGACAAAAATCTAGTTTTACACTAGTGGAAAGAGTATTTTGTCATACATCTGTAGTCTCCAATTTCATTGAAGTAAATTGAAATTTAATGGTTTATGTATTTATAAAAAAAAAAGAATTTAAATTGCATCATATATGTATGTATACATATAAGATCGCTATTATGTCTGTCTATCTGTCTGTGTCTGTGTAATATAACGCTCGCCATACTATAATGGTTGTTTCAATTCGATATACATATGTACGTCACAGCTAAAACAATGCCAACAAAACGTATGAATATAATAACGAAAGAAAAAACTTCTATATATACTGTTTGTTACCAATGTTTCCTCTAGGCTAATAGATGGCGCTATTAACCAAGTCTTGAAGCATTTACCGCCACCTATTGAAAATTAATTTTATTCATTAAATTTTCTATTGGTGTTTTATATTGTTTATATGTAGGTAGGTAGTTAGTTTTTACCATTTTTTTTTCATATTAATCAATTAAGTATAAATATTAAATTAAATATATCTAAAAGGTATTTGAAAAAAACTCGACAGCGTGCGGATCGAACACAGGACCGACACATTTATTTTTTTTTATTTTATTTAATAACTTAATATGCCAACACCCATGTGATGATATCTCATCGGGTAGAACACTAGTTGAATTGCACGTATTTTGATGTGTTGTAGCCAAAACCGATTGTTTCCTCCGTCTCATTTTATTTTATTTTCATTTTTCTCATTGATTTATTTGTTTATGAAATTCATACACATATAATATCAATGTACTTACTATTTATTTAATTACTAATAATTCAATAAATTGGGTTATATGTCAATTTTTAGTGATTTTTGTAATTCCTGTAATTTTTTTATAATTACAATAGCAATTATTTTTATCACTGACAATTTTATACGTTGGCAAGAAAAGTTGGAGTCGGAGTTTGGAGCCGGAGTCGGAGTCGGAGTTGGAGTCGGTGTCGGGGTCGAACCATAAAATAAAGTTTGAGTCGGATTCGGTATATATTTTTTTCTTTTAAGCAATTGATAATTCATTTAATAACATGAAAAATCAAATTATAATGTTATGAATTTAATACCAAATCGATTTATTATACCGAACATTATTATAGTAAGTAGAATTAAATTGAAATATTTCATAGATGCATTCAAAACATGAAGAAATGTTGAACTTTCCTTTATTTTTGACACTAGACGTCTCATGTCAAAAATTTTTTTTTTTAAATTACATGTCTATATATATTTATTTGAATATGTGAATTTGCTTAATTTATAGTTAAATGAATACAGATTACAATACTTTTGTATCGATTAAAAGTATGGTAGAATACTGATCTTCTTTATTTTTTTTATCTGTTGTGCTTTCAAATCGGAATAATTATTTACAACAATGGGTAATAATTAGTGTCACTAATTTTCTTTGTGGATGCTTATTAACAGAAGCAATCTCAGTCGTAACAATATTTTGTAATCCTAATTGTGTCTAGGGCTAACCACTAAGCCAGAGCATTAATTAAGTCTACGAAATTTTGGGGGACGTAATATTATGCATCAGTGCCGACTGTAGAGGTCGTTTGCGTTGTGTTGCTATATTCATATTATTATATGTTCATATTATACTTGTATACATTTTCATATTATTATATGTTTGTACTTATGACAAATGTGTTAAAATAAATTTTTAAAATTAAAATTCGCGAGAATGCCGCTCTTCCAGACAGCGGGGTCGTTTAATTTCCGCTGAAGTGTACGGCAACTCCTCATGAGACGAAATTCTAACGGTGTCTCGTTTCAACGAGACGGCGAGCCTCTCATGAATGATTAGTCAAGGAAAATTAATTGGAGCGTGTTTGTAATATCGCGTCATTAAATTTGTTAAATACGATATAAAATAATCCTTCACTCTACATAGAACTGAGATAGATATTTATTCATGCGAACGTATACAGAATACATAATATGTAGATTTTTGTTTCTCATCTGGTGAAAATTGCTTTGTTCAATATTCATTGAGCTAACTTTGCACGTGCGGAGATCGGTGTGAATATTTTATTACCGTTAATATATTACAAATGCTATTTATAATTATATAACAATCATTTAGGTACTTAAAAAAAAACTTTTTGTTAATGTGTTTTTTTGAACATATGTGTATCTGTATGTACTTATGAGAATTATTTTCAATAGTTGCACAAATGTATGTATGTATGTAATGTTATTTATGTATGTACATATATGCAATATTTTGATCATCAAAAAATCAACGCCTCCTGTACGTACATATTTCATTATTTAACACAGTGTTTCTCAACTTTTTTGTGCCAAGCCCCACTTAAATGCTTCAAAAATCTCCATAATTATATACGTCACTAAATTTTAAAAATAAATGCAGGCCATAAACCATCACCCCAGCATCACTATCTCTTATATGTATGTAGTTCATTCCTCCATTTGTATTGAGAATTTTCTTTTTAATACGTTGTGTACATCCTTAGCTATCTCATATATTCTATTACTAACAGCTATATTATTATTGCTCAGTTGCATTTTTTTGAGATCTTTGTCGTCTATTTCCCGAACGTTTTTGATAAAAACTGATACAACTGAGAATATGAATATATTATATGTAATAACTAGTTTTTCCTAGCATTTCACGCAGAGAAAAATGAGTCTGTTGTTAAAATTTTTTCAAATTTCTCAATTGCAATAACAAAAATTAATTTTGGCAAATTAAATTTTTAGCAAAAAAAAATGTATCAAATATTAATGATTTTCTCGTTGCCTCCGCAAAACATTCGATTTGACCCTTTGGTTGGGAAACAGTTATCTTGAAATGATTGAATTTTAGCAATAATTTTATAAATAATTTGATAAAGTAGTATATTTATCGATAATATTAAAATTGGATTCATAATTTATTAAATCTTAAGTGCCATAAAAAATGAATGTCTTTTGAATTTAAAATTTCACAATATACTACTTTTCACAATTTTCATATCCATTGAATTACATTTTTTTTCATACACTAATTGAAATAAAATTTTTGGTAGCATTTTTTATAAACTAATATTGAACAAGATCATCATTCAAATAACTATTTAATTCAATCATTACATCTATAATTTATATTTAAATTTTATTTCAATAGGCTCTAAAAGTATTATAGACGCATTATTATTGTATTATATATAAAAATATGTACATATCTTACTTTTAAATAACATATTATTATACTTGAACGAAACTTTTCATTATATGTAGATATGTAGGTGTGTAAGGTTGAGTACGTTCGTTGGTGCAAAATAGTTTGTAGGCAACCCTGTTATCGTAATAGGATACGTATTCATCATACTTACGGTCGTAGAGATCGTTTTTTCGATCTATCAAGGAACTCAAATAAAACCAAGTATCAGAAAGATGAAATTTTTAATAATTTCATTGATATTATCAACTTTTTGCTTTGAAAAAGTATCATGAGTAAGCTGAACAAAGAACCGCGACCGCTTTTAGCGTTGAGTTTTCGAATTTTCATTCTCGTCGTACTTGGAACGCCATACCTACACCACGCAGTGTCTTATCAGAATCTCGGCTCGAGTCTATCAAATTCCACTTGTATCTTGCAACTAGAAAAAATCCGAACGTTGACTAAAAAATCGGTCGACTTGGTCGCACAACCCTGCCATTGATCAATTTATATGTGAGGCACGAGAGAGACGGCAACACGGTCGCAGACTCTCGCGCTCGCTTATAAACTTATACATTATTTAAGGATAAATGCCGGCGGGCGATGAAAGACCGAACTCAACGGCCGGGGCCTTTTTCCCCGACCCGACAATTTTCCGAAACGCGAAAACTGCGCTCGTCCGGGGGAGGGTGGGAGGAGAGAGAGGGCGAGAGGCAGTGAAATAGGGGAGGGTTCGCACCCCCGCACCTGGTCCCGGGCGGGGGGCGGGGGCCGAGGAATAGGATCGCCCAACCCATCCCCCACCTCCCACTTTGCCACCCCACGCCCCCATTTTGACGGATCAATATCGCGCGACAGACCGCCTCTCTTGCTCGCTTGTATTGCCGCATCTCGCTCTCGCCTCGCCCGGCCATTACGGGGCGTCTGCGTGACGTCACCGTGACGTATGAGGAAGCTGTGCCGAAGAAAATACCATGGTCGTGTTTTAAATTGTAATAATTTGATGAAAGATTCGGCCCTTTCAGCTATTATACACACCGATCGGAACTATTTTTTAATTCATCATATGAAATATAAAAATTTACTATACTATAGGTAGGATTTCAATATTGAAAACGACACATTTCATTCATAGCAATAAGTAAAGTGTTGAATCAATAGTGATCATTCAACTTTTAAATACTAAAGTTATATGACAAAGTATAACTTGATATGTATCCAATGACAATGAAAATCGTACAAACTAATAGTGGAAACGATTTCATTTGTACATTTTACAATATTTTAATTATAATGAATGTACATACATGCATATGTAGTGGTGATATTATATATGTACGTGTTTGCAAAAAGTGGCGAATTGATTAAATTTTATGTTATTGTACGTGAAATGATTGTATTTATTATAATGCATTAAATAATTATGAGGTATTTTGTGTATGTGTGTAAGCTGTAAGCGATTTGAAATCGTAAATTTTTTACGATGTCGTTTTACAGTAATAATTTTGCCATCGAAACGTGTGAAAATTATATCGAAATAGGTATATCGCATTAAACTGAGACATGATTATCGTCGTAAAAGATTTTCACGTCGCAGGCGTTGTAAACTGCTTCCGGATTATGCGCTGTTAGTTTTATATTCTATTTTGTTTCTACAAAATATTTCGATTCATTTTGTTATCTTTAATAAACATTCTTGCTGATTTATGTATTCTGCTTCAAATTAAAGAAACATTTTTGTGTCTAATATAATATGTGGTGCCGGAACAAAGAAAGTGCACGTCATCTTCATCATACATATGTATTGTACATAATAATTTAAATAAAATAAAATAATATTTTAACGGTGTTAAATTTTTGGTTTCAGGAAAGTAGTCATATGGACAACTGGAAGAAAAAACAATTGCTTTGACGACTTATTTAAGTTTTATTAGCGATTTTTCTATACTTTTATTAACAAAATTCGATGATTCAATTTATTTACTGTAATCTTTTCCATACACATAAATAAAATACGTTAGTAAGAAGAATGCGGTATAGTAATCAAAAGTTGCTTGAATACTATAAATATATATACTATAAATAATGAAAAACGTAATAATAATGGTTCAGGAATATTTTCTCTCTTTTATGACAATAATCGTAACTTTTAACATGAAATTAAGAAATTTCGTAGTTTTTGATGGATGAAAGCAACCCAGAGTAATAAAAATGTATTAGAAAAAGACCTTTATCAAATAATGAGTAATAATATTATTATGTATAATAATAAATAATTAGTATGTATCGTTAATATAATTTATATTATAATATCATATCTTATAAGTAATTTTCAGAAAAACTTATGTTTTTCCGAGAAAAGTTCTCTTATAAGAATTGTGTTTATTCAAAAAATGCCATTTCAGCATTTTTTTTGTTTCAGAAACATGACACTCGATGATTTAACTGAAACACATTTGGTGTTTAAGTATATATACATAATATGTATATAAATTTAGCATGTATATTAAAAACGTTAAATGCTATCAAATATATATGGATCGCTGTAAGTTCAGCACAATGAGGAGAGTTAGAAATCGGAATACGTTGGTGAGAAGTATGACAAGGGTCGTGGACATAGTGGAGAAAGTAAAGAGATTGAATTGGCAATGGGCCAGTTGCGTAGCTGGACTTATAAACAATAGTTGGACGAAAGAAGTGCTTGAATGGTACCCAAGAGAATACCAAAGGGTAAGGCCACAAGGAGATGGGTAGAGATGGATGAGTATTCATCCAGCAGTGGATGGTGAATGGCTGTAAACGATGATGAGAATAATTGCAAATATAATCTAACTTATATAATAAACTTATTATTAAAATTTAAACAATTTCGTTTGATTTTTCAGCGTTCCAATCTCGACTGTTGAACACACCTGAGTCCCGTTTGCAGGTGTGTGGAGAAGACGGGCCAGAATCCCCGCAGCAGAGTAGACAATCATCCGTCTTCATTGGGTTTGGGCCGCTAACAAGACAACCACTGACAACCGCCGACAAACAACCAGGGACACCTTATTCACTTACTACTATACACATATCCCTCCCTCCGTACCCGTAATCAAACATTTGATTCAACATAGAAACACGTATATAAAGACTTGAGATCAATCATACATCGATTTACCTATAGCTTTGAGGTAACCATTTTACACGTGAAGCTCCCTAATCTCTATTGGATGATGATATTCTACTTTAAAAAAAAGTAGAAGACTTTAAAATGATCACAGTTGAATGAGCATGATAGTGTTGTATTTGGGAAGGCAGATACAATGTTTAAAAGTGAGACACAAAACATCGGGGTCCGTGAACTAGTTTGCTTTCGTCAGTCTATTCTCTTCTAACTTGTTTATTGCCGTATTCTTTTGTAGCGAATAAAACTTTCAACGAAGAAAATATTGTTCTCTGTTTACACGAAAGCGTTCAGCGTAAGTTTCTCAAAGCAGTATATATGTTTGTGCCTGTGAAAGTTCACTCGGCATTCCCAATGGGGTACTTGCGACTCCCCGGGGATACTCCGCTTACTCTTCGAAAGAGAGTCTGCTCTCGGCGAGAGGGATTCATCGAGCGAAACAACTGCGATTTGTTTGCATCTTATCCATAATCTAATACGCTCTTATATGAATAATATAATATGATATTGTGTGCATGTTTTGCTCTCTCTTTCAGGAACACTTCGTGGCGAAAACTCGTGGGAGCTTGTGGGTATTATTCTATGTGTGAGTGCAGCTGGGATTTCAGCAGCGTGGCTAAGCGTATTTTTCACGATTGCAAGGCGTCGGTCGTGCACTTTAGCAGATGTGTGCATACACTGAATTGCAATGTTCCTAGCTAAATGTAGAGATTTTGTGCGCTAGAGCAAATTGAACGTAGATTTCTGTGCCAAATATCTCTTGAACAGGGGAGCCGGTGCATCACCTACAGGGCGCTCGCAAAACTATCAACCATCTGTTTAATAATAGTTTTAGTATTTCGGATTTGGATAGACTATATTTCTAAATTCATAGTGCATATTACATGTGTATATAATTTTCTAATAGTAACAGTATTTATGTTATTCCAGGAGTTCTTTACATATTGAAATGACTATCCATTACCACAAAGTTCAAAAGAAATATTTTATATATTGTGTAATATTATTTAAAATATTTAACTTGGAAATTGAACGTCAAAATGTTACACAAAGTGGATTGCACTCAAAGAAGTATGGAACGCTGTAGGTTCGGCACAACAAGGAGATATAGGAAAGGGAATATATGGGTGAGAAGTATGACAAGAGTAGTTGATATAGTGGAGAGAGTGAAGAGGTTGAAATGGTTATGGGTGGGTTACGTGGACAAAAGAAGTGCTAGAATGATACCCGAGAGAATTTAAAAGGTTGAAAGAAAGGCCGCAAGGAAAATGGGTGGATGAAGTTAGTAAAATGTGTGGGGTGAGATTTACGAGAGCTGTGCAAAACAGAGATGAATGAAAGCATGTTGGAGGATGGAGTTCATCCAGCAGTGGATGGTGAATGACTGTACACGATGAAGATGATGAATTAAATACTTATGTTATGATTATGAAATATTCAATCATAAAAAAATTGTATAGAAAAGCACGAGTGCAAAACCAAGCTGTTCTTATAACATCGTTAATTTTAATTGAATTTATTGTTTTTTACAAAATTATCCAATTACTTATAGTTCGAAAACAAAAATATCAAATTATTCTATATTGCCATTGTACAGGCCAAATTCCGTAACCCACACTTTTCACCAAAATGACATTTTGATGACAATGGATTTTCTTACATGAACTGACCAAGTATCAAAAATTCCAAAAATTATTTTATATTAAAATAATTCAAAAACAGTTTTGAAACCATTTATAACTTAATAAAAAATGCCTAGTGTTTGTTTTTATTTTTTTCCTGAACAATTTGATATCTTTTTAGGGTTACGGCAATTGGCCTTTCCAGTTACGATATGTATAATTGACAAGGAAATATCCAAATACTGTAATTTTAATCTATCTAGTTATAAATGTTATGATTTTCAAATAA
Organism: Arctopsyche grandis; assembly: GCF_051622035.1. NCBI lineage: Eukaryota > Metazoa > Arthropoda > Insecta > Trichoptera > Hydropsychidae > Arctopsyche > Arctopsyche grandis. The sequence continues at coordinate 18,302,378 of NC_135360.1, forward strand.
TTGACAGCATTTTTGGGGTTTTCTCGTTAACATGACCAAAGAAAATGATATTTAATTTAAAAATATTTGAGTACTGTTATCTACCGATTATGTTTGATTATTTAGCCAAATGTAGACAGAACTAAATGATATAATTACTAATCATATTTAACATACATACATATAATATTATTTCAAGAAGCATATAATTAATTATTAATTGAGCCGTTATATTATATTTAAAATTGGCTTAAGTCCACTTTTCTTAAAACTTAAATATGACAAAATATAATATATTGTTTTGCGTTTTACAATACTTAAAAATACTGGTGACCTGTAAAAGTTATTCTGCTTTTCCGAGATTCTGTACAAGTTGTGAATTAAGTCAAACGGACATAGTGTTTTCGATCTGAAAATTGGACTTTTTTTATATTTTTGAATGCATTCCATTTTCTTATTCTAGACTAATATATAAATTTCAAATTTCTTATATCGTTACCCTAACTTGTATAAGTATCTACTTTTGGTCAAAAACGATATTTTATGTTATCTTATATTTTAAGACTATGGGCATTCCAAGTATTCCAAATATAAAAATTTTAAAACCGTTTCTATTCATAAAGTTTTGGAATCATTTCTAGTAAAAAATCTTAAATTTTACAAGTTAATGTGTGTATGTATTATATTATATAATATATGCAGGTAATGATGTTATTTCAACCATATTTTTATATATGTAAATAAAATATTATGAATAGAGATGTATGTACATATGTTAGCGTTAAAGATGCTTTAAGAAAAATTTAATTTTAAACTTGTATAAAATAAAAATTGAAACAAGTCATTATATGAGCCGCTATAACTGAAAGTTGCATGAGTCCATTTTTCTTCATTTCGATAAGTATCTCGCAAAACATTAAATGTGATGTTTTCGTTCAACAATATTTAAAAATACTGGTAGCCTGTAATACGTCTATTCTGCTTTTACAAGATTCTGGACATATCGAATTAAAAGAAGTGATAACAATTTGTGAATTAAGTCAAACAGAAATAGTGCATTTGGAACTTTCAAATATAACGACTCATATACAAATTCGTATGCATTATGAAACATACATAGGTACATATACATATGTGTTCGTTTTATGAAAGTCAACATACAAAGTTCGCCAAAACGACTTTATTTAATACGCAGTTAATTTCGTATTAGCAAACATTTACGTCGACGTAAATAAACGTCGTGTTTATTTCACCGGAATTTATTTATTGTCAACTTTGTGTTCACCCGTTGGACCGTGCACGGATATCCGAGCGGGACGGGCGCAGCTTCCCTTGCGAAAGACCACCCGACCACCCACCACCCCCCGCACACAACGGGATTCTGAGGGGGCCCTCCGGTCCCTCCCGCGACCCCTCTGCGCCCCGCCCCACCCCCACCCCACCATCCGCGCCGTGCAGTCTCGTACATATTTCGACCACCTATTTTGCGCAGCATCTCCTGGAGCCGACAGCCCCGCGTCGCGCGGCAAAAACGACGCAAACGCCACTACGACCCCCGTCCAGAATCATCCCTATCTCCCTGCGCGGTACGACTGGAGATCATTCGGCGACGGGGTGTCGTATGCGACTTGTGCCCGTCCAGGGGTTGCGAACGGTCTGGGCCGGGAATTAGGGTAGCGCTACGAGATTCTGCGTACAAGTGCGCGGGCAGGGGTGCGGTCCGGACAGGCCTGGATCCAGTTGGAGTGTCGCTGCCAATTTTCGCAGATGTCGCTCCTTTCACCATCCGGGATAAACAGGAGTACGGTGAAAAACATTTTTACTATTTACTTTTGGAAAACTTTTGCCTTTTCCATCCTAACACGCCCCCTTGTCCTCTCCTGTGTCGTGCGTAGATGCTGCGTCAACGAATCCTCGACGCCTTTCATACCATCCATACAAAAATCCATTTCCAAATATAAAATATAATATAAACAATGTTTATACGTACATTTTTCAACTCGTATATGTGCATGTGAATTATTTTATTTTATTTTTTAAATAAATTTTTCTTTTATTTTTCATTTTGTTTTTTTTTTCGTTTACACATAAACCAAATCATCCCTTTGTGTCTGTTCTAAATACAAGTAAGATTCAAATTTGCCTTAATCGAACACTAAAATTTTTAAAAAGTAGACGAATTTTTTTTATATAAAGCATTTTTATATACGTTTATTAGAATCAACATCTTAATCTAAGAATTGTCATATTTTTATGAATTAAACACTATTATTAACATGAAATATCCTTAATTCTTATATAAATGAAAGAAAGTTTGTGAAAAGAATTTCATTTGTGAGCCAAATCCGAATATATTTACACTAAATCTTCTCAATAAATTTGATTACATTATCTATTGTTCAAAATATAAATGCCTATTGTTCATATATGTACATATTATAGTATAATATATATAATGTTAGACACAAAAATTTTGTGGAAACATCATCCTACACTCCTAGTAAAATATAACTTATTTATTTCCTTCATATATTTACATATGTAGGGTAATTTTTAATCCTATCTTTGTTTTGAATAAAGTGGGCGTAACTTCCACACATTTAAAACACATACATAATCGTAATATATAAGCAATTTAAACACTTTCAACGATGATCGTGTGAAAGTCACACCACAAAGGATTTAGAAAGACGGCTTTTTTATCCCAAAATTTCACCACGCAAAAGAATGCATAGATGTTTTTCATCCCGAACAAAAGAGCACACACACACACACACACACACACAGACGCGCGCAAAAAACAACGTTCGCGAAAGCAAACATCTCCAAGCTATACTTTGCATACGCCCGCGTTCGCGGATTCGCGTTCGTGAGCCCACACAAAAAAAAATAAACGGCGCATCGATTCAACACAAACGAACGTGCAGGCACACGAAAACGAAAAAGCGTCAACCCCCGATTGTACACGTATGTATATATACATATATGTGTACATGTATGATGCCATTCGACGACGAAAAACACGTGCGCTCCCTACACGTTCATTCATTATACAAGCGGACGCTATTCACACTCGCGTGATTCGCGAACGCGAGCTAGCCTTTTGCATTATTAGTCGCGGCCTGGGACACAGCGGTCGCAAATTTCGAAGGTTGTACGCCGAGAAAAGTCATTTTAATGAATATTACATTAAATTTAATACACATTCTACGTGTAAGATAATAAAACGGTGAATGATATCTTGAATTAAAGTGTGATAGAATATTAAGAATTTACGAACACACCCCTTAAAGTATCTTTTTTGTTTTTTAGCGTTGATTTTTATATTTGATTTATTTTGTAATAATTATGGTAAATAATGTATATTCGTCTTCAGTTTATCTTCTAATATTATACTATATATGTATGTATGTACATTTATACAGTGACGGATCAACTCGATTAAGGACCCTAAGTGCAATTTTATTTTGCCTCCCCCCCCCCCTCAAACAAATAACCATAATTATTGAAGTTTTTTGGGGAGGGGCGGGGAGGGGTGTGCTAGGTAAGCACCTACTGCTCCTGGGATGATCCGCCACTACATTGAAAATTTTTGTTTGAGTAATTCGGATTAATTCTTGCAGGGTTATTTATTCCCTAAGATCCTACGTGATGGCATACAAAAATAGGTAATTTTTATTTCAAATAGTTTTGAACTATATTTTTGGTATGAAATATATTATTTCATTCGGCTTTAATTTAGTTTCTAAGTTGATAGTATTTATTTGTAATATTTTTTCTTCTGTCGAAAAAATCAAGTGCTTACAGCATTTATGATTCACAATAAAGACATTCATAATGAAATATATGTATATATGTATGTATACAATATGTATCTACATACATACGTGTCTATGTAAGTATTAGGGTTTCTGATTTTCGGGACATTTTCAATTCCCGGGACACAGGACGGAGCTCGTGATCGTTCCCGGGATTCCTGGGATTCTGGGACTTTTTTTTCAATTTAATTTATTTTTTATTGATGTAAAATTTGTTTATTTAAAAAAATAAACAACATATCTATAAAATGGAAAAAATGTTATTATAAAAATAAATTGATTTGAAATAGCTTCTTAAGAATATTTAAATGAGAATAATATTTAATATTTAGTATTTAGTATTTTAAAAGTATTTAATATTTAGAATTTCTTAATAATATTTAAATGAGAATTCGAAAGCCTATTTCTAGATTTGAAATCGTCAATAAATCGTAGAACATATCCTTCTTCGCCTTTCATTACTTTCATACATTCGCCTTTTTTAAACCATTAGAAGAATGTTTTGAAAATATTTTTACCGGGATTCGAGATATCAAAAATTCCGTGATTTCCCAAGAATTTCTATCTCGGGTCGACCGTGGTATACAATATTATAGAATAATCCTATACTCAAATACGGCAGGATTTATTTTATATAAAGCTTAAAAGAAAGCTCAATGGCTTGAAAAAAATCACGCTTAGAATATTTTTTGAAATAGTATGAAAGTTTCAAAAATTATTTGATTGAATATTGTTTTTCATTTTCATATCTGCGCTAACAAAAGCTGACATCTGAAAACAATCAGAAGTCATAAATAATTGTAATATTACAATACAATTTCCTATTTGGAACATTCGTAGAATGATTTTGAACTTGACAATGAAACTTATCCTTATATTACATATATAAAAACAAATTTGAAAGTAGCTGAATGTAATCTAAAAAATAAATAGCATTATATTCCACTATTTAAGTTGTAATACAGTGTTATATATTACAATAGCATATCTCTGAGAGATTTGAAAAATTTAAATATATTTTTCATTTATAATGTTACACATATGTATGTACAAATTACAATTTATCCGAATATAAAAGTGACAATGAAACTTCATAAAAACCCAGTCGTACAGCAGAGTAGCAGTATGTATGTATGTATGTATGTAGTAGGTATAGAAAGCCCCTAGAGCGAAATGTAAGAATGATTAATGGTGTATATCGGAGTTTTTTTCTATACACACAATAAATACAACACACGAAACGAAATAATTGAAATTTCCAATCAGAAAATTGTAATTACGATTCCATCGGAAACAACGCTATTTCACTACAATTTATTTTCATCGAAACGAAATAAAATTATTACGACATAATACTGAAACAATTAAAACAACGCTTTTATGCTGTTTCCAAATACAGTCGAAGCTATTTTTATTTTGTATTATATTACACTATATTCCACACACGATTCGCATACCGGTAAAGATGATTCTGTCAACCCCTCATTTTGGTAGAAAGGTCAACATCCTAATAATGTGAATCCGCAGATATCTCACGGAAAACGCTAGGGAGAACAACCTTAAATAATTTATGTATTTACATTGTTACAATCACACTTCTACGTAATGGGTATTTGCCTTGAAATTTAACTCCCGTGCAAATACAATTTTCAGATGATAATCTTCATAGAAATTAATTTAGTTATTATTATAGCACAAAAAAATTCCAATCACCAGTTCACAAATGTGCTCTATCACTTCTAATGAAATTTTAAACATCATTAATAATTTAATATCCTAAGTGTAAATAAATGTAGTTATTGTTAAAACGTGCCATTCACGCATGGTTCAGAATCAGCGTGCTATAATGTAACAGTGCAAACCGTGGACAGTTGCAGTTGCATGGGGGTTCCAAGCAGCTGTTGGGAAATAATGCCAACTTGATTTATTGCATCCCATTATTGCCCTTTTCTTCGAATCCCCAAAGGACATTACACCATCGATCGGCGTTTCAATTTATTTCGTTTAAATACTTATTCAATTCCTTTTCTCGCCGATTCCGATCAAATTTGACTCACTTTCTCCGGTTTTATTTCAAATTTCGCAAAGACAAACTCGTTGCACTGTCGTCAACTTTATAATATCACACTTTCTCCATTGTACATATGTACATTTATATGACTAAATCGAGAAAAATAGCTGAGCAAAGCACGCATACTCACTCGCATTTTGCAATTAATTCACGTGTCGTGCCTTTTCGTACGAAACAAATTAAATATTAGCATTTTTTCTTGTTTCGTTGTAGTGTTTATTTATTTCTCGTCTCACCGTTTCATATTTCAAAAGGTGCATTATTAATAAGGCGTACACCAGTTATACATTAAAAGCTTTCATAATTAATCAATGACATTTCGTACACAAGTCGAGATTGTTTGATGGATACCGACAAAGCGATACTTGGGAAGGTTTATTTTTTACCTGCGGTTTTGAAAATTAATGGTTTCAAAAGCTCACAGGTTTGTGCCGCACTTTTTTTCCATTCGTTTTCTTCTTTTATAAGATGTGTGCGTGTAAAGTATAATACCTAGAAAAAAAATGAGAATTACGCTCACTTCTGCCACGATACAATATCAATTTTCTAAAGTGCTCCAACGAGGATTTGTAAAGAAATAGGTAAAATGTGTAGGTACAGCGATCGCATACACATATGTACATATGTGTGTAAAGCAAAGTTCAGATGAGGCAACACATTTGAATTGATTGAAAGCATAAACAACGATTCACAATCGTATCATCGACAAATCGTAAATAATTGTCTACTTAACGCAATATGTATAGCTTCTTATGCGTACATTATGATCGCTTAAAAGCCTCTCTTACATACATAAAATATTATAAATAAATTGATTATAATATACACGTACATACACAAACCCACACGCGTAGACGAGAGTGGATTTTAAGCTTTCGTGTTAATGAATGGGGACCGAAAGCGAGAGGGTGAGCTTCCAAGGTGTGGGGTCTACACGAGATTAATCCCCGTGACTAAGCCCACACCGGATCTGCACAAATTTAACTTTAACCATCGACTTATAAATAAAGCATCCGCGTATATATGTACAGTTGTGTATATGTATATTATATTTATTCTCTGCAATCAAACGAAACGTCTTTTTTATGAAGGACGCTCTAGTAAATCGAGACTTTTACGCTTGGCAATCTCCTCTCTCGCGCACAGTCGATCTCCACTCGTGTTATATATTTTTTCGGAATACGAAATGTCGCCGGGTTCGAGAGGGTTATTCCGCCAATGTGTGTGTGTGTAAATTAATCATGAAATAGAATCCCGAAATGTCTCCTTGGAGACTCGTCGCACACGAGTGCAATCAACTTTCCAGACTTCATTTACATATTTCTAAAAAAAAAAATTACACTCAAACGAATTGAATGTGTTAATTTTAATTCGTGATTTAATCTCAGGAAATATGTGGTTTTTTTTTCTTTTTTGGTGCCCAACTGAGCCCTCCCCCCCTCGATAATCAATATTATCCGACTTGACAAATGCGAGGTCGCGCACTGAACGCAAACGTCCCATAAAAATGGGTCAAGTGACCTCAATAAAATCGCAGGAATTACTCGGAAATCTATTATCTCTGGCTGGGATTTTCTTGTATTTTTCCCATGTCACATATATCCCGGGAAATTATCTGAAAATGTAAGAGAAAATGTTCTCCTTATCAAATAAGTCACCTATACCTCAAATATTGTGCGACGAGTCGGATAGGAATATTATACGAGTCGCAAATAACAATGTTCAGATATTGATATATTTATGATATACTTTGTATGTATGTATGTATGAGGTAGATACGCATTACATGTTATGTCCTCGAAAAAAATGGAAACATATGAAATGAGAATTCTATTTTAGGCTCCTATGTGTGTTACTCTATTTTATAGATACAATAAGCTTTTTTCCAAATGAAATGGAGAAAAATGTATGTAAGGTAGCCTCCCAAAGAGTAAGCCATATACATATACATATGTAATATCCTACCCCTTCAGTTCCTCGTAAATTCTTCGCATATCGAATTTATTGATATTAATATAAAATATGCTTACCTATATACATTTTATGTAGAATGTGTTTCTCGCAAAATCGTCGTATATCGAATTTGTTGATTTTGGCAGTTTGTACCGATGCCACCTATGGTACAAATAAATGTAAAACAAATTAAAAAAAATACACATGTATTAAAAAATAGCAGTTGCATATGCACATAATAATTTTCGAATAATTCCACCATTATAAATTAGACGTATGTATGTATGTATGTATATAGTTTTAAATTCGACAATCTGCATATACACAATCGAGCCACTATTTCACCGGACAGATTGATAGATAGCGAGCTCCCGTCTAAATTTTTAGACACGGTTGCATGGGAGAAGAATCGCATATACGCCTGCGAGTAAATATCCATGTTTGGCCTCATGAGATTAATGACAGGCCGCTATTCTAATGCGGCCCCTTTCAAGCGGCTAGCCGGGTTCAATAGGCCCGAGCGATGCGCCTTTGTTCGTACCCGCGACTATGGAAATCTCCGGCTCACCTTCAGACTCACTAATAGACGTCGGGGAGGGTCTTGTGGACCTCGAAGAGGGTTGAAACGAACCCCCCTATCTCTCTTTCCTTCCCTATCCCTCTTTTTGCAGCTTGCTCTTCTCCCACCCGCCCAGTTAAAAATCCATTATCGTGATATTGCGCATTAACCCCGATGACAAATTTGAAAAATGCACCGAAACCGTTTAAAAATCGTATTAACCACAGCGATGGAGCCTGCGCATTTACATAAGGTAGTTTTAGGCGACATTATCGCTGTTGAAATTATGGACAAATTAGTACAAACGGGATTTGAATGTGAGCCAAATCGTTTTGGCCGTATTGCATCCAGTACAAGTACATATGCAGGGCCAAATAACTATAATATCATACAATCATCTAGATCTAGAACTAAACTTACTAAATCTAGATAAATATATTAAATATATATAATAATCTATTGAAATATAAATAGCTATTGCTATTTTATATCATTTATTTCTTTAGGTGAATGGAAATAACATACATTGCGACTGTTAATTGATGTTAGTATTTACATGGACAGCACGAGTTTATTGGATTCTTTCAGTATAATAAAACTAAGAACAAACTCCGACAAACGCAATATATGTATGTAAGTCTAGATTTTTATTATATTTACGGTCAACTAATCGAAGCCAACATTTATATTCCGTGTGAAGCAAACAAATTACCTTCAATAAGCACAATTTGGTGAACTATTATTGTCTAGCTATTTTTTACATCGACAATTTGTCTTTGCCTACGTTGGTATATTGTAATGCCGCTTTTCACCTGGTAATTTCACGATGAAAAATTTTGCTCAAACACGCTATGTTAGTGTAATGTTGTAATAATACCATATCGAAATATTATATGTTGCAAAATAATAATTTGGTATGGAATATGAATTAAGCTCGCCGCAAATTGTTTTCAGACTGTGCTCATAATATGGATATGAATACCATGAATGCAATTTTTATTAGATATATGTAATAGAAATATGTAAATATGAATATTTTAAATTTCTCTTTAAGATACAATTCTATATGAGTATTTCCCTGTTTTTCAGATCCACTAAACGCACCTACATAAAGATAATTCTGGTGATACATAAGTTGGCACATCCGTGATCTACCCTGTAGATCCGGGCTTTTGTAGTTTAATCATTGGATATCAGAAGCTCGTCTCTACAGGTATCTCACGGATGGAAGACCACGCTGCCGGACCTTCGACAAGACAACAACAGCATTTTTTTTATAATTATTATAATTATAATATAAGTAATTTTGATCGTAAATGAATAATTCTTCATTTGAATTTTAATGAAAATTAAATTACGCTTTAAATTACAATTTATAATTTGCATATAAAGAGGAACGTAAATAATCAGGAATTTATTAAATATTCTGCCATCTATGTTTCATAAAATAAACTACAATTTCAGCAAAGACTCGCACCAAAGTATTTTACTATTGAAAAATAGATGTCGCACATTTGAAAAGAACCAACGTGGTGTATAATTTCTCAATCACATTTACAACACAAAATAATCGTGTTAGATTACAAATGTACATGAAGCAGATGCAAAAATGCATAATTAATTTTTAAAAGAAATAGTTTTAGTAGATGGTTTAGTTTATTTATTTATTTTTAAATATAAGCACTTTGTACATCCAAGGTGATTAATTAATCATTAATAGATTTATAAATTTTTTCCGCTTATGAGATCATGTTATATTTCAATAATTGACTAAAATTTAAAGCTTCTATTTAAATTTTTATTTTATTTTCATTGAAATGAGTTTTAATTTCAAAAAGTAATATATAAAAAAATATATGTAATTTGTAATATTATTTATTATACTTTACTCCAATTTCAACTTCTGATTTCAGTTTATAAACATACATGAAATAAATATTGTACGCATTTTCACTTCATTTCAAATATTGTATTGTATTGTAAAATTTTTCACTTATTATGCAAACAAAATTAGCAGATGAAATTTATACAAATATAATTAAATTGACCGCATAAAAAATATATGTATGTATGTATGTATGTATGCATGAAACATGTGCCATTGTACGAAAATTTTCAACATGGCATATCGAAAACAACCCTAGCAAATGTCGCATCGTCATCGATACCATTTTAGCACAATCATGCTCTAGAGAAATTCGCCAATTTTATTATCGAAAATAGGAAGGGTGTGGGAGGGGGGAGGGGGGGGGGAGGGACTTTAAAAAATTCAATCTCACACTTGTTGAACTAAAAAGATGAACAATTCGGACGAAAATTTCCAAACTGCGGAAAATGGCGATAATTACCTACCTACAGATGAAAATTCGTCCTCATAGTACAAGAAGTGAAGGTTCATGATCGAATTTCGCCATGCGGCGGCAGTGAAAACTGTAAACACCATGACTAGGTGATATTGTTGAATATGAATTTCGGCGACTATTGTACCATGGGACCGCCGCGGACATGGCTACCATGGATTGTGCACTGTCATCACACCTTGCTGCTCGCTCGCCATACTCTATTTATACGAGAGACAGGAGTGTGAAACTTTTCACACACCAATTTCGGAAAAATATATGTTTATAATAAAGCCGATATAAATGTGGCCCAATGTGAAGAGGACTTGTGTCATAAATTTCTATTACTGCCAATCATTCGATTGCTTTTAGTCATAAATATATCATATTAAGTATACATATTGGTATGAAATATAATATGTCCTACCTAAATATGTGTGTGAAGAGTGTAAAGTACCTCCGATGATGTGTCATATGAACTATATGTACTTGTCTGAAAGTACATTAGCGTTTAAGGTGCTGGTTTCTGTGCAAATTTAATTGAGTTTAAATTAACCACTTGTATATCCCTGGTCTTAGATGACTTAAAGACCTTCACATGCTCGGTAGGCAGCCAGTCAGTGGTCTGTTTATTATCAACCAACGAACCACAATGCAACAGTGATGCAGTAATGCGGTGTCAAAGATGTGCCTGTCAATTCATATCACACTCAATGGAGCCGTAATATTATCTGCCATCTTCTCTTGTCTTATGCTTTAATTGAAGTAGTATTTTAAAATATTTGTTTATTTATTTATTAACCGCTCTATAAGATACTTTTAAATAAATATAAACATATTGTATATATTTGTTGTGTATGTCTATAAGTTAATCCTTAAATTTAGTCTGTATTGTGCGCGTGTCTATTGGTAAACTGATTATCATATTTTTGTTTATTTGTGTCCTTATTTATATACCCAGTAGTCCCCGGGAGTCACATTTGACCAGATAGGATCTCGTGCTTCGTGAATTGATCCGTTTATACGTCATGTCCTTGATTTTGATCTCACAAAAGAAGAGTCTCCACGATTTTATTTTGTAGCCTAAGCCTCTATTTGAATGACTTTACATACTAACAATGTACACCAACTCACAAAATATTTTATAAAATCAATTTTATCTTTTAAATCAAATCTGTAAAATTTAATATGACTGAAATTATTATTTTGATTATTTATTTATTTATTTTACAACCATATCATTTAGCTTCATAGAATTTTTGGCCAATAGATTTAATCATTTAATATTAATGTTTCAAATCACTCTAATTTAACGCATTTGTAACTCTCATTTATAATTAACTAAACTGGAACCAATAAATTGGTTTAATAAAGCAGAAAAATTTAAAATAAATAAAAGCATATGTAATTGGATTTATGATAGATATAATAAGCTATATATTTCAAATTTGATTTGTAATATAAATTAATGTTTAATTTTAAATCAATATTTGACTTTTACTATTTAACAAAGCAAGTTTAAAATAATGTATGCTTCTTTTTTTTATATTCAAACGCCAAAGTGTCATACTTATCTACGAACAAAAAATCTCTTTTACTTACCTTATTTTAAAAACAATAGACGACCTATCGCACTCTTCTATGTGACGTCGTAAGTGACTCTGGACCTCTTTTAGCGAATGTCAACCTTTGGCATCTGTCCCCAATGACGATATAAGTTTTTATTTAGTTCGTCGTTTAATGCGCTTGCCTTGTAACTATATATATTTATAATATGTGTGTAATCTTTAGTCGATAAAGGTATGGATGTTGGGTGTCGCACAAAATGTCACCCGGGCTACCGGCACTAGGTGGGCCCAAATGTCAGCCTGTCACAAAAGATTGTAGCCTTCATAAGTCTGTGTGTAGGACGGGAACTCTAAACGCTAATCGGACACCTGAAAAAATAAATATAAATAAGTGAATTGGGCGTGGTCGTCACACGACTTTCTTCTTTGTTGTACTTAATGGATTTCATAAACTTACCGTCAATGATAAAGCCAACATGTAATAATAAGTTTCCACAAATTTATGAAAAAAATGTATTATGAGAATATTGCATAAGTAATCAAAGCCTTAACAACATCGATGAAAAATATTCAAATATCGATAACTAAAATACATACATTTCTTGAACTGAACAAAAGAATAACGTGTATTTAAAATAAAGGAAAAACTTGATTGAAAAATGACCACGACAAAAAATTAAAAAATATACTCAGAATTATGTGTTAGTGAAAAATGACGTCAATGTACATATGTATAATCGCAACGACAAATATTAAATAATTATAAATATACGTAAGAAATAACTAAAATTAAATGATATCAAGTAATAAATGAGTACATTATATTCAAACGAATTAAAATGTTTATCCCTACAGGTAGGTATGTATGTAAAATTGTTCTTAATTTGTAATGGTTTTCTGTCATATGTGGATGCATTATTTAATATTTATTTTTATTTTCGTAATTATTATTACAATTTACATAGGTACCGATTGTAATAAGATTTATTTGCTGTTTTATTACTTCAATTTCCAGAAAAATAAAGATTTTATTAAATATATGAATATATGTGTGTATCTACAAATTGGTATCTACAAAAGAGCCATATTTGAGTTTGATTTTGATTTTTAAATGCTTTTTATTATTACGAAATTATGTTCACAATACATCTTATATCTATTTTAATAGCTACTGATCTACTGATCATTTTCTATTTTGCAATTTAATTTAATTTGGTTAGTAATCACAGTATTATATTATTCTAATGTTAATCTACAGCATAATAGGAAAAAGAGCTCAAAAACCTATTTACAATCCTTATAAATGTTCATAATACATCTAATACATAATATTAATTAAAGACTCTCTAAAGTCGACGACCTAAAGCAGATTGTGTTTAGGTAATCTGTGTTTACACCTGAAGGGTATAGAAATTTTGTTGTAATCACCGAGAGTCTTCACAAGTGTGTTAGTATGGTTATTATGGTGATTCTGTCATAGAATCTACTGGTTAGTTTTTTAGTAATGTTTGTAACAAACGGAATATTATATATGACATGCAGTTTTTTCAAGTTAGTATATATGGGTGTATTATAAATTAATTTTAAGGGTTTATTTTGTATTACTTGGAGCTTGGAAAGATTAGTAATATTTGAGTTTAAAACAGTAGGTGTGTTAGAATTTCAGAATAAATTTTGATAAGTAAGTATGTATACATCAATTTTTAAATAAATATACATCAATTTTTAAATTCAATTACATATAGATTTCTTTCGGTGTAGATTTTTGATGGAACTACAATAGAATAGTTGCAGTTAAAACACTTTAAAGAAAGAAGAAAGGTGGCCAAAAAATATCAATCGCATTCAAGGCCTACTCAAGAAATCTGTACATGCTTTAATATGCCAGGATACTACAAACGATTATATGTATACATACTTAATGTCCATACATAATAGTTCAAATAACAATTCGATTTAGTGTTGTGTCATCATACCCATTCACATTCAATACATCAAACATATATAATGCGAATAGATTTTTTTGCACAATAAAATGCACATCGGTGATACGATTGTCGTATTTTAAAGTAAATACAATAATTAGACATCACAATGAATAGTTTAGTGTCACATTTAATGGCAATAAATCATATTACAGTTGGCTGTCAGTGCGGATGCACAAACGATCGTTAACCTTGCCGAGTTCGATTTCACTTTTTAATACATTTTTAACCAACGATTACACCATCTAATTGTTAGCACATTTCGTGCGAAATCCACTTCAATCTTTAGGCGACATACGAATTAATTTTTATTATAGAATTCCTAATATTAATATGTGTGTGTGTCGATACGGCTTTTGCTTGCCGAAATAGCGCAATTTCCAAGTGTAATTTCTTGCGGCTAATTCGATACTATAAATAAATGAAATATGCTGTCTATCACGGTGTGCGAGCAGTCAAGATGGCGATCTCGACACGGCCATAGTAATTTTGTATGGGCCGAGATCGTGGGCCATATAACTCGACCATGCGGTCACGATTTGATACACGCCCGGCTATGATAGCCTTCGCAGCCGATATACCTGGCCGAGTTATGGTTATACCATAACTATAAGGTGTGTTGGGAGGGATCTGAATGTATTTAATATAAAAATCTTTGAATGTATGAACATATACGTGGGTGTGTGTGTGTGTGTGTGTGCGTCCGCATATTTCTATGCCGAAGGTATGGACACAAGTCGAATGTAAAGTTAAAGCCTACTCGTTGTCCGCATGATGCCTCTGACAAGGAAACCAGTTTCTTTCGTGTATGACGGACTATGATAAAGGTGGTTCAATTTGAAGTAACGAAATATTAATTCAATTTATAACCATTCCACGTGATCAAAAATATTGTTAGAGTAAGTAGTCTATTTGCCCAATACATACATACATGTTACGTTTACAAATCACTAGGTAAGTTTTGGTAAGAACATACATACATACATACATATACACACAAAGTTTGCATATTAGAGTTTGCCAATTTATCGGATTTCATTGTTGAAACGGCTCCTCATAAAATTTGCAACCAACCTACATACATACTATTTGTCACCACTATATGAATAAAATTCAAATTTATAATATACTAGTGGTTTTACCCGGCTTTGCTCGGTATTTGTAATATATTATAATTTGTAATATTACCGCTTAAAAATGGTTAATCTAATAGTAAACATTAATTTGTTTTTTTTTATTAAATTAATTTGAATCGAAAAAATAAATAATATTCATCGATCGTCATAGTAATTTAGATTTGTTTTCGATGCTTCCAACCAAACCTTACATAGTTACATACAAAGTCTCTTTCGAAATTATACATTTGATAAATGTATGTATGTACAAGTTTAAAATCATAGATGTCGCTTTGGGGCAACATTTGATGGCACTGTGGTAAAAATATAAATTTAATATATTTAAGATGAACTCTTTATATATCTACATACATACATATGTCAAAGGAAACAGTGTTTTATATAATATAGAAGAATATGCTTTAAAATAATAGAAAGCACTCGCTTGATAGGCCGGGAAATTTAAAGGATAATTTATATTTTATTAGTTATTAAAAAGCTTTTGAAAAATATTCGAATTGCACCATCAAACGTCTGGCTTGGCTCGAACTAACTTATTTGTTAATCTAGATATGTATAATGTATTTCAGTTTTATTTAAAACAATCTAAATCAGAAACTAAAATTTAAATTAAGAAAGGCAATCAGAATTTTAAAATATGAAATCGATATATTTTCAGAAAAAAAATAAGAAATTAATAATTCTGATTTCCCAGATATGGAAACGCCGATTTTACCTACAAATATTCATTATTATTTATTCAAGCACTGATTGAATTTACATTTTATAGAAATATGGCTTAGATTATGTTATAAAACATAATATTAATTATTATTATGAAACAAAATTAATTATTACTAACAAAATTTATATAATTGTAAATACATATATTTTTAAATTAAAACGGCTATTACAATTATTATTATTATAAAACGATTATTATATATAATATATTAATTCAACCAAAACGAAGATTCTGCTCATTATAATCTACAGTAATTAGCATATTATATTACAACGTATAAAAGTTGATACGATTAGGGCACGGTTGATAAATCTTTTTGAAGAAAAATGATTAATGACTAATCTCGAAAAATATCAACAAACCCTTAACTGATTTTTACTTTATCTACATATATGTATACATACATAAATACAAAGTATCAAAAGATAAAGTATTGTTTTTATCATATACCTAAACAACAGTTTATATGTAACTTAATATTACATTCGTTAATTTCATCCCAAAAAATAAGTACACCTCCATGTATCACGATCATTCATAATACGCTTCTTGAACTATGAATCACCCTCTTTGCGAGAGATTCGATTGAATTAAATCGCACATATCTGTATCTTTTGATCATCCCCAGTCGCCTTGTAGGTGGGTACGTGTCCAGGTATCCACCGGTAGACGTGAACACGTATTGATGGAGAGGCGGTTATCATTTGATACAGAGACCACCGGCATATCTAAATTACCACCGAAATATTCAACGGCCCTCCGGAGAGGTCCCCGTCGGGCCACCAGAGGGCGTAACATACGCTTGCAGCCTCTCGATTCGAGGACCGGAAAAAAGCGCTTTCAAAGCGATTCGCGTCTCGAACCGCTAATGAACCTATTATTGTAATAAAATCGGCGAGATCTTCTCGCACACGAGAATGAATGTGAGACGTGTGCGAGAGCGACATACATGCAGGAGAACGACCGGAACCGATTATTTATTTATGTGTTATTATTTATTTACGATGATAATACGGTGTTGATTTTGTTTTGTTTGATAATGGGATATTAAATCGCGTAATTATAGTTTTAGAAATGTGTATTCGTTTATTATAATTTATTATATATTAATGAGCGGTAATCGATTTCGTATGAGCGCGATGGCCGTTGTAGATTGCTATATAATTGGACCGAAACGGAGCTATGATTAGATGAAAAAATAAATAAGTAAATCGGATATTAAAACTACTGTATACATGTCGAGTAAATTATTAATGGGTAATGTGCTATTAATTACAAAAACTAATCTCCTATTTAAATTATATTTTTAAGCAAAACCTCTCACCCAAAACATTCAAACCAGAAATTTTAAGAACTTACTATACATATAATATATTATATACCACTTACAGGAATAACTATAGTTATAAAGCTATAATATATTATATAAAAATGAAGGCAATTAAAAAAAAACTCACATTTTTTTAATAATATAATCATGAAAATATAGCTTGATTTATCTAATGCAGATTTTATTGTAAAAACGAAGCCAACCAAAAGTTACTTCAAAAGTTCTATGAATGTCTTTAACAAATAAAAATACAGATTGATTAAGGCCTCTATTTTACTGGTAAGTATTTTTGGATTTATCAGTATTTATATAAAGCGGCCAGTATCCATCGTTCCGTATAAATAATAAAAGTTCAGTATTTATAATAAATGGTCAGTATTAATGTTAAATAGTAAGTATTATTTTGATGAATGGCCAGTAGGTACCTACATATGTATATCTTTTTAGTTGGTTGATCAAAACAGGACAATTTCATCCAACAGGTATTGCTATTGTATATGTAGTTCTGGTGAATTTGACGTCAGATTTTTATACTGTCCATTCGTTATTTATGTATATTGTCATTTAATAAAATTAAAATACTGGCCATTTAATTTGTTGCCATTGATTAATTACAGACATACATTGCTTTTATTACATTTACGAATTTTAAAAATTTACCAACAATATTAAGATTGATAGCAAAAAATAATCAATTCATTTGCTCATTGGTATTCAGCTATACGGATATCAATAAGCAATTAAAAAACCAACATAGCATATAAGAAATATTAAGTGTTATATTAATAAAAGAAGCTTTCATATATGCATATTAGGTATACATATATTAGTTATTTGACGATAGCTTTGGAGATAGCTAGGAGTATCGTTCTTGCCCTAGTCAATTCAAAAGTTTAACAAAATCGCCGATGGCAAACCATTGTTGCCTGGTATTTATTTGGGTCTGGTCGTTTCTTTATCGGACCATAGTGATCTATAATAGACAGCGACGTCTTCCAAGGGGAATTGTTAAGGAGACAGGAGAGGGTAGCCGCTATCAGATGAACCCCTTTCGCTAACGAGACCTATTTCACCCCTCGGGCACATTGATTTCTTCGAAAGTTTTGCCAGCGCGACTTCTTCTCTCTCCTGCAAATGATTAATTGCCGGCGATTTGTTATGCAGTATTAATTTCGAAAAAGTTTCCCCCTCCTCTATCTGTTTCGATGGACAGACAACCTTACAACTATGTACTTTGTGCACACTTTAAGCAAGTAGCAGATGCATTTGAAAGAAAATTTACTTTCGTCATCTGTTCCGTTCCAAACTTAATTTAATTAAATTGAAAATAAATTCCCACTAACCAAACTAACAACACACTTTTTTATAAATGAAAATGGAACATTGAAGCAATTAGAACACCAACTGTGTTCAGATTTCCATTGACATTCTACTTCAAAACAACAAACAAAATAAGAAACAAACTTTTTCTTAGAAAAACCATTATTTTTTGCTCTCTTGCAATGAACACTAATTGAGTGGTCTATTGTTATTTGAAAAGCATCTACGAACACCTATATTTATTAACACCTACATTGAACAACAACCAGCAACATGGCTCATTAGTTAGCGTATAATGCTATTAACTGACAGGTCAAGGGTTTAATCCCTGACCCGATGTTGCTGACCCGACCTTGGATATATGTTTGTGACTACAGGTCGATCGTTTCCTATCAGAGTTTGCCAATTTATCTGATTTTGTTGAAACGGTTCCAAATGAATTGGCAAGCTATCGTCATTTGTCATCATTATTTGAATATATTTTCGAATTCATGTATAATCAAAATTTATGTATATAAAGTACATATACATAATGTACAAATCTGGCCATGTGTCGCCTTGGGATAAAACCCGTAATGACACCATGGTAAATATAAATTTTTAAAAATGAAAAACTTCAGACAACGACCATAATAAAAAAATGCAATTGAAACTCATTAAAAAATCAATAATATGAGATATTAAATGAATAGTTATATATTTTATATGCATATGTAATACCTACATATGTACATATATAAAAACTCACTGTAAGTCCTCATAGTAAGACGAACAAAAAACACTCCAATACGAAGTGTTGAACAGTGTCTCGCTCTCATAAAAACCTATGACAAATCCCAGTTTTAACGCAGACAACGAAAGATAAATTGATGTTAAATGTTGGAACGTTCGGTCGCATAAAACCGTCAAGATTATTCTAGTACGCCTGTTGTGCAACGCTAGCGAGAAGAGGGTGTGAGGCGAGAGAAGGGAAGGAGAGGTCGAGATATTACCATGCAACCCCTCGCAAACAAATATAATGCACCATTCATTCGTAGACACGTTTTATTAGATACACACATGCGATTCTCATAATGCTACCAGGCTCAGCTCTGAAAAGCTTGCTTATGAACAAGCTTTTCATAATAAATATATACATACATATGTACATATGTAGACACAACACTTTTCTCAAATGTTGAGCCCAGCACAAATCATTTTCTTTTCTTGTTTGTAAACAGCATTCATATAACCTAATGTTAAATTAAATTTTAGGAAACGATCCTTACAAATACCAAAATAAGATTTAATACGGGACTATTTAGTAATTACATACATCATCATCATTCACAGCCTTTCGCCACCCTTATGGTCTCTCCAACATATTTCCATTCATCCACCATTTTCTGATTTCATCCACCCATCTCCCCTGCGGTCTTTCTTGCGCCTTTTTACATTCTCTTGAGTTCCATTCGAGCACTTCTTTCGTCCATCTATCGCTATTTAAAATATCTTTGGTCTCACCATCAAATACCCTTATCTAACCTACGTATTCCGTTTTCAATCTCTCCTCGTTATTTATTTATTTATTTTATTTTATACAATCACACTCGTCTAACAGATTGTTCCAATACAACGTGTGCGCTATACAGATTATGAATAACAATTAATTAGATATACAGGTATACACCCATGTATTTAAAGACGACATCTATGGTCAAACATGGAACAGAAGTACTATACATACAAGAAAAATACTAACATCGATTAATATCCACATAGACATATATATGGACAAATTTGCAGCATTTATTTAAATCAGTAAAAATTGTAATATAAATAGCTCGAACTTTTGTTTGAGATAGGACACAGTTGCCAATTTTTTGGAACCGTTTCAAACCAGATCAGATAAATTGGCAAACTCTGATAGGAAACGATCGACCGTGCAATCACATATCCAAGGTCTGGCCAGCAGCATACACCAGGGAAAGAACCCGTGATCACACAATAGAATGCATTACATGCTCATCATTGATCTACGCTGCTAGTTATGCCTAGGATACAGCTTTCATCCAATAGCATACATCCAATGTATAGTATGAGAGTCCGTACCAAAGATGAATGCAAAGATTGTAACTTGTAGCAGGACAGTCTTTATACTAATCTTGAGTACAGTTTGGAAAAGAAATTCATGGGGGTGGGTACATATGGCAGGGGGTAAATTCTAGATACGTGTTGCTCTATACGCGGGGGGATAGACCTGCTACTCTAGCGTGTCTATTATTCAGCTGGAAGCCAATACTGGCCTGCGTGAGCTACCGCAGGAAATAGCAACTGTTACCTGTCAAGCGCCTAGATGACGCGGCGAAATCGCACCAGATCACAATCGAAACGCCTTAACCGCCAACCAAAGAGCCGAGCGATTCCTACCGCTACAACCCACGAAATAAAATACATATTCGCTCGTATGGGGTGGCACGTTCGGTTTAATTTAGTATGGGAACCGAGCTGGCGGTGCCGCTACAAACACAATGGGGGCCCGGTAGCGAATGTTCAACTACACCACCTTATGTGTACCATTATGCATACATACATATATGAATAAGCGCGGGGAATTAAATAAAATTTACGTTAACCCTTACCGAATCACCCCCCTCCCCCTGCTGAGGTCTGTCTGCCTTCCTTTGCCTCCCCACGAGCCTTGGATCGATTATTGGAAAACTGTGAGGTGTACGACAAACCCTTCAACACGTTCACGTATGTGGTTGTGTATGAAAATTGAGAATGAAATACATAAGCACTTTCCTTAATATAATATAACGTGATGATATATTTAAATAACTATTAAATGCATATACTACATGCATTGGATTCTCGAATTTGCATAGATTTACATCATCATCATCATTCGTCATCCACTGTTAAATGAAAGTAGCTCTAACATGCTTTAATTCGTATCTCTTATGGATAACCCTCATCCATCTCATTTCACACATTATTCTGATTTCATCCACCCATCTCCTCTGTGGCCATCCTTGCACCTTATAAAATTTTCTCGGATACCATTGGAGTACTTCTTTCGTCCATCTATCGTCCGTTATTTTAGCAACGTGACCCGTCCATTTCCATTTCAATTTTAAAGTTAACATAATGGTGAGAGATTTACATAAAATTAGTAAATATAGAGGTAATTTAAGTAAATCACCTACGAAATGATGATTAAAAAAAGGGACGGTGAACCTATACAAAAAGATATGCAACAATAAGTTCCAAACAAGAATCTGAAGAAAGTTGTCGTCGAGTTAAATACAGGAATTTGAAATAGGTACCTATTCTTAAAAATCTTCAAAAATTTTGTTGACGTAATAGAAAGAGAAAATGGTTTCATTTCAAAGTAAAACTTAAATTTATATTTTTCCCACTTTCAACTTTAAAATTTAGTCTTTTAAGATATTAGATATGAGCGATATATTTTACATCAATAGGTTTTTGAGTTTTTTCCTATTATGCTCTCACTAACATTCAAATAAGATGGTTCTATATACATGTAACAAAAAGAAAATGTAATATAGAGAATGATTACTAGATCAGAATCTATTGTAATAGACCTAATTATAAATAAATATACATAATTTATAAACAATAAAAAGGATTTTAAAATCAAAATCAATATTTTTTCCACCTATTTTTTATATACTGTAAATTCTTCAAAAACCAGAGAGTAATGATCGAAGAGTAACCTTTTCTCGTTACTATTAGTAACCTTTCTCGATAGACGATCTATTATATATAACTGTCAATTTAATAAAAGAAATTTAAAATCTCAACACGAAGTGTATGTTGAATTTAATTTCAAAATTTTGAGATAAAAATATATCTTTATAAATCTTCAAATTAAGTCCATACATATTCTAGACTTGCTAAAATCAATTCTGGAAACAATTAAATACAAAATTTATGATTTAATATTAATTATTTTATATACAAATGAGATTTATTTATTTTTCATTAAGAAGTTTTGTAAGACTACCGTTACGATTGATAAAAAATATTCAAAACTATAAAAATTTATGTGTATGACATAAAAATTTATGTGTATGAAGTCTTCGAAATAAAATACACCACTTTATAATAACAATGTATATAACACAATAGAAATAATATTGCATATTGAGCTTCCGATAAGAAAAGTGTCATTGATTTTACTTCCAATGAAGAGAATGAGAGACGGGAGGTGGGTGGAGGGAGCAGTAGCAACCATCTAACAGTGGCCCGGGAAGTGACTGACACGAAGATATGAACTCATCAAAAGTTTTCAGTCGAGAAAATAAACTTTTCCGTTCGGAAAATCGTTGTTTTCACTCTTACACACAAACAACCTTGCACACACACGCCTACAAACTGAGAATAGCTACGCTGCATCGGAAAGCTCTACGCTCGCGGTTCTTTTTTGTTACAAAATAGCCATGGTAGAAGTAACTGGAAAAACGACTGGAAGAAGATAAACGGAGGGGCCGTGAAAATCGATTGAGTAAGACGTCTCTTAACGTATTAAAGAAAATTGGATAACGTTCCAAGAAAATAATACATTATATAAGAAAATACTACGATACTACGTTCCCGTTAAAAATCAACATTTTTTCCTCACCGCAGAAAAATCTCAACGTTGATCGCATGTCGAATCGCACACATAAATTTATATTGTATTTTCAGGTGTGATTATTTCGTATTACAATAAACCAACAACGCTAACTAAATCGATACACCCATATTATGTCTACTTATAGGAAATTTACTATATTATCCTGCATGGAAATGAAATTTTCATAATGTATTGTGAGCACGCACGCGAAAATATATAAAATTGTATCTAGCTATACGTACTAGGTATGTATGTATATGTATAATATTATATATACGCGTGTTTGATAATTTTCCTTGCGATCTTCAATGTAATATTTTTGCCACAAAGAGGAAAAAGATAGACAGTATCTATGTACTTACTACACTTCTTTATGACAATTATAAATGAGTTTTTCCTAGCGGAATAGTAAATGCACGGGAATATATTCCGACCCTTATTAATAATCAAACAAATGTTTATCATGGTGTAATGTTTATTTATATCTACTATGTATTGTACATATGTACATATATACATGTGAATATTCGTTCGCTTTATATATGTATATCTACAGTTCTCATTTTAGTATACTATAGTATTTTGTATAGCATGCTATTTTTTTTCGACTAGACTTTCGGTATTAAATTTTATAATATGGAACCTGTATGAACATTATATACAATATTCCAAGCAACTGCTTCAACAATGTACCTAAAATATGTAATAATATTTTGAAGCACAATTAGTTACAGTATATTTTAAATAAATTTCGCATGTTCATGTGTAAAATATGGGTACGGCATGTGAATTTTCGTTTGTAAGGGATGATGAACGAGTCTCTCGAGATTCAGTTCTCAACAATTCTAAATACAAAATGGGCTAGTCAAGGGTACGCCACGTTATTTAAAATTGAAAACTTTATTGTGTTTTATTTGAAAAGCGTTTCACGAATGAATATTGTATGAAAGTAACTCCACAGATTTCTTAGTACAGATATAGCCGGGTTTTAGTAGAATAGATCAACGCCTATCTCGATGGATGTTTTATGACGTGTATGTAAACAGAGTCTTTATTAAATGTATTTATAATTAAAATGGTTAATATATATACATATTTACATATAATGGAAATTGTATTAAGAATATATTATTATTTATATAAATTAATAGAATACATATCCGAGTATAAGTTTATCTTGGCCACATCTTAAAACTGAATAACGAAGGCACAAACAAATACTCAAAATAATTAGTCGAAAGCGGGCTAAAATTTAACTATGTACATAGATAAAAAATAATAATAATAAGTATAAATTGAAAAGATATGGTTCGCAGAACAAATAAATCATTAATATGCAACCGTGTTGATATCTACGTGTTGTGTAGTTTTTTTTTGCCAACTAAAAACTTTTCGCAATAACGGTCGAGATCTTTGATACTGAGAACGTGCAATTTAATACACGTATGTATGCGTTTATGAAAAGTAAAAAAAATGGAATAATATTAAAAAAGAACCAACGAAACGTAAGGCCATATTAAAAACAAAATGCGAATGATACGCTGCCGATAGGCCGGTTCGATTAGAGACCTCCTGCTATGAAACTCATTCTTTACGACCATTTGTAACGCTCACTTTAAGACATAAATATTCTTGACATATACGCATTGCTAGAAAAAAAATGCATATGCTTACACTCGTTTAATATATAATTCGAAGAAGGTGAAATCGAACTAAAGCTGATACGTCCAGAGTGTGAACCCGTTCGGTTGCATTCACGTTCAAATTCCGATTAATCCCTATACATACATGTATTATGTACATTGATTATATATCTATTATAATCAAAATCCTACATGCATATGTACAATTTTGATTTCCCCCTGAAAATTACCTACAAACTCTCTACTTCCATAGCGTAAAAATAAAAGCGAAAAATATACGTGTTTTTTCCGAAAGAAAAATTGCCAAACAAAAAAAAACAAGTTTTCTTTGTTCGCGTCGACGATGTGACGTAACAGAAATGTGACAAGATGGCGATTCGGTTGATGTTTGTTTGAAAATTTAGAGTGTGAGAGACTACCCTTGTATTGGATGTTATGATGTAAGGTTGGTGGAGATGTCTGTGTAGTTATGTGCACGTTTGTGTGAGCTGGTGGTGGAAGTCCTCTCAGCGGAGCCGATATGACTGTGCCCATCATATTATAGGGGGAGACAGCGGAGAGATTGCGAAGAAAGAAGCGACTGGGGCATCAAGTAAATGCTTTTTTTTGCAGCGGATCCTACAACATTCAACGGACGTTCTGTTTATTAAATAAGAAAAAAATCTTTAAACTAATCCATTATTTTTATATGAAAATTCTATAACTTCAATTATATATATTGAGATAGAAGAAATTTAGAATCATATAGTGTGATAAATGTGAAATAAGGTTAAATAAATTTTATTCGTTTGTTATACGTGAAGAAAAGAATGCGTAGAATGGGTGTCAGAATAAAAACATTAATTTAATAAAAAAATATATATATCCAACAGATCATATACCAGATGGCAAGGATAAAAAAACACAATAGTATTCGTACATATAAACACAATAAAACTGGCATGGTTTCGGAAAATTGGAATAAATTCTTTCAAATATTGAAGATTTATAGAACAGATACAACCAAACGTTTTCCTAATGAGTTCTTAAATATAACGATTAAAATTTTAAATATAATTTATGTAGTTATTTGGCGAATAGTGGACGAGACACGTTCACCGACGACCGTATAAAGTTGCTTCTTTGAGGTTGGCAACACAAAATAGCCGGCGAGGCAAGGAGAGACGTCGAGAATTGCACACTGTCGCGCTCCGGACGTGATTGATGATGCTGCGAAGGCGTGGGGTGGCGGGGAGGGTGAAGGGAGGGGTGCCAGCTGAGGGTAGGGGAGCCAAAGAGGGTTGGGAGGCGCTGCTTGAGGGGTGGCGAACAGTCGAGAAGGAGCCCCCCGGGGGCGAAGACCCACTTGCAAAAATCGCTATTTATTAGACAATATTCGATATGTTGCACGCTAGTGGACTTTGGTAAGATATTCCGTTGTAAGATTAAAATTGCATCGATTCGAAAACTTCATACAAAATTTCATAGAATTAATTTTGAAAATCTACATATACCTATCTATCGAGTTTTTTTAACTACTTATATGTTCATAAAATGGATTCATATTGAAAGACTTTCGGTATTCAAAGTACACATTGAATTTGTAAACAGTTTTCTACTACTTTTTAAAGGTGAAAGGAAGTAATTAAAAAATGTAGTTCAAGTATTGCCGTATTGGGGTGGTTGTTAATTTTGTGAAGTAAATTTTAACAATGAAAAATGAAAATTTTAACCATAGGTACTTAGATTTAATAATGTCCAAATACATACATATATTATGTATGTACATACAAATATATAAGTATGAGCTTAAAAACTCATATATGTAGATATGAGCCGTTATATTTGAAAGTGATGGAAATCCAATTTTTAGTTTCAAAAACACTATTTCGTTTAACTTAATTAACAAATTGCTATCACTTATTTTATTTATTTATTTATTAAAAGTTTGGACTATTGCGGCATTACAGGAATTCCTAATGCGCTACAATGGTCAAAAGTATAACAGAAAAGAAACAAAATAATAACTATAGAAATTAGAGATGACAAAAATAAAATTATATATACATAAACAAAAATACAATTATAAAAAACAATATGCATAAAAATAGTAGCTGATAATAAAAATTTCAATTATAAAAAAATAATGGAATGTCTTGCACCTACAGCCAGTTCCAATAAATAAGAACCAACTGCAAATACAAAATATCCCTGTGAGGCCTAAATTGAAGAGAGTAAATCAAAATTCCACTCATACATCACATTCAATTAATTCAATCACTTTTAATTCATATATTCCCAGAATCTCGGAAAAGCAGAATAAACGTATCACAGGCCACGAGTATTTTTAAATATTGTTAAACGCCAAACATTATATTTAATGTTTTGTGAAATATTTCTCGAAATGAAGAAAAGTCGATTTTTGCCACTTTCAAATATATCTATTATTTAAAATTATTATGTTTAACACATCTCGTAACAACTAGTTAATTTCTACGAGCTAATAAATATAACGATTAAGTTTAAAGAAAACTTATTATTATTGGTTGAAAAAAGGCAAGTTAAACTATTATATATTTGGTAACTATCGAATATATTCTATATATGAAAATCATCGTAGAAAAATCTATAGTTCATTACAAAATTATAGTCACAGATTGAATACAAAATTAAGTCCGAAGCAATACATGTGAGCATCAAACATTGCATTACACCAAATACATATGTATGTAGATGATTCATACATGCAAAAACTAATTTGGCTACAATAATAGTAACTATATTATATAAAGAAAATCCCTTTGAAAACAAATAGGTATCGTGCTTCGTTCACAATATGCGAAAGTTTTGCCTTAAAAGCGAATTTTTGGCGGACGATCATTAACGCAAAGTGTCAATTAATGATGACATCAAAGAAAATAGTCTTCGTTTTATATATTCATAATGTTAGTTGGCAGCGTTGCACAGCTTATAAATGGAGTGTACGCTGGAGAGAAAGCTCGATGACACACGCCACGGAAAAGAAGGGGGTTTTCAGTGGCTTCGGCGCGTTAGCGAGTGGGTGGATTTGAAGGGGAAGAAGGTGGTTATAGGATGTGGAAGAATTGGAAAATAGGGGGAGGAACGGGTGGCAAACTTGCCGAATATATAGAACGAACGTAACTAATCTCCAACAAAAAAAAATGTACCTATTCGAAATACGCACGCAGTTAAAAACTTAATCCATTTCTGAATTCAAAATGTGATTGGATACACGAAAGGGAAAAAAATGTTATTATATAATATAAAAAGGGGTATGAAACGTATCCAATCCCGCTTCGTTCAAGTGAGGGATGTGTATTGAATGGGATCGTTTGTGCGTATATCTGTGAGTACTCCAATAGATGAAGAACTGCCGACTTGCCAAAGGGGACGCTTACCCTCCACATACGTATAGTAGATATACAGGGGTGGACCAGAAATCCGACCCCTCATCCGTACCGTATCCGAGAAGAAAACAAGAACAGAAACTCGGAATTGGTTGAATATTTTTTGCTTTTTTTTTGCTATTTCCCCTGCTTTGAAAGTGACTGAAAGAGGGTAGTCTCAAGCACATACAAACATACATACATATATGTATGTGTGTTTGAGTATATATATTGAAAAATTGGTACACATGTGATTTTATAGATGTTAATAAAAAATAGTCAACTTTTATGATACATATGTAGGTATACATATATGTATGTACATATATGTATATGAATATACATATTAAATAAACATTTAATTTATAAATGCGTTATATAAACAGTTGACCTTTCATATTTAAATGTAAAACTTGCTTGCTGAATAAATAGAAAAGGTAATGATTTTAATTTTCGGTCATACAGTTTCAATATATCTACAGTGGCGTGATGATATTGATTAATTTGACCAATGGTTTGTACGAAGGTCGCACTGGTCGACCGCAGTCATTAATTAACAATACGGGTGACTTTCGACACAACGGTCGCCAACGTGTTAAAGAATTTTAATGAACGCTTAAACTGATTGATTGATATTTTTTAATCTGTTGTATCGGTGCACGTGAAATTAATTGTTCTGTTAAACGGGACTACCGGCCACGTTCTAGATCAGATATCGCTGATTTATTACAAATAAAAATGCAATACGAATTCCTATCTGCGATGGGTTTGTAAATAGGTATGGTGAAATAAATTTTAAAACGAATTGAACTTTCGAAGGATACGTTTTGTCTTTATCTTACTTAATTTTAACGTTCAAGTCTACGTAGACGTCTTTAATAGTTAAGATTTACGGGCAAACAACCCGGCTTCAAGGTGACCTGCAAATTATTGAAAATCTTTGTGATATTTTTAAATGACGCAAGTGAATGTGGAAGTTTTAACTAACCAAAAAAAAACATTTATAATATTGAAATATATATGTACTTAATAATTAATTGACAAATACATATTAAAGATTATGACTGTCTGTTTTTTTTTATTATTTTAAAATAAATAAACTGAATATTCATTATCCTTCTGAAGGTAAGAATAGAAATTCATTCACCAATTGAATTAATATGTTTAGATAAAATATTTACATAGAAGAGGAATCCTTATAAACGTAGAAAAAAATCCTTATAAATATAAAACTGGCAAAATAATGGCAAAAAATGTGTTAAAAATATATATATCTATGTACATATGTATATTTTTGACTATTTTAATTCGCTACATAATTTATTATAAGTATTTTAAAGCAATAAAAAATTACAATCAATAGAAAAAGCATATGATAATTGATTCTAATACTAAATTTGATCACAGTAATAATACATTTTGAGTTAAAGACCGCAAAAGCCAAAAAACTATAAATTGCGCATTTTTTTAAACTCATATCTCATAAAGGAAAGCAAACCAACAAAAATCATTATCATATTCGAATTTAATGGGCCAAACTTAGAAACGATTGTTGTTTCCACTCTGGTAACTTAAAAAAAATATTTTTTGTAGTTCAGTGTATTAAAAATATTAGTTTATCGAAGACATTATTGCCTTTCAAAAATGACTTAACAATTACTTGTTTTCATACATTTTTTTCATATATGAAATCGAAAGCATAATACATATCTATGCATGTATACCACATTTCAACAACTCTATCTATGGAGGGCTTTTAATAAATTTTGCAAGATTGATCGTCAAATACAATGGTGTATTCGTGAAGGCATAAATATGTATAATATATACAGGCACTCTTAGATGGGGTATGAGAAAACCTGGGGTACAATGAAAAACTTTTTCGTTTTTTTTTTTTGTTCTTTTCGATAGACGGTCGCATAAAAAAGTCATTTGAGCGAATAATTGAATCCGTTTCGGTGGCGGCGATAACCAAATGAGGTGGGGCCAGGGCCGCCCGCGGGGGAGGCTGCGCCGCTCCCGGGACAATTTAGTCGTTTCGGCCTGGCTAAAGTTTGATTAAAGCGCTTGTCGCACTGTTCATTTAACTTCGATTAAGTCGGCAAACGGGGAAAACGGAGGCTGGATGAATTCGCCGCCCCCGCTAAATACCGCGCGAAGCGAGACAATGGGGGACGAACGGAATGACTCGCAGGACGAACTGTGTTTTAATTTACACATCAGTCCAATAAAAAGAAGAATGAGAACCTATAATTATAATCTAAATTTAAATATTCATTCACAAAATAAATCAAATGTTTCAAATGAAAATGAGATGGGCATTTGGAGGGTTAACGTAAACGAAACACGTTTATGAAAATCGGGTGTCGTGGGGCATGCCGTGATGTAATTACTAGGTAGATATTTTGAGATAACACGCCCCCATACAAGTATGAATTGGATCAAAATTTTAATGGAAATATGTTCTCATGTGTCGATATTATATTATCAGACCGTTTAATATTTAAGGGAAAATTAAAGAAGATAAATAAAATACTATTCCTCGGCAAATTCTACATACTTGATCGTAATTCTTTCATTTAAACGATTTGTATGATTATCCAAACTCATCCCTGTACAAACTTTGTTGAAATTTTCAATTGTAGTCTTTCGCCTTAAATAGCATTACATAGCATGCTATTTAAGGTAATTAAGACATCGTATCGTTCAAAAAAACTAGGTTCAACAAAAGCAATTATTTCAATTACAACTGCATCAAATATAGCCATTATGTAAATCTAATAACTCACTTGTATATACCATAATATTTTCAACCCCTTTTGAAGCGCATTTCCTTTATTAATCTTTGAACTTTTTCATAAAATGCACCCGAAAATTTAAATTTATAATTAAGCAATATATCACTCCAAAAGAGTCGAAGACAGTTGAAAACTACACCTACCCCCTTATCAACCCATTATTTATTGGACTGTTATTAATGTCGAAAATTTTCATTCAATAAGTATGATACATACATATGTATCTATGTATTTAGAATTTTTAATATGAAAATAGTATCACTAAGATCAGCCGACGAAGAAGAATTGACGCTTTTGAGATATGGTGTTGGAGGCGGTTGCTAAGAACCCCACGGACCGATATATGTACAATATGTACATACATACATACGAATGTATCCATTCTTGAGGAAATGACAGACTCCACGATCTGCCTGAAATCCATTCTCCAGTTCTTCGGTCTCATAGCACGAAAAGGAGAGGAGAGCCTGGAAAAGCTGGCTGTGGTCAGTGGTGTGGATGGAAGAAGAGGAATAGGTAAATCCCCGACACATTGGACTGACCAAATACGAGCAGCGACAAGCTCTTCTATAGTGTGGCCGAATCTAGAAATAAACGGAAGTACGATCACGATCCTCAGGAATGAGATGAAGTGGGAAGATCAACTCCCAGTTGGACAATTAAATATTGTCTTAAGCAGCTGTCACTCCAAATAAGCCACTTAAACAGGACTAATCTAATAGTAAACATTTTATTAAATTTATTTGAATAGTTTTATTTTATATAAATTTATTTGAATACTCATTTATTTTTTTTATTAAATTGACTGTCATGAACAAACAAACATATACATATACTGTCTCTTTCAAAATTATATATATATATATATATATATATATATATATATATATATATATATATATATATATATATATACCAGAATCCGGCGATTGCGCCCCCGGAGCCTTCGCCCCCAGAGGCTTCGCCCTCGGCAGCTGCGCCCCCGGAGCCTTTGCCCCCGGAGGTGCCTGAGCCATCGACGCCTTCGCCCCCGGAGGTGCCTGACCCTCGGCGCCTTCGCCCCCGGGGACTTCTGATCCTTTGAATCGAAAAAAATCAAAACGGTACCTATGAATCGAAAAAATAAATAAATCGAATTTGTCGTCTATGAACCAACGAACGAAGGTTATATACATACATACATACATATATACATATATAAAAAGTCTCTTTCCAAATTATATATTAGATACGTTTGCAGAGGACCAAAATATAATGAAATATACCTATGTATACTAATTAAGTTTAAAAATAGCGCCATTGGAGAATTTTTTCATCAAGTGGATGCTAATATTAATAGAATTTATACGAAGTACCAAAAAATATGGATGGCCTAGTGAAAATAGAACAATTGCACAGTTTATTTCTTATTGAATATGATTATTAAGCGCCACATGGAATTTTTTCCCAAAATATACCAAGTTCATATTACATTTGAAAAAAATTTTATTTTTCTTTTATTATTAGCGAAATTTGTTGAAAATTGCTGTTCAAGACAGACTGTATTCAGTTTAAATTCATTGATTTTTTAATAATTCTAAATCGAAGTTGTAATGCATTTTTAACACAACCTACGGAAATTTTATATTGAATCAGTTTTCCAGAAACTTCGGATTTTTAACAATCGGTTTCTGGAAACCTGTTGGATGACAGCACCTACTCACTTCGTGTATGTATAAGTGAGTACTTATAGGTAAATATGATTAAATTTGACTGGTACAAATTTTTTTTTAAATTGGCTTTCCTATATTTTAACATTCTCTATACTTAAGCGATTTGTTTATATAGGTAGGTAATTTTGAATTCATTCTCATAAAGTCATAATTAAAGAGTGGACCCAGTGCGCGCTGTCCATTGTTCACATGTTGTAAATGCATTGTTAAAGGTTTGCCGAACCTTTTTTACAAAGCATTTACAATAATGGAACAATAGACGGCGCGCTTCCGGTCCTACCTCTAGTCATAATAGTGCGAAGTTTATTTACCCTGCACAATTTCCTAATGTTCTCAACCTTAATCCTGTTCTGTTGACGGACACACATGTGTAATGAACTCCACGCTTAATTCGCGTACCGAATTGACAACAAAGAGCCAAGTCCGATTTTCCCAGCACACGTGACACTCACACTGAAATCTTGCCAATCAATCTATTAACATTGCGTCGCCGCCCTTTGGTGGGAGATGAAGATGAAGCACGAATCGCAGGATGTTTTGTTTGGAAAGATCACGGAAAACTGTTGAGTGTGTGTAGACCATTACGTACAGATTCAAACCACCTCACAATCGACACACATCCAACAATTGCATGTCATCCACCGTCAATTATGTACATTCGTGGTCAGGTTTCGTTTTCATCCGAGTCCACACACATAACGGACACCGACCTTGAATTCTCGCGCACACACCGGCCAATATAACAAATGACGAAATGAAAAAAGATAGTCCGAAAAAAAAAACCAGCGACTACGTATAAATGAAAAAGTTGCGTCGTCGCCATCGTCCGGGGACAACAATGAGACGGGCGTACGAACGTACGTTTTGTCGCGTCACGGCACTCCATTGACGCCGGGCGAGAGCTAATTAGAGGCGGTAGCTGTAGCCGGCAGAGCACGCGTTCGCGATAAGAGAGATAGGCGTATCGACGCCACCGTACCTATAATACTACCGGACTGTTGCGCTGGTCATGGTGCGCACGCAACTCGTCGATTTGTTTCATTTCCACGTTCCCAATATTACATATGCACTAAATTATGTTTTGAGAATGAGTGGTGTTTAAATATAGATAAATAGGTGGTTAAGCGTCCGCCCAATTATAAGACTCGAAAATTCCATGAAAACATTTCAAACTTTCCGGTCTATGTTACACATTTATCCACGTATATGTCATAAATGCTATAGACAGTTCCATACACGAACATGCCAATCAAGACGTTCATATATCATGCACACTTTCCTGTCCGTCTCTCTTCTATGCGTCATCACCCAAACGATGCACTAAATAACACATTAACTGCCGTAATATCTTGATACAATTAGATAAAACATTTAAATCCATGAAATTAATAGGAAGTACCTACATACATAATATGTATCTACGCATATTCACAAGATTTTTATTTGGGGTTTTAGTAAATACGCAAAACAATCAATAATGAGTTTCAAACTCTAAAACTATTTTCAATTAGGTATCACCTGTAGACTTTTTTTAACTTGTTAATGTTTTCTTCAATTTATTTTAAATACAGTTTTAAAAAGTGTCATAACATTTTATATAAAACATTTAAACCAATTAAATGAATAGTAAATATGTATTTACGTATACTCACGAGATTCTTATTCAAGGTTAAAGTAAATACTTACTTAAATGGAAAATATATCATAAATAATTAATTTCAAACTTTAAAACTATTTTTAATTAAGTATTATCTAAAGATATTTTTAACTTGTATTTATTTCGAATCCAGTTTAAGAAAAAAAATTACTTAGTAAAAGTGCAACATTAACATAACCAAAAGAAAAATTTGAAAAAAATTAAAAATTTACAAAGCAACTAATAATAATTTCTGTAGATATATGTAGTTTTAATAGAGTAAGAAAAATTTGACATTTAAAAAATAAATAAAACATGTAACATTAAATGTAGTACCTATTTTTATTATTTTCATGCGTGTATTTATCTAAATTCTATATACCTACATTTTTAATTACATCCTATGTATTTTAAACAGAATTTGAAATCTACAAAATAATTATACTATTGAAAACATGTTTTTATGATAATTGTAGGCATATTTTATGGATATTCAACAATGATAAAATTTATAGCGGATAATTTCATTTCAACTAAGTACTTGCTGCTGTTATTCTCTATATTGCAAAGCATGTATATCTATTATATATTACACAATTTTATATAAATTAAATGACACATTGTTCCGAATACATTAAACGCATCCTGTAAGCATAGTAAAAACGATTCATTGGATTTAAAATACCTGCCAGCAACCTTATTATATTTAGCGTGCTTAAAAATCGATTAGTTATTAGTTATGAGTAGATAAATTATAAATCGATTCGTTTTCAAAATCCGAAGAATTAAATACAAATAAAAAAAAAATATATTGAAAATTTTTAAACGTATTGGAAGCTAATAGTTTTCCTTTCATCCCCTGTCATTTCATTGTCCAACTTACTCCACTTCAAACTCGGCAGCTTTCTTGAAATACGATGTTCGCTCGACGGCGAAAGAATTAAAAAAAAACGGCGTCGAATCCCGAACGCAAAACAAAACATTGAATAACGTACATTATCTCGCTCTAACGCGCGCTCAAACCAATTTGTGCAAAAGAGACAGCCAGAGGCAGCACGGCGCCGCGTCTAAGAGAAGAACACACACGCGGCACATCCTCGCAGCGCCGCGTCTAACCACAAGTGCAAGCGAGACACAAACAGGCGGTGTTAACCATTGCCGCGTAGAAAAATGACACCTGTAACATATGATGTTAGAGGCGAGTTTTGCGCAACCGGTTATTTTTTCGCGGCGCTTTATTAAAAATCGACGGCGGTCTTGAAGCGAAACGCGCCTGGCAGGGGCGGGGTTACCGCAGAGAGGGGATCCTTGATTGGACGAGACGCCATCAATCGTTCACAAGCGCTGCACAAGCGACCACGTCTCGCGCACAACACATTCAATTTACGCGCGAAATTTTGACAATTGGCCCGCAACGCACGAAACAATTGAAAAGCGCGTACTTTAAGATTTTAAAAATATAAAGCAGTGATTTTTAAATTCATTTAATTCAAATCTGTGATATGACTGTTTCGATTTCGACGCGTGGAAAAAGGACGAAGTGTGTGCGCTCGCGAGTGGGAAAAGTATTTCGTGATAATTATTGTCAAGTCATAGTTTGGAAGACCGTTGGCCTGTGAACCTGTTTCGTCGTAAAGCGCATAATCATTGTTGTCGTTACGGTCGTTTTATTTTGAATGCAACTTGAGTAGCTCACCTTGACGTTTTTACACTACATAATCGTTCAATGAATAAAATACTACAGCGTTATCGCTGAGAGGAAAAAAAACGCACGTCATTACCGCCACTCAGCGGATGTGATCGATAAATAGATCGACGACACATTCATGTATCACGCACTCAGCGAACATAACGCGAGGAAGATATTCGACGTTTGTTTTCTAGTCATTCTGAAGATGATATTCGTAAAATGACGCTGATATTGTGATCGGATTTTCAACGTTGATTTTGTATACGTACTGTTTTCGGGGGGGTGGAAGATGTGTGTGTACGCTTAGTGTGAATTGGATATAAGGGTGCACGTGCGCACGTGTCTGTGTATGCCGGGGGGAGGCGGCGGCTCGTGATTGGCTGGCGTCGAGACGTCGGGTTGGGGGCGGCGGGGTCCTCAGGACCCCCCTGCCATGTCCTCCTTCCTCATGCCAGCAGCCGGTGGGGGTGGCTATCAACACCTCCAGCCGGATCCAAAATTCCCACCCAGCGAGGAGTATAGTCAAGGGGACTATATACCCAACCCAGCTGGAGATTTCTTCCAAGCTCACCACCACCTCAGTCATCCGCAGCATCATCACCTACATCAATATGGATATGGTCATCATCATCAGCCGGCGAGTACGCCGTACGGGGCTCCGTTGCCCCTCACGGGGTACGGAAGCTACAGTTACTACCCTCAGCAGGTGCAGCATCCTCCCGCCGGCGAAATACCCGCAGGAAATCTCGAACCGGGTCCCGGAGGGCTTGCGACGCCCGGAGGACTTCCGGGACTCACCGAACTTGGCCTTAGACTCGAAAGGAGGATCGAAGAGGCTGCGCCGGCCGGTCAGCAGCTTCACGAGCTCAGGCTGCGGTTGGAGGACACGGCGTCATTGGACGGACGCTCCGAACTGGATGAGGATCGCCTCATGATGGACGGTAGTCCCGATCTCGAAGAAGAAGACGATGACGAATGTTCCGAAAACGGTGACAGAGTCATTTACCCTTGGATGAAGAAAATCCATGTAGCGGGTGTTGGTAAGATAAAAAATATTTAAATTATATCTATTCTCATTTCATACCCCAAAATGTGTCAAAAATTTCATACCCCAAAATGTGTCAAAAATTTCATACCTCAAAGTTGCTTAGAAAATTAACTTTAAAATATAAATTATCTTTGATATAAAATAATTATGAAATTTCGCATATTTGAGTAACTTAAGGTTAAAAACTTTATTAAAACTTTTATTTATTATTAAACTTGATAATATATTCAAATATTCAAAAATGTCTCAAAAATAGGTTTAAATCTTATTAAACGTTTAAACACATATGTAAATTCTAATATCTAATCTAAATTTGATAATGTTACTGAAACATTTTAGGTGCCCGAGTAGGTACTTCAATTATAGGTAGGTATATGATTCATCTTATTTAGGATGTAAAAACCTGAAGACACTATACTATATTTATATTTTCTACTCGGTGTGCCTATACATAGATATATATTTATTTAATTTACCATGAAAAAACTCGAACCAAAAATAAATATCCCGATTTATAATCAGAAATATATGATTTACAAATTAAGTAATTTAGTTCTTATCTTTTTACGTTTAATTAAATGAACTAATTGTTAATTGAAGCTTATTGTGTTTTTATCATAAAAATAGTATATACATACATACATCTTTTAATACTATAGTTGAAAATGTATTTTATTGATTTTATATATCATTACATATTCATTTGCACTGTTTTAGTTTTACTAATTAAACTAATTATTTTGCAATGATACTGACTTAGGTTAAAGTTTTTACTTTAAATAACAAAAAAAATAAAACAACCAAAATTTATTCTATTCACCAAATTGTTGTTATCTATTCTGTCCACTCTAGAAGGATATAGGAAACCAATTGAGACTTTTTCTAAAAAAAACTTAATTTAAGTAATCAATCTAAAATCTCTTACATACCTAATAAGAAAATAAAAAAAAATGATAAGGTAGAATTTAAATAGCTACATATGTAGCTCAAAATCGTGTAGGTACACTCATAAAGTAAAAATTTTCAAATTTTCCACACATTATATGCATAGTACATATGTACATACTTTGTATTATGTTGTCAATAATTACTCTCCTATCACTTCAAATTTTACAATACTACCAGCAAATATAAATTTTATTGATTCCAAAATCAATAGATATATCTATATGAGAGATACCTACATATACATATCTGTTTAAATATTTTTACTAAGAAACTGAAATATTTAAAAAATAATTAATTAGCATGCATATAAACTTAAGTACATATGTATCTCATTGAAAAAAATATTTCTACTAAACATTTTTCACTTATTCAACAACAAGTGTTTATCCAATGTAGGTATGTATTTGCTACATATTCAGCGCAAAAGAAATTTAGCTCAAATTAATAATACTTTGGTGATCACGACATTGCCTGTTTATTTTTTTCAATGTGAATCAAGTAAATAAGCCAAAACAATTCTAAAATTTTCTACTGTATTATTTTTACTTACAAACAATTTTATGATTCATTAATTTATTTTTGTGAAAATTGTACTACAATGAGATGAGTTGTCTTTGCAAACCTATGTATGTATGTACATATGTAATTATTTCAATTTTAATTTTAATATTTCAAAATTTCTCAATATTGTATCCATGGCTTTATTTTGTAAACAATATTTTATCTATAATACGTGTTATATATAATTATTTATTATTATATATTCTCATTATAAACATAATAGTGCGTTAAGCTAAAATTAGTTTTTAGCAAACAACCCAATCGAAACAGAAAAAATCATGATAGTAATAAACATAATATTTTATCTATTAAAAACAAAGATATTCCGTTATATCATCATATAAACCGAGGTTTAAAAATAAAATTTAATAATCAATACATACGAATAAATTAAAAATAATGGATGACATTGAATTTTCAACAGCCACACACGTAGTCCATTACAATTATTACACTTTATATCTACTTAGTACCACTTAAAAGATTAATCGATCGACAATCTCCCACGACACAACAGACGACACACACACGCAGTGACATACCAACAGAACCAGAATCGATCCTCCAGAGTGCAATCGATCAGACGTCTATTTTGTAGAGATATCTGTCTCGCGGCGAGCGATTCGAATACCGTGTAAATTCGAACGACAGGATGCGTAGACATACACGAAGGGTGCATACATTTTCGAGTGTGTTTTGGCGATATTTGTAAAATGTCAAAACAGCATTAGTCTAACAAAACGCGGACAACAAACACGGCTCCGGTTATTGATCGTCGGCAATTTGTATCACGGAGGCCGACAAAAGCTGCCAGACTCCTGGGAGACTCTGCTTCGAGGGTCTCGCCATTGTGCGCGCTAATGTTCACTCATTATCCTTAAATAGTCCTTTTTTCCAAATTCGACTATAACGAGCCGCTATCAATCTGCGCCGGAGACCCTTTTATGCGACGAATGTGTTTTTTTTTTCGCGACGTGCTTCTACTACGCCTATTCGAAGAGCCTCAGTGTTGTTAAATAGATATAGTTAGGAAAAAAAATGAAACGCATTTATAATTTTGAGTGGTCTTTCTTTTGGTGCCCATTGTTCGCTGTTCGCTTTGTGTCACATTAAATAAATTAATATCACCAACCGCAAATCCTAAAAGTGATATTTGATAATGGAATGGTATCTGTGATATATAGACCTTTCATTTTCAATAGTAGATGATAAATAATACAATATTTTCTAAACTTCTTAAGCAAAGAGCCGCAATTTTGTGACACTTGTTGTAAATATAAAGGGGTTATTTATAAAAGGAATGAACGTTTAAAATCAATAAATAAATATTTAATTAAATCTTTACTATTTTAATGTTTCAGAAAAACTTCTATGTATATTATAATTAAAGTTAATCGATTTATTTATTACTTATCTATAGAATAGAATACATATTAGTTAAAATATATATCTACAGTTAAAGATTTAACAAAGAATAAGTACATGAAGTTAAATTCATTATTTAAAGTGCCTAAATAAAGCTTTTTACTGAAATCGGAGACGCAGATGCTCAATTTGATTTTAATATTTGAAATAGTGAACGTTAATCAAACGTTGAAACATTTTATCACATAAATAATTAGCAAAATATTGTTCCTTTTTACAAGCTTTTTTCATTATTAAATTTTGAAATATTCAAAATAAAAAATGTTCAGAAATCCAATTAAATAATTCACAACATCCGTTAAAAACATGTTGGTATTGGGAAAAAATCTTATTCAACAATATTATATATATATATATATATATATATATATATATATATATATATATATATATATATATATATATATATATATATATATATATATATATGTATATATATACATATATGTATATATATATATATATATATATATATATATATATATATATATATATATATATATATATATATATATATATATATATATATATATATATATATATACATATTTAATATACATATGTATGTATGTTTATAAAACAAATTTCTGGTGAATCAACAGGTTAATCCTATGTAATAATAATAGTAAATCATAATCGAACACTGTTTATTTTTAGATGTAAAAACTTCACAGATTAATTTTAAAACTTGGAATGAACAATCAAAATAGAACAATTATTTTTTATATACATACATATAGGTATTATTGATCTTAGAAATAATTAATTATGAACCATTGTTTTATTATTTAATTGACGACCATTAAAAAGTCTTATTTGTAATTTTAGCCCATTCAAAATTCAATTAAGTAGGTACTTGTCAATAATTTTCCAAACGTTAACAATTTTTGCACCATCTTCCAACTTTTTAGTTATGATTGAACGACACAATAATATAACAATTGATGGACACAATAATGAACATATGTAGCATTTACCTACGAAAACAACTACACATCACTAATAATATAGTATTTTTATACGTAAAAACTACATACATATGAATGTATGTATGTATATGCATGAACTTTATTGTTTGTAAAATACTTCGGGGTCCAGTGTGCAGATCTCCTGAGCATTCTTCGCACGTACCATCGGACTCAACCACCGACCCGTCCACCCAAAATACCCGACTTTTCAATCACGTCCACCGCTTCACATTCTTCGGCTTTCCCAAAAACCGCCGGCGAATATTTCAAATATATCCCGAAACCCCCCACACAACCTTTTGACGCAAAAAAACATATAAAAACGAGGTATATATGCACGCGGTCAAATGTACAAATTTTCCTAGAGAGCACTTCATTAACTCGCTTCTCGTCTAATTGAAAAATATACGTATTGCGTTTTTTCGTCCACTTTACACGTCGAATATTAAGCCATTACGAGAGTCATTAAATCGCTTGATTCACTTTGTACGAAACAATGAAAGTCGGCGATGGCTCATTTACCACTCGGTAGCCATCAATTTCCGTCGCATGACGATTGTTAATTAATCTCTTTTAATCATTCAAAGTCTTTTTCTTTGTTTTATGATTAAATAAATACTTATATCTATAATTATAATATTATATTAAGAGTTTTATATTATAGTATTATATTATAGTTTATTTACATAAATTACAGCACAATAATTTTTTTATTACAAATCATAAATATGTATCTACTACATAAGTTATAGAGGTAGGACCGGAAGCGTACTTTTTCCAGGAAACAGGCGTTTTGGGTCTATTTTCCATGAAACGGCAAACTACAAAGCAAAAGAGTGCAAAAAAAAGGTTCATCATAAATTAACAATGCACGGCGAACGATGAACAATGAACGGTGCAAAATTGGTCTGCTCATAACTGTAACTGTCCGCTGTAACATAACAATTTACATAGTTTTTTAGACATTTAATACACACCTACACGCAAATTTTCATAGATTCTAGAATATTAAATAAATTCATCTATTAAAATAATTAAATCAGTATTACATATGTACTTTAATAATCGATTGATAAGATGATAAACAATAATAAATGTATTATATATTATACTTAAATATATGTATCTATACGTATTTATACGTATGTATGTATATATGTATGTACCTAAACATCTTAAGCAGAATAAATTACTATAAACGAATTAATATTCACCTACAAAAACTTGACGTGGACATCAACTTAAAGAAATCTAATAATTCCTATTAATAATATTATACATACTTGTATAGTTCTTTTAGTCCACGAAGTCTTATCTATTATTAATTTTTGTATGTATTGGAAACAAATGCGTGTAAATTGTATGCCGACAGAAACATCGTTTAGTCAGCAGTACTTACATATTATTCAGTTTTATTTCATGGTACACATGTAAGCATAAAATAAAAAATATAATTTATTAATTAATTAGTTCATATTTTAATATAAAAAGTAAAACAAATTAAAAGTATACCAAAAAATAATAACATTTAAGAAATAAAAAAGACCACATAATTTTTTTTATTTCTTAAATTTTATTTTCGTTATACTTTTTATCTTAAAATATAAAGTAATTAATTAATGAATTTTGGTTTTTATTATGTTTCGTCTACATTTGTACCATGAAATAAAACTGAACAATATGTAGATATTTACTGCTGGCTAAATGATTTTTCTACCGGTATACAATTTACACGCATTTGTTTCCAATACATACACAAGTAATTAATAGATAAGACTTCTTCAAATGAAAAACCTATAGCTCTGTACATTTGTGGAAAAATACATTTTTAAAAAAATAATCATTATTTTCTCTATCTATGAATTTTACATAAAAAAACTAACTGATTCAAATAAACTTTCGCCGTAGATTCAAATGCATTATTATGTTTATAAAACTCCACGCATCATCTAGCGTTACATTCAACCAAATTTTAGAACCATCGACCAATCACTACAACCAGAATTAATTATTGTTTCAGCGAACGGATCATATCAACCCGGAATGGAGCCAAAGAGACAACGCACCGCCTACACCA
This sequence comes from Arctopsyche grandis, assembly GCF_051622035.1. Lineage (NCBI taxonomy): Eukaryota > Metazoa > Arthropoda > Insecta > Trichoptera > Hydropsychidae > Arctopsyche > Arctopsyche grandis. The sequence continues at coordinate 18,345,673 of NC_135360.1, forward strand.
GACACCAAATACTAGAACTAGAAAAGGAGTTTCACTACAACAGATACTTGACGAGGAGACGACGAATCGAAATTGCGCACACACTCGTCCTGTCCGAGAGACAAATCAAAATATGGTTTCAAAATAGAAGGATGAAGTGGAAAAAAGACAACAAACTACCCAACACCAAAAACGTCAGACGAAAAACCAATCCGGCCGGAGTGACGACGACCAAAGGGGGAGCTGCAGGAGGGACGCCAGCGTCCAAAAGCAGAGGATCAAAAAGCAACTCCAACAGCCAAGACAAGAAGAAAAACTCCAATCATGGCAGGCCTGACAGCATAGAAAACGTGACTGATAACATTATGGGTGACATGCACTTGCACCAATCGCAACAGCAGCACAATCCCAGCATGAGTCCTGTTTCGCCGCACGGTAATTGCATGACGTCAAACCCTCACAATATGAGTGGTCATCACATGGGTATGCATCCAGGGATGGAACAAGGTATGGCAGGGCATATGGGAGGGCATATGTCCCCCCTGACGCCTTCGGGATGCGGCGTGGGGATCGCACAAACCAATCAACCGGTCATCAAGTCCGACTACGGGTTGACGGCCCTATAAAATCATCCCCCGCCAACCTCCCCTTAAAATTTGTGATTCAGAATAAGTGCGCAACTCTCAATGACTTATATAAATAATAGAATTAAAATAAAAATGAATGAATTCCTATATTTTTATCGATTAGAGTGAATGCGTGGCTCGAAAGTGATATTTTATACGACGCCGGTCTTCTCTAATTGAATAGCGTAATATCAACGAGCAAATACCAAACGCCTTGTTATTTTAAAATATTTTACTGGTGTAACTTTAAATTACAATCAATAGATTTTATTAAAAATAAACATTTTATTTTTACAACGGCTCTTACACATATTAGCTCCAATTAATTGAATTCTATGTGTACTCACACGTAGTGCATAATTTATATGTAAATTGATATTACGCTATTTAATATAAAGTGTGAAATATAACAGGCAAAGCAATGTGGTAATAAAATAAATTAACATGTTCTTCAGTTTAAGCTCAAAGAAATTATGTGTATTTTTATTCTAAAAATTACATTGAGCGTATCGATTTTTTTAAAACAATTTAAGTGTGTAATCAGTGTTTGTTATATACGAAAATGAAAAAGACAATTTTTTTAAATTTAAAATATGTTGTGTGAAATAGTTTCTATATGAGATAAATGTTCTACCTTTATTTTTATATAAAAAATACTTATAATGTGTGACAATACCGATAGAACTTAATCAATTGCAAAATATATTTAGTAATAATTAAGACCGTTAAACAATTGTTAAGTTCTATAGATGAGGAACATAAATGAAAGAGAGAGGTTCGTCACTTTTTCAATCTACATAATAATAGGTATCCTATACCTAATACATTAAAAAAATGATTTCCAAATTATACCTGTCAGGAGAAAAAAATTAAATGAAACACACACTTTTGAATATATCATACCTACATACATACATATGTATATCTATTATATTTATTTATTATACTTAGATGTCTGTTTTGATTTTATGCTTTTGAAAAGTAGTTTTAAATTGTACAATATTTTCAAATAGAAAAAGTGATGTTACCTTATTATTTTGCACTATAATTCCTATAAATAAGTACTGATGATCGAAATTAAGCTCTTGAAATGGTGATTGCAAATTCATGCGAATTTCGATCACTATCCTCAATACCTTTTTAATGAGAGCTTGTCGTTAAAAATAAATAGAAATTTGTAAATACTCATCGTGTAATAAAATGTGGAAATGAAAAAAAAAAGTTTTTCTTATTTACGACACTGAATCACAACCTTACAAATATTTGCTAGCAGTAAGTTGCTTAGCAGGGAAACAATAGATAAGTAGTATTCTTTCACACAAACAATGAGACAGGTAGTTTGACACTACATTGATTTACGACTTTCAAAGGGTTTATGAAAAAATAACATAACATATATACATACCTAGATGATATACGATGGCCAATATTTTAGGCAAGATTTGCAAATTTCTTTATCATCAGCGGCGTGACGGTTCATTTTGTTCAAATCGAACTGAATAATAACAATGTAAGTGAACGGGTTACAACAATGCATTCCACGACTTGGTGAACAATTGTATTTGTTCGCAAACGTCAGTAGCTAAGCCGTTTTGTGAATAGAAATCGTCGGACATAGCTCACCCGCCATGCAAATATGATGCCTAGTATGCAAATTTGATTTTTTGACACTTGTATAACACGCTCAAAGAAATACAAAATTTACTGTTAAAATCCATTCACTATCAAAAACTTTCTAATAATACAGATAGGTCTTTGGCAATTATAAATAGAGATTACTTATTATTCAACTGCTAATCTAAACGTATGTATGTATACCTTGTTAGATTTTGTCAGTAATAGCCCTAATATTTCACATTTATATTTTTCATTACGAGACTTTTTTTTTGTTATTTAGTTACCAATATGCAAATATTATATTTTATCACTGTATATTTAAATATATAAAATCTTAATTTTTTTCCGCATAGTAATCCATGATGTTTCATAATATTGAAGAAATATTATGCTTATCGTATATATTTTGATACCTAAATAGAATACATATCTATACATATTTAGATATGTAAAAAAAATAGCAAAAATTTGAACTTCTTGAACGTCGGCAACTTTCGTCATCCCCACTTTTACTCTATCTGTCAATCTTCACGTGTCTACAATTGGTGACAAAATTCCCTCAGGAATTATTTAACTAAACGGTAGTGAAGCCGCGCTCAAAGGGTATTTGAAACCAACAGTTTCTCAGGGAATACACGATACGTGAGAATATTTCAAACAATCGCCGTCTAATCTCGTTTGAAACTGTGTATGTACGAGCAAAAAAAATGAAAATAATAACAACAATAACACATATCAGCATTTTTAAACTCGCCGCTTTTCAAAATGAACTGTCAGGTTTTTTTTTTACTTTAGACGCTGCGTTGGAATGTGAAATCGGCAAAATTAAAACGACTATTCGCATACAAATAAATACTTCAGTGTTACAATAGCATTCATCAGTGTTCGTAAATGTTAATTGACGACATAAGAGGATGCACCGAGAGTCTCGCCTGATGAAATGATTGCAGTTTCAATGATTGAAATAAACAAGGAGGCATTTCAATTGGTACGCCGCCACTCTGCCGATTTCTCTATCTCTCTCTTTCTCGACTTTGATGAACCACCATGTTGTATACATCGTCTGTCGATTAAAAACTCTATCATTAAACATAAAATAAAAATAATTAAGGAATGCAATTTACACATATGTACATATGTCAATTTCATTTCATGTATCTAAAATAAATGTTAATTTCATTTATTTTAGATACATACAGATATACATACAGATATATATATATATATATATATATATATATATATATATATATATATATATATATATATATATATATACATATGTATAAATCAATTTTTGCCTATTTGTCTACCACGTATGCATTCAACCGATTGCTAACTTACAGGAGTTATTGTGTGTATGACCGCGATAGTTTTTGTAAAAAAAATCGCCAAAAACGGAAACGGAAACGGTAATGAGTTACATTCCACCGCAATAATTTCAAATGTGTTCGCGTCGTCACCTGGGTTTTTAAAGTAAAATAAACAAAAAAATTGAATAATTTCAAATGTGTTCACTGCTGCGCTTTTCCGACAAATTATCATTATTGTAATTTAATTTGATTATTAAGTATTAATTTGAAACTGTAGCATTCAATTATCGAAAAACATCGAGAAACGGGAATAGGAATTGCTTGCGGTATTGTGGAATTGCAATGCATGCCGGGTTCAGCTAGTCTGTATATATGTACATAAATAAAACTGACAATTAAGGATTCATTATTTATCTTATACATACATACAAATATTTCCGATTTAAAATACATAACTTATGTATGTATGTACATATGTACATACATACATACATACATATGTATATACATATATATAACCAGTTTAAACCACATGTTCATGTAACGCGTTTTTATATCTTGTACTAAATTAAAATTTTTGATCATTTAGATATTGTAAATAAAATAATAAATATTGTTATGAACGTAATTTTTAAAACCTAGAACCCTAAGCATAGGTTAGAACGAGAGATCTCGAACTATTGTATGTCCATACATAAATATGTGGTAAAAATTAACATCTCGAGGACAAAGCTCCAGTTAATATAGTACAAGCTTTTCATGTTTACAGCTATATTTTCTATACAAATGAAAATTCTATACAGATTGAATTGATTATTTTCCTGGAATCGGAGAATCAAAGAGTAATATCGTATAGTGTATGTAAATTTCCGGTGACATTTTAAATACAATAACAAGTTTAATATTATATATACATATGAAAACTTTCTAATTTTTAAAATTTTACAATTTTCTATTTAATTTTAATAAAAAAACTAATATTAATTATAATTTTAAATAGATTAATTTACCTAAAAACACTTAATAAATAAAACAAAAAAAATTATAAGTGCTTGAAACATTTATAATTTTATTTCAGCAAAAAAATATCTACCTGAGCATGCAAGATATACATAACTACAATAATATTCCACCACATAAGTATATCTATTTTTTTTATTGGTTTCTTTTTTCGATAATTTAGGATGCGGCCTCGTCGCCGACATACATGGGTGAATAGACCGACAGACAGGCCACCTTCGGGCCTAATACGAAAAGGGTCAGAAGGGCCGCTCTGAGGACGAGGCCTCCCCCAGGTATTCGTACCTCTCGGGACCTGGAAACCAATCATCCTCCCGGGTGAGAACAGGTGAGGTGGTGCAACTCGACCATTAGCCGTACGAAGTTTTTGCGCCGAAACAAAAGGAGACCCTCGAGAACGCGCTCAGAGTTGCGCAGGGTCGCCGAAAGAATTAATGCGAAACCGTCACCCCACACGAATGATTACAACAAAAAAATAAAGGTTTAAAATTGCTGCAAAAATTACGAAACCGCGGATGCCTCCTCGAAAAAATATTTAATAGGCTTGCGGTTGAGGCGTATTTTCAGTTCAATTCGCTCGAAAGCAATGCAAGTATTTTTACTTCCTAAAATATGTCAAGTTAAATTTAAAGCGAAATATATTTTTCTGCGAGTGTTATACAGCACTCGTAGACACGGTTATTTATAGGTTCGCTTTGGACTATACCCTGGAGTGTTATTAAATATATGGACGTCGGTGGAATTGGCTTCGGGCTTTTTGCGAGATCACTTCGTATCTCCAGAGATGTACGCGCCGACACAAAAGCGTCAGGATAACAAAACAAATAAATATACAAAAAAATACTAAGTAGATACAACATACCCACATTTTTTTATGTCGTCTAATGTATTAAATGAGTAATTTTTTAAATAAAAAAAAGAGTTACATGATTACACTGCTGAAAACATTATATACCATACATATGTACATATGTATGTATATCTAACAAAGAGAAAACCTTAACATTTGACATACAATATCTAAGTTTATTTTCTAGAAATCTCGCTGAAGGGTAGGTATGACACCAATTGGTTTAAATGACGTTTTATCCCAAAGGTTAAAAAATATTAAGAAATGCATAAAAAATGATTAGTACATTTATAATTGGTTTCTGTGTATCAATCAGTATAATATGGTAAAATAATAAAAAAAATGATTTAAGTAAATAGTAACCAAATAGATATGTTTATTTCAATATCTAAATGGTACTTCTATATATTCATATCTACATATGTATGTATCTAGTTATGACGATATATTATAATATATATATATATATATATATATATATATATATATATATATATATATATATATATAAAGAACGGACGCTATGTATGTTATGTATGTATGTTTGTGGCGGATGCGTTGACAAGTATGGGGATTTAAAATACGCTGCGTGGAAGCGTACACATATACAAACATCCACGAAGACACACACACGCGTTCATTCATCATGTCGAACAGGTGAACGGGTAGAATCGACGAGTGTGTAATGCGCGCACTCAACTTTTTTTTATTAATACGTGCGCGCGTGCCTATAAATTAACTTACATTATATTTATATATAACATATACCTTTAATTTAATTCGTGTATCAATTCCTTTCCGAAACCACCCGTTGAAATCAACGGGCACAGCACTAGTATTATATAGACTGATACATTTTAGATAAAACTTACTAATTTGTATTATTAAAAGTACAATAAGTATATTTAAATGGATATGTACGTAACTGTATACATCCTATTTTATTTTTTTTATTGAAAGTCTAATAAGTACCTATATATAAATTGATATGTATATGTACATCATATTTTATTTTTATGTATGTTTTTATATCAATTGGCATTGTAAATGTACGTATAATGTGAGTGGGTGCAACGAAAATTCGCCCGACAAACCCACGCACCATCCAATACAAAATTTACGAATCTTATCTATGATGGTGTCGTTTAAAAAAATAATCCCGAAGGATAAAAATATCACATTTATATTCCCATTCGAAAAGCCACCTTTTGAGTAATGATGCAAGACGTAAGCAAGCACACACCAAAAAGCATGTACACACAGTCGTACCTACAGAGACATAAATAATGCGAATATAATAAAAATATGACGTATCTGAAAAAAATACATACATATGTGTATGTATGTATATGTGCGTGCATCCGTTTTGCTACACATTGTTGTTTTGTCGGTGATAGGAGAGAGACTCGAGAGCGCAGAGGCGAATTGGAACATTTTTATTTGCAGCTCCCCGAGCGCCGGAGACCCGCCCCGCTGCACTGGGCCACTCAAAAAAATAAGGGTGGCCGTCATCCCTTTTTCCCCCAGTTCACCACCCCCCTCTCATCCCTGCTGGCTGCGAACCCCCTCCAGACGGGCAGAAGGGGCGGCTTCCCCTGAGGACGCAAAAAATATCCGACCCCTGTATTAACAGCAAGACTCAAAGTTTTCGGCAGCACGGTCGACGTAGCCATTCTACGAAATTACATGTATATAAAATAGTACAGGTGTCACCAAACACATATCAGCATTTTTAAGAAAAAAATACATTCACTTCAGACATATGAACTATACTAACATACGTAATTTATTGCACAATGTAAATTTAAATATCACACTGAACTACGTCGTATTCTGCCTCATTTCAGTTAATTTGGCTATAATATGATGAAACATATTCGATTCAAAATGATCAGCTAAGATATTCCGACCGAAAGGAATAGTATACTCAGATGTTCAGTATACCGAAGTTCGTCATCCAATAAGAATCGAGATCTAAAGTTGGCTTATTGCCAAGCTATCTGAAATAAGGAATAGACTAGAAGTTCAATGCAATCAATACAGACTATATTATGTATTGTGAAATTAAAACAAAAATGTGATTTATTGTATATAGGACAATATTATGTTTTATTTATTATCAAATTATACGTAGGACGAGACCGCGGGCCGCAAATTGATTTCCCCGCGAGATGATCGTATAGATATGAGCGTACGGTAGTGAGGATGTGCGTATAGGGCAGGCCGCTTGAGTACCCGGCCATGTGATATTGTTGATGGCTGCCAAATAAGAACGTTTGGGGCCAAAATCGCCAGGGTCGCACCAACTACATACGTTTACATAATAATATTTATAATTTAAAATAGCATTATTATTACTACCACTTACCCACAAAAATATACACATATATAATTTGTATAATTCGGAAATTTATTATATTGATATATACCCAAACTATGATTTCAACACTTTAATAGCTTTTCATCAAAATTACCTAAAGAAAAACATAAAATGTTAATTCAGAATAGACAGAATTTGTTAAATGATTTTAATCAATCATAATTATTAGTTTTGTTAGTAAATCAATGGTAAGGTCAAAGCGTTTTCAATCGATACTAAGAATGAGAAATCAATACTTAGAATAAGAACAAGAAATCAATTCTAAGAATAAGAATGAGAAATCAATACTAAGAATCAAAACAGCGAAGCCTACATCCATATCAACGTCCCAAGATTATTCGCCACCCTTAGGTCCAAAATTCCACCCTATCTAAAAATATGGTTGTAATTCTAGAGATAAAAATTTTAAATTTAATTTAATATTGTTAATTTATTCCGAAACAAAAATGTCCTCAAATTTATTTGAAATGCATACATGTTTTAATGAAATTAGATATGTAATTAAGATGCATTAAACAACGTATGTATATATGTATGTATGTATGTAGATACTAAGTCGGAACAAAAATATGAATTTTGGATTTCCCACGTTGGATCAAGTTGAAAATTTGCGTCGTATCGAGGGGACGTAAAATAAAAAAATGATCGATCTACTCTCGTGATTTACTAATCACGAGAGTAGATATGTTACATTTTTTATTTAAACCATTATATCTAAAATTGATCAACGATAATGACAGTTCATTTCAATAATAATTAGAAATTTTAATGCAAACAAAAAATGAAGTAATAGCAAACGTCCAAAAATGTACTATTCATACATAAACCGAGATTTGCGAAGGAATATCTAATTTTATCGAAGATGAGGGTGGTACGCCAATGTCGTACCGAGTTCGAGCAGTGGATATGAAACTCCGCGGAGGTTGCTTTGTTCGAGCTGTGTATGGAGAGCCCTACTATAACCACCTATGTATACCAACCCACCTACCTATGTATGTATGTACCTAGAGTCGGACTCCCTACAACTAAAATATCTAATCCTGATATGGGTAGGGATATGTATTGTATAAAATCTCCCGTGGGGCTTTCCGAACAAGATATGGGTTCTCCCATATTACGTATAGAAGCCGTGCCCCATACTTTGATACTACCTACATATGTACATACTATCACGATATACATATGTACATATACATTATTATATTATAGACACATAACACCTACGCAATATCCACCCTTATTTCATATTTCGCATAAAACTACACACTCGAAACTAAGCCCATAACTATGTTGTTACTATTCGGTTGGTAGTCTCATAGCGTGTGGGCTGAACGCGAACTTAATTTTTTTTCAACGTCGTTAAAAAAGAAACAAACAGTAGTTAATTGCGTGTTCTTTTTTTATTCTTAATTATACTCTGTAGCATGTCTAATGTGCGCGCTTTATAAAATGAAATTTGATCTCATTTTCATATACTTTATAAAGCAATCTGCATATTTTAATGTTAATTGCTATTCGATTTGACCGCGTGGTGTAGTGGTTGAATTTTACAATTTTAAATGGTGAATTCAATTCAATTCGATTTTTTTTTTACTTAATTTGGAATTTAAAGAATAAAATGATCATTTGGATTCGAATTCCCATCATAACATGTAGGATCTGTCCTATTATATGTAGGATATATAATATTCTGCAGAATATAATAAGAATGTCCCATAAGAAGTCATATTTTTTGCATAAATATCAGGGCCGTGGAGTCGGTTCAAATTTTACGGACTCCAAATTTATTTTATGATTCGACTCTGACTCCAACTCCTACTCCGAACTTCGACTCCAACTTGAACGATTTTAGTAAGATTTCGCCAACGTATTTTATTTATAATATAATTTAACTCATGATTTTTATAAAGAAATTATTAAATATAAATTTATTAGTGAATGAACTTCGATAAAATTGGAGACCCTAGTTGACACATACCGTAATATTATTAATTAAAGAAAAAAAAAAGAGTTCGAGTCGGTTTATTTTTTACGACTCCGACTCCAACTACGCTTGAAATACTGCAACTCCACGACTCCGACTCCACAGCATAAATATGTAATTAAATTAGAATCCTAAGATATCTAACTGGTGCAAACTATTATAAATTTAGCATGCAAATATTAAAAAATAAATTGGACCAGTGTTGATATACATGCATACATATCGTCATCATCAACATTTACAGCCATTCACCGTCCACTGCTGGGTGAAGGCCTCTCCATCACGCTTCCATACGTCTCTGTTTTGCGCAACTCTCATCCATCTCACTTACACATATTTCTAATTTCATCCATCTTCCTTGCAGCCTTCTTTTACCCTTTTATATTCTCTCCGGTACCATTCCAGCACTTATCTTGTCCTCCTTTCATCCATTCTTCTGGCCACATGACCTGTCCACTGCCATTTTAATCTCTTCACTCTATCCACTATATAAACTATACATATATGTACACATACTACTTCCATACTAATAAACAAAATCCAATGCACCCAAAGAAGTTTGAAACCTTGTATGCTTGGCATAACAAGGAAAGATGGGAAACGGAATACGTAGGTGAGAAGTATGACAAGAGAAGTGGATAGAGTGAAGAGATTAAAATGGCCATGGGCAGGCCACGTGGCTAGAAGAATTGACTAAAGTTGGACAAAAGAAGTGTTTGAAGGGTACCCGGGAGAATGCAAGAGGTTAAAAGATGGGAGATGGGAGTTACATATATATAGATCAGAGTTGCACAAACGGAGAGGAGTGGACATGTCTTGGAGAGGACTTGATCCAGCAGTGGATGGTGAATTGCTGTAGATGATGATGAATAATAAAAGTATAAATGAAGTTGAGATTTTTTTTTAAATATACCATTTAATATTAAAATTATATTCACTATACACCCGAGCATTAAAAATTCATTTTATGCTATGGCGATTAATTTTCAATTTAATTTTCATATATGAATAAATTTTTCGATAGTAATAAATTCGCAATTTGTATGTACATATGTAGGTACTTAGTCATGCGAGTACGTAGTGGGTGCTATTTAAGACTTGATCTATGTTTGATGTGAGAATTGCATAACATTTAATACATCTTAGAATATATTATGTTATACACGTAGTTATAGTAAACATTACATGAAAGTTGAATACGTTAGAATAATATAAATGTCACTCACTGGTAGTTTTATGCGATGTATGGACAATATGTATGTACATATATAAATATATCAGAAATCAGTCGAATGAGTTTCCCCACTCTTCAGAAGTCGTGGATGTGATGCAATCGTGATTATTCGATGTGGAAAAATCTCCATTTTGCGACACTGAATGACCGCACTTCTGCACTGATTAAACGACAAAAACAATCGAAGCCGAATAAAAAATAAAAAATGTAAATAACTGTTCTTTTTTTTTGTTTCGGAAATAAGAAATTTGAAAAATTTATTATATTTTAATCGCTAATTTTATTAAATATTGATACTTATTTGTTTTTCAAGTTTTCATAAAACTTATTTTAAGTTTTCAATTATTAATGTCATCTTCATAATGATAATTAATATATGTGAGTATCCAACTGTCTAATAAATATGTATATATATATATATATATATATATATATATATATATATATATATATATATATAAATATATATATATATATATATAAATATATATATATATATATATATATATATATATATATATATATATATATATATCTATATACATATGTATATATATGTACATATATATATATATATATATATATGTATACATATTTATATATATATATATATATATATATATATATATATATATATATATATATATCTATATACATATGTATATATATGTACATATATATATATATATATATATATATATATAAATATATATATATATATATATATATATATATATATATATATATATATATACATATATATACATATGTATATAGATATATATATATATATATATATATATATATATATATATATATATATATATATAAATATGTATACATATCTATTATACGTATTTGTATTAACTATTGAAGTTGACTTTTTTTTGGAATGGAATTGGAATGTTTCCGTACATTTTAGCCGGGAACGAAATATAAAGTTATATTTATATATGTGTGTGCCTATACGTATACATAGTTACATATTATATATTTTAATAAAATATTCGTATCGGAACATGTTCTATTATAATTTTGGTTGTGAATAATATTAAAAAAAAATGTTCGTGCACAAGCACACACATTTACACGAGCGTCCAATCCACGCAACAAAGGAAAAATAATAAAAATCTTTCCGCTGTTGAAATATTTCACTTTGAAGCAAATCAAACGTCATTATGATTTATTGTTATAATTCTTTCGGCATAATGAAAATGGACACTTCTCTCCGTTTCTCGGTTTATACACCGGCTTAGGTATAATGCCGTCGTATTATTATTATATACGGTATGAACTTGAACAAGAAAGAAGGTCGAGATCGATAAATGCTAAAATTTTTATGTTATTTTATTATTGGTGTATACATGTATATGTTTTATTTTTTATTCATTTTCTTTTTAAAATATGTCCTTTTTGCCTCGTTTTGGAATCGCATTTGTCATTGTCATTCGTGTTGTGTTATACATATATGTACATACATACACATGTGTATCAATATATTTTCGTTTTTATTTCTTCACTTAGCAGAAAGTTTCGATACTCGTACAAAATACGTCGAAAACACGAACACATAAGTGGGATACGTATGTATATTCCGCGATCCTTATATAATGTATGTACATATGTATGTATCTATACGTTACAGATACATATTTACATACATAATTCACAAAACTATTCATGCACAAACTATTAGACATACGTATTATCAAAGGTTTGCCCCATCCTCCATGTATGTGTGCTTACCATGAGTTGCAATATTTTTAAAACTAACGGAAACGTGAAATATAACAACGTCGCAATGTGGTTTCCATAGGATTTCTCTTTTAAATACGTGGCATTTTGACATTGTAAAATTTTTGACATAAGTTTCATTTGAAGATAGCTTTTGACGATTAACACTTAAACTGAAAATAATAAATAATTCACATATGTACATACATATGTACAAACTATAGGTAATGCATGCATGAACGAACCTGAATGAACACTTGTAACATTTACGAACCTGACAGTAACATATACATACATATGTATACTATTTTAAAACGTTAGCTTACAAAACAAAATAATATATTATAATAGCTATGCATTTTTTTCATTGTATATGTATATAGATAGATTAATAGCCAAAATAAATAATATTCATATGCGTGAAAGATTAAAAATGAACTACATAGATCTATTATCTTATTTTATTATTTTTTAGATTATTTAATTGTTCAATGAATACATATGTACATATTATTTGGATATTATTGCATTGTAAGATGGTATAAGTTTATCACATCAATATGGCTACTTACCGATATATGTAAATACATACATATGTAGGTTCATACATATTGGTAAATTACTCTTATTATGGTATATAAAAACCAGAACTTACTAACGACATACTCTTTTGGTACATATGTACTTATAAGATATTTTAATAAATTATTTAATATCTAACACTAATTATACATTGAATGTAAAATATTTACAATATCTTATAATTATATAATTAATTGAACAATTTACAGCCTCTAAAAAGCATTTCTATCAATCAATTTTTGTTAATTTGAATGAATATCACAAACCTAAGAAAGTATTTATGAAAATATATTCCATTGAAATTAAGGGCGTATAAACTTAAATCGTGTGACTTTTTTAGCAAAAGTGGGTATGCATAATTAATGGGACGTTATTTTTGCGGCCCACAGCATGACTAGCCCTGATTTTATCAGTGCGGCACCATGTGAGGCCGTCGGCTACCAAATTTAATTCATTCGTGCATCCGCCATATTTGGTGGTGATCCATATTCAAATGAATTCAATTATGTACAACTGCGTGCTTCGAATACTAGGAATACCACTAGCCGACTTATGGCCGCCAAGAAGTTCGTCAAAAATCGAAATTTCCACCATAAAATATTTGATACATGAAAATTTACTGTACTCTTTTCGTCGTGTTGAAATAATTATAGGCGAATCGCACTACTGTAGTCACTAAACAGCATTATTATCATTTGATGAAAGGTGGGTGTTAATGCGACAATGATGTCGTGAATTATTATCGGCTCAACGAACACATCCTGTATGAATACCGAATTGAATTATCGTAAATATTATAACAAAATTAAATTGACAATGGACGAGGAATGTTTTTGGACTTTTTATTAGTGCGATAGTTTCAACAGCGAGTATATACTTTTCAAACATGTATTATTGTATGTATTCTACTATAGAAATAACAATAAATGTGTATACAATTTCGATGTAATTTATCAAGAATCGTTTACGTATATTCCTTGACATAATGTTATATATCAAAAACAGCTTGATACTTCACTCTTATTTCGTGTTCTTCCATCGCGTATTCGTAACAATACAAGGTGTTTTGAAATACTGTAATACAATATTTAAATTTATAATATACAAATATATAAATATTTAAATCTACATATTATATGTACATATATATTATAGTAGAACTAGAAGCAAACGATAGCAACGGAAAATGTATTCAATATACAATACATACTTAAACAAATGTGTAGACATGAAATACACTTATTTGTACAGTATTTAAATACATAAAATGTATATATAATTAATTGGCTATACCCATAAATAATTTTAATATTTTTTATAAAATAATATACCTGAATACATATGTACATACAAAAAGGGGCTGTATTGAATCGCGTGCTTTGATTAATTTCTATAACCTATAAGTTTTTTCCCATTGTACTTTCTATAAGTAGTTGAACACGTAAGTTATGTACGCTGTAATGTACGTCTATTTATTATTTTCGTTTGTTAGATGCGATTGATTTATAAGCCGGGCATTTGTAAGTATATTTTCCACGATTAGAGATTAATATCGACAAGTTGCCATTATAACAATGAATAATATTCAACGCTGCAACGTGCGTACGAGTGTACGATTAATATTTACAAATGATTTGCACAACACAAAAACACAAGAAAACAATTAACAATGTGCTAAAAACAAATTATTTTATTTTGATTGATAGATTTTAAACGGTAGTGGCCCGGCAAAGGGCCAAAATAGCTCAAAACCATCATTTTTCATTACCACTTTGGTTAATTGCTATCTATTTTAATTCGTATTCGTATGTCATTAGACCAGAAAAAAAGAACAGTTTGCCTAGCGCGACGCGTTGGATATATTCAATTATCGCACTCAACGAAAACGATGATTTATTATGCGAAATTAAAATAAGCTTAAAGCTGGGTATGATCCGCTCCTGGTGCAGTGTTACCGCCCGAGATTGATTTGAATGGACACGAAATAAAGTAAAAAATTTGAAAAAAGGGAATAGATCTCAAAATTTAAAATAAATGAGGCCGTGTGAAGGTGTTTAAGGCTTTTTATTTTGTACGACCCTGTTTAGTGCCTCCTTTGTATGCCACGAATAAAGGTCCGAGGGATTGTTTTTCAATTTACTATGAGGGCCCCCGCTGGTCGTTTTATACTCGACTCGCTTGTTTTTATCGATACACAGTTCTTCCATATACAATATATGCCCACGAATGTATAGAAAAATATAAGACTGTATTTTGCAGATATTTTTCGACTGCTTTTAACACACATGGAAGCAATTTGGAGCGGTTGAAACACCATTTTCTATACGAGTAACTTTTTATTTTTTAATACATTTTATAATAATTTTCGTGATTGTAACTTATTAAGTATTTCAAATTTTAACCACACATAAACAAAAATTCTCTGATTATTTTTTAATAAATATATTTTTGGATTCTGAGAGTATGAGTGCTTTTAACGTAAGGAGGTAATCGTTAATTGTAATGGTTATTTATATTTTTATAGACTTCTTTTCAGTTTATAAATTAGATCATCTCTCATTCTTCTCGTTTCCAAAGTGGAAAAATGTATTCTTTTCAATCTCATATCGTATGAAAGTGATTTAAATTTGGAAGGCATTTTTTTAATTCTTCGTTGGATCTATTCTAGATTATTATTAACAACTATTTATTATTAACAACTATTATTATTAACAACTATTATTAACAACTATTCTATATATCCTTTTAAAAACGAAGATTCCAAAATAGTATATGGGAATTAAAAATAGTAATTGTGGTCTAATATAGATTTTATAAAATATTTATTTAAATAAAACAAAATAAATAGATATAAAGATCTTAACTAATAGCAAATCGTTGGTTTACTTATTTGCTTTTTGCTTATACATACATATCATATTTATTCGAGTCTGTCTGAATATATATATATATATATATATATATATATATATATATATATATATATATATATATATATATATATACATATGTATGTGTATATATATATATATGTATGTATGTATATATATATATATATATATATATATATATATATATGTATGTATGTGTATATATATATGAATGTATGTATATTTGTAAGTTCTCATTGCGATGATGATTTATTGAGCTTTATTAATTTATTTAAATTAATGTATGGATTTTAGTTAAGGTTTAGTAAATAGCAGAATCAACACGTTTCGGTTACAAATTTAAAAATTTCCATTTACGATTTATCATTAAAATGGAACAATATCAAGCTGCGATCTGCTAACGTCTGACGTTAACGTAATCAAATTATTATTTTTTTAGAATAATTAAAACTATTTAGCGTGTAATTCGAATGTAAAAATTAATGGTATCGCGTAGAGGGGACAGGAAGGAGAAAAAAAAAACAGCAACTTATTAAAAACGAAACAATGATTTATGATTTTTCCAGTTTAAATATTTTTTAAACGTTATTAAAAATGGAACAAAGAAAATACAGGTAGATATATACGCCGCCAGAATTTTTCCACGCGAAAATTTAGCGCGAGAAAACTCGCGAACCTTGCCGATCCCGCGGAACTTCACTGTCTTTGTTGGGTCTTGTCCATATTTTGTACGTAAAAAATAAATAAAATAGAGTAGTGAAGATGGACGCCGTAAAAAATGGTACCTGTTAGCCGTAGCGTACAAAATGGGCTTGAAATGTTAATTTCTTGCGTGTCCGGACCGGCCATTTTACCCAAATTACCTCTTTGTGAACGTGTTGTTTCGGAATGCATTAACGTCTAATTTGAATATAAAATATTGTGTTTTACGACAACGGTCGACTGATAGCGCTCGCTCTATTGCAAATTTTTTTCATTAAAAAAGTCAGGAAGTATCAACTTTTATGTGGAAAATCAGCATTGTATGTAATACAATAATGAAAATGACATATAAAAGTGGTGAACTGATTTTAACCTTTGCCTCTTCTCCATTTTACAATAACTTCCGTATAAGAAATTCTTCAGAAGCTATTAAATAAAAATAGTTTGAAGTAATGTCGTTTATTTTCAAAATTTATATTCATTGATGCATGTTCTTAAATATGTATATATGTATATTTTGAAAAATATTTCTGTATTGCACATTATACGACAATTAATCAAATCAAATTATAAATGTGGCCAATTTTGATTTTAATATTTCTATACACGGTAAGTATACATATATGTAATGTTACAGTCCATGTGTTCACTTCGGGTTATTCATGAACATACTGGTTGATTTATATATGAACTATTGTCAAAACAATCAAAAACTATTTTCGAATAGACTTCCAGCAGGTGCCTTATGAAACTATGTCAAAACGCCAAGTTCTCAAAATGGGAAATCTTATGAAAACCGCATTACAACTTTGCTATAATTTCCTTTTCCGCTGATTTTTTTAAATATTGCAGCCCAGAGAACGCATATACATACATATGTATAATATAAAAGACAGAGAACCGAAGACAGGATAAACATTTAAATAGATTGATAATATTCAAACTTATGCCCAATAGTTTTTGCACGAATAAACTAATTATAATAAACAATATAATAACGAATAAACTTTCCTGTACAATAAAACTGACAAGGTTCGTTCGTATATGAACTAACTAGTAGGTTCAGGAACAAACTGTTATATACATACATATATCTACAATATTTTTAAATATTTCAAGTAAACAGAACCATAGTATTTAAACATAAAATCATATATAATAGTATTTACTTCTAGTGTAGTAATATATAATTTTGAAGTGCCTTATACTTATACAATATTAAAAATAATTAAGAAATCTTAATATAACAACTTTCTCAACAGAAATACTGGAACACTATACGTTTTTGATTTAGTTTTTTAGTATATAAAAATATTGCTCAAACTTTCGAAAAAAAAAATTGACGTGTACGCGAAAATTGTGTACGCTCTGAATGTAAAAAAATGTCAAAAAACAATACGATTTTATTTTGGAAAAAAAAAGTTTTATTGTTGTGCGCGCTTTGGCAGAACGTGAGAAATAGCTTTCGTGCGAGGGGGCTTTTCCCCGTTAAAGCACAAAAGCTCACGTGTTGATTGGGCCGGATCAGGGGTGGATTAGGTCAGCACTGACCGACCCCTTCTTTCACTCGAGGGAGGCTTGGGGTATGGGGGGGTGGTGAAACGAATGGACGAATTTTCCACTCCCTCAGCCTCCCCAAAGTCCGACGGACGCGTTTGCATGAAAATGTCCACAACGGGGGTTCCGAATGACTTTAATTAAATTTCGTTCTCATCAAAGAGCCAACGCCTCAAAGTCCAGCCAAAGTTTACACATCTATACGTAGATGAAATGAGTATTTATTTTGGGATTTAAAAATAAGCGCATTTCTTTTAATGGGGGGTGGGATCAAGCGTCAAAGACGTACGATTTTGAAAAACGTTTGCCGCAAAGAGCGACACACTCTAATTTGAAAATGATAAATTGTTGCGTATCTTTTGAACATTTCAAACTTTTCCTAAGAAATTCATTTAATAAAATTGTACTCACTGTAAAATATCCTATGAAACTATATAAAATATACTATGTACTGTTAAATATATTTCAATTTTTTTCTAACCTAAACCTAAAAAAAATATTCAACTCAATATTTGATTTACGGAAATTTAACATTCTAAAAACTACCACGTGATCAATGTTTACCATTTAAAAATGTGTATGAATTTCAATCATTTTTATTTATGTTTTCTTTGAATATATGTATTTACACGCTGCTTAAATAATTGAGAGGTATCTTTACAAAGTTAATCCCCATGATCTTACTGATCTTATTATACTCTTGAGTGCGATGAATAATTTAAGATACAAAGTTTTATTTCGTAATTAAAACAAAAAATATTGATTTTATTATTTGAAAATTTAGATTCAGTTGTTTTCAATTTCTTTCAAATAAAATTGTTGTTTACGAAAACTAAACATTGTCACTGTGATTTCTAATTTTAAATGTAAATCTAATTAATAATATAAATTTAAAATAACTGGATGTAGACGGATGCCTAAAGTTTTAAAATCAAATATTGTATTAATATTTTAATTTTGAATTGATATTCGGTTGAATTCAGCAATAATCTCTGATGGTACCTTTTGCTCAAGCTTGACCGCCCTCCAGTTACAAAATTTGGTCACACGAGGGGTGAATTCCTCCCCTAAATTTAATCATAGTGATAATTGCATTCGAGACGACTTTATGGTTCCCATTTTTTTCAAATATATTGTTTGTCGCCGGCGCTTTTCTTTCTTTCAAATGCAACGGCGAGAGCGCGACAGGCGCGCGCATAATAAATGTTTTTCTATTCACCCATCCAAAACGAGCCCGCACAAACCATTCAAATTTCTCCAGCCAAAAGGAGAGGTCTCCATCCTCTCACAGCACACTAGGTAAGTTCGTAATTAATGATGTTCCACCGGGACGTGGAGTGAGGTGGCTGGGGGAGGGAGCGAAGAAAAAAAAAGGTCCCGGCGAGATGAGTAGAAGAGACGTTGGAATATTTTCACGAGCCACACATGTCTTTCTTGCGATTTTAAAGCTCGGGGGCGCGCGACAATTAATCACGCCGAGATAAGATTGTAGTACCTTTTCAAAATTAGACCATGTCACATCTGGGATGCAAGTCTCTGAAAAGGCGGGGGAATCCTTTTCATGCCTTTTCCGGGCCACAAAAGACTACCCCACCCTGCGTCCGTTGCTGTGAACAGGATTTATTCCATAAGGAGGGGCAGGGGAGAGGTGCAATCCCAATTACTTACTGAGATAAAATCCCCCAGGATAAGACGTTAGCGATCGCCTTAATGAACACCGATAAATACCCTTCACTTTCCCCATATTGTGACGTATGTTACTTTAGAACTACATACTTATTGAAACTAACTATGAAAATACAGGTGTAATTCTTGTAATTTAAATTCTTAAACTGATGCTAGAATATGAATAAAATGAATTACGTCGGAAAACGAGCGATTCTGACATGTGAGGAAATATTAATTTTTTTAACTTTACTTTTGTATGTAATATAAAAAGTTACAGGTATAAAAATGAAAATCATATATTCACATTAATATATAAATTATGTATAATAAAACAATAGTTTTATTTCAAACACTCGAGTGATTGAATTTGCAGGATTCAAACTATAAAGTAAATTTTCTTGATGATAGAAAGTTGACCCACTTTAAGAACTTACGTAGATAGAAGTTTCTAAATATTTGTATCTTTAACAAATTATCTTCAGTGACGTTTGAATGTATGATTGGTGATAGATTTGAATATATGTATTTGCTTATACTAGCTACCGTTAGTATTGTCTTCTATAGAGGCAAATACACGAAAGAGTATAATACCATACATAGTGAAAGATTCAAAAGAGCCTTCACAGAGAGTGATTCTTTTTTTTTTGTCGCCTGTCTCGAAAAATGGGTTATAGTAGCAAAGTCTGTACAAAGCAAATAAAAGGTTTCGCACAAGTCAGCGTGAAATGTGAAAAATTTGCCATAGCAAAATTTATGACCGTTCTCCATTCTTCTTGTCTTTCATACAAATAACCCTTTTAGTGGCAGCGCTAAGCGAATTTGCAAAAATTTGACTATTATACGACCGACGGCTAAAGAAGCGTTTTCGCATATTTCGCAGAGACGTCGAGTGGCTCTCAACATTAGGATCGCGATTGATTTGGAGAAATCTTAAATTTTCATCTCAAAATTAAAATTCGTATAAATACATACATATGTATAAAAAAAGATGGATCGAATCTGGATAAAACAACTGGAAAGATAAATTGAAAACATACTATTGATCAAGTTGTGATGAAAGAGGAGGATGATTAATTTCAAAGGCACATATACATAATTCATTGATTTTTATACTCATTTGAATATAAAAACAGTTAGTCAGAATTACTCGTTTCAGACTGCTATTACGCTTATTATTGTATATTCTGCATCTTATTTATAGTTGGGCCTTCAATCCTAATAATTGTGACCTCCATGAGCTGGGGCATGATTAAGGACTATTCTCCAATCTTCTCTTGAAACATTTTTGAAACACTTGAAGCATTTCGAAGTGCATCGATGACAAAACAGGCAAGAGCCTACCTGATTTGATCAGTCCACCGTATAGGAGATCTTCCTCTTCCTCTCGTTCTCTCTACGGCACCAACTACTGAAAACTTTTCCAGACTACTTTCGTCTCTTCTCGCCATGTGTCCGAAAAATGGGAGAATTTATTGCAAACATATTTTTGACAGACGATCTTTAATTCGCAATTCTTTCAGAATTCAAACGTTTGTTTGTTTTGCTGTCCAAGGGATCCTCAACATTCGTCTTCATCACCACATTTCAAAAGCTTACATTTTCTTCTACTCGGCTGCCTTTATTGTAAATTTTTGGCAGCATATAGGCATACACCTACAGAAAAAACAAGGCTTCTTACTAAATCTTTCCATAATTTATCAAGCTGCATCATTGCGCTTTTGGCCATCACAATCTTTCTGATTTCTTCATTCCCGTCCTCCACAATTTAAATTATACATATTTCAAAACATCACTTCTATCTGCTTTCACGACGTTTGTCTTCGGTTCATTTAATTTAAGGCCTAATATTTCGCTCTCAGTTTTGATACGATAAAGAAATTCAGCCATCTCTTCGGTATCGCTAGTTTAGTTGCTAATTGCTTCTATAGATACATATATTTCAATTTCAACCACTCATTGTTATTCATGAGTTCATATCTATTGATTAAATACATATTTTAAAGAATTTTCCCATTGAAATAAACTTGGTGATTCATAGTACCTATTCCAAATTATTTAGCACTATCTAACTTATAATAATTCAATACGATGAAAAATATCCAATACTTAAAATAAAATAATGTGACTATTTGGCATCACTGCGTAGCATCGTCTTATTTTTTGACAGAAATATGAACGTCGTATATTATATTATACCGCTATGTGCCGCTTAATTTTTTTGCTATTCCCTTTTGTTTTTGTTTATTCAAGTCTAGTCATGACGTTATTCAAAATCATTTTGTCTCCATACAAATCTTTTGTATGCCTTTTCTACATACATACATATAGGATGCGCGCAGTCGAACTGTTACACACCATTTTTGCAAAACACACACATATCGCAATAATACCCTCGAACATATATCTTTACGTATGTCAAACGCCGCTCTTTTCTTTCATGGAGAAAAATAACGATTTTCCGTCTGTTTTATTATTATTATTACTTTTAAATAACTACATATAATAGCAGTAAGCGTGTATAGAAGTGTGTTGAATCTGTACGATCCTTGTGTATGTACTATGTCGACGTTGGCTACCTCTCCGGCGAGAATATGACACATCGGGTAGATACGAGAGGGGATTCACAAGAAAATTGCATTAGGTGGAAATGAGGGTTAGACTGGCGATGGGGGGATGGTGTCGCCACCGGTCTTACCCCATGTCCCAGAGATAACACTCAAATGACGACGAGAAAATGATGTTAAAGCAGCTGATGGCTTCTAACACTGTCACGTCCGCACGCTCGAACTGAATCTATTTTTTAATACTCATCTTCATATGTATAAGCAACTGAATACATCTCGATATAAATACAAATGTACTTCTAAAGAACTTTAGAAGTATCACATATCAATCGAAATCGTTAAAGTTGACTGTACATAAATACATATGTACAATTCTTATATAATATGTAGGTACAATGGAATTGAGTATATTCATATTTTTATCAAAATATAGCAAATTTTTATATCATTATATGTTATATCATACATACACAGGTATTAAGTAAGGAATAGAAAGATTCTTAAATACTGTTGATACATAAAATTTTCTTTTCATCTACAATATGTATACATATTTACCTAAGTGTTTAAATTTATCCTTGTTAGGTAAATATAAATATAAATATGAAAAAAATATTTGGTTTTTTCGTGTAGGATATTTTTTAAAGTAATTGTTGCCAATACAGTTCTATGCATTTAAAATCTGTTGATATCACATTTTATTCTTATTCAATGCAATTGAGCATGATTGGATGCGCATTTTAGATTTTATCGTATTTTCAGTACTAAAACAATAATAAATCGTCAAAGAAGGAGGTTTGTCTCTCTTATTAATGAGAAAGATGAATGGGAGGGAACGGGAGGGATTTGTGATCGTTCGTTCGTGACGTTTGTCCCCGGACTTATCTCGTCCGACCGATCTATCTGGTAGCGCATATCCGACACTCGATTATCCTACAATATAACGAAAGCAATAGTAAACGCTTACACTGTAAATTATATTATATAATTGAAAAAGTGACGTATATTTGCGATGAGCAGTAGACGTGTGGGTTAACTTGAATCCATTATCGCTGGAACGATCTAAATATGCGCAATTTTGTGAACTGGACCAATTAAAACGCGACTCACTAGCTAAAGAAATAATTCCCATGGAATATAACATGTCTCGAAGTTCACACAGGCTGTACGTTCGTATGTATGTCATATCAATAGATATGAAGAATACATTTACGCTGATATGCAAATGATTTGTCATCTTCGAATTGAATATTCGTTGGGGAAAATGCATTAATAAATCGCATGTGAATACATTTTGGTAAAAATTATTTGATTGTCATAAAATATAAAGAAAAATAATTCATTATTATAAAATAAATGCTCTTATAAAATATTTATACATACATTATACATAAACATTATTATTTTCAGGGATACTTGAAGATTTTTTATAATAATTTTAAGTTCTTTTAATGTTTCATTATTATTCTGAATGTGTAACTTAACCAAATGATCCCGTAGAGTACATAATATGTATCCATGTACATAAATATGTACCTATACGTACTTACGTTAAAGTCCAAGTGTCATTTCGTTTGTTCACGAACATACTACTAGTTTGTTCATATGCGAACCAATAAGAATTTTAAATAAGTTTTTGAGCTCTTTTTCTCCTATCAAGCTGTATACTATTATAATAATATAATACTATAATTAAAAACAAAAATAAAATAAAATTGTAAAATAGAAAATGATCAGTAGATCAGTAGCTATTAAAATAGATATAAGAATTGTCGTGAACATAATTTAGTAATAATAAAAAGCATTTAAAAATCAAAAAAATATACACGAACCAATCTGACTAGTAATATTGTACACATAAGAACAAATTGATAGTCGAATTAGTTTGTTCATTCACAAACTATTAAGCATATCTAAGTTCAAGTATTCTCAATCGTTTGCTGCATCCTCCATTCATTGTCTTCTATGTATGCGTACGCTTGAAATGTTTTAAAAATCAGCAAAAATGGGAATCATGACAACGCTATATTGTATTTTCCACAGGATTTCCTATTTTAAATACCTTTTAAAGATAGCTTACAATTTTTGAGAGCTAAAAGTTTCATGCGACACCTGGTGGAAATATATTTGAAGATTTTGACTTTTGAAATATAAACTAAAACCTATAGTTAGTGTTTGAATAAACTAGTATGTTCATGAACGAACCGGAGTAAACACTTGGACTGTACGATAAATGTACAATTAGAATACGTTTAAAAATAAATACTATTGGACAAAATCATATCTTAACTTACCTTTCTTTTAACTAACCTCTACTTACTTTCACTTACGATCATTGGTATCTTTCCGTTAAAAAATAATAACTTTACAAGCATTATAAACTTTGGCTATAAACTAGAAGCTCTATTGTACTATGCCATAATGGTCAAAAAAAAAACGTTAAATAAATCTTAAAAATATGAATTATATGCACAGAAAAATTCGACTTATAAATATCTTACCTGATATATATATAAATATCGAAATGGCGCGCTAATTTCATTCATCAATGATAAAGCTTACATACATATAACGATGGCTTGATGCACAGATATTGTATGTCCATTTATGAATTTGCATCGAATTTTAAGTTTGCAGATGCTGGAATAATTCTGGATTTTCCTTTCAAGGTAATTTATGTATACCATATAAATTATTCCAACATCTACAAACTCAAAATTCGGTACAAATTCGATATATACTTCCTATTAACTTCAAAAACAAAGAAAATTTAATGATTGAAAACTTATCTCCACTAAATGAGTTACTATATACATTTTAACGCAAATTTTCATTTGAATTTAATTTTAAATTGTGAGTAATAAATTCGTTTCAATTTACACTATATTTGAAGAATCCATCTACAAAAACAAATGACGCTCATTTATTTTTTTTTAAATATTTAAACATGAATAAATGATACACCGAAAATTTTAATTTATATTCTCAATACGGAAGCATAACCTTTCGAAAGGTCACCGATTGAAAACCTCACAATACTAGCACGTACATATACATACCTACATATATGATATATACTTAAGTATTATATATGTAATACAGCTTGTAAGGAGAAAATAATTGGCATACGTTACGCGTCTATTTTTCATAGCAAATAATCGTCGATCGACCATCGCAGTTATAATAACGAGCATAGCATTATATATCGAAACCTTTTGCTCGGTACGAGTTGGTAGTACATAAACATAATACATAAATAGGTATGTAGATATCGCTAGCGACTCGACTATCAATACTGCCAGTCGGATAATAAATAATACCTCGAGAATACATTGTTGTGCTTTTCCCGTATGACAGTCTAGAACTGATAAAACAAACACATACATTCGTTCGACCGCCGATCTGAAGGCTTCATCTGAAAAACACCACCGTCGAAGCGTTAATTTATAATCGGCATCCACCTTTGCTAAGTGTAACATAAATATTATTATTACACTGGTTACAATGCAATATATACGTAGTTACGACTACTGAATAAACAGTTCAATTATTAATTAATTAACACTACTGTACTCGCTTCGGACTATTAAGGGGATGCAGATGGTTGAATAGATCATCCTTTCAACGTCGATTTTGTATGACATCAAATCGTCTTCTTACTGCGGCGGCTATCCACCTTCTCCTAAAAAAAATCCGCTGGCCACTGTGCTGGACGCCAAGTGTCTAGTTAAAAATGTGTGTTTTAAGTTAAAATAATGCAAAATCTGCGAGGTTAATTATTGCAATTAGTTATAAAAATAACTTTATCGTGTATTAAACGTCGAATAATATAAAATTAATGCAAGAAATTAAAAAAATAGCGGTTGAAGTAGAGCCGCCATTCCAAGGCGGATATCATTCTCATACAGACCGTTGAGTGTGGCACGTACTGAATTTCCCCTCTCTCTCTCTCTCTCTCTCTCTCTCTCTCTCTCTCATCTTTGAGGCACGTGTACAAGGGGCTCCCGCGAAAATAATTATTTCTGTTGATATTGATGAATATTTTCATTTCGTAATGACATAATCCGAATTATAGAGGTTTATATAAGGAATACATAAAAAAACGAAAACCCCTGCGTTCAGTATAATCAGAGAACTAAAATAAAAAAAATATATGTCCTGGTCAGTAGTGCTTCCAATCCCGGAAGATTACTTCAGCACCGGGATTGCGGTGCTAGGAATTTCCAATCCCGGGATCCCGGTGCGAGCACCGGGAAATCAAATGTATAACAAAAAAAAGGAAAAAAACGTTCAATTGCATTTTGCAAACTCTCCCGATGTTTCACGCAAAAAATACTCCTAATATTGGCGTTCTTGTTTTGAGAGTTTGGCTACATTCTTTAAATTTTCGGTTCGCATCCATTTCTAGATTTCTAAGATTAAATAAAAGACATCCTTTAATGTAATCAAATAAAGTGAAAAACATCACTTTGATTGATTAATTCGTTTTTTACAAATAGTTTGTAACGTCTAGTAATTATTCATCGAAACAAAAGAGTGTGGATAAGAACCCAAATATTGTCAGACGAAAAAATATTCGTATTCAGACTAGTTTCAGCACCGGGATTCACGGAACCAGAAAACACCGGGATCCCGGGATTGGAAACCTTACTCACTATCCATCACAGTGCGGCAAATGTTGACTTAACATTTATTTATTTAAAAAAAATATATTTATTACACATAAACTTATACTTTATTACTTGCTATAATTTAATTTAATTTTTTATGTAAGTACATACTTATTTATTATAGATATGTTTCTATGAACAATAGATTTCTTACCAATCTACTTATCGTCCATTATAATTATTATTTTCAATATATCATACATAACAATTAAAGTCTAATTTTACGTATTCGTATGTTTTTGGACATACTGGATGGTTTGGGAGAATCTATATTTTCCCGTTTAATCACGTACATATTTGTACTCTACATACATATGTATGTAGATAGGTATGTACATTTGTACATACTTCAGCTACCATAAAGTAAATCTAATACAATTCAAATTGGACTTTAAAATAATAGATGGATCATTGACGAGTTATGATTATAAATATATATTTTTATTGTATTTATATATATGCATATGTATGTACATACATATATGTATATTATACATTTGATTAAGTTTGCTTCATAGTTATCAACATTACAATAATATAAGAATAGCACTATATAAGTACCTAATTTAACTTTTTTCATTGATTCCATGTTTTGGGTATCGAATATACACAACACATATGTAGGTAGAATATAGAATATAGTATATTTTGGATTTAATTAGTAATTAATTGTATATAGTATAGTATATTTAACATATTATGGAATTGTATATTTTGGGTATTGTACATATATACGTAATCGTGTACAGCATAATAGAAAAAAAACTCAAAAACTTATCTATTTTATACATCCATATCTATATGATACTAGTAGTTTTACCCGGCTTCGCTCAGTATTCAGTGGCTAATATAATAGTAAACATTCATTTGTTTTTTTTTTATTTGAATCGAAAAAAAAAAATATTCAACGATATCGATATCGTCATCATAGAAACTTTGATTTGTTTTCGATGCTCCCACCAACCTTACATACATATATACAAAGTCTCTTACTCTTTTATATACATATTTCGAAATTATATACATATTTCGAAATCATATACATATGTATATGATATTTAAAGTCAATGATCTATGTAAATCAGATTGTGTTTAGGTAATCTGAACACCTGAAGGGTATAGCCATATTGTTATAATCACCGAAACGCTTTACAAGTGTATTAAAATGGTTAATTATTAGTGATTATGTTATCACGTCTAAGACTAAACGGAATGTGCAAATAGTCTATGTATGTATACATACATACATGTAAAGGTATATAATAAAGTTTTTTTTATAATTTCGTTGAATGTATGAGAATGTATGAGAATCATTATATGTACATACAATAAACAAACAAAGTATCAAATTGGAAAAAAAATAAAGTACAATTGGAACAATTTTCCTTCGAATCAGTGTGCGTATTTTTTCGTGAGTGGCGTCCTGCATCGGGTCTAGGAATAGAACAAGGCGCGAAAGTTAGAGCGAGATGAACATAGGAAGCAGGAGCAAGATGGCGAATTGGAGGAGAGGAAAGGAGGAAAGGGGGAGGGGGTTGTATGAGGGGCGGTGCGTCTGTGTATTGGTAGCGCGAGAGTGTGCATCCGCGGGTAAAACTCGGTCATGATTAATGGCGTATCAGCAGACGGACATCAGTGGCGGCACAACAAATATCGTAACCGTGGTGAAAATACGTGGCGGTAAATTTGCTAAAATCATATTAATCCATAGTAAATATATATGTACATAAGTAAAATAAAGTAAAAACACGTAGATAGGGAACACAGCATGAACTGGGTTCTGAATTTTTTGCACAGTTTATGGATGTACGAAATTGGGGTTTGAATTGATAAACAAAGATATTTTGAAGGCTATTTTGAAAGATATTTTGAATCAAATAATGAAATTTGGACTAAATATCTTATGTGAATCTTGTATGATTCTTTTAGTCTTACAGGGCTTTCTTATATTAACTACTAGTGATAGACCCGATGAAAATTTCATCGAGTGGACTATAAGTAAAAATCACCTACCTACCTACAAATAAACAATATTAAACAGCAATAGAAACATTAATTTATTCGTTTAATTAATTTTCAGTAGATGGCGCTAAATGCTCGTGGCACTATTTTTCCAAAAGGAAATATTGATAACAAACAATATATATATATATATATATATATATATATATATATATATATATATATATATATATATATATATATATATATATATATATATATATATATATATATATATATATATATATATATATACAGTGGCGGACTGGGACTGAAATCAGTGCATGCCAGGAGTCAAAGGGGGCCCCCACCCAGGGTTAAAAAAATTTGTCCCCCCGCCATATAACAAAATTTTCTTCTTTCCATCACGCTAAAAATCAAGGGCAAAAAATAAATAAAATTTTCAAAAATGGGAATAAACAAATTTAGGTACAAGAAAAATGGCAAAAGCAAAATAGATCCATAAATTACATTGTATATTTCGTTTTAATCCTTGTCATATAATGCATCATAAAAGAATGCGGCATAAAAGCGGCTTTTACTTTCGGTAGAAAACAATCAGGGACGTCACTTCAGCTTTTTCTTGGGGGGGCAGGCAAAGATTGGTCAAATTGAATTTTTTTTCAAAAAATCTTTTTTATATCGGAATAAAAATGGAAAATATAAAATATGAAAAAATTAAGTTTATTTTTGAAAAGATAATTATAAAAAATTATTATGTAAAAGCCAAAAAAGGCGCCGCAGGCGAAAATTTTTTTCCAAAAATCTTCACATGGTTAACAAAAATCGACCATCAAAATGTATCACTATATCAAAAAATATACGAACATTCGGAAAAATAAACGATACACATCTGTTTTTGAGACAAAATAAAGTAAAGGGGACCTTTCTAACGATTCGCTCCATAGGATGAACAATTTCTAAGAATGTTACTAATGGCATACCACTTAAAAACCAAAATATACTTGCTTCAAAATAATAAAATCTTTTTTTTTCAAAGCACATAGCAGCGATTATTTTATTAGTTACCCAAAAGTAACATATGTACATAAGAAATAAACGCAGCATTCATAGATCCATAGTATCTCATTAATCATTAAATCCATAATATTTTCTAAATTCACACTATTCCTTAATTTAGGGGGGCGAGTGCCCCCCCAAATTACGTCCCTGAAAACAAAAAATGCATAATATTTTCAATTAATGTTAATCGAAAATCAGGATTTTGGGGAGGGGGCCCCTATCCTATGTTTCTATATACATGGATTTGTCTAGATTAGGAATAGATTTAATATTCGGAAACTGTTTAAAATTGTGTATTTAAATCTTACTATATCGTCGAAGTATAATCAAATGTTATTTTGAAAGTATGTATGAAGTAAATTTAAATCGCTGGTTGATGATAAATCGTCCTATCAAAATTGTTTTAAGCAATTCAGTTTATATTATTCAGGGAAATTTGTTTATTCCCATTTTTATTTCAGTAGGTAGTTGTTACATAGGTATTGGTATATGCATAATATTGAGGTTGGAAATGGGCCCGGTAAAAGGGCCCACGCAAATGTTGAAACTTACATTTCGAGCCTAATAAAAAAAGTTAACCGATCCTTGGGCTGTTAAAGCAGGCATTAGTTGTTTTTTTAAAGAAATTTGTTTTGTTGAAATACCCAAACTCTAGGTCCCAAAGTGCAATATCCTATAAATTTTTACACACGTGAAATAGTTAAATTAAAAAGTTATTTAATTTTACTGAGGGCCCATATTTTCTAACGGATAGTGGGGCCCACATGCCATCGGGCATGTACGCTTGTATGGCCAGTCCGCCACTGTATATATATATATATATATATATATATACATAATGTACGTACATATGTACATACATTAAACCTTACATACATACATTAGCCTTATAAAGACTTTTTCGAAATTATATATTAGATAATAATCTTTTAATATATTTACAAACCTTTCATGTCAATACATAAATATCTACAATTTACATTTTTTTATCCTACTTAAGTGTATTTTATATATTCTACTAGGCAGGTTTTAAATGTATTTAATATGTATGAATTAGGCCGGAGCAAAAAATTCAAATTTAAAATTTCTCAAAATGGACCTAGTCGTATCGATGGAACATCGATTTCAAACAATGTCCTATGTATGTAGGGCTACAAATATTCGAATATTGAATATCGAATAGTAGCTATAAATTATTTAGATTCAGTTTTGGAAAGGTAAAGATATTAAATTTTAAAAGATCCCTGATCTGAAATACCGGATAGAATGAAATCTGCTGTAGTTTAAAAATAAAAATAATAAATTCATATGAAAAATATTCGAATACACATATTTGAGATCCCTAGTCCTGTGCCTCCAACCAATCAGTTTCTATTTTCTGTTTAATTAAATGTCTTCTGAAAATCTACAGTTGAATAGACTGTTCTTGTCATTAATATATAAAATTAATTCATTTAAATATATACTTGAAGCCAGATTGTAGAAATTAAAAAAATATATATTTTGCACGAGCAGACACTGCACTGGCTAGTCGCATCGCCCCCTAAACAGTCAGCAGTAACATTTCCCAGGGAAAGACTAAACATAAAATGGCGAGATCCGAGATGAGAGAAAAGCAAAAGGAATAAAAAAAAATGGTCATGCCCGACAGTTTGGGAAATCCACATCTCTACAAAGAAATCTGCTCCGAGCTCCTTCCGAGAACAACATAGACCAACTCCTCTCTTTAAGCACTGCGCGTCCCGGAAGATCCTAGATTTTCTCGATGCTAAGCACATCCTTTTAATAAAACAATCATAATAAAAACAACTAGACACATTGTCGATTTCCAAAATATGTTCATATGCATCCACAAAATTCAAGCGTGTCATCATCGTAGCCGTTGATTAATTGACAATTAATGACGCACGGTCAAAAATTAAAATCGGGTCAGGGTCGACGGTAACGACACACGCTTTGCATAACGACATCCGTATTACACCATAATTCATCCGAACCGGTTCGCAGTGTCCGATACTGATCACTGTTTGTCAGATTTGAAGATGTTATCTCGTTTGTGTTTACAACCGCTGCAGCCATCAGTGTCATCGGAAAAAAGTACTCGCAAAACTTATTGACGAACGATCCTTACAATTTGTCGCATGCATTGCGTGAGCGAAAAGTAAACAGATCATAGATATATTTTGAGTATTCAAATTCTCTATATATATATATATATATATAGGTATATTCTTGAATAGTCAAATAATTATTCCCGTTTTCGAAAAATGCTCTAAAAATTATGTTTCAACCACTCCATATGATATACATATACATATATGTACATATAGGAGGCTAAAATTAAATCAATACGGGTTAATTTCATTTTGAAAATCATCTAATAGTGAAGTAAAAATGAACATACAACTGTGTATTCTTCAAGTTAAATATGATGATAATCAATTTATATAGGTAACTAATATTGAAAAAAATATTTAGAATGAAAAGTAAAATATATGTACCTATTATATGAGCCGTAATATTTGAAAGTGTTGGAAGTTCAATTTTCAGTTCCACAAACAATATTTCTGTTTGACTTTATTTACAAATTGTTTTCGCTTCTTTTAATTCGACATATCCAGAATCTCGGAAAAGAAGAATAAACGTATTACAGGCCACCAGTATTTTTAAATATTGATAAACGGAAAACATTGTATTTAATGTTTTGCGAGATATTTTTCGAAATGAAGAAAATTTGATATTTTTACGTTATCTGTTATTATTAAATGCTATTGTTTTTTTATGTTTATGTATAAATGTTTATTATGTTTGTCTAAATGTATTTATAAATGTATTTTTTATGTATAATTTATTAGTATATTATTTTCGTTATGTATTAATTTATGTTTAATTGTTATTTTTTTTTTGTGTTATATTTTTTGACCATTGTGGCACATTAGGAATTCCTGTAATGGCACAATGGTCTGAACTTTAAAATAAATAAATATATACATATATACCTAATATACATACATACATATATATGATATATACCTAAATAAAATAATTTTCATCTGATATGATCAAAAATCCTTCAAATAATTTCAAAACTATCTGCAAATAATATGTTCAAATATACATAAAATAATATCTTCAAAGATAAATTTTACGTTCTCGAACAGGATCACCCTATTTTAATAATAAATATGTAGAATTTATCACAAAAATCTCGATTCAAACTGATTTTAAGATCAGATTAACCCTCTGTATGCCAGCGACTCACCCATGAGTCACATTGATTTCTCTTCCGAAGCGTACAATATTTAAGGTTTATAAATGAGTTTACAAATACCATTTACAGATGAAATTAGTTACAAAAAAAAAAAAAAAAAAAACGATGATTTGAGGTTTTCGATATTCTTTTAACCAAAATGCAACAAATGTAAGTAGGGCTGCTATTTAATCAAATCTGAAACGTCCATAAGCCCTCATGCATGCATGCAAGATCATACCAAACCTCTGGGTGCCTCGAATTATGTGAGTATAATTTTTTTTTTCATGTTTAAGGTTAGGTAAAGATCTAATATTTAGCGAGTGGCTTAGAAAATTGTGGATAAAATCTATATGTACTGTATATATGTATGTGTTTATAGGTTATGATATGTAGAGTATGTTTGGTTACAGATTTTTAGATATTTATCGATCTTTTCCAAGTATGTGGTGATGGCACAATGTGAAACATGTACTTTACTAGGTTGAGCTTGTGCATGTGTAGATGGATGTGGGTATATCGAGCGTTCAATTGAATATGGTCGAACGCAGAGGAGGTTCCAGCTGTCATTCAAACATTTCGAATATCATTGTCTAATTTTTAGACAGGCGTGTTCTTTCTTCTATTTGTGTTCTTTCCGGCAGCGGTCGGCCGGCCGAAAGAAAGAAGAGACGCTTCAATCCCATTTGGACACGAGCAATCTCGTCAGATTGTTTTGTGTCGGATAGGGAGGTAGCGGGGAGGAGGAGAGAAAGAAGAAGATGAAAAAAACGAGAAGACAATCGCAACGAATAGAAGCGACTGAATGAATGGATGATTAATGCTAATTGAGATGCAAAAGACGCCTCGATTGTCGGAGCGAAATGAGTTTCTTCTTCTTCTTTTTTTTCTCTGTCGTTTTTGGACAGTTTGCGACACACGAACACAAAGAATCGTAAAAATGAAACAAAGACGGAGATTACGCCCTGACGCAAATTTGAAAATGTAGATATAGGTACTTGTACTAGGTACATAGGTACACTAGAAAACAAATAAATAAGAAGACGCTTATCTTCTCAGCATCGTGTCGAAGCGTACAAATACATACATACATATATATCGAGAGCTGAAGTGTTATGTAAGTATATATACATATGTATATGTATGTACTTTTAGTATCTACTTCAAAATGGCGAATACAAAATGGTCGATATTAAAAATTTGATCAGTACAAATCAACTTAACTGCTCATCATATTTAACCAGTGACGGATCCAGGAATTTTTCAAGGTAGGGTGATATTAAAAAAACATACATTAGGGCTGCCAACTGAGTAAAAAAAAAAGAGGACTTTTTCAAAAACATATTTAATTCTATACGAAAAAGTTTAAAAATTTAAATTGCAAGTAGGTAATAAAATAAAAGGTTAATAAAAGTAAGTGCCAGTTTAATTTAATACAAACTTAAATTTATAAAAATCATGGTCAGAAAATAACATTATATTTATTTAGCACCGCAAAGGATTTTTTTTTACTAAATCTGAAATCCGGTGCATTCAATTTCACTTTACCATTAGAAATATAATAATAATCTACTGAGAAGCGTTTTGTTTTACAAAATAGTGTAACGTAAATTATATAGTTAATACTCATAAATTAAAAAATAATTAATAAAAGTAAATATTGGTTTGATAAGATTAAAATATTTGGTAAATGCTTATTCAATCATTACAAAATATTTAAAATTCGGCTAAATAAAAAAAGATAACATTTTGAGCAAATTTTTCACAAGAAAGAGAACAAAAGAATTTTGTCAAAAAAGAAGACATGTCTTGAAAAGAGACCTGTTGGAAACCCTTATATACAAACATACAGCAATAGGTACATATAACATTATATTTTTTATTTTAATAGAAAATTTAATTAATACATCGAAAATGTTTATTTACAAAAAATACTCAGATAAGAACAATAACCTACATATATTAAAAAATCAATACTTAATAGTTTGTATTAATTGTATATGTCACAGTGAAATTATACATATTTCAAGTGAAAATATATTTTCACTGACGTTTCAGTGAAATCATAACCAGTTACATTTTCAGGGTTGGTTTTATTTATGTAAGATTAGATTGTTAGGGTTGGTATTATTTAAGGGTTAGGATAGGTTAGGTTAAGTAAGGGTTGGCCCTATTCATTTGCTTTTTGCTTTTTAAATGCTTTTTATTATTACGAAATTATGTTCAAATTATCTTATATATATTTTAATAGCTACTGATCTACTGATCATTTTCTATTTTACAATTTAATTTAATTTGGTTAGTAATGATAGTATTATATTGTTCTAATGTTGATCTACAGCATAATAGGAAAAAGAGCTCAAAAACCTATTTCCCTATTCATTTAATATTGGATTGTTAGGGTTAAATTCATAGATTTAAACGTTGTAAATTCATTGTTTGATACATTTTCACTGCTCAAATTTGTGAAAATATGCTTTCATCGTAACATCTTATAACGTCTGAACGCTCGGTTGGGCCCATATAACCAATAAGTACCTACTGAAAAACTCCCTGATTTAATGGCAAAACTCTAAAATATGAAAAATTATAATTCGTTTGGCGAAAGACACTAATAATTTCGAAAATGTGTGAATTTGGAAATCCTGCTATGGGAGGGGAGGGGGGAAGATTGCCCCCCCCCCTTTGGATCCGTCCCTGTACTTAACTACACCATTCTATATTTAAACTACCCGATGTTTATCTATTTAATATTGAAATTTGCTTTACTTATCTAATATTGTCCGATAACATTAAAAACCTTACATATTTACTGAGAGTTCGTAAAATTTTGCTTTTGACATTTAATTTTTTCATTGAGATTGTCCTATTATAAAAACATCATTAATTTTTTGTGTAAATCTATACAATAAAAACATTTATGTGCGGTTAACCTTTCATATACTTTTCAACATTTCTTGACATTTTATGACAATAGCTCTTAGTTTGATGATTGTAGGCATTTTAAATATCAAAATTCAACCTTATTTTGCATTCAAAATTGAATATGCTTATATTAATATTAACTGAAATGTCGATCTCAAGCGAAAAATATTAAATGTCAAAATAAGAACGTTTCCCAAAACCTATCTTCGTATCGCTAGTAGGTATAATTTATTTGAAACATAGCGGAAATTATAATTACACAAGTAGTCTTAACAGAAAAAAAGTAAGTTCTTATCATTTTTTATTCAAATATAAATATGGCTGGTGAGCATACGATATTTTAATAAAAAAAGTTAATTTTAACGGGTATAAAATATTCTAGCGGCTCCCGTAAATGTAGATACGTAGGTACTGAATATTATATGCATAGCGAAATAAGCAGAGCAAAAACTTATAACGATCGCCATACCGCTTGCATCATTTATAATTCCTAAACAAACTGAACGAGATCATCATAACGGAAACGGATATATATTTTAATTTAAAACCGAGATCACATCGCCCGTTGAACTTGTTAACTTTTTTTTACAACTGCTATAGGTATCATGATCCATTCAGAGCGTACTCGAAAGAGGACATGATTTTATAGTGTTATAATTTTTTTGTGTTAAATATCAATAAATCATTTCGGTCGTTACTCGCGAGTGAGGTCAGGGGGTTAAACGTAGGGTTAAACATTCGTCTTTGACGATCGAGCAATGTGGATAATTTGTATGTAGTAATGGTCGCGTCCATACTATGTGAATAATATAATATTATACATATAGCCTTGCAAGGTGGTTAAAACACTTATTTACAATTACTACTGGATGACAAGCGGTTTATAAAGACGTGTACCTACAACGTGTAATCAAAAAGTTCGATGACCGATAAGATATTTGAAATATAAACATTAAAGGCGTTGGATCATTGCCATGTTTATCTATACTATGTATAGGTATACTGCTCATTACTTAGATTTGTATCAAAATAATCGATTAAATTGAAGATATAACCGTAATCAATTATTACAATTCAAATTTGTTTCCACCACATACGGAGTATGGAAATTCGGTGCGAAGGAAATTACTTTGTAAGGTATTTATTTATTTATTAAACAAAAATATTAAACCTTCGACGAAGTAGATAAGCTTAGTCACAATAATTTTTGATCAGTCCTTTTGCAATGCTAACAAACGTTTGTACACACATAATTGCTGCTAATCGATTTCTCTCAAATGCTAGAACTGATTACTACAAAACAGACGATCACAATTTAATATTAAATGTTGTTATGTATCTAAGTAAATCTTTTTTTTTTAATAAAGGATACATGTACTGATATAATTCTTAGCATGCACATACATGCATATATATTTATGTACACATTTGGATATTGTTAAAAAATAATAATGAAACCCACGAGTAATTTAATGTAAAAATCTTTATGAATTTTCATTTTTTTAAACAATAATATGCGTATTCACGAGTGTATGCATTTATATTGTACATGAATGAAAATATTTAAATACATTAAAAATACGTTTAAGTGACCTCTATGAGTAAATAGAAAAATTAAACTATGGTAATCGATAGATGGCAGTAGTAAATTATAAGAAAATATTTTCAACAAAATATCATAATTATATGTACTTAGACGAATTTTCAGTTTATAAATAATGAGTTTTTGTAAGAAATAATATTTGAAAATTTTTAATACAACCAG
This sequence comes from Arctopsyche grandis, assembly GCF_051622035.1. Taxonomy (NCBI): domain Eukaryota; kingdom Metazoa; phylum Arthropoda; class Insecta; order Trichoptera; family Hydropsychidae; genus Arctopsyche; species Arctopsyche grandis. The sequence continues at coordinate 18,384,008 of NC_135360.1, forward strand.
CATTTTTAAAAAATAATAAGTGACACTAAGCTTAGACCGCACTAGGCGGCACTGCACTGTAGCGAAGCAGCGCGGAAAAATATTGTTTGTATGAAATCATCAACTTTCAATGTACCTTTTAACTAAAGAATTTCTATGTTTTACCATAGATTTGCCTTTTGCTAATACAAGAGAATTCATAATATAATTTTCAATTATTTATTACTCTATTCAAAATCAGGGCCGCCAAGAGAAATCCCGAGCCCTGGCAAAAATAATTCTGGGCCCTATGACAAAAGGAAAAAATAGTTATCTTATAGATATATTTTTAATATGCGAAAAATCTATCAAAATTATTAGAAAAATACCTACATATACGTTGGTTAGTTTTTAATATAATTAAATTAGAAAATGTGATATAACAGGTACACATGGACACAAAGAATGCGTGGACCGATTTAACCACCATAAACATTTAGCATTAAATAAATACATGTATTTTTATGTAGAATAATATAAAATATCAATATCGGTCATTCAGACGTCCCCGAAACGGGGCCTCTCGACTAGTCCAGGCCCTGAAACTCTACCCCGGATCCCCCTCCCCCCTCTCGTAATCCCTGTTCACAATCCTAGGGTACGAGTGGTGATTCCATAGTGACCGAAGATGACCAGAAGAACAGGGATATCATTTATGATGATTTATCGGAGATTGATAAGATAGCACCAGAGAAGAGAAGAAAAATAAATTTATTACAGTATATTGGTTCTATAAATATAAAAATGCATGTAATATAGACCCCAATATTATGTTGGTATTTGTTTATATTAAAATTCAAGAACCTACTGAATAAAAAACACATTTCACTTATTAAAAAATGTTTATTGAAATTCAATACTTACATAAGTATGGACGGGGAAAGGCTTGTTTAACCAAAGCTAAAAAGCTTTCGACAAACTTTCATTAACATCAATATTAATTTCATTTATATATAAATTTGTAACTGTCACAGGATACAAATGTCAAATAATTATCATACATAATCAGATCTTGAGTTAATATCAATATTTGTATAAAATATATAATGTGATAACAATGAATGATGATGATACAACACTAGACTAGCGATTCGAAACAGTCGCATTAAAAATTAACTTTAAACAATCACACAATAAAATAACAGTGCCAGTTTTTTTTTGTATAAGAGTAGCTGATAATTATATACATATATGTATAAGTCAGATCATTCAGCACTAAATATTGCAACAGCCTCTAGAAAACATCCAAATTGAAATGTGTGAGTAACATTTATCGTCAAACATACATACACACTGATATAAAATAATGCTAAAAAATCAAAAACATTAATACTAAAATAAACTTTGTACATTGTGCGAATGTATAAATTAACAAATATTTGGACGGCATTAATCAAATATGTATAAAACACATACATTGTATAGTACAAAAAGGCACTAAATTGGTGCGTAAATGACAAAAATCACTTTAAGATTAATATATATATATATACTAGTGTTTTTACTCGGCTTCACTCAGTATTTGTGATATAAACTGCTTAAAAATGGCAAATCTAATAGTAAAAATTTTATTAAATTTATTTGAATATTCATTTCTTTTTTAAGCATTAACAATAGTTACTTTCGAAATTATATATTAGATATATATGTATATATATATATATATATATATATATATATATATATATATATATATATATATATATATATATATATTTAAAAAATATTCATTTTAAAAACATAAAAAAAAGTAAAATGGACGGTGAATTTATGAGTAATCATAAAAGCCTTGTAAAAACATATGTAAAGCTAAATTTAAAATTAAGATTAAAGATGCTATACGGTAATCAGATTCTAATACAGCCTTGAATCTTATTTTGTATCCACTAAATATGTATTACATTGAACACAAAAGACGTATTATAAAACGAAACAAAGTAATACAAATAAAAGTAATCAGTCATTTGAGAAGCTTGAAAAGTTATATTGAACTGGAATACTTCCAAGATCAAACTCTATATTTTAATTATGATTAAGACATTGAAAAAATTCCCTCAAACGACTAATTTACTAAAAGTTCAATATAATATAATACAATCATGGAATAAAATATATATAAAAATTATACTGAGAGACGTTAAAGTTTTCTATATAAGGATATGTATATAAGGCACAAAAATATTGAACGAAAGTGTTCAAATATTACTTTTGTTTTATAATAGAAAATGGAATGTTTAATTTGAACAATTCCACATTACAGCTAATTTCGTTCATTGTGAAATTAGATACAATCTAACGACACGGAATTGCATAAACGAAAACAGCTGTAACATCAAAATTTGCCAATTTATAACAACAAATGAAGTTCGTCTGTTTTCACCACAGACAGTGACTAATTCCACTAAAATATCAATACAACCAATCTAGAATTATCTGTAAAATTTGAACATGATAAAGATTATTGAGATGAACGCAATAACAATCATGCTGCCCTGAACAGTAGCAGCACCCGCATAACGGCACGTAAACATGTCGTAACGGGTTTCTTTATCTAGTATTATCTTAGAAAACTCAGCTTCTACTAACTGTCCATCATAATAGGTAATCAAGTCTTCAAATGGATACTCAAATCCTTGCAAACATTCACATTTATAGCCACCAGTTTCATAACCTCTACCTAATATAGGCACACACTAGAAGAATACAAAAATAAATGAAAATTACATGTGTTTATAAATGCATATGTACATATGTATAGTATTAAAAAGACTTACATAAGACGTGGCATCATCACATTTGTGGGTACCTTTGAATCCATTTGGTACATAATATTTATCTGGACACTGATTTATATCCATTTGTAAAAGATCCATTGAAACAGCAACAATTCCTCTATAGAAGGAGAAATATGTTAACATATAACAACATATTTACATAAGGAAATTTCGTACAAAATATACTAACTTGAATTCAAGTTTCACTTTCAAACTATCCCACCCGAAAAATGGAGAGGCATATGTGATTATCCATTTGGGAACTTTGCCTTTACAGTCAAAATATGGAGAAGTCCAATGGCCATGACCGACATTGGCAGAATGATAAAAGTTAGGATAGTGTTCATACTTTTTCATATATTGTCCGGTCTCGTTGGATCGGATTTTAATTTTCATATAATTTTTTTCCAAATCATCAAAATTAGTGGACCATCTTTGTTTTAGAAATTGGAACAGAGGTTTGTTGATATATAATTCATCTATAAAATAAATAAAATATAGTTACATATGTACATGTTACAGTCCAAGTATTCACTCCGGATCATGCATGAACATACTAGTTTGTTCACAAACGAACTAATGGTGTTAGTTTAAATGCTAACAGTCAAAAACTATCTTTAAAAAGACTCACTAGGCATGAAACTTTTAAACTATCAACATCTTTGAGATGTCAAAGCGCCAAGTATTTAAAAGAGGAACATTATGGAAACCACATTAGAACTTTGCTCTAATTCACGTTTCCGCTAACATTAAAAATATTGCAAATCAGAGTAAGTAAGTACACATACATACATAGAGGATGGGATAAACCGTTGAGAATACTTATGCCTAATAGTTTGTGCATGAACAAACTATTTGTTTGTCAATTTGTGTAAAATATTACTGGCCATATTGGTTTGTGTATGAAAAAACTAGTATGTTCATGAACGAACGAAATGCACAATTGTACTGTAGCATATATACTACATTTACATATCGATATGGAAACATATTTAAACAATTACCAGTTTCATTTAATCTCGCAATATCTTCCAACTTGAATTTACGTGTATTCAATTGAGTCTTATACGCATACGGTGCAAACAAAGTTCTATTAGTGAATTTATTTCTATCCCAAAATGTTCCCGCAGACCAAATCTTAGAATCGCCGAGCATAAGCGCTAAAGTTTCTCCCATCATTTGATCTTCCGACAACGGTTTGTCAGCTACTCTTTTTCCAGAATAAACTTCTTTAGGATCGGAAATCTAAAAAAAAAAATCACAATATTTGTACATAATCTACAACATATTTTAAAGAATATCATTCCGTGCTATACATACCTGTAAGAATGCACTAATGAAGTTCGACAATCTCACGGCCATATTAGCTTCGTTGGCAAACTGTTCTTCGGCACCAAAACTCAAATCGCCACGTAAAACTAAATCTTTCGGATGATATCTACAATGTAATTTAAATAAGTTTTTAAAATAACATTAAACAATAAAATTACTCGAACAACTGATAAATAAATATATTACTTTGAACAGTTGAATGGTTGCACTTCGTGAATAAAATGCATCACTTCGTCGATGTTCATTTTAGAAGTATGTAAGGAATCGGGACCACTCGTTACATTATTATATTCGTAATATCTTTGAAGATACCAGTTTCGTATGTACGGTGGAGCTCTCTCCCACTGTACCGGCATTTTTTGTACCCCTAGAAATAAAATCATTCAAACACATATACATATATTTTATTACACCTACATATATGAACTAAAATATGCTGTCTGTTGTTGCAATAGCAATCCCATATTATGACATAAAATCATGTTATTCATTACTAATCTTAATTTTCTATTATAAATGTTTTTTCATAATGCTGTCGAACAGACTGATGTGAATCTTATATATAAAACAAAGACCATTCGTAGTGTATGTGTGTGTGTGTGAGATTCGTTTCTGATTGGCTGTCGTCAAATTCGTTTCTGATTGGCTGGCGTTAAATATTCAAAAAAATTTAATAAAAAAACAAATGAAAGTGTTGAATTTGTTTACATACAAAATTACAATTGAATGCTAACTTACATCCGATTTTCTCGCAGTCAAAATTATTGTAATATTGCTCGTCGGTAGCTCTTTCTACTATCTCTCCGAGATAGGGTCTTCTAACTACATTTGGTAAACGCCAACCAGGTTTACATCGACATTGATAACCACCTCTTCGAAATCCCCATCCATGCAGCGGTTCACACTAAACAATATAATTCAAATAAATAAATTTCTATTAAAATTTAACAACACTATCACTAAGGCAATATTTTACCTCTGTAGTTTCTTTTTTACACCTCGAAGTATCCGCAAATCGATTCGGTCCGTTATTACCCAGCCCTTTCGGACACTGATTTATATCTATTCTCTCAAAGTCCATTTCCAAAACAGCAATAGCAGTATATCTAAAAACAATATTTTTTTATAAAACAACAAAATAAGAGAATTTTATCATTGATGACAAATTTATAAATGCTTACGTAGGATATTCAATATGTCTGAACTGCGTATGTCTTGGATATATGTCGGCGATGGGTACTACTGCACTTACGAGCCATTTGTTAGATCGTCCGCAGTCAAAATAGGGTCTCGTCCATTTAACGGGACCGGGGAATTCATCAGCGCCGGGCGGACCGTGGAATGTGAATGTTTCATTTGTATTATTAGCGTATCTAATTTCGACTTGATATGTGGTTTTAGTGTCATGCCTGTTATCTACGTGATCGGGCAACCACTGTTTGTACCATTCATTGATGCGATAATAATCAGTGGAGTAATCTTCGGAGGTTCTGTCCGATGGGACGGCTCCCAAGTCTTTAACGGAGAAAGTATTCAATGTTGATATTTTTTGGAGATGGATGGGATCATTGAAGTCGTCTTCGCGGAAAGTACGTGGGGCAAATCTTGGCATGGTTTTATTGAAGAACCCTCTGTACGACGACGTGTAAGACATGTTAGGCGAGAAGTAAATAGCACTGGAGTTGATGAATGGATTTGATGCGACATCGGCTACGGTGGAGAGGAAATAGTACATCATACCTGGATCGTATGTGTCGTTAATGGCCGGTCTTATGAATCTCGATTGGAGTATGTAGCTCCAAAAAAAAGAACGACTTAAGGCTATGTTATGCAGGTGAAGGAGACCAGTACGATTGGGGAAGACGGGATTGATATTAATGTCTTTTATGTCTGGAAGATGCGAGATTGCATCTTCGAAGAGGTACAGATCGCCAAGATGCATGATGGGGCAGTTGTCGGCCGTCACTCGGTCCATCTTCATTTTGACTTCGTCGAATGCATCTCGGCTCTGCCATTCGTATTGGCCACGAACGATGATGAAGACGACGCATAGCAGGTAGGTAAACACAGACAACACTTTTAACCGATTCATGTTGACGCAGAAATTAAAAGAAGCGAGCGATCAAATTGTCATGACGCCCGGCGACGCCCCGCGACCGTTTGACAGCAATCCGGCACGCCCAGCCGTTGAGTCATAACATCATGAATTATAGCCATAATTGGCATATATACTACCATGAACCACAATATTCTCATTAGATAAATTCATTTCATTCCATTATCATCGTACTAGATAATAAAGGTGAACAGTTCAACAAAGATAGTATATAATTATTTAAAGAAATATGATTTCATGAGACATTACAACTTTTATATTAAATTTGATTAGGGAAACTATTGTCTTAAGTCATACAATAGTCATTTTCATATTTTAGTCATACAATAGTGAATCACTACCAGGATAACCGCCGCTACGAAAATTGCTCGCGCAGTTTTAATTTTCAGTTTCAATTTTAACTCAAGTTTAATTTTTAACTCATACTCAAGTTTAATTTTTAAGTCATACAATAGTCATTTTCCGTTTGGATTACAATAATGCATTTCATCTAATTGATAGTAAATTAATATATTGCTATCAGCTATAATTAAATTAGAACACCATCAAGGGCACGAAAGATATTTCGTAAATAATGCCGGTAAACGGGTTACATCCCAAATGTGAATCACTACCAGGATAACCGCCGCTACGAAAATTGCTCGCGCAGTTTTAATTTTCAGTTTCAATTTTAACTCAAGTGGCCAACGACTATCGCACGAATAACAACTGTAGTGTTTCCTTTATGTGAGCTTAACAAACGTATATTTTTTAGTGTATATGTATAATTACTAGTATAAGTATATCAAAATTGAACTCCAATTGGAAACGAAGTGGATTCTGACCAAAATTAAAATAATTGGTATTGGATAAGGATTAAAAGCGTTGACCAACGCTGTAATGATAATACAATTTATAAGCTCACTCACAACTGGAAAACAAACATTCATACATATTTGAATGGGACCTAAATGATCTGTTGATTGTCATGTTTAAGTCTTCTTGACAGATGTTTTTAATGGAATATGTTTATAATGGTTTTATCAGTTTGTTTATAATCAGACTCTTACAATTCAGTACATATATATATTATAATGGCTATATGTATTATAATGGAAATAATACAAATTTCTCCTTCAAAATAATGTGGCGACAATTATTTACTGACCTGTATATTTTTAATTAAATATTTTATATTACGTTGTATCAGTATTTTATACACGTTTTATCAGTATTTTACTGATACAACGTGTGTGTATCAGTAAGATACTGATACACACACGTTGACCAAAAATATAGATTAGTACAATGTGTTTGTATGAGTGTGTTCACACATGTGAAAAATGACCATTCTCTATAATAATATTTTCAGCATAAATACCTACTTATCGATTAATTAATATATTAATTTAGATATAACAATACTTGTTGTGAATGAAATATTATTAAAATAAAATCTAAAAAGATTAAATGTCAGAATTTTCCAATGTGTATAAATAAGTTTGACGGGTGGCAACACCGTCTTGCCGAATGGCAAATTGGCGATGATGACCTCGCGGCGGCGCGCCAACTCATGCAAGTGCAATGCAGTGGCGCCGCTGCACATGCAACTACTGCAACTATCACGCATGCGCAATTAAAACGCAAAATGCACGTGCAGCGGCGAGCCCTCAAAAATGTCAGCATTTTGCAACCACTCATCCCTTCGTTGAATATTATCCATTATTTAGCAAATGTATATGATTTTGACCGACGATAAAAAAAATTTCTATCAAATTATGTGTAATCTTCCGTAATTATTAGATGACCTGGATGTTTATATTTAAAAACAATTCAATACTAAATATGATTGTTGACAGTAACGAGATTGATTTAGACGTACATACATACATACATCAAATATAAAGATTGTACGTTTTGAAAATTTGAACAAATGAAATATTTAAAATGTACATATTTATGTATATAGTAAGTAATATCTAAATGGCTTCTGCATATTTGTTTGCTTTGAACTTTATGCACTGCAGAGGTAAAAATTATGCATCGATTGTTGACCGTGTAGCATTTTATGTCGTCGTTTTCAAAATTGAAAATTGGCCATAAAACAGTCAATGCCGGCTATTGTATGTAACACATTGTTCAGGTTTTGAGCGTTCGTGCTGGGGATTTTGCACGATTATTTTTATTGTGTCTTATGTGCATGCGAAAATGCGTTATCTCTTGCATGCGAACTAAAAATAACCGTTTCCACTGAATCTTGGTCGTTTTTCAAGTATTTCATAAAAAAAATCTAATATGGCAAACACCCCACTCTCTGTTTACAAAATATCTAATATCTAAGAGGTAATCTTAATCATTTAATATATGTACATATATAATACGTAAATACGCTATAAGAATGAACTTCATTATTATTTGACCTTGATTTGACTTCGAAATAAATCATTCCAATTTAAAAGGTTTTTCACCAGAATTAGATAAGTGAACGTTCAGCTCGAATACACAAAATAATAAACTTACTCATATTCGTCATTACGTGTATGAGTAACGATAAATGAATTGTGTTCTTTGTAGTTTAATATTTCAAATACCTCTACAGCGGACTTAAATACACAATGAAAATAATTATCTCTCATTTTCAATAAAATACAATGCGCTTTCATTATCCTACAATGTGGATGATTTTACAGATTCGTTTAAAATGTTGTCGAGAGATCAACGTTGGCTTAGTTTCAACGTATCGACCGCGTCACAACGTGATTAATAAATGCAAATTAAACCATCACGACGCCATGATAGAGTCGTCTGCTTGGAAACGATGTTTCCCTATTTGTTGCGCTCATTTAATGACTCACAAAACGTTCATGTTAGCCTCGTTTGTCTTATTACAAATAAATAAATGTAGAATAAAATGTTTGAACAGTTTTCTTTGTCGTAACTCTCTCACTCTCTTGCGTCTACCTTCTGCAATATTTGTCTAATCATTTCTTTTTTTTTCATGTCAATTCCAAGAACTCCACATGATACGATGTTAATTTTGTAACTGCTATGCGCACGTATCATTTATGAAATTGAATTATGAGCGCGATCAAACTGAAAATACAAATTAACATCATTGCGATAAGTTCATGACTTCGTCGACTTGCAGTATATACTTACTTATATGTAGTTGGTGTTGTACTTACTTCATATATTTTTTAAGAATATAGAAAACTCGTGTTTACCGGTACATACATAGCTGCTCGATTTCAAGTGTTCAGAGAGTTGTTACCTACGAGTTCCAATAACCGAGATTCGACACGTTCGAAATGGTTCATGACTTCGTCCAATTGTGTGGACGATTTCTCGTTTTGCTGTATACACATTTGTGCACATATGTGTATGTATACATACGTATATAAATATTTTCCACCCACACACGTACGTGCGTCTATCTCCGTGCACAGTGACTCAGTGTTCAATTGTGTTTGGCTGCGCGGTTTGCTCTATGTGTCGTCTAGAAATACACGTACACATGTTTAAAAATACATGGGTGTATACCGACACATGCAAGTTGGTGTCTTAGTGTTGAATTTCGCTCGGAAGAAGTGCATTTTTCGAGTGTGCGTTCCTTATCTGAGGACTCTTTGCGGTTAAACTGTCGCGATTTATCGCGAGGGGGCAACGCCCCAAATAATGAACAGCATTCGATTTTTATTATTGTCATTATCATTTTTGTGTATCTTCGAAAACGCGTTGTTAAGCAAGGTCGAGGTCATTCTGCAGGGCGTTTGTTTAATTAAAAATATAAATAGCAAGTCAGCCGATGACGATATTGAAATTAGCGTTGAGTTTTGATTATTTGTGTTGGATTCAGTGACTTTTCACAGACACAAACCTTGACGTACCAGATAGATATGTTTGATTTTATTTTAAAAATGAAGCCATCTGTAAATTTTTCAATATTTTCAAAACAAATGCATTATAGATTATTACATGAGTCATAGAAAGAAAAGGTGAATTTTCGGAACGGGTCAAAGACGTGGCGGGTAAGGTTGTTTTAAGAAGATTTTAGTTAAATAATTTTTAAGAAACATACAAAAAAAGTACTTGAATGCTACCAAAGAGACGGCAAACAGCCAAACCAAGCAGAGATGTATGTATGCACATACATATGTAACTAGGGAGTGGGTTTGCAAGGGTGCATTTGCACCTCCCTTGACCTGAGAAAAATATAAATTCCAGACATGAATGAAATATAAGTAAGACCAAATAGATTTTGACCATTTTGTAGAAGATATTTGGAGAATCTAGTTGGCATTTCTGAAACCAAGGATAAATTATATAATAAAATGGATGAAAATACGGCAAAGACTTTCAGTATTGGATGATGATAGATATATAAAATCGATTGTATTACTATTAGTACTACACGTCTAGGTAAGTACTACTGAGAATCTGAATAGATTGATAAAATTGTACATAATTCGATGAGACAAGTTTCAAATTAATCTATCGGTTATATAAAAATATGACACATTTTTCATAAAGCTGATAGAATATTTTCAGAATAGACGCTCAGACGCCAAGCACTTGGGTGATAGATTAAGAAGCACTGTGATAAACAAGAGACTCCTTTGTATGAACTGGAGATCTGAGCTGACGCCTATGCTTATCTTATTCTTACTTCGATGCGCTCTGGTAAATTTTAAAATCACTAAAAAAAGTATTTTAACAATTAAGATGAAACGTTTTTCAATCAATTTTTTTCGTCAATTCTCGCGGTCCGTAATCGATTGTTCTATTCAAAACTGGTATCGAATTTGACCCTAGTGATTTTTCCCGCGCATACGTGCAGAGAAGAAGCGCATAGAAATATCTTATTTTTTCCGAACATTTTTTCATGTTCTCATATCGAGAGTATATTGAACGTTCAAACTAGAGGTGTTTTAAACGCTCAGACGAACAGAAAAAATATATAGGTACACACCCATACATCAGTATACATATATATAAATAAAAGTATTAAAAAGCGGTCCCAATCCGGTTCATCATCATTGCTGGACAATGGCAGCTCGGCGGAATAAAAATGACGCAAACTAAACTGAAACCGTTAGTAACTATTTGTATCGGATGAAGTTCAACGACACGCATGCGCCAACATCACATTGTTAAAAATAAATAAATAACATAAACAAATATAAATGATATACCTAATACATGAAGATATAATTTATTATTGCATTACAATTTCAAATTCGAAAGACCCATTCGTTTGAGATAATGGACCCAATACTTTTAGTACACTAATCCATTTTCGATGACTTTCAGAAGAGATTCAAATATTTAGTTCCATACCGTATAGATTTTTAAGTCAGTTCTGTTTTAAGCTTGGCACAGTTGAATTGATAAATTGTTTAGTAATGTGTTTGAAGTTTCTACTTGTGCAGTTTTGACATAGGTATGTAAATACATATGCATATGTACAATGTACTTCTACTGTTTGTAATTTATTATTAGTTTAATTATTTTAAACTAAATATTGACTACTGACAATTGAATGCAAGCAGCTGAATAATACGTAAATATAAATTGAATAGTCCAGTGTGGTGTCCAAATATTATTTTGTTTATAATTTTGCCATAGTGACATTACAGAATTGCTCCAAGTCGTCAATATGGGCTATGCAAAAAATAAAAAAAATAAACATGGATATAAAAACAAAAGAAAAAAAAACAAATTAATCAGTATATAAAAACAAACACTATATTATGTAGAAGACATTTGCGTTCTCAAATTAAACAATCCCTCAATCGGATCAACACAATTTAGATTAAACAAATCCAAGCTAACAGAGTTTTCTTTTTTTTTGATGCCCTTTTCCGAAAGGTTCGGTGACTATTTCGCACATGGCTATCTCGCGCACCTCATTGAAATCTCGATCATGGAATATCTAGAAAACTCCACCCACCGAGAGTTTTAAACGCGAACTATCACACTAATGAGAATTCGAGTGCCAGATATTCCGTATCCGCGATTTTTCATAGCAACGATTGTCGTGTGAGAGATCACCATGTGCGAAATTATCCGTTTACCCACTGCGACAGGTGAAGAAGCCATCAAATTGGTACGTGCAAAACGGTAGAAGAGAACTTACTACGGCATCTAATATATCTTGAGTTGACTGGAAACATTGAAGCTCAATTATGCAAGAATTTGAGAATTGCTCTCCAAACCAACTAATAATTATTAAAAATGTCTCCAAATATACTCTACGTCGTGATTTGAGGAAATTACGGCGAAATCACACAGGAAAGAACGGCACGTCGTGTGCTTGACTCTCCGCTGTGGGGGTTCTCTTACATTTCTTCAAATATGGGATACACCATTATCGATCGCTGTCAAAAAAGGGTAAATACAAGGATACAATTTTACCGAAAACACTCCAGGGGGTGATTTTGGGGCGGCCATAGTGTGCTGGGCGTGCCATGAATATGTGCTGGGCATGCCACATTTTTTTCGTATATTTAAAAGTATCTAAAAAAAATATATGCCACGTTCCTTGTTATGTGTTTCGGTCTTATAGTGCTCCCAGCACTACAATTTCAGGCACCAGGATAGAGCCAAGGGTAGCGACCGTAAACTATCGTATGTACATACATATAAGTATATCTGAGAAACCTCATCTGTTTTCTAATTTGGAAAAACATTTATGAACTTTATAGCAGAGAATATTTTAAAAATTTGAAATTTGCTTGATAGAAGTTTACCCTCATAGTGTTATGGAGATATGTATTAAGACGAAATTAAACATATTATTTCACATTTTTTACTATCGCAATCAATTTCGAACAACTAATTACATGTATTTATTTACTAGATGTTAGTATATATGTAATTATACACTTGCTCTTATTTTGTACTAGTGGTTTTACCCGGCTTCTCTCGGTATTTGTTATATAAACTGCTTAAACATGGCTGATCTAATAGTTAACATTTCATTAAATTTATTTGAATAGTTTTATTTTATTTAAATTTATTTGAATATTCATTTGTTTTTTTATGAAATCTAACGTCATGGATTCTACGAACCAAAACTTTATACATGCAAAAAATAAAGTCTCTTTTGAAATTATATATTCGATTACAATTTACAATACCTTTCATAAATTTATGTATGTTGTTTTTAATCATTTAATTAAAATCGATTATTTATAAGGAAAATTTATTTACAACAACGGTATATTGTTAATATTCATAGATTGACAGATACACGTGTAGAATATTTTTAACTTTAATACAACACATGTATGTATTTATAAAAAAATGTATATATGTACATATTTTGTATGTACTTATGATCACAATGGTTTGTAAACCCTTGACGTTGAAGCCAATTGTGAAATTTTGAAGACATTTAGTAATTGAGTGTAACCATTACAGTTAGTTAGGGTTCGCCCACGATTTTGAAACAATTGACTTTAATATACATATACCAAATGCTCGTATTAATAATCCTAACTGCGAATTATAAGCACAGGAGGGGTAGGTGAGTACATGATGTGCGTCAGTTAAAAGTGCCACATGCATTTTTATAAAACGTGTGTGCATATGTAGATTTATAATGTCTAGTGAGCTCAAAGGAGTGGCGGACTTGTAATGTCCATCATCTGAAAGTAAGTGTTCTTTTTTTCTTTCTCCTCCTCTTTTTTGTATTTTTTTTTTCACTTCATTGAAACACCTGGTGCGACCGCGCCGTTTGCACATGCTAAAACCTGCCCCAAATCTTTAGAACTATACTTGGGCGATTCTGTGCGTGGGAAAATGAATTAAATCAGTACTGCGACGATAAGGTATATTTACGCATTTGCATGTATGCACATACATACATACATACATACATATATAGGTATATTTATTTTCACTTGTATTATTGGACAGATAGGGTTATTATCTCAATATTGTTTACATATTGCAAAAATGTTTGTGCATTTTTTAAGATAAACTTTTAACTCGTTGCTATCTCGTACGTTGCATGTGTAAAAACATACATATGTATGTACATTTTAACAATTTGCAGTATATATTGCGTAACGATTTATTATTAATTTGTCACTACGTGGAATCCACAGTTTCGACAGCGTATTTCAAATTGTCGACATATTGTTTTCAATTGTACCACACCCTTTATTTATTAGAGTCGGTTTCACGGTAGAATGCGCAAGTATGATCAGTATCAAATATGCTGATATGACACTGTCACGAGACCTACTTATTGCTCATTACTGTATTAATAATATACGGCTCATTATGTTTTGTTTCTTTTTCTTATTATGTATGTATGATTGTTTTTCCTAATTTCATTGTATTATAAATGTAATAACTAGGTACAAGCAAAAATAATACATTCAATAAGTAAATCATATTACTTATCTTTACCTCTCTATCTATAATTTAATCTATATAGGTACTTTATATATAAAAAATGAATATCAATAGTTGACATGTTTGTAATGTTTGTATGTAGTTCATACATTTCTTATACATTTCCACGCGATTTTATTAATGTAATTGGAATAAAAAGATAAGGAACTTTATATTATCAGTTTTTAACTATGTATGGCCGCATATAAATAAATATAATTACGGCCTTTATATGTGCTTATAATATAATATACACATCTATCGTTAAAAGTAGTAATAATTTTAGCTAAGAATATAATGTAAAAAGCAGACAATTTACTAATTGAATGAAAGCACCGGTCTTTTGTTTTTCATTTGAGTTAATTTAAAAAAAAGTTAAATACAATTGTTTCAGTTATTATTAATAAATATTAAATCTTCAATAAATGTGTTTTGCCAGTAATCATATATGTATGTATGTGTAACTTGGACATTCAAAGAAGTATAGAACGCTGTATGCTCGGCATAACGAGAAGACATAGGCAACGGGATGAAAAATGGGTGAGAAATATGAAAAGAGTTTTTGATTTAGTGGAGAGTTAAGAGATAAAAATGGCAATGGGTGGGTCATGTAACTGGAAGAATTGACGACGGGTGGACAAAATAAGTGTTATAATGGTACTCGAGAAAATATCAAAAGGCGAAACGAAGGCCGCAAGAAAGATGGTTAGACAAAAATAGAAAAACGTGTGGGGTGATATGGATGAGAGTTCCGCAAAACAGAGACGAATGGAAACGTGTTGGAGAGGTCGTCATCCAGCACTGAATGGTAAATAGTTGTAAATGATGATTGAATATGATTTTTATTCATCAGACGGTTTTTGTAAGGAGTAGGAAACCGGCATCACAATATACGTGTATATTTTTTCCCTGAACTTTCACCAGATCCAAGTAACGCCGGGCAATGTGGCTAGCTAAGTATATGAAATGTACCTCACTCGAGGCCAGCCAATTTTATTACGTACATACATATGTACGTACATATATACATGCATATGTACGTACGTTCAAATATCGCACCCCAGCTAGAAACGCGACATCATCCACAAATAAAAAAATAGGAAAAACTATTTGAAAACATATTAAAAATTGAATGTTCTAATTTGACTAAAAATTATTAAAAAACATCAGCAAAAAATCTAGAAACCATTGTCATTTTCGTTTCACAATCTTGAAAAAAAAAGTTTTTTTAATTTTGTAACTTTTTTTACCTGGATGCTAAATGTATTTAATTTTTATATAAATTATATATTGTAAATTTTATCTGGGCAAATAAAGCCATACATTATTAATGTTTTTCTTAAGCCTACGATCTAACCGTAGCGATTGTCGTAAGTTACTTCTGCACCTATGTACGTATTTTCTACAACCCTAGAGTAGAAATATCACAGATTTCTATTTTGATAACTTAGAATCGATTTTACATGTATACATACATACATACATACTTACATATTATACTCGTATATTATATTAGCATTTCACAATGTAGTTTACATTTTTTTTACATTGCTTGTTTTTATCCGATTCTTAGATAAGTTGCTGGAGAATCGTATGTAGACCATCAACACATGTGAATATAATTATAAGAACTGCTCAAATGAAGTCGTTAGTTAGGAATAAATCCGATCACTGCTGACCAAATGTAAACATTTGATGCTGAAGATTAATTTTAAGGAGACGAATATTCAAACATGATACATAGTACGTAAGCAAAATATGATACATAGTACATACATATATACAAATTGTGGAGTCATCCAGTTCTAAGTTTATTTGATTTGCAAATACACATATAACATATACACGACCGGCGATCGAACGCTTGACGAAACCGACGAAAAGATGAAAGCAAATTTAGAGCGTCCGGTCGTCTGAATATGCATCCACTCAGCAAAATTCTGACACCAGTCGTTTTATAAATATACACATTCTATGGTAATTTCGCATGTGCAGATTGGCACGGTCACCTTCTTTTCTGGTTTCCTTTTGTGGTCATTTTCAGATGACCTCACTAACTCCTGTGCTTATCGTTTGTTTATTGTTTGCTTTTTTGCTACTCCGCACGTCTTTCAACGCGTGCGTAGCATTCTATATCGCAGTTTTTTTCTGTCCACAATTACCAATTTTCTCCACAAAACGATACGTGGAATCGATCGTTTACACACAAAAACATATGTCGATCGTTGCGTATACTTACACACTATAAAAATTATAAATATTCGTACAAATTTCACCCCTTTCACCATCGGAGTTCACCCATTGATTACGTTGGAGTTCAATCGCCCCACCTCGTTATAGTTCAGCTGTCCAATCGTTAACAGAACTTTCATACACCATTTTTTTTGTCGAACCCATTAAAATGTTGATAAGGTAATTTATAAATTACCGTAGTCCGGTATATGCATATCTACCTTTATGAGTGTAACCCAACCCCTTTAAGCGTATGTTCCGGCCGTTATTGATTACTATTGCTAATGCAAGACTGGTAGACTATTCGCAAACTGTGATGCAAAACGTGCATGAGAATATATTTATAATATTTAAAATATAACGAAAACAAATGAGGCATAATTACAAAACAATTGACTACAATATTTTCCATATACATTATGCTCAATAAATATTTGACGTATACTTATGACTAATGAAACGCATATCCATATGAATAAAGAACCTTTGTTTAGCTTAATTTTTTCCATACTTATATTAATTAAAACATAATATAATACTAGAGCAATGTATGTGACGCCGGATACAGTCAGTAATAAATTATTTAAATTATTATTAATTGGAATCGCAATTTCGCGTTCTGAATTTGGAAGGTTAGTAACCTTATATCCTTGTAACGAAAGTGAAGAAACTGTCCATATGTAATCGAACGCTTTCGATAGGGTTGTCACGTGAATTTTTTCAGAAAAACGTGTGTGAATTCATTGGTTATAATCACTCCATGTGTATGTGATAAATCATGGATCAAATATTAAATACACGCCCTTAAAATATGTGTAATTAAGATACGATATTTATAGGAATTACGAATTGAAATTAGTCACTTGGACGCATTGCGTTTTCTTTAAATTGCGATGATGAAAATGTATTTTAAGTACATACATATATTATTATTTATAGTTAACGCAATGCACTGTAAGATATGTACATATGTATGTGTATGAATGTACATACATATACAAGACCGTGTATAATACATAATGGATTGGAGCCTTATCGTGTGTTTTATTGATAGAGTAGGTAACTTACTGATAGTTAAAAATTGCTTTTCTGCAGTGCGATAATACGCAACTGCTCAGTTAATTTGATATTTATAAGCTAAGACGTAAGTATGATATTACATATGTATATGGACTAGAAAAATAAAAATACTAACGGCTAATTTTTAATAACTAATCACATTAGGCATGGTTTATATCGGCAATGTTCAAAATGTGTTACGCAAATATTATGATAATATTATCTTCAAAACAAAACGTGTTATAATTTTTTTAATTTAACGTATTCGCGAAGAAATCGACGTAGAAAATTTTCATATAATAATTCATTAATCAAAAATACCTCACCTCACTCAATCTTTTTGCCTGATTTTATCTAACAAGAATATGTACATATTTATATGCTACAAATATTATACATATGCATATTTAGCCTAGAAAATGGATGTTTCGAATAGTGAAAAGGAAGAAAATGGAGGAATGATCATAATTCTATTATGACGGTTATTAGGGAAAGCCCTTGTTCAAAAAGTATTTGTAAATATGTAGTATTATTATTACTATAGTTGTAATAGCTCATATATATGTATGTACATATAACATTTTTATGTTTTGTATTATATACATATAATTTCAACATCCCAAGTTCTGATTTAATCATATTTTATGCATACTTAATATACGAAGGAGATATAATACCCATGAAGGATTTTTTTTTCGTGAAAAACTTCAGTTCATTACTTAGATAGGTTAGTAAGTTCAGATAAGTGAATTTCGATAAAATAATTTCTAGTTTTTATGAAAAACCTTCTTTGTGTTTTTTCATTACATCATATAATAAAGTTTTTCTCCTCAAACCCCTTGGGATAAAGCTAATACTAGCAAATATTATCTTTTAATGGTAAGTTCAGCAAGAAGCCATCTAATGAAATTTTATCCAACCAGGTCAAAAATCTACCCGGTGAACACATCCATTTATATCGGAAAATTCTTTATCAAGTGTCTAGAAACGATATATATATATATATATATATATATATATATATATATATATATATATATATATATATATATATATATATATATATATATATATATATATATATATATATATATATATATATATATATATATGATGAATTTCCCCGGAAATCTTTCCGGTTATCTTATCTAAGACCGCGCGGAAAAAAAGATGATTAAACATTTTATGCCGTCTGATAATCCTACTATAAAACTTCAGCAAAGAAAGCGTGTGAGGCTAGAAGGTAGACTTTAGCTCAAAACAGAGAAGTGTGTTGGAGAAGTCTTCATCCAGCAATGGATGCAAATGTTGGCGATAACAAATCTTGCCGCAATTGTAGGGGAGACCCAAGCTCAAACAATCTACATATCTGTAAGCTCTTTCGGCCGAAAATTTTCGCACAACCCTGAACCGCATTCGCCGCACCCATGCATCGGAAAAAATCAAATCAAACAAATAAAAAGTGCAAGCCGAGAGTGAGAGAGACGAGGGTATGCGAAGAGAGCGAGAGAGAGGACGTTCAAATGTGCGACCGGCGAGTGCGCCACATACACACACACACACACACACACACACACACACCGGTATGCAAGTGTGTGCAAATAAAACGAAAATAAAAGCGCGGAATGCTAATGACCGCATTGGCGCTAAAAACGCGTAACGGCCGGCCATGTCGCGCTCGCTTTCGTCCCGCGAGTTTTCCCGCGCGCTGCACGTGCGGGGAAAACCGCCCTGCATACACGCATGCAAGTACATAGGTACAAATGTAAGTACGTCGTGTACGTGCACATGTGCACGGTGCAGTTGCACAAGTGCGGGGAGACCGGTATGTGTGAGTGTGTGTGTGCGCGCGCCGGCCAGCTCGAGACTCGGCTGCAGACGTTGCACTTCTGCAACAAAAGCGCGTCTGCACGCGGGTCGCCGCGACTCCACCCCGATATTTGAATATCACGCGTGCGCTCCCCTCGCCCCGCAGCCTCCCCTCCCCTCCCCCAGTCGCGGCCGCAACGGAGCGTTGCGTTCTGCAAACGGACAATAAAACAAGTAGTGCCGGCGGCAGGTACCTAGAGTGACCCGCGCACCATCCGCATTGCACACAATTCGCACGCATCGTTACGCCATTTTCCGCGCGCCACGCTCCACACAGCGCAGGTGAGATTCTCTTCGTTGTGTTGTTGTTGATGATGACGGTGTTAAACTGTGACCTAATTCATGCCAACTTCTTACTTACATAAACTGATCTAACATTTGTCAATACTCAGGGAAACACTGCAGTAATTAGCCACTTGAAGTTTTAAAAAATTTAAACTACATAGTATCATTTTTAGATTGCTTTCCTGTTTACCACTGACGATTGGAAATTTTTTTGAGTGACAATTTGTAGTTCTTCCCTTATATAATACATGGACAAGTTAGGTGATGTCAGTACTTTTTGCCTATTTATTGCCATTTCTTACAACGTTTTTACTTTTCGTAAAACTTGGGTTGATACAGTCAGTTGAAATTTGCATCTTTTGTCACAATATACTAGTCAGATTGTTTTCAAATTCATAGTTTAAATCTAAACTTATTAATTGTATAAAATAAAAAATCTAAAAAAAATGCATTCGCAAAAGTTTATTAACTAAGATCACATATTTTAATCAACCATATATATATTATATGTTTATCAAAAATGTAAAGTATATTGTATGTGTGCAATTTATTTTGCTTTGGAATTTGATTATAAGAATTTTGGTTGTATAGTAATGAAGGTGGTTTGTTGTCTTTTTGAATTCTTAGAAAAACAAGTTAATGATAGTGAAAATTATTATTCTGAATGGTAATGTACGTATGAAACTGTAAAACAGTTGATCAAATGTGAATGCATTACTTTTTAGCTTCGAAAGCTTTTTTACCGCCAAATATTGTGTTTTGCACAATATTTGGCAGTAAAAGTATTGTATTATCTTGCACAATTTTTTAATTGTTTTGATCTCAACTTCTCGGAATCAAATATTATTGTAATTTTCTTTTATCCAAAAACATTTCAATATGAGATAGATATGAATCATGCTTCAAATCACAACAATTAGTCAGATCAAATTGGATACCTTCTTTATTAGACTTGAAAATGACTGCAAATCTCTTCGTAAATAGCGGTACATATTTGAGTGAAAATAATGGAAAATAGCATTTTTCTCTGTCGACACTGAAAAATAATGTTATTATACTTTTTATTACCTACCTATCTGAATATGTCGCCGTTCCTATTTAACCGTGGCAGTATTGCATTCGATTCTTTAACAGCTACATCCATCTGAAATTCCTGTAAAATGGTAAGTGTTATTGCAGACATCATAACTTCCATGTTCATCCTTTGAATATGTGATACAAGATTGAAAACGACCCAATTTTAAGTCGGGCTGAATCATTGTCGGCATAATCTGAAAGTAAAAATAAAGATCATTCATTTTCATCATAGTGTTGTGGAGGCGTGGTGGAAATTCATCGAATAAGAATCCAATTGCATAACGCCGGCACGGACGGAAACCAATCGGAAGGTGGTAAATTTTCCTCGAGTTTTCCGGGCGCGCGGGTACGCAGAGACGCGGACGGGATGCACGTGCAGATGCAGATGCAGATGCGGTGCGTGTATGGGCGAATCGCGAATTTGCATTGCGGCGAAGAGACGAGGTGGAGGTTGAGGTAGAGGTAGAGATAGAGGTAGAGGCGGAGGCAGAGGCGACGGCAGCGGCAGGGGCGGGGGCAGGGGCAGCGGCAGCGGCGGCAGCGGCGGCGAGAGGGAGAGGGGCGAGCGGCTCGCGGGGGGCGACACGCGGGAGCTGCGCGCCCCCTCCCCGTCGGCCAGCCGCCAGCCCTGGGCGTCCTCGCGAGGACCCCGTACCGGACGCCATTGTGCCCAGAGACGGCCGCAGTCGCCGCACGCCACGCCGGTTAGTCGTCACTCGCCTTTCGACTCTCGACCCTCGGCTCTCGACACCGACGACCGCCAACCGGCAACCGGCGACGGCAACCGACAACCGGCAACCGGCAACCGGCAATCGGCAATCGACAATCGACACTCGCCAGTGTTCGCGCGCGCTCCTCTCGACACGACCTCTCCAGCCGGTCATTCGTCGTCCGCTCTGCGCTCTCCGCTCTTCGGACGCCCCCGCGACTCCCTGCCCCGCCGCGCACGCGCACTCGCACTCCCGCAAACGCAACGCGGGTGTCGCACCGGCCATACGCACCCATGAGACAGTGTTAGCGACGAGAGGGCCGACCCCCCCCCCCGCCCGCCCCCACAACACCAGCCCCCGGTGAGACTCCCCCGCCCCCTCCCGCAATCGCCCCTCGCCCCCCACCCACCAACTTTTCCGAACACTTTTCATTAAACTTTTCGTCCAATCAGAATCCAACTAGATTCAAGTTTGAATTAAACACACACACACATCTTTTATTTTCTTTTTCACTTTTTCGTCCAATTTCGAATTTCGAATTTCGAATAAAATATAAACAAAAGAACGGCGCCGAGCGTTGGCACGCTTTCATTCGGTTCGGTCGCGCTCAGCGGAGCGGCCGTTGCGCTGCACTCGAAGTTTTCTTTTTGGCGAGTCTGATGTAACGAGGGTCCAATCTCGAATATCGAATCTCGATTAACGGGTGTCCGGCGAATGCGCCCCCGCAGCCACTCTTCCTTTCCATCTCTCATTCGTTTCTGTTTGCAGTTGATATGGCGGAGGGGAACGGAGAAGTGTCCTTAGACAATGTTACTGGGCTGGATCCCCATAGTAACCGAACTGAAGACTACCCTAAATTAATACAATATGGATTAGATACCAAGGTATTTTTATTATCGCTTTTATGTATCACTTTTCGACGCTCTCAAAGGAAAAGTTTCATCGGATTAGCCTGAAAATTATTTCGTTTCGTATGAAACTTTTCTTTTGTTTTCGCGTAATTTTTTCGATTTGAATTTGTGTTGAAATTAGTTCGATTGTTTTTGTGTGCCGTTTCCATTGTTTTCGGAGTGAAATAAACTTTCGTATGTTTAATTGCAAAACTTACACTACACCCTAGTTTCTATTATAATTTTTCTTCAATGTCGTTGTTCTTATCGTATGCATATCGAAGCCATTCATTCCGTTCGATATATGTGTAGTTTAAAATTGTGTCACGTAACTGGAAAATTAAAATAATAAAAATAACAAATTTAAACTTTCATCGTGAAGATGAACTTTTCGTTGATCATTTTTTTTTTTTTTTTGAAATTCGGTTTTTTTTTTAACTACATACATAGTTCAGTGTCTATTTTCGATCATATCTTCAGTTCGGAAGAAAAACGTCACAATTAAAAAAAAACGACTGAGTTATCGATTGCATGCACTCGGAAAAAATCATTCTTTTCGCTAGAAAAATGTCATTTGTCTAGTTCAAGTTACGATTGACACAGGGTAATATTATATTTTCGCTTTTTTTTTTTTGTATGGAAGTGTTCACTACGTTCAAACTTCAATCGTCTTTACTGAAAAAATACACTTTTTGACTTGTGACGTTTTTCTTCCGGACTGACGATATATCATAAATGTGTAATATCCAAATATTTTTATACATTTTTTTTATTATTATTATATATGTATGTGCATACATATGTATATGTATATACATAAATGGGGGTTTATGAGTAGTCACATTTATGTAAAAAAAATCAGATATCCTCTATGTATATGTATGTATAGCTCGAAATGCATAGCTCAGTAAGCGTATAATGCTATCAACTGAGGGGTCATGGGTTCAATCCCTGGCCTAATGTTGCCGGCTAGAACTTACATAGATATATGTGGGGTCGATCGTTTCCTATCAGAGTTTGCCAATTTATCTGATTTCATTGTTGAATCGGTTCCAAACAAATTGGTAACCTATCCTCATTTATCACCATTATTTGAATATTATTTCAAATTAAAAATAATAATGTTATAAATTTGGGCATAAAAGTTTTGTACAAATTTGGCCATAAATGTCGCCTTGGGGTAAAACCCGCAGTGACACTATGGTACATATACATATAGTTTTTAAAATTAAATAAAAAAAATATTATTATGAATTTGTAAATAAGCGAGTTACATTTCATTTGGAAACGACAAAATATAGGTCGAGCAAAATTTTTTGTAACTTAAAATAATGAACTTTACTGTGAACTAATAATGAACTGTGAATAAGTTTATCATGTTGTTGAAGTTATCATTTTACATTCCAGGTGGCTATTAAGTTAGATGAAATTTATAAGACTGGTAAGCTAGCTCACATTGAGCTGGACGAAAGAGCTTTAGATGCTTTAAAGGAATTTCCTATCGATGGCGCTTTAAATGTTCTCGGACAGTTTGTAGACTCGAATCTTGAACACGTATCTAATAAAAGTGCCTATTTGTGTGGAGTCATGAAAACGTACAGGTTTGAAAATTATTTGTTTAATTACATTAATTACATGTGTATTAAAATAGCCAAAACAATTTATATACATATGTATCTCTTATAATTTTTCAGACAAAAAACTCGTGCAGGTCAACAAGGTACGCAGCCCGCTGCTCCCGCTGTGGTGGTCAAAGGACCCGATGAAGATAAGATCAAAGCAATTCTTGCACGAACTAATTATACGCTCGATGTGACCACAGGTATAATAATGATTATGAATAAACTTGACAAGATTGTCGTTGAATATTTAGTGTAATTTTTTAAAATGTATGTTCATATTTTGTTTTAGGTCAAAGGAAATATGGTGGTCCTCCACCGGGTTGGGAAGGGGCCACTCCGGGCATAGGGTGTGAAGTCTTTTGTGGTAAAATACCGAAAGATATTTACGAAGACGAACTTATCCCGTTATTTGAAAAGTGTGGCACTATTTGGGATTTACGTTTAATGATGGATCCTATGACTGGTACTAATCGGGGCTATGCATTTGTCACATTTACCACCAGAGACTCAGCATCATGTGCCGTAAAAGAGGTAACACCGTTTTTACCGACTATTATTATTTTAAAAATGATAATTAAATTTACACTTCGCAAAGTGAAAAGGACAATTTTTCAAAACAACTGCTAATTTTTATATTTTCTCAATTTTATCATTTGTAATATACAACATGTATGTATGTATAAAGCAATTCTTGAACATAATCACATGATTTGTATTTGCAAACAAAATGCTTTTCTTATTTATTTGCACATTTAAGATTTAATGTTATATTTCTGACAAAAAAATGTTAATACCATTTAGTAATATGAAAAGTTTTTCAACTGTATGCATTGTTTATAAATTCTGTGAAATTGAAAAAACTTTGACAAAAATTCAAAAGAAACAAGTTTAAAGACAGATTATTAAGATTACTTTAAAATCATTATTTCAATAAATATTTTCACTTTTGATTTAAATTCGTGTCGATCAATATTTATTATTCTCGTTATTTTAAATTTAAAATTCACTTTTATATTTACCAAATCTAATAGTAAATTCTTATGAATGGATGGAAGGAAATTTATATATATGCATATTTTTTTTAGATTTATTCTTTTCATTATATGTAATTAATGATATTACACAAATTTTGAATTTATGGTATTCAATTAATATATTATTAATATTTTATTTAAACGTCAATGTCCAAAACAGCACTTATCAAATTTTGCTTCTTATTCTATGAAAAATAAATTATTCATTTACTCCTTGATGAAGCCTTGCTTGCCATCCCTCAATTCTCCTGTTTCAAACTATAACCTCAAATAACATTATTAATTTTGTGCTGTACTATACATTCTCTGTTCTGTCTTGTGTCATGATAATATTTAAGTTTTTAATGAATGTTAAGTTTCTCTTTTGAACTGGCACTCGGCTCCAGGGCGATGATGGAATTGGCATGCAATTGGTTTTTTATGGATTGAATCTAAAATTTTTTTCAGAGTCTCCTCTTTGCTCCTTCAGTTATTTTGAAGACTGAATGTAAATGTATAACATTTATGGTACTATGTGCAAATACCATTATACAAATACCTACATATTTATATATCATATGGTATATAATATAATACATAGAATCATTGTGATTTTCTATTATTACTGTTTATTTTTATTTTTATTTGAAGCTACTTGTATTTTGAGTGATATTTCTTTGTATAATTTTAGTATTTTTTAAATCGGACTTGGATGGATCATATGATTATTTTTTGTTCCGGATATTTTTTTAATTAGTTTACTTAACTTTTGTTTATTCTTTTTTATATAATTTTATCAAAAAAAAAAAATATACAAGTTATGGTTATTAATAAATTGGTATTAGGCTCTGTGCCATTAATGGTTCATTTAAATATAAGTGAAAAAAAATTTTTTGAAGTAGTATTATTTTTCAAAATTTTCCAAATGTAACTAGAATTTTTTTGGCATTGTATTTTTTTTTTTAAATTAATTAAAAAACTATTTGGCATTATGTTTTCCCACAGCTTGATAATCACGAAATAAAGCCGGGCAAGATTATGAAAATTAACATTAGTGTTCCAAATCTGCGACTTTTTGTGGGCAACATTCCCAAATCAAAAGGCAAAGAGGAGATACTGGACGAGTTTGGTAAATTAACAGGTAAAGTTTATCAAAATTAATCGCACAAATGTCACTTTATCGTGGCAAATCTGGGGTCCCACTGGTTCGGGCCAGTTCTTAAGCTCTTCTATCCTTGTGTCCAACGGTATATCTATTGATCAAATTAAATTTTCCTCTCCAATGTAGAACGCTTAAGATTTTACCTTTGAATTATTGCCTCTGCATTATTTGTATACATCTATTTACATCCTAACTAAACATTACTTTATTTGTGTTCAAAGTATTATTATGTATATTGTTTTTTAGATTTGTGCTTATGTAGTGATTTTTTATTTCATCTTAACTTTAACTGCTGCAATAACATTTGGTGAATAGTTCTGCTTTATTTTATGATTAAATTGATTTCTTTTGCCACCTATTTCAAAATAACTTAGGTTTTATGTTAATTTAACAATATAAGAATATGGGTGAATTTGAAATTTAAACTTGCCAAAATGCTTTTTGATGATTTTCGAAAGCATTAAGCTACGAGTGTATAAATCTGGTCAGTATATGTAGATTGATTGTGGTGTGATGTTTTCAATTTGCAATTGAGTCAAAAAATATATACATAAATGCTATTATAAATCCTTGGTACATACAATAAAATGCCTGTGGTTTTATAATTTTTTGAAACGTGCTGCATATGTCACGATTGTTTTTGAAAAAGAAATAATAATTGAGAAGGAATGTAAGACGCTTAAACAAATGTATGTATTAATATTAATAATAAAGGGTATATCTGTTTTTATAAGAGAGTGCATATTGAATGATTTCATAATTGATTGATAAGATGCTTATTTTCAGAGCATGCTAATAAGCTTATTTAGCTAAATTTACATATGTATAACACATTAAATATTTAAGCACTTTTACGTTTCGTAATCATTATAACACACATTCAAACATATGTACATAGTTATTTAAATTATCAAGTCTTCGTGTGTATGCTATATTAGATTATTAATTTCATTCAAAGGTTTAGAATTGAAGTTTCCGTTTAATAAATAGAGGCTTTAAACAGAGGCAAAATCCATTACATCCTGTTTTAACAAACTGACATTCCTATCCAATGCTTGATGAAATTTTCCGTTATCCCTTTCCGGTCATATGGTCAATAAGGCTGCATAGGTGTTGTCTTTTATTCTACCCAGTGGTCTAAATTGGCTCTTTTCCTTCTAAATTATTCTTGCAGCTGAATGATTACGAAATTCTAAAGGGCAAAAAGATTGGCGTAACAATTTCATTTAACAACCATCGTTTATTTGTGGGAAATATCCCAAAGAATCGAGATAGAGACGATTTAATTGAAGAATTTACTAGGCATGCACGTAAGTTTTTAAGTAATTCATACGAAATTCTTTACCCCTGTTTATTTTTTCTTTTTTATTTGAATAATTTCTTCAAGATTGTTTGAAAACTCGTTTTATTTACACAGGTCATAATTTCATGTTATTCCTCACATTTCCTCAATTACATTTTCAAACATTATATTTCATATTGAGTTAAAGTAATTTTTTAAAATATGTATATTTGAAATATGTAGATGTATTTTTCATGCCTGAAAATATTTTTTAGATGTTTGATGATTTTTTTTATATGTAAGTGATTTCCTTACATTTTATTTATTCCACTGGTGGAATACAATTATATACATGTAAATATTTATATATAATATACATAATATATGGTGTTGGCTAGAGTTTATTTGTTTGTAAGAAGAACTGAAAGTGAGAGATAAATGCTTTTGGTTAGATAAATGGTTCTGCATTATACGGGAATTATTTTTACGTTCGTAAAAAATATAGTTTTCACTGGAATAGTTTTATCAATATATTTATGTAAACAAGTCAGTAATATATATTTTTAAAATATGTTCACAGCTGGCTTGATGGAAGTAATTATTTACAGTTCTCCAGACGATAAGAAGAAAAATAGAGGCTTTTGCTTTTTGGAATATGATTCACATAAAGCAGCATCATTAGCAAAAAGACGGTTGGGAACCGGTAGAATAAAAGTAAGTGCTCTTTTTAACATTAACTATCTATTTATATGACATTATATAGGTAGTATAGAACTTTTTGTGTAACTGGTTTAAATATTTTAATTTTGAAAATTTTATATTATTAGAGTGAAGTTAAAAATAAACTTGAACACAATTTCATTTCTACAAAATAAAATATACAAATAATGAAATTAAAGCTACCCGGTCTATAGGTAATTGGATTTGTGAAAGGCTTTTTTTTAATATATGTATAGGTATTTGGAGTACTTAAATCATGAATTCTTACAGATACAATCAAATCATTTACATATGTTAATATAACTTTAAATTAAAAGAAAATCTTAAAAAATATTACTTCACTAATAATAACATCTGTATTGTATGGATCATCTAGTTTAGGATTTCTTAAACGTTTTCCTCCATTTAGCATTTTAACAATCCATTTTTTTTACAAAACAGCTTGATTATTTTATAATACAGGCGGTTGTTATAAAATACATACATTTAAACCATTTCAGGCGCATATTGATTTTGAAAACTTTTCACCTAACATCAGTGTTCTGCAAAACATAGTTTTAGTAACTCTGGTCTAGTTATTGCTTGAATTATGATATGTGAATCTCCAGCAATTGCTTTGTGAACCACTTGGGTCTGCAGACATCATTGGAAGAATCGCTACTTTATATTCTTTGAAATATTAAGGATTTTTTTTCAAGTGTTGTTAATTTTAGGTTTGGGGCTGTGACATCATTGTTGATTGGGCCGATCCACAGGAAGAACCTGACGAGCAAACAATGAGTAAGGTAATTGTACCGAGTTGCATTTAAATATTTTAACAATTATTTCTTTTTAATGGTGAATTGAGTTAACTTTTATTGTTTATATCGACTTTGAATAGTAAACATACATTTATTTTATAGGTCAAAGTGTTATATGTACGAAATCTCACTCAAGATATTTCTGAAGAATCTTTAAAAGATACATTTGAAGGTTATGGAAAAGTGGAAAGAGTGAAGAAGATTAAGGACTACGCTTTTATTCATTTTGCTGATAGAGATACTGCTGTTAAGGTAATTAAAAAATCTTTATGTTGCATTCTAAATTTTCAAAATTCTCAAAATGTTTTGTGATCAATTCATGTTTATCTCTAAAATCACTTGCAGGCAATGAATAGTTTGGATGGCAAAGATATGGAAGGATCTCAAATTGAAGTGTCTTTAGCTAAGCCTCCATCTGATAAAAAGAAAAAAGAAGAGATGCTACGAGCTAGAGAAAAGAGATTATTACAAATGATGCATGGCAGAGGAGGAGGGTTTGTTATTATTAACATATATACTATATATTACGATGTTTGAATTCCATATATATAATCTTTTGAAGTTGAAAATTTGCCAGTTTTTTTTTAAATATTTAATAGGAAAATATTGGTTTACTTATTATATTTATTACATATGAATTTTAGCACAAGCAAAGCTTCCACTTGCTTTCTTCAATTAGTCTTCATATTTACATATTATATTGTGTTTTTATCAACTTCTAACTAAAAACATTTTATTTTATATTCAAGATGTTCTCCATCGCAAATCGTAATGTATGGACGTGGTATGCGGCCATCTGGTCAATATCGTGGACCAGCTGATCGTGATAATTATGGTAAGTTATTTTATTCATTATGGCTTTTTGCCTTTTGCTTTCACTAACCCTTACTAATGGTGAAATTGTATTATTGGATTTTATTTTAAACTATTATGTAATATTTAAAAATATGCTATTATTTGGTATCAAAATTGGAGAGACTGAAAATAAAAATTCACGATTTAAAATAAATATATAATATTTATATTAGACACAAATGTGCTTATAAATATATCGAAATGTTTGACTTAATAATTTTGTTTTTGCATGTTTCACGTTGCATTATATTATTTAAATTTAACTAATAGTTTAATTTATATGCCTAGTCATTTATTGAGACCATAAAAATAAGATTGCTTACTGTATCTTTTTGTAATAACCTGGTCTTGTTTTGTCATTTAATCCACTCTGTTAAACTTATTTAGTAAAATAAAACTTATCAAGTGAAATGTTCATTCCAATTGAAATGCATTCATTTTTGTTGGATAGTTTCCTTGTATTAGATTCTATTTACAATTTTCTATGATTTGTCATTTAATAAAAGTTTAACTTTTATTATAATTTGTACTTTTTTATTTACTCTTGAGGCACATGAATTTGAGATAGTAAAAAAACCCATGTTGCATAAAAATGAATAATTATTTTTTTGTATTAAACAGATTTTTTTTAAGTTATGCATACAATAGTGTTAAATTATTCTGAAAACATTAAATATGTACATAATAACGTTTATATCTGATATTATCAAATGTACAATTATAAAATTTAGTATTTTAAGGTTTTTCCAAGATTTCATTAAATTTACAATACCGTTATTATTTATTGGATGGCATGTTAAATAGTAATATTAATTTTATTTTATTGAATGATAACAAAGTTCAATTAATATGCGATGACATTGTAAGCATGTTATACAAAAACGCCTTATGTACATATATGTGGGGATCACATCATTTGATTTTCTGGACTAATTTAATAAATTTCCAAATATACACTATTTATTGTTTAATAGTGGGACGCCAATCGTGAAACTTTGTACTAAATTGACGTAATATTCAAACAGCGTCTAATTTTATAATTTCGATATGTAATTTTTAATAATAAAGTCTAAATGAATAAAGTACATATGATATAATAGTATATATATATATGTCGCACGCTTGCATGTTTTGCATTTCATTCCAGCGATTAAATGAGAACTATAAACAAATTTTTAAAAATAATTAACTTTGAATGAATATTTTTGGTGGCTTAAGATTGATCCATATGTATATGTATGTACAATGTACATATAATAATAGAATATCAAGATGGATAAACATACGAAAAAAATTATTTGAAAAATACGTTGCAACATATCTATTAATAATGTCAAATATAATATTAAGAATAAGATTGCTAGTATATATTCTGTGTATTATTTGATTTATTTTGATAAAAATCAATTAATTTATTTAGGCATTGTATTATATTAGTGAGACTATAAGATTTTATTGAGCTTGTTTTTTTTAAGTAATCTACATAGTTATAATATTTTATTTTATGTATGTAGATGTGGGTTGTATGGATAGAAAGTGGTTGAAATATTATATTATACATGTTATATGTAATCGTGCTCGTACATACACGTTTTCTTTGTTTTGTAATAAATTCTATTTGTGTTAGTGAAAATGTACTGCTGCTTTTGGTTTCCAGTTCAATAATTATGTTCGACACAGCTAATTTTAAAATAATTATATGAAATCAAAATAAGAATTGCATGTACGTTTAGTATGTGAAGAGGTAATGAGTAGAAAACGGATTGTGTAGGTGTTTTGTGTGAGTTTTAGCGTTTAAGCCTAGTGTTTAGATGTTTTGGCTTTGCGTGTTCTAAAGGGCTCTGTATTTTATTATGTGTGTTTATAGATTATGATTACGAGTATTACGGGTATGGTGATTACCGAGGTGGCTACAATGAGCCATATTTTCACTACGATGAGTTGTATTATGATTATGCAACACCCACACAAGCTTCGGCTGCCCGCCAGGGCCGCATCAGAGCTCAACCGGTGGGTCATCCCAAATTATAGTATACTACATAATCATTTAATTTATTATATATTTTTTATATATATATATATATTTAATAATTTGCAGTTTACCACCGCTCTTATGTTTTATATATTTTTGTTTATTTAACGATTGGCCTTATAACTGTTTTCGGTTATTATTGAACTAACGAACGAACAAGTTGATTTCAATCCCACCGTGTCAAAAAAAATTAGTTATTCGAGATTGCAAAATTTTCATTTTAAATTAACTAGTCGTGATTATGATATTTAACTCTTTGCTGATATTTCTTTAGAAAAGTATCTTGAATTATCAATAACAAATATGAAAAATATTTGTAAATATACTTTACATATAAGAATAAATGATATACTTATTACGGTATGTCTGCAAATATGAATACGAAAACTTCGTACTTTATATTTGTGAGATATGTATAAGAAAATAGGTCTTAAGGTTTTTTATTGTTTAAGTTTTTAATGCCTTGTGGTTTCTATTGTTTTTATTATTATTTTGTTTTGCTTTCTAATCTGCTTCTTTTTGCTATGTATGATTTTGTTGCTTTTGCTTTGTCTTTGGGTTTATTTGTTGCTTTTTTCTAACTGACTAATGAAATTAACCTTTACTACTAACACTATTTGTAATTTCTTTTATGTAATATAAAACAGATTTTGTACTGGCTCAGGACACAGGTATATTGATGTCGATCAAATGATAAATTTATTCATGTATTTTTTTTGCTTACCATAAAATATTAAAAAACAAGCATTTGATTCATGAATGTGTGGGTGTAATTTAGATTAAAAAAAATCATTAGTTACTACCCCTTTCTCATTTGTGTATTCTATTTTAGAAACAAATTTAAATATTTTTGAATATATTTTAGTAAAGTTTTGTTGTACATATAACAGTCTATTATAATTGTATGTTATTGAGTTTCAATACTTTTACTTTATTCACATTTTCATTAGACAGCTTGATCTTGTATCGTAATCACAAATATGAGTTTTATTATTATAATATGTTGTAAAAAGTTGATATTATTCTGAATTCTGATCTGATATTTGCCTCAATATCAAAATTGAGTCAAATTGGATCAGTGTGATGGGCTACTGGATAAAATTCTTGTATGATCATAAACATTATGTTATTCAGTGATTGGAAATGAAAAGAACAGGTTTAATTTAAATACTATGGTTGATAACGAGTAATGGGTGGTTTTTATTACATAATTCTCTTGAAACATATTTACATATATGTAATATGCTAAAATATGTTAATTGAAATGCCTTTCTTTTTAAATAATAATACACTCATATTTCAAAACAGGATTCATTATATAGTCGAACAAATGCTTTTAATTGATATCTCGGAAAATATGTTTTGTAATGAAAAAATTTGTGTTTAAAATGGAAGTCAAATTTTGACAGTGTAATTTTGAATGGTTTTGTCATGATTGTGTATATCCAATATATCTTCTTGTCCAGGATGGACATGGGCGTGGAGCAGCGGGCAGGGCGGCTGGGGCAATCGGTGGGGGGGCCATGCGGGCCACCAGCCTTGGACCGGGCAACAATCGCGCAGATCGTGGCCCTCCACTGTCCACCGTCCATCAACACAATCATCGTGGCAACCCTCGCGTCAAGGGAAATTTGCCAGGTATTTTTTAGTTCATTCTTCCTTACACAAATCTTATGCAATAGCTGTTATTTAGTAGTTAGCTATGTATTTTTTTGTTTTATAGGTCATTTTTTTCATATAACTTCTTTTTTTTGTATATTTTCTCATTCTCAATCAACACTTAAAATAAAAACACAGTTTAATAATGGTATAGTTGCGTTTTTATTTATTAATAATAAAATAAATCGCCAATATTTAGTCTTCTGTACTTAAGAATAATATTTATAATTCACTTAAAACATATTTAATTGATTTGATTCTCTCTTGTTAGTATACATTGTATAATATTAAATATATGAAAAAAATTACTAAAAAATTCGTCTTTAGCGCTATATCAATTTAGTCTTTGTTTAAAAAGTTTTAACGTCTTAATAATAATGGCGTTAACAGTGGTTGATTTCGAATGTATGTACTATTTTCATTTATTTATTTGTAATATCTTTATATATTTATTGTTTATATTATTTTACAGTCTTTTTGAAAACCTGTGTATAAACTACTGATTCTGTGATGTGATTTCCTATCTATCTAGGTAATTTCCAAATTCCAACAACATTTCCTTATTATTATACCCTTATTCTAATTTTCTATATCCTGAATGACATAACAAACATCCTTTTTTTAATTGTTATTAAATTTGCATTCGCTTATGAATGGTACTTAATATGTGTATTTATTTATATACACATACAATACATAACGTGTAAAGATGTACCTATGTATATATATACCCATGAACTTGTTCTGAAAATTTGATTGTTTTGTTAGGTAAACGAAAGTTTGAAGGGGGTCACCAGAACCAAGGGGGGGATACAAAGCGTCGTATGGGGGGCATTGGAGGCAGGTGGGGTAGCCGAGCCAATCAACCACCATCGGTGCAGCAGTCATCTGGAACAAATGGCGCTGACCACCCACCCTGGCATATGGATACCTACCAAACCTGGAGCTAGGAACTCACATCCTCATCTTTGTCTCATTTGCGACTCTTCCAAATTTACTTATATTTCTTACTGTTATTTCTCAAAAAGCTCAATTTAAAATATGTAATTTGTGATTTTTAAAATATTGATATATATATACATATATGTATACATATGTATATACAATATGTACATGTATGTATATAATATATGTATATATCAATTATTGTGTATAACACAGCCTTAGATATTTCACTATAATTTTGTTTATATTTACATGTTAGGGATCTCGGTTAGAATGGAACCAGGTTGGTGAAGATGTGAGGAATGAATATGTAGTGGTTGATGATGTTGGCAAACAAGTGGGCTTTATGGTTCATATTGAGTGATTGGAGTGTGTGACCCCGTGTTGTGCAGGGAGGCAGTCCTATTGAGTTAGTCAATGTAAGTGTTATGGTCATCCATGACCGTTGTGATAGCTTTAAACGACTACAATGTTTTCATTTAGTCGAAAACAATTTAAGTAAGTAAACGTATTTTAAATGTGTTTGTTTTATTAATTTGGGATCGAGCTGTCACTGTACTGTTTAGGGAGCGTGCGTAAATTACACTCGCACAGTTCGCAAGACAACCCACTTGTATATAACATTGTTCATTATGGAAATGGATTGCAGAATTATGGTGTGTTTGAGTTGCAATCGAGAATTAAATTTGTTCTTTAATGAAATTATGTTGCAATATTTTTTTTAAGTATTTATTGGCTGTTATTATTTTATTCGGTATTTTGTTATTCATCTATCATGAGTGAATGCGCTTTTTTTGTTATATCGATGATCTCTATTAGTATACATACATTAGTGAACGAAGTTCTCGGAGAATATTGTTTTTGTCTTTGAAAATTTCATATTGGAAGTGACTCGCTTAGAGGACTAGTTGCTGTGCTGATGGTTCACCCCCTTGTTCTGGAGATGTATTACACTATGCAGGGGGAACACCACCCGCTAAAAAATATATAAAATAAATCTTTGGTTCATGGTATAATCACCGAGGTTTTCTATTGTGTTGGAAACCTTTTCTATGTTTTTTTTTTTTTTAATAATTTGACTTTGTTTTACAATTTGTATTTGACTCAGATTAAAATCTTTAGTAGGATGTTATCCATTTGAATAATTTGATTGTAAGTGTCCTGTTAAGCTTAAATTTTCTTTTGACTTTTTAGCGATTTACAAACATGTAAAAAATATGGAGAAATTCCACAAGTGAATGTGTGGGTTATTTAATGTTAGTATTTGAATGTTAAGAGCAGATAATCTGCTAGACTGATGCTATTAGCAGAAGTTAGGAAGTGGACGAGATGAGATGCAGCAATGGACAATTATGGTCGTCTACATTCAAAAGAGTACTCTTTATTGATTTCTTATTTATTAATTTATAATTTTTAACGTTTATTCCATAATGTCCATTGTTGTGTCTCAATTCAGATATATATATTTTCCTAAAACTGTTCAGTTGGAAAGTATTTTTGTTACTGAAAACAATGTCTGTTCTTTAATTATATGTTATCGAATATATTTTATTCCTGGCAAAAATATATTTTGCAATGTGATTTATTTAGCAGTAAATGTATGTCTTTTGGTGTTTCACCGATAAACTGTTAAGTTTGACTCATTTGAAATATGGAACAAGGTCATAAGTTTCGAACACTTTTTTACTGCTAAAATAATACTGAGTGGTTTATTAATCTATTCATTATGATTTTGATGTAATCAATTCCTGCTTTGCTTACTTTTAATATTTGTTTTGCTCATTCACCCGATTTTCGAGGAATAGGACATATGCATATGCATATATTATCCTGTACAACATTTTCATTTAGTATATGCATGTACATATATTTAATATGTTGAAATAACTTTTCCGGCCATGTGATAGTTTGAAATATCAAATTTTCTTATTTGACTTTAATCATAATATTAATAAAACAGTTTTTATGTGGACTACAATTTCATTGTTTTTATTTATTTCAATTTTATAACATTCCATCCTGATTTTCTTTACACCATGATGAACAACGGACGAAGTGATGAGTTTTTTTTTTTTGTATTTTTTATTAAAACGACCATTTCGGCGCTATGTAAACAATATATATATAATATACATAATTGAATGTGAGTGTGTTGTGTGTTTTGTATGCGCGCGTCCCGCGGAGGGGACGACTTCCGGTACGGGAAACTCGACACGTTCAGATACAATACGACGACCCCCTAGTACATATAATACACACGAGCATCGTACAATTACGAGAAAAACGTTATTTATTTTTATTTTTGTTTTTTAATTATTTGGTGTTCTACAAACCCATCTGTAACACTTGATCTAGTGTAAAAAAAAATAACACCTCTCAGACAGAGATCGGATCGGACGCTCGCTCGCTCGCTGCTTTCGTCCTCACACACACACACACACACAACGCGAGTCCGAGTCGACGCGAGCCCGCCAACCCGCCAACCCGCGCACGCCCTCGTATAAAATTTAACTAACATCGATACATATTATATGTATATATCATATTTGTGGTGACTTAAAAAAGACTCGTACATCTATATACAGTACATATATATATATATATATATATATATATATATATATATATATATATATATATATATATATATATATATATATATATACATATATGTTATGTATTTTATTTATTTTTTATATAACGGCTAACGCTTACTTTTTACTTTGCGACGATACAGTATAGTGGTATATATTTTTTTATTATGTATATTATGTGTATGTATATATATAAAAAGTCTGCGGGTGTGTTGTTGCGTGTGTAGTGGTGGTGTGGTGTAATGGCGGGGGTGCTGGTGCTGCTGTTGGTGCGACTGCGGCTGCGGCTGCTGTCGATGGTCGCGGTGGTGGTTGTGGTGGTGGTGGTGGTGGTGGTGGCTGTGGTGGCTGTGGTGGTAGTGGTGGTGGAGGTGGTGATGGCCATGGCGATGGCGATGGCGATGGTGTGGCGGCGTCAGACGGTGTCCGCGTTGGCGAGGCGCTCCCCGCAAGGGTCGCAGTGTGGCGGGGGCGGAGGGCTGCGCGCGGACAGGGGCGGCGGGGGCGGCCGCGGCGGGGGTGGAGGCAGGAGTCTCGCGCGTCGGCGGCGCCCCCTGCGCGTCCCCGCCCACACGCCCCCCCCGGCGGCCAACGCGACCGCGCCCCCGCCTGCCCACCACACCCACGGGCTCCACCGCCACCCGGCCGCGCCCTCAGACCCGCCCAGCAGCGGACCTGCCGACAACAAACCACACAATCAGACTAAACGAACATTGGCACCAATTCCCTATTTACATCATTGACCTCTCCTTCAGTTTCCCTGTCACCCTTGGTGACGACAATACCTGCACGCTACATTTTCAACATGGTGAACAGGGACTTCATTTTAGCTTTTCCCAAGGTGGAGGCAAAATTTTTCACCAGTAAGGAATGAATTTTTATTTAAAAAAATGAGTATATAAAGTACAAAACAATCCCCTGAAAATCTTTCAAACCAAGACAAACAACAAAAAAATGACAAAGTATCAAAACGATCGGAAGACTGCAGGAATAGATACCGAATCGACATCGAAGTGAAACATACATAGTAAAAAAAAAAGGTATAATTGGGAGTTAACATTCTTTTTTCCTCGGAAAAATCAACTTGTTTATTACCTGACAGTGTTCTAAAGAATTTCAATATTCTATTTTTGTTGGTTTAGTATTTTAATTCAAATTCATAATAATACATTAAACAGAGCGTGGATAGTTCTGTTAAAATCTAAGGGGGGGGGGGAGCGGCGGCTGCAGTACTGTTTCCGGAAACCTGTTATTCTAAAAATCTATATAATTGTTGTCAAAAATTATAAAAAATCTTGAATTTTCATATAATAATGCTTTGGACGAAAAAAAATGTATATACATATATGTTTTCAAAATAATTTTAGTGAAAAAAAAAAATTTGTTATTAAGAACATATTGTATGCGGGAAACGGAGATTACAGTCTTTTGCGTCTTGTTGCTTGACAGTGGGAGACTAATCTCCGTTTTTTCCCATGTTCTCCGACTGTGACTTCAGTGGACAAGGGTAGGCAGTGGTGTCACCCCAATTTCGTAACAAAGGGTTTGCAAATATAATATTGTTTTTGTGCAAATATATAATACTAGTGGTTTTACCCGGCTTTGCTCAGTACTTGTAATATAAAAGGGTTGCTATACATGGGTAATTTAATAGTAAACAAAATTTATTTGAATCGAAAAAAAAATTTAACATCAGAAATAAGTATCAGGAATTGGAACTGAAATCAGAATCGGTAATCAGAACTGAATAAGGAATCGGGGTCGGAACTGAAACAGGAATCCGGAACCGGAACTGAAAAAAATTAATCCGGATCTTGGACTGAAAAATTAATCCGGAACCAGAACTGAAATTGGAATCGGTAATCAGAACTGAATAAGGAATCGGGGTCGGAACTGAAACAGGAATCCGAATCCGGAACTGAAAAAATTAATCCGGATCTTGGACTGAAAAATTAATCCGGAACCAGAACTGAAACAGGAATCGGGATCCAGAACTGAAATTGGAATCTGGATCCGAAACTGAAATTGGAACTGAAATATACCAATATTAGTGTAATTACATAAGAAAATGTGATGTGTTTGATAATTTTTCATTTATTATTGCCGAGATTTGACGAAAAGTGCTGCTCAGGGCAAACTTCATTCAAGTTATAAATTCATTAATTTTTAATATTTCTAAATGGAACCAAATTCCCATCGTCTTAATAAAGTAAGAAATTTTCCGAGCGAATCTATGATTAGTTGTTTTGAGTTAGCGAACTTTTACATATTGGCAGAACTTGCTCTGTTAGGAACGAAGCCACAGTGGAGTGTGTAAAGGAAAGCCATGCTAACAAGTCTCAAAGACTTCAATAGCTGAAGGACATCATTTGGGCAAAAACCAGGGAATTACAACAAAAAACTCTAAGAACTGTCATGGAAAATGCTTTGGAGAGGGCACGTTTGTGCGAGGCAGAAAATGGACGTCATTTGCAAGACATAAAAAAGGCAGCAAATTCAATGACCTGTATTTAAATTTAAGTATACAAGTCAGTTTTCGGCCAGTATTTTATTACAAAATGGTCAGTATTATATTATTAAATGTCAGTATAAATAACAAATGGACAGTATGAAAATCGGAAGTATATTCGCCAGAACATATAGCAATGCCTGTTGGGTGGAATTGGAATATACATATATACATATGTAGGTATAAACTTATGATCAATAGTTGTGCATGAACATACATATGTACTAGTTCGTTTGTCAATTTGTTCTTTTGTGTGCACTATAACTGGACAGATTGGTTCGTGAATGAACTAGTGTGTTCATGAATGAACGAAATGTACACCTGGACTGTAACACTTACATTCTCAGATACCAGGTATGTATGTACATATATTCGCAAACATTCAATATATTTATTTATTTAAGTATACTTGGGAAAGGTGGCAAAGCTAATGGACATAAGGGATTTGACAATCATAAAGTAGTATGAAAATATTAAATAAGATAATGAAAATAAAAATCAACAAAGAAAATATTAACCACTCAAAATGGATGAAAATAAAACAAACAAGAGAAAAACTTAACTTAAACTCAAAAAAAGTTAGAACTACAAAAACCCATTTATTTTAAGGAAATCATCAAGTTTATTTTAAAAAAAGTTTAAGTTACTAATTCTTTGAATAGACTATTCTAAACTTTGACCACTCTATTATTGTATAAAATTGCTTTTTTTTTTAGAATATTATTTATGCTGCAAAAAGTAATTACATTCAATCTGAATTCAGATTTTTGGGGCGCCTAATTTTTTCGCACCTGTACAGAAAAGGCCGGCCCTGGGTTTGTAGGGTTAGCAAGTTCTCTACTGGAAAGGACAGTTACTCGGCTCTCGTATTCTAGTCCTTTTTTGAGATGTCAACTGTCCTTTATTTCGAAAATAAAACGAGATTTCCAACTAAATAAAAAAAAACTGATTGTATTTGACAAACCTTCCATTAGTTAGTTTTGAAAACAAGCTAGGCTTTAATGAA
This sequence comes from Arctopsyche grandis, assembly GCF_051622035.1. Taxonomy (NCBI): domain Eukaryota; kingdom Metazoa; phylum Arthropoda; class Insecta; order Trichoptera; family Hydropsychidae; genus Arctopsyche; species Arctopsyche grandis. The sequence goes on from NC_135360.1 coordinate 18,424,951, forward strand.
AACAAGAAACCGTCAATATGTACATATATGTGATACATCGACAAACACTAAATATATGTACATATATTTATGGGTAAAATAAAGACGAAAAATACAACAACAAGCACTTCTTAAAAAGGGGGGATGGATATGAGTAACTTTATTTGAATTCACAAAGAATCATTAAAAGTTTTGAAATACTGTTTTTTTTCTATTAATACAGAATTGCCAACTGTGAATTTTATTTTTATTCACCATATTCACCAAACTTTAAAATTAAATAATGCTTATTGGAAGAAAAATTCAATAAAAATATGGTATGATTTTTTATTTATAGTCTTTTTATAGTTTTATGAATATAAACATCTCCTTTTCGTTGACGTTTTTTTCTCAAAAGGATTTCATCTATTAATCTTTTTGTTTGGTACCATGTGCTTCAGACATTGTAAATAAGAAAAAAAGTAATAAGATAAGTTGGAAAAAGTTTCATGATTCTGATACATTTTCCCGTTTCTTATTGGGATATATTGTATTTTCCTTTCCGATACGTCACGTCAAGCATTGAAAAAGAAAATTTTCTTATATATGTACATATGTATGTATCATATACATACATACATACATATGTATGTAAATTTGAAGATGACACTCTTTATAATTGTATAATTATGTACTTAATATGGATAAATAAAAAAATTGAATAAGTAAACGTACCTATGTAGATAACATTTTCCACCAATTATTGTTTTTATAACTTGTTTCTAAAAATTTTAAAGTTATTTAAATTAGTTTTACAGATTTTAGAATTTTTTTTAAAATTTATCAGATTTTACTTACTTTACTCTTTTATGATTTTTCTATGTGTGTAAATGTGTGCCAATATTCGCTTAGTCTTACTATTATCGATGCAATTACATATGCACATGTATGCATTGGCCCAACAAAAGAGACAACAAAATACGAGGAATATGACAATCTCGTTGTGGTGTCTATTAAAACATGTACTTTTCATAGAGACGTCTTTTGATTTCGAACAATAATAAATTTCAAAATTTGCTCGATTCTAATTTAAGCTTCAGATTTTCAAGTAAAATGAAAATCATATATCTTTAATTTGGATACATATTTATTGAGATTATTTGTGAACATAACCAATAACTTCCTTTATACAAATTGAAAGTTATAATAACCTACATATATCTAAATTATTATTGATATTATAGCGTCTGATACATCATAAAATGTTCCAATGTAATATTTACCTATATTTATATTCTATTTAAATAATATGATATTATACATATGTATGTATACAGACAGCGTAGTCAATACTTACAATGCGTTTCGTCGCTCTTGTCATCGGCGCCGCAGTTATCCACACGATTGCACATCAGTTTTTCGGCGATGCACAAGGAAGACTTGTGGCAGGCGAACTGTTCACAGGGATCACTAGGAGAAATCTCCTTCACTTCTGTCCACACAGCTCGCCAACCCTGAGCACCAATAGACTTATCGGCAGATATGAATCTGAAAATGATGTTTATTTCACATTAAACATGATATCTGGAAGAAATAAGAGAAAGGAAAAGTTTTGCCTCAAGGCTAACCCCAAAGAGCTCGATTTTAAGCAAATGGGTAAAATTGGAGCTTGAATTTATTTTATGTATGAAAACATTTGATCATATTAGTTCGAGTTGAGTTTTAAGCATAAAAAATGTTCAATGTTATTTTTATTTATAATTTATTGAAAAAGATGTAGATAGGAAATTTTCTTATGGAACCCTCTCAACATTTGTAAGCTGGCGTTTAAAACTTCAATTAAGATTATTATAATACTCTATTAACTAATACATGTATGTACATATATACATACATATGTACTTGTAGTTGAATTTATTTTATTTTAATTGCATACTCGAATACAAGCTTAATTTCTTCATCATGTTAAACATTTTTACAGTTTGTCATACAGTGAAGTCTTCATAGGAATGGTTTGTCTTATCTTTTTTTTTGCCTTCTGGAGAAAACAACAGAAAGTTGGTAAGTATAATGATTTTAGTGATTGGTATTAATTCTGGTGGCGCTAATTTTGTTACTACGTATATATTTATATCTATCTAAACTAAAAATATATGATATAAGACAAACTAACGTTATACGCAGAGAATTACTCTCAGTTATATACTGCCATTTGTCTGTTAGAGCTTTTTCACCGCAAAGTTCCACCGGAGGACCATTAACTTCGTGCCACAATCTCAACACGGCAGCCGGACAGCCACGCCCTAAAATATCAAAATAAAAGAGATTACATCCTGCTTTCAACATTCTTGTGCTTTAAGAATTTCGATTAAGGTTACCTAAGGGGTCGCCTTCGACGGCGAAAAATTCAAAATTGAGCAAAATCTTGTGTTGGGGCTTCACAGACACGAACCAGTTACACGTTTTTGAGGCCAACCCTCTACCCGGACCGTCATAATTTGACGGAAAATTGGGGCTGGTTATCACGCCGTACTCCATACCGGACATATTACCACCGCAGTCTCCGAAGATCGACTTGGCTATCTGAAAATCAAATGATACATTTAAAAATTGATATTAAAACTTTTCTTAATCCGAGTATTGAATTTGAACTTCACCTCAAAGGTATATCGTGCTTTGAAACCGCTAGCAACGCCTTCAGAGTCTGCATGTAACAAAACAGCAAGACCCAAAGCCCCACGTGGTGATACGAGGGGTCCAGGAGCTGAAAAGCCACAGTACCGACCTAAAGGTGTCCAGCCTCCCCTTCCAACTCCCCAAACTTCGACCCAATCCTCCCAGCATATTGTTGTTCTGAAATCAGAACGAATAAGTAATAATAAGCTCAAATGTAAAACAGTACAGGTGTGTTGATCTGAAAATACACACCCGTATGCTCCGGTGGTAGTGTTAACAGAATCGGCTTTGACTTTGAAGTGATCAAAGACAATGGTGACTTGCTCGTTGGGTGTGGCTAGGAACATGTACGTGCAATTGGTTTCCGAAGGGTAGTTCGAAGGATACCTCGGACTGTTGAATTCACCTTTTTTCCTTGATGAACTCCTGTACGTGAACGAGCACGAGCCATCTGGAGCTGCCGTGCCTGGGATGCGATATTCTGTAACCGAGCAGAAACCAAAAATAGGTAAGTGCACGAGTAGAGGATTGCTGACCGGTCCGGATATCGATTGAGTTATCGCCGTGCCAGTACTCTAAATATAACATGTTAAATGTTACGACATTAACCTGTTTCAAACGAGTACTTGGCCTTGAAACCGCGACCCCACAGATCTCCTGAACTGAAGACCAGAACGAGTCGAGGTCCATCCGACACGGCGATGCTTGGCGAGACTTCTCCGCACAGGTCCATATCGAACTTGTCGTACGAGTCGGAAGCTTCCTGCCCCTTTAGGTAAACTTTGAGGTATCCATCAGTACACGCCGCTCCTCTGAAAATTTCCCCCAAAAATTGTTTATATTAAAAGTTGATAAAAGCATGCTAAATATTGGCATACTTTGTATGTATATACTCACTCTGTAACTTTTTCCCCTTTAGGTATTTCAAACTTAATAAATTCCAAACGGACTCTTTCAAGATGTTGAGAGTCTTGCATACCATAAATAAAATACCTGGAATAACACAATGTAATTTTAAATTTCATTTCAAAAGTTTAATATTATTATTATTTTTTTATTAATTTTTGAATATTTAAACGGGTTGAATCAATTACCTACAAACTATTTTCGGAATATATGGAAATGGATAATTAGGGCTAAAAACGTATCCCGTCGATTCTTTTTTACTTAATATCTTCTGGTCGCATTCTGATCCGCGAATGTGTTCTGCATCGTTCTTACTTATAAAATCTGAAATCAAATTAGATTTTTTCTTAGTAAAATTTGCAGCAATGGATCTATGTAGTCTGTATTCCTATAAGCATCGAGTACATTCGTATGTAATAGTACTGGATATTATATATTTGGTACCTACCGAGTTTGACGAAGCTCTCAGAGAATTCGAACATGCCCTTGAAGCCGCGGTTTTGGGTGTTGGCTGTCCTCGGTAGCGTGTAGAAGACGACCAACAGCCTCTCGTCGCTGGAGTACAACACCAAGTTGCGTTGTTGGCCACAATATGTGCCGACTTGCGCCGAAGAGTTGTCCGGACCATCGTACACCCGCACATAGTCGAATGGGCAGCTGAAAAAAAAGAAAAAAAACCGTTTCAAAAGGATGATATCAATATGAAGCGATAAAACGTCAAAATCTATTATAATATGGTGACTTACTGAGGTCCGCCGTAGAAGAGATCGAAGTCACGGAATTCGATACGGATCCTCTGGCCTGGTCTTCCGAGGAACTGATAAGCACAATGCAATCCCTTGGGATACGCGCCTGGGTACGTCGGCGAGAGTAGCGCCCCTTTTCTCCTCTTGGACTCGTGCACCGTGAACGAGCAAGGAGTCTGCTCCACGGTCGTTCCCACCGAATATTCCGCTGAAAACAAGCCGTCGAAGCCGGGTCAGATCGATATAGAAAATCCTACGGGCTAATTTTAAATGAAAAGCGCGTATATTTCAATGGCGGAAATCCGCTGACCCGAACGAACCCCTGGCAACCGAGCTCGCAGTCGAACAATAAAGCTAATTAGTAGGTGGATGTCACGGTTCACCAGTGATGACAATCTTGGCTAGGGTGAATTTTATTGAATTTATCAAATGTCGCTCGTAATAAATGACTACGGTTGATGAGAAAATAAGTAAATGCTGTTGCGACACAAAGCCGACTTATAAATTCCAAAATGCTCCAAGTTCTACATAGCTATCTTATGTATGTATGTATATGTGTTACAGTCGAAGTGTATATTCAGTTGTAATATATTCCACTGGCGTTTTAGGTCACTCATATTCGAATACAATTAAACTAGTACATCATATCTCTGCAAGCGCAAATTTTCAACAATGTACGCCAGTTATAATATAACAGTTGGATTGTTCTGATGTTTTTTCGAATGCTATAATAATGCGTTAATATATGTAGGTATTACGAATAAAATTCTATATATATGGATGCGGAACGTGGACTCTGAAGACCAGGATAATCAGCAGCATCGATGTTTTTGAGATCTGATTCTACAGGTATATGCTGAAGATCTGTTTTGGTCCTTCGGACAAATGCATCTCCGGACTCCGGAGAGATATACATATGCAGTTAGATTAAGCGTTTCACACCCGGTGATTTCTTAGTCGCTCACATTTTTATACATTTGGTCTGGTCGGTGTAGCCTAGAGCTATATTCTGGGACATGTGTAATGAAATTAAATATTTATAATATAATACTGATTCTTCACAATGTATAAAATTCCGACTGTTAAAATATTGATCAAAATGTATAAAAATAGCATTAATTTACGTACAAGTCATATGAGATGATCGAAAAATATGTATGTAGTCATATTATATGTACATAATAATATGTATGTAGTCATATTATACATAATAATATGTATGTAGTCATATTATACATAATAATATGTATGTAGTCATATTATCCATAATAATATGTATGTAGTCATATTATACATAATAATATGTAAATTAAACTAAGTTAAACATCATTATTCAGCTGTCACTTTGACACTTGGTTATAATATTACACGCTGTCCAGTTCACGCATTCGCCAAAGAATTTGCCGAATCCGTGAACTGGGCAACGTGCTTGCATTTTTCACGCATTCGACAATTCTGTTGCCGAATGCGTGTAATAGACAATTTCACGGATTCGGTGTAACATGTGTACATATATATTAAGAAAAACGGTCTTTTCTCTTTACCTGCTAAGTAATCGAATGTGAAATTTTCGAAGTTGTAACCAACCAAAAAAATTTTCTAGATTTGTATAATTTTTGACAAAAACTATATCAATTTTTAGATTTCTAACGGGTTTCCGGAAACTTTTGATTTTTAACAACGGATTTCCGGAAACCCATGGAAACCATTAGGGTGACACCACTGCCGGGATAAGGCTTTAGGTAGAAGAAGATTACGAATAAGGATAATGAGTGCCGTATTATGATAACTTTAAGAATGTGTTCAAAACAAAAATTTGACTTTCCAACTCAATTTATTAGTCGACTGACGTTTTCACGAAAACCTAGCCTCTCCATCTAACCTGGTACCAAATTATATTTTGACCAGTTTAGAATGTAATTCGCCATGTGAATCAACTTACTGGTGTTACTGTATTGTTTGCTTGTCCGGAGCATATTGGAGTTTGGGTCAGTAATTTGGATTCCCACTGAAATTAAATTCTCTCTCTTGATAGAAAGAGTTCAAAAAAAATTCTTAGATGCCTTTATATGAAGAAATATAAATATTACCCCTATTTATTTCCCACTGCCTTTTTACAAGGTATACTAGGCTTGGACTCACTATCTTCGAGAAGAATTATTGCCATCTCCAAATATTTATTTGGAGTATTAAAGGGAAGAATCGACAACCCTTCGATTTTATTGGAATTAAAATTTTCGGCGCCTGTATGCGGTAGAGCTTTACTTTTCCAACTTATTCCTGCGAAAATGTCTTTCAACATCTCGTCTCTTGTAAAGGCTACTCGGTTCCTTAATGTGATTGATGAGCATTTGGACCTGTTCAATCGTCATGTTGATGAGCTGGTGATGAGATGAATGATTGGAATTTTATTGATTTTATTTTGTTGTTTTCTTTCTTTTTTTTTTGTAAGACTGGTGTGACGCTTTGGGGCAACCTGTCAGGTCACACTGGTTAATTTATTGTTACTATTATTACAACTACCCAAAATATAGTACAACTCAAAATACACTTCAACTACATATAACGGTAGTTGGTACCAGGTTAGATGGAATATATTCCAACTAGTCAAAGTATATTTCAACTGGAAGATACACTTCAACTGTAACATAGTAGATGAAATCCAAATACAAAAAGTCTTGTCATCGATTTGTTTGAAATGTATGAATGTATGTGTGTACTCACAGTCATTGATAAAGCTGTAGGTGCCCTGGAAAAGTGTTGATGGCGTGTATGTCTTGTCTGTGAAGAAGGAGAGCGCGATGGCTCTATGTAGCGAAACTCGGCGGCGCGGTGGAATAGGTCCGCAATACCGGCCGCCGAAAGGACTCGTTACCAATTCGGCAGCTTCACCACTCACCGCCTCCGAGTACACGTCCATGTACTCGTGTACACACCTGAAATGTACATATAAAGATACATATTTAAAAAAAAATGACATATGTACATATAAATGATCAATAAAAAAAGTTTCGAGTGCTGCATGAGACCAATAGATTATACGTAGGTATGGAAACTCAACCAATGGTTGGAGTAGAACTATGTATGTACATATGTACATACATACATAGTCCATTGGTAAAAGTATATATACATATTAGTGGGCTCACCTCACTATAATACTTGTATCGATGAAGAATGACGCTTTGTTACAATAATAATTATTTAAGTGTGGTAAGCACAGTTAAATTGGCGGTGATTAGGGCAATGGTCATTCACAATACACGTTCTAACAGTGTACATAGAATGCAAGAGAGCAAACTGCAAAGCTATCAATAGCCATTACATCCCAAAAGAATATTGTCCTAATCATCATCCGTTGTCAAGTTAAAATATAGCGCTAGCTACTATACACGTATGTATGTAAATACATATATAGTTAAAACGACTAAAACCAGTATTGCATGTAAACAGTACGAAATATATTCTTTAGTACATTCTATATGGACATTTTTAATGTATAAGTGGCGTATGTAACAGCAGTAACTGACACGATCTATTTATATTATACAGCCGTCCATGGCACCGAAACGTTTCAAGCAGAACCGGTTTTCTTTGGCCACCGAGGAAATATTCTCGCATGATGTGACGACATAGTGGCGAGCGCACCCGTATTAACGAAAGTGCTGCTATGTGCATATGAATATTTTTAAAAACGTCATATTGTGATAATATTGACTCAACTATATGCCGCAAGCAATATTGAGCCATATCGCCGCGCTCTGTAATATATGTGTATATAAGTCGATTTTGCATCGAAAATGGTCCAAAACAAGCATGAACGTGCCGAAAACGAGCGGTGCTGTATAGTATGAATAGAAGTAGACTTTTCCGTGCAGTGTTGTGTTGTGCAGTGCTGGACAATATAAACATACCTAACTATGATTGATGGTTTTTGGGCGTTAATTTTTTATGTAGTATACTTGAAAAAATGTTTTAAAGTCACAGTAATGTTGCGTCGTGGTGGGTTTTAGGATCCAAATTAAAGCCCAAAATCGCTTCACAGCATTTATTCAACGATTCAAGAGGTCCGCACGGATCCAACGCCCATTCTAGAATCATTAAATCTATCGTGTGTACCTCCTTATAAAGGACAAGTTGCACACTACAGCTTCTTTGATCCATTAATGTATCTATTGTCTAGGTACGTAAAGATCTACCGTGGCGAGTCCATTGTTTACGCACGCAATCGCTCAGGTATATGAGAACTCCAGCTTATCCTTTGTTCGGGCACTTACTGAGTCCCGTTAGTCTAATCCGGGGTGTCTATTGTTCACCTACGAATGCACTTAGATAGTGGATACTCTATCTTATGTTCACACGTTACAATACTCACATAGCACTTAAAACATAGAAAGTAGTACAAATTCGAACTTACCCAGGTAGCTCACCCACAGCTGCTCCACTGTAATAAACAAATAACAAAAACGGATTAAGTTCAAGTTCAATTTCGAATAAAAATGGATACTGCGAAATGATCAATACTGACTCTTGCGGCTTCCCTCTTAGGTTGAAGACCGTGAAGACGAGCTCGACCCGTTGTCCAGGAGCGGCTAGGAAGGTATACAGACACTGGCGAGAATGGTTGTTAGGATTGACCAGCTCCGGAGCCGAGAATGTGCCACCTTCCTCTTCGCCGCTGCTCACGAACGTCTGGTCACACTCTGCAACCAATCAAGTGTCTCCAATTAATACCCAATACTTGACAGTGTCACACTTTGTAGCACTTCGGAGAGAAGACCTGTCGTTAATATTTCTCAGTTTACCGTTCGTTATTCGCAATAAATGTCCAAATTAAGATCGTACAAGCGCAGAATGCATAATTGGGAAAGATTGATGAGCGCGTATTAAATTTGAATATTGCTTCGCGTGTCAATTACAATGTGACAAGACATTGATTAATACGCACCTGCAAAATCAGCAGAAATGAGGCGTTCATATAAAAAGAGATTTTTTGACATTTTTTCAAATTTAAAAACAATTGGAAAATTTGAATAATTTTTAAATATGGGTATTTAAAAAAATAACAAAACTAATTACTGTTTTCATGCAATTTCGTACACCATCCATTCATAGTAATTTAAGGCTATTTATTATTTTATATCCGTGTCCTGATTTGGGCTATGCTGTTCATTTAAATTAATATTTTATATTGTATGCATACATCAGTGACGTATCGTGAAATTCTCTCTGTTTTTATCGCACAGCGTTACTTACGCGAGCGCGAGTAGGGTGCAAGGGAACTAGGCGACGTCATACCGAGTCATACATAGTATATGCTGATTTGCTGTAAAGTTTTTTAGTAATGTGTATGGCATGATACTTATGTACATAGTTTGGATATATAAATTTAAACATCTTTGAGGTGTGTTTACAATTTATATTTTTATATGGTGCCATTACAGGTTGCCAACTATGATGAAACTTGTACATATAATTTTTTGAAATTATATTTATATAGTGGTAAAAAATAGGTGATAAGTTTCAACAAGAGATACGGTTTCAACAATGAAATCGGATCATTTGGCAAACTATAGGAAACGATCGACTTGTAGTCACAAATATCTAAATATGACCAGCGGTACTGGGAAAACAGTCAGAATACATTAATTTCAATCGAGGTAAAACCAGGGCTTAAACCTGGGACTTCTCGGTGTTTGGCATTAACGCAACCATAGAGATACTGATTATACATACATACATACATACATATACATGTAATGGCTAATGGGAGTAATCGGCATTTTAACTTGACAGTATTATCATATTTGCAACATGAAATGCTACTACTCACTAATTACTTCACGGTATGTACATATGTATGTACGTACGTATGTAGTTTAGAAATGAAGCTAAAGCTTTGATATTTGAATTGAAATAGTTATGTATGTACATATGTATATTCGCATTTTAATGAAAAACTATCAATTACATATTATTGGGTTATGAGCAGAGATCGGTGGCCAGTATTCTTTTATGCTAAAAAAATGGTTCCCTTATTAAAAGCCTCGTGTCAACCTATTTTTGCTCTCTTTTTTTACTTTTTTTATTTAGGACAATATTAATTGACAGTATGAATCATTTTTTGTGCATAAAAAAATCCTGGCCGCCGATCTCTGGCCATGAGAGTGAATGGTATCATGTGCTATATTTTCTGTATGTACTATATTTTCTAAAAAAATATTGATTTTTTAACAAAAGGGGCATTTATTTTAACCATCAGCATGGACTAGTGGTAGCATATATGTAATGTCACGCGTTCAAATCCCACCGGTTGCTGCTGGCCAGACCTTGAATATGTGACTTCAGGTCGATCGTTTCCTATCAGAGTTTGCCAATTTATCTGATTGAAATGGTTCCTGAAAATTGGCAACCCTTACCCATTTCTTGCAAATTTTCAATTTTTCAGAATCTCGAATTTCACTGAATTGTATAAAATGCTGCAAATTTGACCATATACTATGTACATATGTCTCCGTGGATGTTAATTGATATTTGTATAATCCTTGCAATACTTCTGTGCAATTTTTGACCATACATAGATGTCGTATTTAGTGTAAGAAATATACCTATGTCGTGTTTACCTGTAAAAGCAATAAATAAAATGTAACTAATATAAACATTTGGCTACAATGGCGCCACCATTGGATCACTTTGCAATACCAGTGCGGTGTAATAAATTAACAAAAATAAAATATTGATTTTATTTAAAGTCATTATAGCATATTGACGATCTATTCATATTCTTCTCTCACTTACTCATTTTGCAAATGGTTCTATTATATGGCCTCTTAAAATTGCAGAATAAATATTTTGAAGCATTTATGCTAGAGTACGAATGATCAGAGCAAAATATAAATATATTGTTTAGTACGCATTTGAAGCACACATAATTTAACCCTGTCATTGATATCATTGACCCGAGCTAATTGGGGCATAGCACGAAGATAAAAGTGTCTCGATTTCAAGGTCGACCATAGTGTACAATGGAGCAGAAGTCGGGTGGGAAGTTTTGCACGTAAATCCGGTCGACCGTGGACAAACTAAACGGATAAAGAAGTTTAAGGATTAGGGGACCGTGGGGACCAGAAATCCCCCGAAAGGCCACAAAGCGTTTATGAGCGACGCGTATTGCTTGCACGGTTTGCTTATAGGCCAAAACCGAACCGAAAATACCCGCTTACGTATTTATATCAATTTGCTAGAGAAATTTTGTCGGAAAAAAAAAATAAGAATAATATATGGAAAGAGCCATTTTATAGCTTTGAATGGGGCAATGCTTACGCTTTAAGGGCGGCAATAAACCGGAAGTTGTATCTAAAAGTTGGTATACGGCCGAAATCCTACAATCTGCCGTCCCCGAGGAGTCGTTCAAAAAGTGAATGGACAATCACGGTTGTTTTCATACTTTTAAGATTATCAAAAAGTTTGTATTGAATTTAACGTCGATATAAAGCGATCTAGGATGGGCACATTTTTTATTGCGCTTTTGAAAATATTTATATTCATTTTATTTAAATAAAATATTACACAAGCAATTATAAAACCAATATTATGGCGTAGTTAGCGTCCTACAATTCCGCTTGGTTTATTATGGGCTCGTAAGGGTAATTTGAAGTTCTTGCGCACAAATTGATCCAGCCACGCATCATTGAACATTTTGCAGAAGAGAGTGTGAGCGATAGATAGAGAGATAGAGAATACTTGCAAGAAAATCAGGATAACACGAAAGCTCGTTCGATCGTAAAATCAAAGACATTATGCTATGGCTATAATCGAATTTCGGTATTTTTATGCGGTGCGAAAAAATTTTCAACGTAGAGATTTTAAACTTCATCGTACATCGTACATTCTATTTTCGATAAAATTATTTTTATCATAATTAAAAGTAACATTTATTCATGCTCAACGATACGCATGCATATATGTAATTGTATATGTAATTTTTGGGTGAATTAACCATCGGATATTCGAAGATGCGTTCAGATATCTGATGCATCGTCGGACTTCAAATGGTTTGTTTGAAAGATGATTTGAATATGGTTAAACAATAGTTTCATCCTGTATCGTAAACCCACTGAATCAATGATTTATTATTTATGAGTCTTCCTTGGTCGTCAACTTTGACATATTTATAGTTTGCATATTCAAGAAAAATAGAAAAACTATTCAATACATAATTTATACACAGATTTTCAAGAGAATTAGAAATTAATATATAATATATAGTAAAAGTGAAAAACATACATACATACATACTATAGAATTAAAGTTTTATAGAAAAATTAATGATAAGAAAATCATGCTCTAATAACACGGAGCAACAAAAAAATAAATAGCGTTTTATACTAACCGAAGTGGAGACTAGTCAATAAAGAGTGGACCCAGAGCGCGCTGTTCATTGTTCACATGTTGTAAATTCATTGTTAAAGGTTTGCCGAACCTTTTTACAAAGTATTTACAATAATGGAACAATAGACGGCGCGCTTCCGGTCCTACCTCTACTAATCAAGCTTTACTTAATTTTACCCTCCAAAATCGAATACGATAATGGTTTATGTAAGTTTCTTCTCGTTTATGAGATATGAGAAAAGACTGTGTAAAACATATTATATAATATTAACATTAAAAAATTGTTACATAATTAACTATACGTATTTTAAAGCAATAAAAAAAATCACAGTCAATAGAAAAAGCATCTGACTGTTGATTTCAATACTCGCTTTTGGCACAGATTTTTAAATAATGACTGCGAAAGCCAAAACCTGTAAAAACTACTCATTTTTTTTAAAAGCTCATAAACGAGAGAAAATCAACAAAAATCATTATCATATACAAATTTAGTGGGTCATCATACTCACTAAAAATTGATTAGTCTACGCTTCGGTTATTTTTGTTGCTCAGTGTAATACAAAGAAGAGTCAAAATATATTTTTGTTTTATGTCACACATTTTAAATAAGATTTTTTTGACTGTTCCTAATATAAATACAATTATTTTAACATATATAATAGATAGATCTACACATGCAAGCTTGTTATATCGAAAAATTAAAGTTATAAACGAGGAAATTGAGATTAATTAAATACAATAAAAACACATTGAACCCCGGAATTTCACTAATACTACTAGATTTTCTGTAAATTATTCTATCAATTAAAATCCGGGTTCCAAAATGTCATCAAGGTTCAAGGAAAATATGTGAAAATAGTCAAATTAATTATTATCGTTTTAGTAATATCATATGAAAATGCATGAAAATGAAATTACCATTTGAGAAATACATACATGAAAACCAAAAGGTTGATATTCGCACGAGTGTCATATCGAGTTTTAAATTTAACTTCAAAACAGCAAAATTTAGCCCTCGCCCCTGATAAATAGGTATTAAACGTACCAAAGAAAAACATAAAAATATCAAAAATTTTATTTCACGTGAAATTCTACATGTATTTGAGTATCTCTATATATCTATTACGGACAACAAATGTGACTATTACACACATTGCTCGACCGGGACATGGGAAATTAGGGACTACGTCGTACAATACTAATCGGATCGAGGAGTCAAGTACAGGTGGGTGACTTGGGCGGGTGATTTGGGTGTGTAGAACGGGCTGGGGGTTGAGGAGGGGGAGGCTGGGGTGAGATGCTGCAAACTCTACATATCTATACGTAAAATGTTTTGTAATATAATATGAGAGTGACACGTACTTGGAGGCTTGGTGGGAGAGAGCGAGGGCGAGGGCGAGGGCGGGGGCGGGTACGGGGGCGGGGGCTGCGTTACGCCATCGGCGCCCCCGTCCTGGGGCTCCCTGGGCCACCCTGTACATCACACCATTACATTAAATACACCCTCAATTTGTACAATTACAGAAAAATATTACAATTCTATGAAACAGGCTTTCGTCTTATTTCATATATGTACGTATTATATAATATATATTTAATTAAATTAAAATAAACTCATGATTGTTTGATCGAAACTACATACCCAATATATCGATCAAATAAAATCAAAATCTATTGTTTGTTTCTAATGGCACCATTTCGATTTAAAAAAATGCTTTTTATTTCAACTTTTTTCTGTAAAAAGCGTTTTAGTATCAGAATGACGTCATTTATAAATCTAAGTTTTTATTCTAAGTATGTCGGTATATTCATTAAAAACGTATGAGCTTAAAAACAGTTTCCTCTATATACATATGTATACCTACTTTTTAATTAAATTTTCAGTTGAGCTTAAGTAGCCAATAAACCATGGCGTTCAAACATGCAATATAAATTTAATTATGGAAAATCTTGTTCTGGTTATAGCGAGCTAAAATTCTCGATCGCATAAACATAATCGTACATTTTATGACGACTACCTTTACACTATGTCAAAGGGAAGCTGTGAGTTTTCAAAGACGAAATATTTCAACGATTACCGTAACAAAGCCTTTACATTCAACCCTCGTACCCGTTAGTATGTGAAGTACATACATACAGTGCATACCTATACATATGTAGAAAGAAAACAAAAAAAAACCTAAATAAAGAAATATTATGACCGAGAAATTCTCTATAACCGAGTTTGTTTATATTTACAAACGTATGTACAATGTATATGTATGTATATAAAATCGACGAAAGGCCTATGAACTTACGTGTGCTTAAATGTATTTCGATAATTGAGTTACACGTAACTAAATAAAACGCGCAACAACAGGCTGCTTCTTAAAAGGGAACTTCGTCGGAGCGTAATTGAGTTACGCGGTAGCCATTTTGGGAAAGTTTTCGGCAATGACGCTCAACATACATACGTACAAAACTCTCGTAACAAATTGCAACTCTCGCACGTGTCAACGTATGCATTGAACACACTGACTTTTCAAAAAAAAATTAATATATTTTTGAAGTCAATCATTTTTGAAAAATTCCTCATTAATATTTATTTTAATAGGTATATAAAGCATGTTTCCTAATTAATATGATTTTATAAAATCAGAATGTTTTTAGTATAAAAAGAGCACAATACAATCAAACAAATGGACTTTTCCGTATAGGTGATTCATTTTCCCGCAATCTTCCCATGCACTATTCTTATTCCGCAATCATTACTTCTCCAGATACTGGTTTTTCCATCCATGATATTTGCAGACACTGATTATTCCATTAATAATTGATTAACTTGAAGGTTGAACAATCCAAACGGTTACGATAATTACACTGAGCAACGAAAAAAATTTACATTTAAACCACTAAGTTTGAATATTACAATGATTTTCTCTCTCATATATATGTACATATGTGAGAAAAAAATGGGCAAAAAAAAAGGATTGATGTCTTAGCTCAGGTAACTCACAAACGTGATTTTTTTTTGCTCGGTGTTAATTAAATATTTCTTTATTTTTTCTTTTAGGAAAGGCGGGATAGCAGATGGACCTAGTTTTATAATTTTATTAATCATGATATTCTTATTTTTATTTAATTTTTAGATGCTATTTATGCTCTTCATCTTTGCTGCACGTCCTAACTTTATTTATTTTTTTACTTTTTCACTCGTTTTATATTCTTAAAAAAAATAATACTTAAAAAAATAATGCCATTATGGGTTTCCCCTGAGCGAAATTTATATGTAGTTTTAAACTTGTACACAACTTTGAAATCATATTCAAATAGTGGTGGTTAGATGATTTTCGCTAATTTGACGAGGAACCGTTTCAACAATGATATCAGATAAATTGGATAACTCTGATAGGAACCGATCGATTTGGGGCACAAATATCCAAGTCTGACCAGCGGCACTATAGATTATGCTAAAAAAAGGTTGAAATCGGCAACCTTTTTTAATATTAAAAATATTGATTATAACAACTGGCTTATAATATTATAAATACTTTTTGTCTACTGTCTATGGAATATTCAATGTTTGAAAAAATAATGTAGGAATAAATCTGATCGTGTACGGAAACAACCTTGCAGTTCTGGCTCTCCTAAATGAGATAAGTTAACTGTTTTGCTCTGATACTGAATTTCATTGAGAGAAGAATAACAAAAAACTTGGGTCATGTTTTGAGTCAAACCTGTTGCATAAAATCGTTATAAGCGGCAAGGGTGAATAATGATTATTTAATAATGTTGTCAAAAAAGTCTCGCAAATGTTCGCTAACGTTCTGATAGTCACAGCACATCATGAAAACTACATTTAAACTGGAATTTAATAGATTTTTATAAATAAAAAAATATATATGTGTTGCGTAGGGGTGGGTGGAGGATCCAAGTAAAAGGCCAAAGTCGTTTCACAGCATTTATTGGTGATTTAAGGAGATACACACACTGGCAGTGCTCCGTCCAGAATGTCTTGATATGATCTTAGTACCTCCTTATAAAGGGACAGGTCGCTCAGGGCATCTTCGACGTCCGGTTACTTCCCCATTGTTTAGGCATGTACCCGGATATGTATTCCCACGACACTCAGTCCCACGCTATCGGTCACTTCTGAGAAGGGATCGGGTGCCGCTTACTAAGCCAATTCAGTATATACTTATACTTAGTCTGGAGATAATCCTTGAAACCAATTATAACGGTCACACAGTCTCTGGGATGCTACTCGTCCTAATCCAATTGCACTTACTCGGCGGTGTACGTAACTTATGTATATTTTTTTAACAAATTGATGCTAGTTCTGTGTTATTGAAATCTGTTACCTGGAGAAACCCAATCTGATTTCCCCAAATGTAGGTACAGATTTTTCCCATTGACGTTTTATACCTATGTATATACCTGTACGACGTGTGAAACATTGTTCAAATAAGGGATATTTACATCCAAATGGTTTCGACTGAAAAATTGGCACGGCGGCGACTCAATGGATACCCGATGACAATGCAATATTTCTCTCTTTTATTTCACGACGAAGTGTTCTCCGATTCCACTCGAAATCGTCAGGGAGAGGTTTCACGACACATTCAAACCCGCCACAGGGCCTTTTGCAAGTTTCTGTCGAGCAATAAAGACCCGATGAAAAAGGGTCTCAACGACACCGCATACAGCCTACATATTATATGTATATGTATATATTATATGTAGGTACATCCAACCAACCGACGGACTTCGAATACGTTACGTTGGATTTTCTTTTCTATTAAACTTTGTGGGCTTAGGATTTAGGAAAACTGTTATGTTTGTGTACGATAGAAATTCTCCCACCAATATACATATGTAAGGACCCCATCGAGTTGTTTCTGCTTGTGAACTATTTTATTGCACGATCTGGTATATTTTCATATTATTTCTATCATCACCAAAATGGATTCAGTTCGAAATTTAGCGGCTCATCATAGTCCGCAGTAAACATTTGACTTGGTTCACTTTTCCAGCACCTGTAATAAATATCCATTGATTTTGCGAATCACTCGGCTTTCAAGGCGGATTTCCTTTAATCTTTTAATTTTCTCTTTTGAGCTCCGACGAGAATAATCCTCTCGGAAATCATTGCGCATTCAGTACGGTGGAAACTCAAAAAGGGACCGGAGAGTGTGGGAGGTGGTGGCGAATGGGGGGAAAATCAAAATCGGAAATCGCCATATTCGGTCCGATCCTGAAATTAAGGATACAAAGAGAGCACGAGAGAATATTGAAAAAGGACCTTTGAAATACAGGTACCATTGCAAAACTAATTACGCTCTCAAAACGCTCGATTGCTTGTGCAAACAGGATATTGGACGATTGCAGGTTTGATCACAAAACTAGCGAGTTTTGAATTGAAATCAATAATTATACGCTGAAGTTTCAATACATATTACGATTCAGCCTCATCGTTTCAAAAAATACAAATTGAGAGCACAATATTATAAAAGCATTTTAAAACGAAACTAATTTTCATTATACACGTATATTTGTAACAAGTCGAGAAAATTCAGCGAAAGGCGTAGGAAAAAGTATGAAGTTTGATATTTTTCCGAAAATAAAGTGTCTAGAGAGGAAAACAGGACGTGTATAAAGTGTAATTACGACACTCAAACGAGACGTCTATCGATCAATGCCAAACGGAAGCTTCGGTAATAAACCATGACTTGTCCGTGTAATGCTAAAAAGCCTTTTTTATACATCTTTCAATATTGAATAATCGCTTTACAAAATAAAACAAAATGTATACATAGTCTTTAAATACACACATTAGCATTGAAACTGATATGAATACACAATAAAATGGTCACAAATATGGGATAATTTTTTTTAAAAGCTTTTTTATCTTTGAAACTAAAAATGATATAAAATAATAATCAGTAGAGATGTGACAATTTTTTTATAACATACAGACCATCGTAAATGTTTGAAACGAATTAGTTATTTACGCTCTTTCTCTAGAAGCTGTCAAAATCTCGATATCGAAAACTTTCGTCCAGTGGTCAGTATTACATTATACATAGATATTAAAGATTTTTCAAAGTACCTACATTTTTTATTGCATTCCGAAGACCCATCCTTTTAGAAAATAAAAAGTCATGCATTTTTAAAAATCGATAGTTTTCTATTATAACTTGTTATTGTACAAGAGAGTATACATATATGTATTATATAGGCGCTAACTTTAGATTTATTTAAATTTATTGTATATTACTATAGGCGCTGACTAGTACAAGAGAAGCGCGAAAAGTTAGTTTACAACATACATAGAATAATAAAATAAAATAATACATGTTTATTAATAAACTTTCAAAACATTAAATCTGTCCTTGAAACACACTGAATTTTTGACTAGTTGCAGTAGAAAATCTACTAAAAATGAAAATAATGACGGTAATATTTACAAGTAAAAATAGTAGATGGATATAAAGGAACAAGGAATTGGAAATATCAAGACAAGAAAATACCATTCATCCTATTCACAAATGCTATTATGTATATGTATGTATAGGTACATAGATCGCTTGGCTCTGTACTGTAAAGTTTGCTCTGAACGAATGTTTTGGCTGTAGATAGTATGAGACCCAGTAAAATAAAACGGCACATTGAAAGTATGCATTCTGAATACTTTGGTGAGCCCATATAATTTTTTCAAAGAAAATTAGTTTAATAAATAGTAGCAAACGTTCAATAAAATGGTTTCTGTTCCATCAAATGCAATTACTAGCATCGTACAATTTTCTTGCCGAATCGCAAATGTAAAAAAAAAACCACAAATAATAAGAGAGACACTTGTTTTGTCAGTAGCTGTTTATTTGGTTGAAATATTGTTGTAAATTAATATAGAAATTCAGTATATCTACATATTTGTATTGATACATTTTTATCATTAAAAAATATGTTTGTATTATTTTATGAAATAAAGAGGTAAGGAGGGGGGGGGGAGATATCAAGATTCTAGTGAGGAAGAAGAGGGAGGGAGGTCTAGTAGCAATAAGTTTGGAAGCCACTGATCTAGAATAAATAAATTTTATTCTAGAATTTTATTTTGTTATTATTTGTTTTCAGAATTTGACTCTTTTCTATATATAAATTTATGCCATATAAATAATCATTATACTTGTTTATTTATCAAAGAGAAAATATTATTGAGAGCGCACATTTTGAGACGTCATACACATTTAAGATCAAAAGCCGTGTGAAATAATTGATTATCCAGTATCAGAACCGTGCTCGTTATACTACATCTTCTCGGACGGAAAATAATGAATAATTCATCCAGCACAAACTTATCAATATTCAATCTAATTTATAAGAAAAGCAATTATTCTCGGGGGCTCCTACCAGAAAAAAAAATGGTATATATTTCAATACTTGTTCATTTTCAAAGGGCGTGTATCTCAAAAGCACACCGTGGCGACAAAATTCAAAAATAATTCCGCAAATATTTAAATTCAAAAAATACACACGCCCAATCTGGAACGAAGTTTATCGTATGACGTCAAAATCCGCGAATTTATTTGTCGCACCGGGGTGTTTGTGTGGTGTTGTGCGGCTTTTCCGAGCAAACGGCGAACGTCTATATAACAAACAGGGGATTATAGGCCGACGTTGAATTTATGCGGTTTCGGGAGGTTGCTGGATGGGAGGCTGAAAACCACCCCTTCAGGGAAAATCTGGCATCGGCAATTATTGTCACTGAAGAGTAGGAGATTGGGGGGGGGGGGGCACTTTTAAGCCTGTTTGCATATGCAGAGCAAGCTTTTATTTATTCAGGCCGGAGGTTTAGCAACCCTGAACAACAGCGGCTTGGTAAGACGTCGGTCAGGTGACTGCTTGTTGCAACCCGTGTCCGTACTTATGACAGCGAACTCGTATGGAAGCGAGGGGATACGCGAGAGGAAGAGATGGGAGTAAAGATCGTGTCCTATTTACTTACTCGATCTATACGCCCTGGTAACGTTGGGATTGTATGAATATTTGATAAAATTTTAAGACCGTTTTCAGACCTACATTGTACATCAATGTCAATCCGATTGATGTGGTTCGTATTTGGCCTACCCCCTACCCAATTCCCCCGTAACTCCCCTTGCTCTATCCACCCCGCTAAAAATCAATAAGTAGAATTTTCACCGATTTTGCAATTTCGGAAAAAATCAGCCACGCGCAATTCAATCATTGCGTATGAAAATTAGATCGGCGAGGGAACAATTTGATTTTAATATCGTACGAATCAAATCGCATGGGATCTGCACTAATTGGATGATATCAATTCAATGTACGTACTTTTATCGAGTACGGTTCGAAAATGTACATAAAAAGTAACCGTTTGAGCTAAATGTATTAGCATCGTAGGGGTAGATGAATGTAAATTGGAACTGGATGCAAAATTCATGAATTTTCCTCGTTGGCAAAACGGTTTGGGGGTTCGAAGCTGCGGCGCGGAACAAACTATTATTTTGTACGATGCAAAATCTCTTCAAAAGTCTACGGAACACCGTGTAGTTCATGAATAATATTACGTTGTTCTTCTTGTTCATAAATATGTAGAAAACGAAACTTTTTTCTTGTACTTTCTCCGCTTTTTAGGCTTTCTTCTTCTGTAAAGCGATTATTCTCCACCGTAGGACGCACCAACTTACACGATACATTACTGAAATGGCAGTAATATAAAATTTTACAATATTTTCTTAATATAACTTTACAAATATCAAGAATATAACTTTACAAAAAATTATAATTGAAATATTATACATTGTACACACTTTAGATTATATTTCCATTTTATTAGTGAGGATGCCTTAAAGGATTATTGTATTTTAAGGAAAATACTTTTATGATATAATTAATGATTGATCGATATCGGTAAATCCCATGCTTGAAGAAATGTAGGATAAAGTTATCGGTTGCTTATAGATATGCATACAAGTGTGACCTGCCAAACATATGCATTCTGCAAGTGCACAGCGGAAAGCCAAGGACACGTGACGTCCCATACCACTCAGTGTATTTTTGCCCTAAAGGATCCAATGTCCTTGGCAACCGCTTCGTTGCCAATGCCTTGCTACAGCACTGTACGTACATACTAGTGGCATTGTGCATAAATGTATGCACTTGATAAAGAGCAAGTTTTCAAAATCCATGTACATAGTGAATAGATCACTCACCCCGAGCTATTCATCGAACTAGATTTTTATCATTGTCTTTAGAGACTTAAAAGCGAACGCAAACTCGAACAATGAACTGTCCAATATATGTATATGTAATATAATATGTACATAGAAGCGTTGAATAAAATTACAAAAAAAAAGAACAAATATAATAATATGACAGCGCATGCATGCGCATTGGCTGTAAATTATGTGTGATAATTTATCAGTTATATAAGCTATCGATTGTTATCAACTTATCACTGATAACAATGGTCAAACAGCTTGTGCCATGAAATAATCCTTTTGTATATGTACTAGTGGTCTGCGTGCACACACCTGTACATACCGTAAAAGTGCGCAATTCAGATTAACGGAATTAATGATTTATTAATAATTGAAATTTTAATTATTGTTTTTGAAAATAAATCTTATTTTAATTATTGTTTTTGAAAATAAATCTTATTTTAATTATTGTTTTTGAAAATAAATCTTATTTTAATTTATTCTTTTGTTTATGTTAACTGATCATGTGAACGAAGTGACATGCGCAAAACCACGTCTCTTTCCACAATACACAATTCCAAGGGGAGAATGAGAGACGGAGTATGGTGAGTGAGTTCACACTCACCATGCTCCGCCTCTTTCCATGATATACGATTCCAAGGGAAGAAGGAGAGAAGTAGCATGTTAACACATTCAATACGGGATGGGTAATATACCCTTTACGCTGACTGATAGTTACTTGCGGGAAGGGTATTTTTACCGATTACGTAGTCTGGTGGTTATCGTCGGGTAAAGTATAAATACTCTTTTATTTTTTTGTTAAGTTAATTGGATCTTGATGAAAAAATTATCAAAATATTTTGAATACTTTGAAAGTTATGATATTTTACGTAATTTGCAAATAATCGCAGGATTACGCTAATATGTAATTGTCCGCGGTCGGTCGCAAGTGATTGGTCACAGCCTTCCGCATACAATTTGTTAACGGACATTTACACGCACGCACGTGGGCACGTATTAGGGCTAAATCACACAGCGCGGTATGCGGTATGTGGTACGTCGACAAGTTCTCCTATATTTTTTAAAACCGTTATCGATCACTGTCAAGCAAGGATAAATAAAACCATACAATTTGACCGAAAAAGGTCTAAAGGGGCGGGGCTGGCCGGTCATGGTATATGTGCCAGGTATGCCACGTTTTTTTTATATATGTTTAAAAGTATCTAAAAAAAACTACATTCCACATACCACGCTGTGTGATTTCGCCCTTAGACAATTATTATATACGATTAAAATTTTTTTCAACAGAAGAAAATATACCATAAACGCACTCTATATATCAAAAAGGAAAAGCCATCTGAAATGTGTCATTTGAGTCTTCATCACCTTATACAAGTAAGAATATACATGATTAATTTGCCGTGAAAGAAGGAAAGTGAACGTCATTTTCAGTTGTATGGGATCGATCGTGGTGGTACTCACAGGGGCGTATAACTAGGTGGACGCCTTCGGCTCTCCCATCGATTGTCCGACGACGATGATGAGGACGATGAAGACGGCCAGCAGCACCAGGATGCAGCAAATGGCCACGGCGACCATATCCGCGTGTGCGCCCACCGCGTACAACACTGGCAAACCGCGAAACGCACAAACGACCCTCACGGACGACGCACAAACGTCGACCCAAAAGCGATCCAAAACGGTGTGTGTATTCACTTCGTAAACGAACGGCCGTAAATTGTATAAAAATTTGTATAATATATATATGTATGTGTGTGTGTGTGTGTGTGTGTGTAAAAATGTATTCAAATATGTATGTGTGCGCTAATTCCAAAAATCGGATTATCACAGTTGAGAGTCTCTTTTATTAAGTGGCACTTGAATCACTCATATTTGACATTATTAATAGAATACTTTATATTTCGGTTGATTTTTAAAACACTTTGTATTCATATGTTGAAATGAAACCTGTGGTAAAATTGACAACTTTTTTGTAGGTGGAATTCTGTCAGTCGATCCAAAGATGATGCGATATCATGCTTTAATTGCAAATATTTGTAAGGTATTTTGAAATTTATGAATAAACCTACTATGTTTAATTCCGGTCTCCGTGACGAGCCAGAATTTTAAATTACAGAAAACGCAAATATCGGAAGGCAAAGATCGAAAATCGAAAGATCTTAAGTCGAAATATAAAAAAAGGGTGCATGGTAAACGGTACATACTCACGTACATACTCACTTAATTTGCGCGAACAGGATACAACAGCAACAAAAGGAAAGGGCTTTTCCTCCAGTATTAATGTGCGCGCGCAGAATTTGTGTTTTCTGTAAGTTAACATTCTGGCTCGTCACGTAGACCCGTTCAATTCATGGTTTTATGAATTTGTTTGCTATGTAAATCAACAGTTTTAAATTTAGAACCAGAAATTTCTGTGCACCACTAAACTTACATATTTTTGTATTTTAATTTATATATACATTTCTGCCTTGACAGGTTGCCCCAAGGTGACAATTATGATCACATTTTTGTACGTAAATTACTAACAATTCTAAACTAGTATAATCAACAATCAAAAAATTCGATATACATATGAGCCGTTATATTTGAAAGTGACGGAAGTCCAATTTTCAGTCCCAAACACACTATTTCTGTTTGACTTAATTCACAAATTGTTATGACTTCTTTTAATTCCATATGTCCAGAATCTCAGAAAAGCAGAATAGTCGTATTACAGGCCATATTTATCTAGATGAAGAAAAGTGAACTTCACTGTACGTGAAAAGTGAACTTCAGTGAACGTGAAAAGTCACTTTTAATTATAACGACTCATATAGTGAATTTACGAGAACACATTGACAGAGATGCTGGAAACTCGAATTTGCGAAAAGATAAAGGGGGGAGGGGGAAGAATACCGATTTATTGTATCCGACAAAACAATTAAGTTAGATAATTGGCAATTCTAGCAGGAGGCCGTCGATCTGGGCTTTAATAACCACCTAGATCTCATCAGCAGCGTATATTAATCGAATAATTACTTGATTCTCTCTACCGGTGAGCTACGGTGTGGATCATAACACGATAGAAAATATACTACAATTTTCTCAGAATAAGTTATATTTTTTACAAAATCTTCAGAGAAACGCTGGAAAATATTTATTATTTGGAAGTACATAGGTGATTTAAATCGAATATATAATTTCGAAAGGGACTCTGTATGTATGTATGTATGGTTGGTTGGTAATCAAAAAAAATCCTCGATGACGACGATTTGACATGGTTAATTTTTTTTTTTCGATTCAAATAAATTTAATAACAAAACAAATGAATATTTACTATTAGATTCGCTTTGTTTAAGCTTTTATATTACAAATACTGAGCGAAGCCGGGTAAAACAACTAGTAATCTATATTTTGATGTTAGCTGTGCTTTTCACGAACTACATAAACATCTCCATTCTCAAAGAGCTGGCACCTTTAAAGAGACAACATGCCAGGAAATATGTGGAGAGTCTAGAAAAGCTGGTAGTCTCCAGAATACTAGAGGGAAGGGCAGCGACAAGACGATCTCCTATAAGATGGTCAGATCAAATGAAAGAACTGACGGGATCGTCTTTAAACGTTGCTTTCAACTTGTAATATGACCAGGAAGAGTGGTGGAGGATTCCAGATGCTAAAAATGAGCAGCATTGAGCAAACGATAAAGAAGAAGAGATATTTTGATCAAATATCGAATGAAATGTTTGAATTTTTATTATTTTTTCAAATATTTTTTAACAATTTTACTATATTTAATTTTTAATATTATATAAGCACCACTTATTACATAAACATATAAAATATTTTTAATATTTAATATAAATATATAATTATTGTCTGGCCACAGTGTTATATTGGGGTGACCTGTAAAGACACTGTGGTATACTTGTACATTAAAAATAAATAAATAAGCTTAAAGTCTTAAATTATTATACAATTATTTTATTTGGCATTCTTCTTGAATCGAATCAGTGAACTTTTCAACTGTATTAAACAATCCCATTGTACAGATTATTATCACTATTAATTTAAAAAGGCTGTCGGGCGTGAAAGAAGTTATTATAATATACCAAAGTTTTTATCTATGAAATAACGACGGGTCAGGATTAGGGGTTGCGCTTTGTAATTTTCGAATAAATTTCTCCAAAGGCTCATCGCCGTAGGGTTTACCTTTCCACGACAAAAGCGTTGGAATTAGCGTACTTTTTATCGAGGGCATTGTTCTGAGGGCCATTCTAAGCCCCCGCCTCCCTTGTCGGCGTTTAGTGACCGAACTTACATAGGTTGGATTTGGGCCATTTTAAAAATGTAATCTAAATGCAAAGCCCGGTAGGAAAAACTTGGATCATGCAGTTAAAAGAAAGTGTGGAATAATCTCGGAAACAACTACATACATATCTTTTGTCTTCAAACAACGTGAAGTTTTGTATATTGTTAAATATATAATTGAAACGCGAAAAAATTCACATACGTATTAAGTTTCATTTATACCACCAGAGCAGAAGCCGGCAACTGTACGTAAGAAGAAGTACGAAAAATATTCATTGTAGGACATTCTATGTACATACATATATGAACACATTCATATGTTCCGTCATGTGTATGTGACGTATCGTAACAGCAGCAACATATACGATCTATTTATATTAAACAGCAATACATGTCATCGAAATGTATCGAGCAGAACCGGTTTTCTTTGACCACTGTGGAAATATTTACTAATGGCTCGCCGAGTAGCGAGTGCATCCGCATGCTAATGTAAGTTTTGTAATGCCCATATGAATATTTTCGGAAACGTCATATTGTGACAATCTGGACTCGACGATACGACTCAAACAATATTGCCGTATATGTAAACCAATTTTCCTTGCACTCGTCCAAAACAAGAATGAACATACCGAAAGCGAGGGCTGCTGAATAGTATGAACAGAACTAGTCTTTTCCGTGCAGTGCATTGATGTGTTTAGACAAGCTTTTGACGTACAGTGCTTGATAATATAAACGGGCCTTAATACGTAAACCGATAAATATACATATATTTATGTAGATGTTCGTATTGTATAATTTAAAAAAATCAATTATTTACCGGAATATATAAAGTTTTCTTTAAATTGCACCGTATAAGGACTTCTACACCTGAATGACTGATGCAGTCATTGTATGGAAAACTCATTAACAGAGCCGTCGAAAATAGATGTAGCATGGCATTGCATTAGATTGTAGCATTGTAGCATGGCATTGGAATATACCTATGTATGTATGTATGTATGCACTTAGCTTCAGAACACCTTGTATAAGCACATAACTATAGAATGTAATTTTTTTTTCAAACAATAGAACAAATGTGTTATTGGTGTCATAATGAAATGAAAAAATATGATGATGCAGATCGAAGTTGCGCAATTAGATTCAATAAATAATTCCATTGTACGATTTCAACATTAATAATTACACCTGTATGTATGTATATATGTATAGAGGAAGTGAATTCACGATTTCAAAATGGACTGAAATTCACATATTGAGTAATGCATATGCATATCATGTAAATATTCTAAATCAGTCACAATATAGTCAATACCGTCACGCAAACGATGACGGTTATCCTAGCGGCAGGCCATATTGATTTCGGGCACGCCGGGAAGACGCCACGGAGGCTGTAGAGTACGAAGAGGGAGGTGACGTCACCGGGAACAACCACTCCCCCAATTTCTTCCTCCTCACCTATCCCCACCTCTAAGTCACGTCACGAAATTGGGCGTAACTCGTCGAACCAGAAAAAAGTAGAGATAGGGTGGGGGGAGAGATGGGAAAAACACATTTCCGCCGCGTGGAAATCGTATGAAAAACTATTTGGCGCCGAGACGCACGTGGCGCCACAACAACTACTATTTACTACAACAAACCGGTCACCGAATATCCCAGTTACGGTCGAATCGAGTTATAACGATACCTCGTAACAGGCGAATTATAATATAAATGAAATTACGAAGTTACGACTTATTAAGAAGACTTTGAATACTATTCGAATACTACAGAAGTCAACATGTTGCTTGGTACAGTCACGGGAAAATTCCATGAAAACAATTATATACATAGGTCATTGACATTTGACATAAGAACATTATCGTGTTGTTTAAAATAATTTTGTACTGTATTGTTTAAAATGACTACTCATACATAAGGTTCATTTATATTATGCAGCACTGCACATTAACAGCTCGGCACAAACCTGCACGGAGAAGACTATTTCTATTCATACTATACAGCACCGCACGTTTTCAACACATTCACGTTTGTTTTGGACCATTTTCAATACAAAATCAGCTTATATCAGTCGAAGTGTATTTTCAGTTGTAATATATTCCAACTGGCGTTTTATGTCACTCATATTAGAATTCAATTCAACTAGTAAATTATAAGCTCAAATACACTTTCGAATAAAGGTACTGAGTACCGTATTACGATAACTCTAAGAATGTGTTCAAAACAAAAATGTGACTTTCCAACTCAATTTACTAGTCGAGTGACGTTTTCACGAAAAACTAACCTCTCCATCTAACCTGATATCAACTTACAGTTGAACTGTATTTTCAATAGTAATAAACTTTGACCAGTTGGAATTTAATTCTCCATATGAATCAACTTACGCGGGCTAGACGGAATATACTATAACTAGTCAAAATGTATTACAAATTAAAATATACTTCAACTATAACAGTAGTTGGTACCAGGTCGGATGGAATATATTCCAACTAGTCAAAATATATTACAACTGGAAGATACACTTCAACTGTAACATATGTACATTTGTAAACTGCAAAGCACGTCGCTACGACGCAATATTGCTTGCGGCGTATCATGTGCATATAAATTTTTAAAAATATTTATATGCACACGGCTGAACTTTTATTAGTACGGGTGCACTTGCCACTATGATGTCACGTCATGCGTGAATATTTGCAGTGTTAAAAGAAAAAATTCGGCTCGATACGTTTTGGTGACATGTACTGCTCTATAATATGAATAAATCGCGTCAGTTGCTGCTTTTTTCGAATACGTCATTACGGAATATATGAATGTGTCTATATAGAATATAAAAAATAATATTTTTGTACTGCTGTTATAAACGAATCTATAATCGTGCCTCATTAGGTGAGATCAGCGAAATATTAACAATATTAAAAATTCAGAAACTCGGAGAATTAAATCAAGTTTTCATATTCAGCTAGAATTGTACTATTAGTACTATTATGCCTTTCAGTCTGAAATCCAATGCAATACATGTTGAATTCAATCCCTATAGAAAGCTGTACTTTCGAACAATTTTCCGGCTACAACTGAATTTCAGGGAATACAGGAATCAATGTCGAACACGGATACGGCTTACAGCCTCGTTATATACGAATTACAGCCTCGTTATATACGAACACCCACACATACACAGCATCACACGTCACGTACCACCCAAAACTTTAAAAACTAATACACCTCGAGGCAATTTACCATGTATGCTTTGAGTTCGCAGGAGGCAGAGAGCGAAAAGTCACGTTATTGCGGCCAGTTTCGCATTACAACTTGGTTCGTTTCAGTTTTCATTAGCAAAACCCCTCCCCCCAAACTAAATAGGTAGATATTTCCGGTGTCTATTTTAGAGCGCCGGATCTCTGTCTGAATTGGTACATCCATAAAAATCAATGAAACGTTAAATCTGCCCGTTCGCAAGGTAGACGAATCTCTCATTCAAATTAAAATAATTATCAATTCGTTCGGACAAATTAAATAATATTAATTAGATCCACTGGAAAAATTATATTTTTTTAGTGGCGTCGTTTTCAACGTTAATTTATTATATTGAATTCACATATTTTGTAGCGGGTGCATAATTTGCATTCATTTTACGATAGTGATATGTAAATACATGTGTTGTTTAATTAATGGTAATTTTATTAATATTGAAATCAATACGTATTCAAGTTCGTTTATACCAGTATAGCTCAAGGCGGCAACTGCACGTAAACAGCAATACGAAAAATATTCTTTAGTACATTCTATTATATATGGACACATTCATATGCTCCGTAAAGTATAAGTGAGATATCCAAATATAGATTAATTTTCTTATTTATTATCATCATTGGCAATAATCATCCACTGCTGGATGAAGACCTCTTCAACACGCTTCCATTCGTCTGTGTTTTGCGCAACTCTCATCCATTTTCTCATCCATGAAGTGAAAAAGTATTAAATATTTTGAAATCAACTGATATTCATAAAACAGCAGGCCCAGATTTAATTTCTCCAATTTTTATCTCAAAATGTGCTGAAAGCCTAACTTTACCACTAACCATTATCTATAAAAGATCTATTAGTGAGGGCCTTGTACCTTGTATCTGGAAATCAGCATTCATATCTCCTGTACATAAGAAAGGAAAAAAAAACGAAATTTCCAATTACAGGCCTATATCAAAGCTATGTATATTTGCTAAGATATTAGAAAAATTAGTGTACGACCAACTTTTTCCAGCTATCTCGCAATCTCTTAGTATGCAACAACATGGTTTTCAGAAAGGACGCTCAGTTACAACAAATTTACTACTATTTAATGATTTCGTTACTAATGCCATGAACGATCGGTCTCAGGTTGATACTATATATACAGATTATAGTAAGGCATTTGACAAGATTGATCACGATATTCTCCTTGAAAAACTTTTACAGATCGGTATTCATGGTGATCTCTATAGATGGTTCACCTCATACATTACGCGTCGATCACAGGCTGTCTCATTAAATGGATTTATATCGAAATGGATGAATATTCCTTCTGGTGTTCCACAAGGCTCCCTCTTGGGACCTCTATTATTCAATATTTTCATCTTCGATATTGAAAAATGTTTTCAGAATTCAAATGTACTATTATTTGCTGATGATATGAAGATTTTCAAGAGAATAGACAACCGAAATGATGCTTTGGCCCTACAAGATGATTTGTTCAGACTAGAGGCTTATTGCAGCATAAATAAATTGGAAATTAATGTAGCAAAATGCTCCTGCATAACCTTCACCAGAAAACTATGTCCAGTTGACTTTCCTCATTCAATTAACGGACATAGACTCACAAGGGTATCGGAAATTAGGGATTTGGGAGTCTTTTTAAACTCTGATCTATCCTTTAGTAAACATATTGACAATGTTGTAGCTCGAGCGTCGAAGGCCCTCGGGTTCGTCATCCGGTCCTCCAAATGCTTTACTTCTATAAAATCATACAAAATACTATATTGTGCATACGTAAGAAGTATTGTTGAGTTTGCATCCCAAGTTTGGAACCCAGATTACTCTGGTGCAAGAGACAGATTGGAGCGCATTCAGAAGAGATTCCTGAGGTACGTCAGTAGCCGTTTTGGATTAACCTATACTTCCTATGAAGATGCTTGTAGGTGTCAGCATCTACTTCCTCTTGTCAAAAGAAGGGAGATAGCTGACATCTCAACAATTTTGAACATCCTTAACGGCTCGATTGACTGTCCTCAATTATTGAGCAGACTATCATTGCGTGTGCCAAATAGAATGACTAGATGTAATGAGCTCCTTTACATACCTAATACTTTTTCTAATTATGGAAGAAGCTCATTCATCTGGCGTGCAAGCTCCACCGTCAACACACTAATCTTAACAATTTCTATGTTTGACTTATTTAATATTAATGCTATACAAGCTAGAGTAATTATTGCAAATTTGTTTTTCGATGATTAATTTTAATGAAAGTTTATGATTATGATTATGAATTTTTATTTTGATGTATTTATTTTGTCTTTTTGTTTTTTGTTATATATTATATTTTTTATATTATTTCATAATTTTTATCATATTATTATTCTTATTATTCTGATATTTTTATTATACTGTTATTTCTATTTTTTTTCTTTTTTTGTTTTCTTTAACTATCTTACTCTATTATCATTTTTGTTTCTTATTTTAAATGTTTGAGCTTTTCTTTTTTTACCTATATGTGAAAATTATTAATGGTTTACTTAACATAATTATATTTTTTTTACTATCAATCTAATAAACTGTAAACTGTAAATTTTCCAAATAAATAAAATAAAATAAAATTTCATCTCACATCTTTTCTCATTTCATCCACCCATCTTCTTGCGGCCTTTAACATTATTTTGGGTACCATTCAAGCACTTCTTCTGTCCATCTTTTGTCCATTCTTCTAGCCATGTGATCCACCCATTGCCATTTCAATCTCTTCACTATCATATACAAAATACATATGCACATATTCGGCAGTATTGCAGTGGTTAAAATGTACTTCGTTAAAGACCTTGATTGCAAAGAATGAGATGTAGCATACTTTAAAGCATTTTAATCGAAGCCATCAAATCATATTATACACCAGAAAAAATCAACACAAAAGCTCAAACTCATTGGCTATTGTTCAAACTAAAAATTCACATATGACGTGACATCGAAGTGACTAGTGCACTTGTTCTAACTGAAATGTTGCCATGTGGATGTGAATATTTTTGAAATCATCATATTGTGAAAATTTTGACTCAACAATAAGGAATATTGCGTCGTATCGTCACGCTCTGCAATGTATACGTAAGGCAATTTTGCCTTATATAGAAAATACACTTCGACTGATATACATAAGCTGATTTTGTATTGAAAATGGTCCAAAACAAGTATAAACGTACCGAAGACGGGAGGTGCTGTGTAGTATGAATAGAAGTAGTCTTTTCCGTGCAGCGTTGTGCCGAGCTGTTGATGCACTGCTGAATAATATAAACGGACCTTAACCCAGTCTATGTTTACGAAATGAGTCAGGTGAATAATCTTAAAATATTTTACAAAGGACGAGTAGGTGAGGTCATCCTGATGATGTGAGGAAGTATAAATTTATATTGGTATAACATTTTCATGAGGATTATTATGCAATATTTATTAAATACTTGGTGCAATTTCATGAGTTGAAAGTTGTTCAGAACTAAATAACTTTAATACGTTTAGCTGTTAATTTCAGACACCTCATGTATAAAGGCTGTGCAGCGAATTTGATTTCAAATGTCAATAAAATACTACAGAGCTGCTCAGATATCTATGTAGTTAATTTTATTATCTACAGATTTCATCTTCTAGCTCGAAAGTTCTCACCCAATACTGTCTCATCTATCGGTACTCACGGTAGATAAGTTTCTAAAAGAAAATCTTATATTTTCTATGACTTCAGGTGAGATAAAATATTTTATGTATTTTTTTTTCGAACTTTCTCCCATCTTACTCAAACACTTTACAATTCCCTTTACTGAAACGTGCTAGCGATAGTGAAATACTCGGGCAAATGTATCCCCAGTGCAGTTTCGAAATGTGGATGGGTTTTCTTTGCACGCTACGGCGTCTCATATCGATTTCGGGATTACTCGTGTTTGATTGAACCTCCTGAATGTTTGCTCGACGCCATATTTATTTCTTCAAAGGTTGGCCTAGACCGAAATTGGCCCGTTCTGGGCGCGTGACCGACATGCTCAAAATATCCAAAGTTTCTCAATCGACACATTTAAAATATACCCCCAAGTGCGTGTGCACGTTATTCACACATATTTTCGTTCTAGTACATCCAAAATTATATTAAAACGTGTGAACAAAAGAGCACTCATGACCGCCATTATTAGTCGAGGATTCGGCGGCTTTTGTTCGGTCCCTATCTACCTCCACTATTTGTATAAAATTAATAATACAAAATATAACAATTACACACGGAACTGTGCCGGACTTGAAAATTTTAAGCTCTGTAAAATGACTGTCAATATCCATAATATGTGACGAGATCAAGTGAACGTTCAACTAACTTTAAATGCAATCAGAATTGCATACGATGTTTTGGGGTTCTTGGCGAACATTTTACATTTACATAATTTGCGGTTGACAAGCCCTGCAAGAGCAATCGACAAAGCGAGTGAAACCCTTCAGAAATCAACGACACGCTGAATTGCGAATATTGGAAAGGTTGATCGAAAATAGGAGATTTGCAAACCGAAAACGAACAAAACTGAGCGAGTATCAAAGATTACGTGTGCATCTGGAAATATGATACCGACCCAAATCCCTCTTTTATTATTGAAGATTTCCAACCACAATAGATCGTCGTTTGGGATTGCAGAATTTTAAATCGGCGCTAACGACGCCATTCAAGCGCGAACCGCCTCATTTGAGAACCATCTACAGCTTTTACCTATAGATATTTTTAGAATAAGGAAAGAAAGATTGGAATAGTCTATTTTGTTTGGCAAGTCAATACCGAGCTACATTTGCTCTCACAATACACAATATTCATAACATTTATTTGATTTTATAATCCAGAATAGCTTTCATAACTTTCAAAATATCAGAATTTAATACTTATAAATGCGTATAAATATTATACAGACTGATTCTAAAATTCTTGCAGATTTCTTTATACATATATAGCTATTACATTATGTTTTATTATTGCACTTCTAAAAAAAGTTACTCGAATAGATTGAATTTTTTTAAGCACGTTTTCGTAGATGTTCGTGCGTATCAGTCCCTTTTACGAACGTAATTTTCCTCGTCCTTATCTGTCCTCGTCGGTTGCGAATCAGTTTTCCGCAAATATAGATATTGTCCTCGCTACGATGCCGCACTTTCGTGGAAACTTCCCCATAGAACCTCAAACTTTGACAACACGGGACGCGTATCTGGGTTTCATCGTCGCCTCTCAAAGGAAGTCTTACCCTCGCCTATCCCGCCAAACGACTCGTTAGTTTGCCAACTGTTTCGAAATTTCGCCATCTCATATCAATTGTCACAATTTATACCCTTCGCCAATTACAACCGCCTCTGCCAATTATTTATTCTAGAAAGATCCGGCGTGGTTAGTTACCACCTTCGCAAATATGACCAGGTATAATACATATGTATGTATACATATATAATCTCAAGGCTAGTGCGTATAGCTTCCGGTTTCGTATAGCGCTGTTTTTATTATAAGCGTGACGATATAATATTTTTCTGAGATGCTCATTTCGAGCGTTATTACGCCTCTTAATGTCCCGTTTTATAACCAAGATGTCTGGAATTAATAGTTAAAGCCATTTTATTTATTATTTCGGTTGGAAGGTTCAAATTAGCGGTTCAAACGAAAAGAAAAATAATTCAAATGCATCATTTTTATCGTCACTGCTCAACTTAGGTATTATTAAAACAGAAATTTTCAGTATAATTTCTCCAATCAGCCAATTTTCGACAAGTAAATATTTATTACAGTTTTCCAAAGTGCTGAAGAGAAACGGTGTCTATAAAAACTGCTTCTACTATATACATATGTACATATGTAATCAAATGTTCTAAGAAGTCTGTGTTCTGCACTTCTACGATTTTAAACAACTATTTCACGATGATTGATCGTAACATAAACACAAATTTAAAACTATTTTCGACTCACTTGCAACGCGCGCTCGAGTCGATCGGTTTTACGACCGGTCAGTAAAGATTGCATTTATATGTCAGTTGTGGAAGCCAATTTAATTTATTGATAATAATTCGATGCAATGTTCGATTTGCTGCAGTTGAGCCGTGCCAAAATTAAAATATCATAAACATTAACTCAAATAAAGCGTGAAAACACTTACATATGCACGTACAAATATTAACAGCGAAAACAATGTACGTTTTGCTTAACCAATTTTATCAGTATTTCTATTACTAAATGAAACAGCGCGTGAAACTAATAAATATTGAAGTGTTTTAAAACGATTTGTTCCCATTCCAAAATGGAACTGACCTAAACTGAATATGAAGTGTCAGCTAATTTAATATGTAAATTAGTAATAAAATTTTGAATATAAACAATCTGTAAATATTATATGACCTGTTATATTTGAAAGTGGCGGAAGTCCGATTTTCAATTCCAAAAACACTTTTTGTTTGACTTAATTCACAAATCGTTATCACTTATTTTAATTCGATATGTCCAGAATCTTGGAAAAGGAGAATAAACGTATTGCAGGCAACCAGTATTTTTTAATATTGTTTTTGAAATATTTTTCGAAATGAAGAAAAGTGGATTTATGCCACTTTCAAATACATATAACGGCTCATATATGGAATTCATGCAGACTTTGTTCACTTTTGCACTGCTGCTTTGCGTATATTTTCATGACATGAATAGTAAGTTTGTATATTGTTATATTTTAGGGGAAGCGATACAATCCAAATCTCAAGTCAACTTAATCCACATATAAATGGTTTATTGCGTTTGAATTCCTTAGGAATTTCCTCGCATTTTCCTTATGATTAATGAACGCAAAATAAACAAACATAAATTGCAAGATCATTAATTACATTAATAATAACAAAACAATACAGAGAGGATTCTATTTCAATTTAATATTTTTATAAATTATTTTCTACCTATAGAGAACTTTCCAGTCAGAAATAATTACTTATATTTTACAACAATGAACAAAACCGGATACAATTAATTTCCGAAAAGGCATAGTTGCTTTTTAATAGGGATTGAATATTATCGATTTTCTAGTTGTAATGTTTTCTTAGAAAACATTCATTTAACAAATTAATTAATATCAATTGATCTACAAAAAAACGTTGTATTTAAACGGTCATTTGGAATGAGGGTGGATTAAAAGGTCCACTTGGATGGCCATCTAAACGATCGGTTTGATGTGGGGGGCCATTAAGAGCGATTGGAGCATCGCCATTCGGCCTGATTTACAGCCGTAGCCATTTTTCGTATTTTCGCGCCCTTTTGTCGCGGTTATTTCGGACAATGGCGATGCTTTATCACCGCCGCCATTGTCGTCGCTCGTCGTATCTCAAACGTTTCTTCAAACGGGGGACAAAGCCCGCGCGTTTATCCAACGCAATAATAATAATTAATACTTAAACACGACCGGAAGTCAGATGAAGTCGTAAATATTTCAGGTTTCGCGCCTACAATCAATTAGCGCGCATTCATGTCTCCGAGTCATCACAATGGCATCGGAACAATGAATTTTCTTTTACGCGCGTATAGCGTGTGCCGAAAGTAAAGACCCGTTGTGGAAAAATCGACTGAATTATCCGAATTGTTCACAAATCATCGGAACGAAAACATCAAAGAGAAGTGGAGAGAAAAAAATTGATAATCCGACGGAAAAATACAACACTTTCGCACGCGCGATGTACAAACTTATACGTTTTCGCCGTGCATTTATTCGAGCGTAAAATATAAATCTCACAAATGAAAATGTTTTTCGCCGGAGTATTGGAAGTAGTAGAAACTGGAACGGCGGAATACACGCGGTTCGCAATGACAAACGATAAATCCGATCGAAATTTTGCACGACGTCGATATTTTTCAGCCTACTGAAAGGAGATCGAACGGCCAACGGTACGGAAAAGGTTAACGCGACAAAATGGAAAGTTTATTTTGCGCGGATAATCTCACAAGGGGCTTTTTCGGAGTGATTCATAAGCGATTGCTTTGTATACTTATCTGATTCGTACACAAGCTATATATTACATTTACGACTTGCTATTATACTATTATTTTTTTACGCACATGCATACATACATATGTATACCAGTAAAGCCAAACAGGTAAACCCCAATGCGCCTTTCTGGCCAATTACAAACATCGATAAACAATTATATTTATACAGTATCATATAGACAAACTCAATGTCTATGGACAAATATCAATAATAGTATTTCGAGAAATACATACATTTTACAGCATATTTATATATCAGAAAAATCGAGATGCTATAAACTAGAATTTTTCGGGAGAAAGGTTGTCAATTTGGTGGAACCGTTTCAATGAAATCAGATAAATTTGCAAACTCCTATAAGAAACGATCGACCTGGAGTCACATTTGCAAGGTATGGCCAGCAACACCGGGCCAGGAAATATTCCAATGACTAGTGGCCGGATCCACAGCGCGCCATTTAATGTTCAATTATTGTAAATGCTATTGTTCAATTGTTGTAAAAGGTTCGACCAACCTTTTTTTTGTACTCTAGTTTTGTAAATAGAGCCAAACCGCCCCTATTCCTGGAAAAAGCACGGTCTCTATCCACAGTCTACCCATGACCACTCAGTTGAAAGAATTACACGCTGACCACTAAGTGATGTTGCTGGTAATTATACATTAATCAAATACCAAGCGCCATATATAAATGCGTAAAATGGTTTTTTCGTGTTTTTGTAAGTCGTTCCGTTTTCAGTGACCGGCACTGTATCTCAGTATTTGCGCTAATGCTAACCACCTAAAGCCTGCCGTGTTTGATCCTGTGGGTTGATCTCGATTGAAAATAATTTATTCCTAGTATAATATGTAGTGCTGCTGGTCAGAATTGAACATTTGTGACTCCAAGTCGATCGTTTCCTATCAGAGCTTCAAATTGGCAAATTTACCCACCTACCCACCATGTCACCACTATTTGAATATGATTTCACAATTTATAATCTACAATACATTTATATATATACATACATATGTATATGCACAAGCTTGATACCTTAATACCTTACTTTGTCTTTTTTCATTCATAAAACCAGCAGCATGGACTAGTGGTTAGCATAAAATTATTTCGAACCAAGTGGTTACGAGTTTGAGTCCCACTGGTCGCTGCTAGCCAGACCTTGGTTTGTAACACCAGGTCGATCATTTCCTATCAGAGTTTGCTAAGCAATCTGATTTTAATTGAAACAGTTTCTACAAAAATTACCAACCCTGTCCATCTCTATCGCGAGAAGTTATTCACCATCTCGATTTTTCGCTGGTTTGTATAAATGCTGCAAATTTCTCCATAAATGTCTCCATGGATGTCGATCGTATTTGCCTTGCATAATATAATACTTACAATGCTTCTGTACAATGTTTGACCACATATGTCGTGTTTAATGTAAAAATGTATAGTATTCATAATTGATAGTTCTCGATCTGCATAGTATAGTACACTCGTTGCATTGGAGGTGTGAGGACGAGTGTGCATGATTGATTGAATACAAATAAAAGTATATATGGACACATTGGTAGATATATGTATGTATATATATATATATATTATACACTATCTACCAATGTGTGTATACCTTGTAATTAATACATTCTTACAAGTCTATTCCGGCCTTCTATAGGTAGCATATTCGTATAGGTATTTGATCGAACCCAATTAACTTGTATATAATTGATAATACAAGTCTAACGTATCCCAAATAAGATACTCACACAAGCACGCACACAATCCTCATATCGCAGCCGGACCGACGAAAGAAAAAAAAAAGAGAAGAAAAACAATTACAAATACTACACGACAGACGAAAGCGAACGAACGAAGGCATTAGCGTTCGACCGATCAATTTTCACGAGCACATAGTAAATATATGTATGGTATACTTGCTATCGTTCGTTCCGACGATAAATAACAAAACATCAACGATCAATAAATAACGCAAGTGGAGTGCTTGTCCCTTTTTACGGCCCTCCACGCAAAATGCCGAAGCGTTAATAATTAATCCCGCGGCTTTTCCGCCCCGCAGATGGTCGGTTGTTACTGACTTCGAGAGGAGAAATAGTATACGCGGGGATCTGTGCCCACTCTGCTAGATGGCATTTTTCGCGTAAAAACGCGCATAAATTTTCGGCGACATTGTGCGGTTGGCCCCCAAGTTGCGTTCGAAATATTTCGGTTAACCCCGTTAAAACGAAACCCTTAACGGCGCGTAATCCGACCGGCTTTCACGCATCCGTCCACATATATCATATTCGTGGAGCCTCTCAAAATGTAGAGCGCACATAAACTACTCACTT
Organism: Arctopsyche grandis; assembly: GCF_051622035.1. NCBI lineage: Eukaryota > Metazoa > Arthropoda > Insecta > Trichoptera > Hydropsychidae > Arctopsyche > Arctopsyche grandis. The sequence continues at coordinate 18,464,713 of NC_135360.1, forward strand.
TGAGTTCGAAAGTGAACCAAGTCCAAATTTAAAGTCAAATTTAATACAGAATTTATATATTTTAGTAAAAAAATTGACATTAGGCGACTAACCTTCGTGCTTTTTACCCTCCCCGCTGAAATCTAAAAGTCTTTGTTTTTCACAGGTAAGTTTGAGTTTTGTATGAATGATTTATATGTCGATCCCATGTATTATTATATGCTTTTATTTATTTATACAGTTTATTTATACCCATTTTTACTTACACGACGTCTATGGTCAACATTGTACATTAAGTATTATTCAAGGCCAATTACAAACATCCACTATCAAACATTACAATTATCATAGAGACATCTGTGCACAAATTTTTGACAGCATTTTAAATATCAACTGGCTATTAGATGCTGTACACTCAAACTTTGCCAGAAATAGGACAGAATTGCCACTTTATTGGAACAGTTTCCAATCAGAGTTTGACAATTTATCTGATTTCATTGATGAAACAATTCCAAAAAAATTGGCAACCCATCCTCATTTGTCGCCATTATTTGAATATTTCAAATTTATAATGTTATAAATTTATATAAAAGTACATATATACACATTTGGCCATAGGTTTTGTCTTGGGGGAAAACCTGTAATGGCACTTTGGTAATGATTATTTTTTTAAATAAAAATAATGGTGATAAATATTAGGTAGGATGGTTTTGCGAATTTGATGTGGTACCGTGTCAACAATAACATCAGATAAATTGGCAAACTAGTATAGCAAACGATTGACGTATAGTAAAATATATCAAGGTCTGGCCAGCAGCACTGCAGAAATATTCCGAATAATTTTTCTTCAATCAAGGTCGACGCAGGGCTTGAACCCACAAACCTCTCGGTGGTTAGCATTAAAGCAACCAACGAGCATTCTTCTGGCTGTAATTTTGATCAGCTTTGTTATTTCTATGTTTCAACACAATATATGCAAGACGAAGAATGGACTGGACTGAATGGTGAATTTATTTCGAATCGTTAATAGAAAATGGTTAATTGACATGTCGATGAGCTTTTAGCTTTTAAAACTTTAATCAGTAACTACAACCAATTTAATTCACGCCACATATGTACATAGATAATTATCAAAAATATTGAATCAAACAATCATAATGATTGATTTATATCTATTAAGAAGTCTGAATAGTTTGGCTTGAATTGATATATCGAACATGTTGGCAATTAGTTAGTGTTGCTAGTATGTCATATTATCGACATGTATGAGAGCTATGTATGTCACAGATTTGAACTTCATTTAGTATTGGTAACTTCATCCCAATTCCACACATCAGATGAAATCACTAAGCGTGAAATCCCAATATTAAGATCACTCCGTTCATTTATCACATGTAAGTCACCCTTTATCGATGCGAAGGGGTTGGTTAATCTAAGGTATGCATAGATATATGTGCATACATATACAATATACATTGAAGGAATGTGTTTCCCTTTAATGCCGAAAAGTCCCGACGGATCATATCAGATGGGAAAGCGATACACGGTGGATTTCGGGAAATTTAGCCCCTTCAGATTTCCATGAAAATGCCAAAGTTATCTCCTTCGCCATTCGCTAAATCTCGTATAATCGCCAGGTCGAAACTACGCGCACTTGACCCTTTGATCCGGCAATACATCCGGTCTGGGAAGGGTTCGACGAAACTATTGCGACGACGGTTTTTCGACCGATTTCAATTTTTAAGAGTGCCTTTCTAAAAATATTTCGCACCTTTTTTCAGAGAACGCTTTTGTGGCTGGTCGATATTATAAATTTTGGACGAAATCGCGCTAAAGAAAATGGTGGATGAAGCGGTTTATAGATATCGTCGATAAATCAAATTTACAACGCCATTAAATAATACTTAAATCAGCGGAAATTATTTCCCGTTATAGATTTGTGTATATACATATATATATATATATATATATATATATATATATATATATATATATATATATATATATATATATATATATATATATATATATATATATATATATATATATATATATATACATCGACGTCACACTATCAATGAAATAAATTCATACCAAAATGATTTAAAGGTGAACTTTTTCATTCCGAGTGCATTTTTGCTGTATGCAAAATAAAGTGCAAACATATTTATGATATTTTCTACAATAATTCAAGTATGTTATGACGTTTATAATGGTTCGCAGCTGATCCGTTTCTCTATTATAAGGGTTACCATATCGATGGCATTCCATTAGTTTACGTTATTTTAGGAATATTTCAAATTGTGTTCAAACTTTCATTTATTCCCAATAAAAATATCAAATATTGCACATTATAATGGACAATATAAATATACATAAATACATATATCATATCAACATAGCACGAAAGCAAGAAATAATATCAAAGACTATATAAATGTGATACTAGAGATAACTGAAATTTCCGGTCGGCTGATTTTGATGAAATATTTCTATGCCTCGAATATTATACAGAGCCGATCAAAAGTTAAAGGAAGTACTTGTTACGAATATCACAATCAATGAATACTAAATTTATTCCTACACAATATTACCCCATCGTCTTTCACTGATTTAATTGGCCTTTTATGCCATACATTCACTGATGTAATAATATGTATGTACATATGTATAAAATATAAATTTCACGATAATAGTATAAAATATCATATTTATTTTATATTAACTCTCTGCTATATATTTACAGCTGTCTAAATGTCAGGTGCTATGCCATGAATATCAGGGTGAACGTTATTTTTGATTCAATGAAAGTCTGAGGCTTAATAAATCAGTAGCAGTTAAATGTGAAGAATGAGGAGACCACCAAAATTGATTAACACTTGTTGCACTGTGATGGATAAGCAAGTGACCAGAATTTTATTTTATTTCTCCAAACATACTGAATACGGGGTCTTCATAGTTTATGTATTCCTCATCAAAACCTCTATAATTTGAATGATGCCATTACGAAATAAAAACATTGTTCAATATCAACAGAAATAATTATATTCGCGGGAAGCTCCTTGTACACATGCTTCACAGATGCGAGAGAGACAGGGAGGAATTCAGTACGCGTCACGCTCAACGGTCAGTGTGAGAATGATATCCGCCTTGGAATGACGATTCTGCATTATTTTACCTTAAAACATACATTTTAAACTGGGTGCTTCTGCGTCCTGCACAGTTACTAGTGGATTTTTTCAGCACAGTAAAGCAAGTGTTATAGCGAAAAATAATTATATTTTTTTAAAAAGCATGCTGATTGAAAGAAGACGTATAATATTTGTAATTGTAAAAATCTAATAACATATTTTTTATATACATATATAATTAGGAAGAAATAAAGAGATGAATGAAACTAGAATACTGAGCATTTGGGCGTAAGATCGCCTTTTTTAAATCAAAAATGCAACTTTGCCTGAAGAGAAATATCTTCGATCTATGTGTTTTGCCACCGATGACGTATGGATGTGAAACATAAGTGAACGCTAAGATGTTATATATCCAATGCACTCATATAAGTATTTCGACATAATTACAAGAGAAAGAAAACGGCAAACGTGGGTGAGAAATGTAACAAGGGTGGTGAATATACATACATAGTGGAAAAAGTGAAAAAATTAAAATTGCAATGGGCAGGTCACGTAGCTAGAAGAATCGAAGAACGGTAGACAAAAAAGTGCTAGAATGGTACCCGAAATAATATATGTAAATGGGTGAAAAGAAGGCCTAAAAGAATGATGGGTAGACGAAATTAGAAAAACGTGTGGGAAAAAGATAAAAAAGCCAATACATTTCATTAAACGTCTTTTAAGTGTTAAAACGAGTCTGCTCACAATATTTGGAATACAAAATTTTATGTGACATTTTAGTCGAATTTTTTTTTATTGTACTCGAAAAACAATTTTTATATCAATCATAGTGCCAGGGCGGCGACCTTGCTCAAAAAGAAGTACCAGGGCGGCGAACTGGCCCGACTACACCACTGGTGATAAGGAGAGTTGCGCAAAACAGAGACGAATGAAAGCGTATTGGAGAGGCGTTCATCCAGCAGAGAATGATGAATTGTTGTAAATGATAATGATGATGATAGTATATAATAAGAACAGTTTAAATATTTAAAAAATAAAGCTCATAAATGCTTTTACTTACTAAAGAAATACCTACATACTAAACGAAAATTCAATCAATGTTAATTTGAATTCTTGCATGATTTTGTTATTGAGTTAATTTTTAATATAATCAAATCCAGTCATTTAGGAGTGCTGTCAGCTCTGACAACGTGCACTTTGTTTTTCCAGCGAATACTGATGCGGCCAGCGTTTCCTAAAAGTTGGTGTGCGTTTACGAGCCCTTTTTCCCCGCTGACTCAGCGGCCAGTTTGTTTACACGAACGAAAATAAACGGCCCGGAACGGGTCGTCCGTCCGTCCGCAATTTTTGCTTGCAAAACGAAAAGTTGTTTATTTCCGAGTAAGTTTGCAGTGCACCCGCGCATTTATTCATCATCACGTTTTACCACGTGTATGTGCGTTGATCAATTTAATATTTCAACCGAAAATAAATAAGTGGCACGTACTTAAGTTGAAAAAACTGTGCGTATGTATTTTTGACTTGACTTTGATTAACGAAATATTAACACTGCTGTGTGTACGTAAAAGTGTTTTCGTAAGTATAATTGCCGTTCTATTTCCGTTGATGGAAAATGATGAATTCTTAAGGAGTCTTGGGATCGGAATTTCATACGATATATCATACGTACATATGTATGTATGTATATACATATAATATAATGTAATTTATATAATATATGATCGTATTACACAATGACCATCCGTGTACAAAGGTATGCTTATACAAAATTAATTACAGTTATAAGAAATTTATACATATTGGAATAAAAATATAATCAAATATGTATTATATACCTACATACATATACACACTAAGGAATAAAAGCTATAATCAATTTAGTTTAATGTTGAATTAAACCATCGGGAAGTTTAAATATATGTACGTAGGAAATTCAAATGGTCCGCGCTTTAAGTTTTAAAATAAATTTAATACCATTACAAAAAACGATCATTTTTAAGAGAACTTTTTTGATTTAAGAGAACTTTTTTGACTAAGTTTTGATTTAGTAAATATTTCGATTGGCAAATCTGCCACTGCTTATTTTAACCCAATTACATACACCGAGCCAAAAAAATTCGTTTTTCACTAATTGAAGCGGAGACTAATCAATTTTTACTAATTTTGACACGCTTAATTCGAATATGACAATGATTTTTGTTGATTTGCTCTCATTTGTTAGATATAAGCGATTAAAAATATGCGCAAATTTTTGCAGTTTTTTTACTTAAAATCTAGTTTTTCTGTGCCAAAAATGGGTATTGGAATCAAAAGTTAGACATTTTATTATTGATTATGATTTAACATAATTCAATAAAAAAACTTATAATTATAAATATCTTTTAAAAGTCACAAATATGTATTTTTTACACATTTTTACCCGAGCTATCATTTATTGGGCCAGTTTTATATTTCACGACGATTACACGGATTAGTTTTCTATTTCAATTAAGTTGTGATTTTTTATTATTGATTTTTCTAACTGCCGTTTCAAAAATTAATGAAATATAAAATCACTAGTCTTTATTTTAAAGCATAAGATAATAAACTAGATAATATTTTAAAACACAGATTTGTTGCTCTTTAGAGACTTACGAAAGGCAACTACTGCGATACGTTCGTACCAATACGGTTTTCCCAAGGCGGATTTGCAACATTAAACTAAATTTTATATAAACTTAAGCCTTTGCAAAGGTTAAAGGGTGATGGAAACGCCTTGAGAACAAAGTGAAAATTCGGCTTGCTTTGAGCGAAAGAAAAGGAGGATCCTTTTTTGCTTTTATCGTTTAAGCGATTCGCGATAACAAAAAATGGGCTGAGAACTACATTTTTGGTATTTGCTGTGTATTTCTTTTTCCTCTTATTTGAAAAAAATTCGTTCGACTTCCACGACGACGAGAATGGAGGGCCGCCATTAGCCAGACCGTGGCGGCCATTAGTGAAATGCGCAGGGCGGCCCCTAGAAGGACATTATTATTTTTTAAAATAAAAACGTTAAATTTTTAATATTATTTATGCGAATAGGAATCTTTATCTGCGACGGCGAAGGGATTAAAAGCGACACGGCAGACGGAAGATAAATCGGGCTGCTTCTCTCTCGACACATTTTTCAAGTGGATTATAAACGAGAAGGGACGAGAGGCAAGGGGCTGGAACTTTTTGTCCTTATCCTTAAGGGACATGGTCCCTTAACCTTATAATGAAATTGGCTGAACTGCTCGACCGTAAAACCTGGAGAAAACTCGGATTTATACAAGCAATTATTTACCGCTCTCTTCTCGATTTCTAAACATACGTATCTATGTAATAGATACGTACATATGAAAATTTCTTCACATCGAAATATATGTGTACTTGAATATACATATGTACTTAAATATGTACATATATTCAAATGAACACAATAAATTTTTCATAACTAAATTACAGATTGTCGAAATCGAAGACTGAGAAATCAGAATTTAATTAAGGAAAGCTTACAAATATATGAGATTGTAAATAATTGAAACGTACTCTCTAGAACGTGTGCTTATTTAATACGTAATATATTCATGTACGTATGTAGTTTATTTATGGTCTATTTGTACAACGGAATACATCCGAGGGTTCGATCCCGTCGTATTTCATGCAAATTCAACGAAAATTTTCATTTGCAATCGACACAGAGAAATCGCGGATATATTTTCATTTTCTAAAGCTTTCCCTTCCCAGCCTCTCTCGCCTAGCTGGAAACGACAATAGGTACAAAACAAAAGGAGAAAAAATCGGAATTGCGGGAAAACGACGCCGTTCTTAATTAGGATGCAACGTTCTGTTCGCAACTATTGTTTCCTGAATATATAAAATACATACATACATATAGATTACCACGGATATAAAATTTCAATATACAAATATAAACTACACGTAGATATATTTTTATTTAAATAAATGCATTCATTGTAAAATAAAGAATATATATGTACAATATTCGTTCGCCTAAACGAAAACTAAACTTTGTAGAAATACTTTCAATGATCAAGTGAATATTGTAAAATATTCGACGATACTTAAACGGCTGATTATGAGAAATTTAAGACAAGATTTTTGTTTACAAAAGGGTTTTTTGAACAGCGCCGAGAAATTAAAGCTGATATATATGTACATATGCACCAAAAATTCTTCCCTAACTGACTTATATATAAAATATTTACACCTGTGGGGCATTTTTCTTTTCTGGAAATTATATACGCAACTAATAACATACAGTTAGATTAAATTTAATTTCAGTATTGAATTGAATTTTCGATAAATAGCGACATTCAATATATATTAAATAAATAAATAAATAGAATATATGAAAATATGTATATACATTTTTTTGTTTCTTTTATATATAAAGACATCTTATTTATTTATCGTAAATTCGAGTTTATAAGATCTTGAGTTTTCTGATATTACTATGCTACCCACTCTTATCTCTATGATACTGTATAATTTTTTGTAATTGGCCAGGAGAGCGCATTGTGGCTTTCCTGTTACGCTTAATGTACATATATGAATACATCCTGGCATATATGTATGTATGTATATGAATAAATAAATTACCTACAGAATATATTAATATCGTTGTATGATACTTTCACGTACCTAAAAAAATTATGTACATATGAAATTTAATAAACATTTTATATATCAAATATTTGGCCGAATATATTTTCAAAGTAATAAAAAGGCATAAAAGGTCCATCATAAGTGTGTACGACAGATGCCGCGATAAAAGTGAAAGGAAAAGTGAGGCTAATGTCCTGTAAAATATAGATAAAAGCAAACAAATCCTTATATAGATGTTAGATACGTTACAGTCGAATATAAACGATAATGGTTACAAACTACATACATATATGTACATTTGGTATTTTATGCATAGAACAGGCGAGTCCTCGACCATTACAAAATGGACCCATTGCACTACCGTACGTATGTATGTATGTATGTATATGATTTTTTTCAGACGCTAGTTTTCACATTTTTTTTCGTGTTGTCCGAGTGACCTATTTAACTTGCCGTTCGGGTTATTTTCTACGATACGGTGACCTATAAATCTGGTCACTTTCTTTCTGCCTATCTAAAAGAATAAACCGGGAATGCACACGTCGAATATGGAAATATCATACTATAAGATTGGAAAAACGCTTAATGTTTTGTGGCGTAACGAGGAAAGTTATTAAGCGAATGGTACCTACGATGAAAATCCCGATTTAACCCTTTAATCGCACGCGACCGATATGTGGGTCACCGGCTTGAGTACCGGAATGCAATTAAAGACCCCGGGCGAAAAGCCGGGAAATCCCGAGAAGATACTTCAATCTTTAAATTGGTAGCTCGATGAAGGGGAAAACCGCAACCAAGTTATAATACACCGAGTCTGTGTTCAAAATCACGATATACATATTGCTGTGTATATTGCGAAAAGTTCACATGGATGGTAGCAATATACGGAATAGTGCAATTATAATCAATTTGTAACATTATTGAAATTGGGATTCCTGTCGTACGCATTCCACATATACCCTTAATTATTTCGACATTATACATATTGTACACCTTGCTAATTTTGACAAGATTAATACACTTATTGTAGTAATAATATTTTCATTAAGATAGTCATGGCATTTAAATTGGTCCAAATATTGGTTTTCCAAATATATGTAGTCGAAGTAAGCTACATACGTATATATGTACAAATCATATATGACTATATTCATTTCATATATCATAATATACAGTGTCTTCACAGGTTACCCCAATATGACACTGTGGCCAGACATATGAATATTTATTTTCGTCTCTGTGTAGGCATTTGATATACATACATACGTACATGTAATTTTGTGTATAAATAAAAATTTTGATTCCATATTTACGAGAATATGCCGTGAGACTCTGAACTATCCAGTTAATATAATATAATGTATCGAAATAATAACTACTTTTTATGATGTTTCAATTTACAATGTTCTATATTGCGTAATATGCAGAAATTGTGGTGCAATAATATAGTAATACAAAAAATGGAAGACCGAATTTTGCTTATGCCTTGAAACATTTCGTACGCGTTTTGTCTCTAAAATGATAATGTAATCATTATATTTCCAAGATGACATTAAATCGTTCCGATTATCACGCCTTATCAAGTTCAATTGACATTTCTCTACGCCTATTCCTGTATAATTCCGTGTCGTGAAAGCAATTTTCATACATTTCAAGACAAAGCGTTCCCTTATTAGATTTTCGCGCCACACGCTAGCTCGTCAAAAGGATTGCCTTATTATTATTATTGCTACTATCGTGACAATTGATATCTTTTGGGAGGATGGAGGATATGCGTAATAAAATTCGAGCGAAAATTTTCGCTAGGGATTCGTGCTAAAGCTGAAAAGAAAATTTAATTAACTCACTCCGGTTAAACGGCCGGGAATTTGATATATTAATATGGGTTGCGGCTCGCTATGATTTTATCATTTTTGCGACGAAAAAGGGACAATTTTACATTTAGTAATTCCCTAGGCTAAAATGACATATTCGTAGTACATACATACATACAATATCTCATATAATCCTACACATATGTAGAGAAAAATCTGGCGAGTGCTCTAAAAATAGCATATGAGTTATCTAAAATTACACCCGGTTGCGAATAGCTTCTCATCAATTTTAAAAAAAGAAATCGAATGTAAAATTAGCTCTAATGATATTGATAAATACGTTTTGATTCTGAAGTATATGTAATCATAAAACCACAACAGAAAAGTAAGATGAAAGTCAACAATAATAATGTATGCTTTATCATGAAAGCAGTGCAAATAACATATGTATGTACATACATATGTGCCATTATATTTGAAAGTGGCGGAAATCCAATTTTCAGTTCCAAAAAATACTATTTCTGTTTGATTCAATTCACAAATTGTTATCACTTCTTTTAATTCGATATGTCCAGAATCCCCAAAAGCAGAATAAATATATTACAGGCCGCCAGTATTTTTATTTATTGTTAAACGCAAAACATTATATTTAATGTTTTGCGAAATATTTCTCGAAGTGAAGAAAAATGGACTTATACTACTTTCAAATATAACGGATCATATATACATACATACGTATATATATACATATATACGTACATATATACATATATCTTTCCGCTGTATTGTTATTACAATTATTTGATTGGATGTAATAATCAATTTGGTGTATAATATATAAAGATTCCAATAAAGCTTTTGGTAACTAACAAAGGAATCATATTCTATACAACCAGCAAGTATCTTATATAGAAATTTTATACAAGTTGATCTACGTATATAATATTATATAATTAGCTCTATCACCACATAGGTCGAAATAATTGGTGTAATTATACTTGTTAAATTTCAGGTACCCTGTGATATATTAAATAGATGACTGAAAAACTTGATTATCTTTGTTTCAAACTGGCAGAATTCCACATTTAAAATTTAACGATTAAATTATCGAAATCACCTACATTTCGATAAAACCTCAGAAATGTAAAGTTAATGACGTTTACAATGATAAATTCGAATCGAAGCACTGTCATCAAAATTTAGCAAAACTATCGCCAAAATTGAATCACACAAAAACATACATCGACAAATTCAATTAAATCGCAAGTATGAGATGTGGGTTTGGTAGCTTTTAGTGAGCATGTATGTAAGTTGCTATCGAAGTAAAGTAACTCGGCGGCTAGATGTACTTAACAATATAATATAATAGATGTAATCTTGATGGAAAAGTTTGCTCACACACAGCAACAACTTCGATACGGACACCAAATTATTTAGCACACAAACGAGCGTTGGTAGTATTACATGTATATATTAACACTTTTCACAGATCACTTGTACATGATATATATTATATGAAATGTGGCGTAAAATTGTAATCCAAAAAACAATACTTGAAAATTGCGGAGCGCGTGCGCGATGCAGAAATAGAGATTAGAACAGTGAGTGATATAGAGGACTAAATAGGCTCAAGATCAGAGGTGCTCAAGCGGAGGCTGTAGACGTCCGGCCGACGCGAAGGGCGTCCGTTTTGTGAGGCGTCGGGACGCCCAGAGTCACTCCCGCCAACCCTCCCTCTTCCTGGGAACCCTCCGCTCCTCTCCTGGACTGGAATCAGACCGTGAATCACGCGCCGATACCATCGCGGAACATTAATACCTGCTACGAAGGTTGGAAACACCTGCCGACGACGAGTTGAGGGCATCTGTTCAGGGCAACGCACATATGTATGCGAAGGTCTGGATTCGTTTCCCTTTCCTTTAAATTATGTGTACGATCGGAATATTATCTCTTCATTAAATATGTATAGGGGAAGGCCATTTAACGTTTATTTTCTTGTACAGAGTATTTTAAATGCAAGCTATTAAAACACCATTTTATTTGAAAATCTGCAATTTCGAAAATACCGATGCCGGTAGTATCGGTATTCGACCTTAAATAAGCCTTTAACCCTTTGAGTGCTGACGTCTTTCTGTTGAAATCCCGCCACGCTTAAAATTTCGCCAACATTTTCAACTTGAATTATTTAGAAATCCAATAGAAAGCAGGTATAAAAATTGAAGCTGATCCAAGCAAACCCTAGATCACTACCGCCGAGGATTCCAAGTTTTGTATAGATGTGTTTAGACTCTCTAATATATCTTTCAACAATCTAATATATATTTTCGAAAGAGACTATGTATGTACATATGTACATACATACATATGTATCTTTGGTTGAAAAGTCAAAATTTCTATGACGACGAATCGATTTTTTTTTCGATTAAAATAAATTTAAATAAAAAACAAATGGATATTTACTATTACATTCACCATGTTTACAATGTTTATATTACAAATACTGAACGAAGCCGGGTAAAACAACTAGTATAAAATAAATAAAATAAGTCTATTAATCAATGTATTTAGTTCCATCTTCTTCATTGTTGTTAAAATTTAATGCTCACAATCTTAATTAAGTTAGGGATTTCCATCGGAAAATTCTGCTATGGTTATAAATTCATAAATTCCGGTGTAAAGCAGTCTTTATAAACGTTGGCAAATGAATGACACGGATTACACGACCCATGTTCAATGCTACCTGGAAAGGCTTAGTGGATAGTATTCTTGTTTACTTTGTACATGCTCAAAATACAACGCTTATCGGCGTTTTTCAGGCCCATGGACTTGTTTGCAAAACGCCGATCGGCGTTGGCCAACATTCAACATTCAACAAAAAAGAAATACCGATAGTATCGATATTTTTCATATTCGTACATTTTATTTGTCGAAAACGACATCTCCATGGCTAAAAACTATGAAAACAACCATGCCATCTTATCAATTCCCGATAAATCATCACCAATGATATCGCTGTTCTTCAGGTCTTGTACGGGCACTACGGAATCACCACTCCGTCTCCCAAAATTGTGAATTGGGCTTCTGAATCTCTCACATTGAGACCACCAATTCGTGAGGCTTTTTTCTATTTAAACGCCTCTGCTGGTGAGTTATGTCCAGTAACTGCAAAGCTTCTATGTTAGGGTAAGACGGTGCAGTCTCAAGTCGTGCCTCCCGGCGCATTCTCGGATAACTTCTCCCACGGTTTGGATTTTGAGGTTCTTGTGGATCTCTAAGTTTGTGACAAAGCGATATGCATCGGTGATGATCCTCAGAAACTGGTTTTAACATCTTTGCACATATTCGATGTTGGATAGCTTACTGCATCCCCACAATTGAATGCCATATGTACATGTTGGCTTCACAATTGCCTGTATATTAATCTTTTGCAGTGCATGTATAATTTGAAGTGTCTTCCTATTAGCCAGTACACCTCCCTATGTTTGATTCGAATGTGCTCTATTTTTACTAGCCTCTTCTTACTTCACTTCCGATTTTTTCGTCTGACGAAATTTTTTTATGTAAGCCTTGAGTCAAGATGCAGTCCTATGCAAATATTTGGAAGAGAAAACTTGTGGAATTTGTACCCCGTTGATGAAATGCATACTCGATATTGAAGGAGTTATTATTTTATAAATTGTTTTCGATCTCTCTTTATCACGCCACACGTCTGTAAAATTGTTTTAATTTTTACGTTTTCCCATACATATCGTTAAATACAATGTTCGGCAACATTTTTATTTCATTTTTTAACAATGAATAGCCATACTATCCAATAGTTCAAAACATCTCAAGCGAGGTCTAATTTTAGAATTATAAATAGGTTTTTGAGCTTTTTTTCTTATTTCATTTTTTACACTAACATTTCAATAAGATTGTACTACATATACTAGCAAAATAAATAATGTGCAAAATAGACAATGATTACTGAATTTGTTGCTATTAGAATAAACATTTGATGATTTTTATAACATTATCTGTATGTTCGGTTAAATTCATTTAAAAAATTAAGCTCAGGCGAGGCCGAATCGATCGAGAGCGAGCAAGAAATTTTATACATGGGATATTCACACAACCCTCCCTCACTAACCCAATCATACTGATGAGTACAGACAAATTGGAAATGCTTGCAGATAGACTGGTACTATTTTCAAATGATATTTTTTTTACGAAAATTCCTCAGAATAGTTATGAGTATGTCAAATACGCTATTATGGTTAATTCTTAAACTGCAAAATTTTATTACTACTATTTTTCTAGATGTAAAAACTTTGAACATCGCGATATTTTTTTTAACGGAAACTTTCGGGGAAATTGTTTGTTCATCGTTTGACTGAAAATTCGCATAATTTTTCGGAATCGTCAAATTCACAACCTTCATAATAACGCGTTCGGCTGTTAGCATCCCCCCACATTTTACCATCGGGGAGGACTGTTCTTTGTTACGCTCATATTTTCAACAGAAAAGTGAAAGAAAAAAGTATTTTCTTCTATTTTCGTCGCAACGTAGAAAAACAACTGTCAGTTTCTTTTGTCGATGTACATAAATGCGTGTGTATGTTTGCTTTTTATTTTCTTTTCTTCACTTCTTTTCCCCGCAAATGGAAGAAGCGGCTAGGGATTTCAATCGGACATTACACGCGAAAGATATGTATAGCATGTTTGTATTTGTAGAGAAATACTTACTCAGCAAAAAAATCATAAACACACACAGAAATTTAAATAATAATAAAATACATAAATACTGAGTACCATAAACTGGATGTGGATATGAAATGAAACATTTGCAATTTCCTTGAAACAAATATATTTTCCCGTTATGAAGCAACAGGTATAATTTATATATAATATTGTAGCGTGGGAACATGGGAGAGAGTATGCACTGTCTAAGTGCATTCGTGGATGACCAGTAGAAGCCATGGATTAGGCTAAAGGGACTCAGTGAGTTCTTACAGAACGGGGTGAGTGCATTACACAATAGACACAGCAACAGATCGGGGATGCTATGTTGGGCAACTCGTCCTTTGGTACACACGGTAGATCAAGTATTCTGGAGTGAGCGGTGATCTCGTGTGTACCCCCTGAATCGTTGTGAAGCGACTTTGGCTTTTCATTTGGATTCTGAACCCACCCCTTCGCAACAATATGTACAAATGTACATACATCATATCTTCAAGTAATCACAGAAACAAAGAAAAAAAATAAGTTGAATAAATAAAATCACGTCTTGAGAAGTATTGATCATTAGAATATTTTTTGCAGTTATAAAAACTTTCAGCATATTATTTAGAATAATTTAGATCGTTTCCACGTATTATATAATAATACTATACATATGTACATATAACTTATAGACAATTGGACTTTAGAGAGTTAATAAACCCAACTACAACACCTTACATACATATATTTCACTTAGCACCAAGTAATTACGCAAAATACATACAGAACTGTTACTAAATTAAATAGGACACACACATACGCAAAATCGGATACATTAAGACGAACAATAGGACATAACCGTTAATGGAGTACCCCATTTACGAGGATTATTCTCTCGTTTTCCTTTTATTTTGCCTCAATTATTTTCGGTAAGTATTTTTATTTATAGACAGTATAAAATATTTCCCTTCATTTAATTTAGATGCATGTAGTATATGTACAATTAGTAATGGAGAAGATTATTAAAAAAAAATCATGTTTACTTATAAATACATATATATGAAATTCTGAATAGTAGGCTACATTTTTGATCATATTTAAAATAACGCAAAAAGGTTTGACACGACTTTTTCAGTGGCTGAAAAATGGGTCTACCGTGTTGTTCGTGACCTCTAGCTCAGGTACCCGACACGCTTTCACGAGTGCTCTCTCCTCGAAAACACCGACACTCCACAATTTTATACCTAAAGTCCGTTTAAACGAAAACTCCTTCTCATAGAATTTACATTTCGAATAATTAAAATCGAACGCACAATCAACAACTTTTGAATAAATTCACTTGATGTCCTACTTTCTTCCTATTTTCAAGGTATCTTTTAAAAGTACGCAGAATTTCGACATGTTTTCCAATTGTAGAATTGAGCAACAAATTGCGTTGAGAAAGTATTGAATTGAAAACTTTCAAACGAGGCAGAAGGATGTCTCGAAAAACTTTTGAAGTACAGTATCCGAAGATTGAATGAAACGAGTTTCAATTTAAATTAAACTTTTCGGCAACCGTGAAACACATAAGAGTGCATTGATTTTTCTTAAATAATATCATCAGCATGAGCTTTCACCGTCCAATCTTCTATTATTGCTTATCTTGCGCAAATTTCATCTGTTTTATTTCAAACACTTCATCAACGTCCACTAAGCCTGCCTTTCTTTATTCTATTAAATATATTATTGGTTAGAATTCGAGCAAGTTTTTTGCTACATCGTTTTTTTTCTAATTTAATTACATGTCCTTCTCCACTATATCAACTGCTTTCGAAACTGTACTTTTGCACTTGTTCTTCTTTAGATTCAGCTTTATTATTTTCTCATACACGTGTCATAAAATTCATTCTTCAAAATATTTCTATAAATACGCATTTTAACTGCCCTTACTTTAATTTAATTGCACTTTTACTTTATTACATACATAATCAGATGCTCGCCAAAGAGAATTAAGTGTCCACACGCGTTCAAAACACGTAATGTACCATTTCATAGAGTAAATATAGGAAATAAGTGAATGAAAGAGAGATTGACCAAGAAAAAAATGTGAAAAGGTTTCCATCATTAGAGAAGGACTCATTGCACTGAAAATGATGGGCTACTGTCACTGAAATTTTTCCTAAAAAACACCTCTCACTACACTCTTTTTGGCTTCATGGCATATAATTTATAGTGTATCTTAAAAGAACATGAAATATAAATTTTTAGTTGATATTTTAACTGTATTGAAAGTTCTATATTAATTTTCTGTGAAAGAGCAGTTTTGGCATGAGCTATGAATATTCAAACTTTTCTGAAAAACGATAAAATTTATCATGCGCTCCACATTACTGATATTGTCAAACTTTGTGCTCACATTGCGAGATAAACTATATTTTATTTTCGATCGTAAAATGCGACAACGTGAAAATTTTGCATTTGATTGACGTAGTAGTCCGGATAACAAGACGAGTTTATCCGGAAAAGTTGGTATGCGACCCAAAGAGAAGGAGGGGAAAGTTGACGTCTTAATTGCATGTCAACTCCACGTACATATTACGTTCTACTTGTGTGATAAAATAATTTATTGTGTAATACGTATTATTAATGTGATAAAATTATTTATATTAAGTATTATTCATATTGCAGATAATTGTTATCGACGTTGATCGTTCAAATTAGATTGCTTGTTAGGGCCGATGTTGATCATCTATATCAGGTCAACAATTTACGACGACACGATAATGATGACGGTGGAAATTTTTGACTTGAAATTGAACCGTTATTGAATTGACCCAGTTTTGCTTTGATCTGAAGACGCAAAAAATGTACTCGTCAAACGACTACTGCCTGTCGATTCAATTTATATTTTCATTTTATTATAAAAGCGAACTGAGTACGATTGAATTGTGCACTTAAATATCTATCATATCAATTGAAAAATAAATCGGAATATTTATTTATATGCATGTACATACATATGTATGTATGTAGTACAAGTACATATGTTAGTACAAATATGAAATAAATAGTTTAGAATCGTGCTTTTTACGTAGTAGGAAATTATGTTTTGTACGATGTTGAATTATAGTCGAAAACATGTTTTGGAAATCCGGATGCAATCCGGAATTCAGGACACGTCCTCTCCTATTATTTCACTGTCGTTTCCCAGTCATCGAGAGCTTCCCCAGGATGAAGAAGACATTTTGAACGTAACGCGTGGGAAATGTTTTCACCCTTCACAGAGGGTGGAAGGTGAGGGAAAACAATAAATCCGACGTCCTATCACATCTACATATGTATATGCATGAACGTACATATGTACATACGTATGTATGTAGACACATACATATGTAGATGCACATATTTTTTTCTCATTTTATATTTTAATTTCATTTAAGTATTTTTTACTAGAAAGTTACGTCGTGTAATAAACTACATATGTAAATCCAAAATTCTAAATTCACCGTTAATGAAAACTAATACAGTTTACATCATCCAGCACTGTACGCCAACAACTCGGTACAAAACTGCACGGAAACGACTACTTCTATTCGTACTATACAGCACTGCCCATTTTCGACACGTTCATACTTGTTTTGGACGAGTGCAAGGCAAAATTGGCTTACATATACATACATCACAGAGCGCATCGATATGACGGAACATTGCTTGCGTCGTATTATCGAGTCAATATTGTCACAATATGATGTTTCAGAACAATAATCATATGCACGTGGCAGCACTTTCATTATAACGGGTGCACTCGCCACTCTGACGTAACGTCATGCGTAAATATATGTATTTAAAAAGAAAACCTTGCTTGATACGTTTCGGTGACATGTACTGCAGTATAATATGAATATATCGTGTCGGTTACTGCAGTTCCGAATACGTTACTAATTATACATTATGAACATATGTATGAATGTGTATATACTAAATATCTATAATAATGTTTTCACGTGTCTATCAGTATACATATGTATAATATATAGAAAACTGCAAAGATATGAAAGTGTTCCCCGATGAAAAGTTTAATAAATGTACAACAACAAAGTTTAAAACAATGAAATGAAAATATGAATACATTATTATAATTAAGTACCCTGCAAATGTCATACATAGATGTTCCACTAATACGGTTATATGTATGTATTTAAATCACATAGAATGGACGTTACCATACGATACATTGAACTTTTAATGAACATTGAACATTTTTAAGTGGGGGGGGGGAGGGGGAGTGTGAATTTATTGTAAGTTTTAGTGTG
Source organism: Arctopsyche grandis (assembly GCF_051622035.1). Classification (NCBI taxonomy): domain Eukaryota; kingdom Metazoa; phylum Arthropoda; class Insecta; order Trichoptera; family Hydropsychidae; genus Arctopsyche; species Arctopsyche grandis. The sequence goes on from NC_135360.1 coordinate 18,483,265, forward strand.
GCATTTATATAGAACGCACCGAACAGAATCGTTCAATCTTCGTGTACGAGAGTTTTTTTGGCGCATTAGCAATGGATGGTAATGCAAAATCGCGAGCGGTGCGTGTGTTGGGGTGTAAACAACCCCTACGAACACGTGGTGGCATTAATGGATGGCTAGACCATCCATCAACCGTCTGTCACAGTCGCTGATAACTCGATAGCTCAAACTGAAAATAACGCACAACTCGATTGCTCAAGAATTATCCCGGGAAAATGGCGAGGCCGGAAAAGCGCTACCTCTGGATGAAAGTTGGAATTGTGATTCGCTACACTTATACGGCGAGCGGATGCACACGGTCGGGATTAGTGAAAGAGAATAAATTTATATTGGATAAAACATATCATGCGGAATGAAAATGGAAAATTATACATATAATACAGTTTAATAAAAAGTTTTACAATTCGAGAGAAATCTGTCCCGAGGAAAAGAAATCGCATAAATTTATTAAGGGTTTATAAATTATGAAGAAAAGTTTTTCCACCGTACTACGTACATACTAACATACCTACCTAGCGAACGAGGAATACGTCAAGATTATCTTCCGGGGTTGGTTTCATCGAAAAACTTTGTACGAGGTGAAAATTGAATTTTTTCCTATTTTCTCTGGAAGTTATGAAATCTACGACCGTCGTTAGTACTTCTTTATAGTGCACTTAAAAGTAAATTGCGGAAACTTTTCAATATGTAGTTACATAGTAAATTGCGCAAACATTCAGGGCTGTAGTAAAAAACACTACTACTATACATATGTACTACTACAAAAAAATCTATTGTGAAAATTTTAATCCTTCATTAAAAACTCAAGCTGTCTGTGGCGTGTATTTTATTTATTTTATTTTAAAAAAAATCAATACCACAGAGACTTGACAGGTTGCCCCAAAGCGTCAATGTGATTTTAATACAAATAATAAAAATCATAAATAAAAAAAACATAAGAAAATAATAAAAATCATAAATAAAAAAAAAACATCATAAATAAATAATAAAAATCAAGTAAAAAATATGTACACAAAATAAAAACAAAGAAATAAGATTGAAAAATTTATATCGTGCTATTTAGGATGTGTTCCACCAACTCAACATAACTGGCATCGAATAGGTCCAAGTAATGTGCCAGTAAGTTAAGGAGTCGAACAGCTCTCGAGAGGGGGGAGTTCATGAGCACGTTTGATTTAGCCCTAATAGGTAAAAATATATCATGTTTTCTTAAAACTCTACGATTTTCCGGGGCCCAGAATTTTAGTTTCTCCAGGATAGTGGGATTGTGAATCTCTCCTCTAAGTAATTTTACGAAATGTTTCCCAAGAAATAAATCTCTTCTCTTTGCCAGGGAGTTGAAACCCAAAGATCCCAAGACAAAGGCACTAGGGAACAGATATGGATAAAATCCAAATGTCTTCAGATATAAAAATCTAAGGAATTTCCTTTGGACTCGTTCCAACATTAGAGAGTAACGAAGTAGATAGGGAGACCATATAATGGAGCCAAACTCGAGCACACTGCGAACTAATGTACAATATAAGAGACGAATGGCAGTGAGCCCTAGTTCGGACGAATTACGGATTACGAATCCAAGGATTTTTGTTGCCCTATCACAGATATTCTCAATGTGAATGTTGAAACTCCAACTATTTTCGAAGACTATTCCCAGATCAGATATAAATAATTCTCTCTGAAGAAGAGAATCATGAAATTTATACGGATATTTAATAGGAGAACGAGAACGAGAGTAAGAAATGACCCGACACTTTAGGATATTGAAGGGAAGTTTATTAACATTAGCCCATTCATAAATAGAATTCAAATCCTCTTGCAAATAAAGAGCGTCAGGTAAATCAATTATTCTCTTATAGATTTTTAAGTCATCCGCATATAATAAAAATTTAGAATGGTGAATAGAAGATTGAATATCGTTGATAAATATTAGGAATAATAAAGGGCCAAGATTTGATCCTTGGGGAATCCCAGAAGTGGCAACATACTCATAAGAAAAGCAACTCCCAAACTTAACGAATTGACGTCGATCCTGTAAATAAGAAATAAAAAGAATGATAAATTTTTCATTAATGTTTTATCATAATGTAGAAGAAAGTACTGGACCACATCGGATGACTTGCAACTTAGTTGCGCCACCAGATTAAATGTATGCAGTTGTATGGAGATGCCACGCCGGGAAATTCACTGGTTGGCCAAGCAATAAAATTCCCCAGTGATTACATAGTGAAAGAATTATGAACACGTGTAGCTACATCGTCACATATTGAACATATTGAAAACTTTTATAGGTATTACAATATTATGCACTGTGATTGTTTTGTATTGGTAGGTAAATTGCGGGTTTTTTTTAATATGTAGAGCAGTGATGTGCGGTTGTTTTAGTGCTATATTGCCCCACTACCGTCTCGTTCTACAATAAAAGTGTTTCTCAGACTGTATTCGTTGGGGGGGGGGGGGGTGATGGCTTCATGTAGAGGGCTTTATTGGTCGACTTCTATGAACTTTAACGTGGACTTAAATAGGTATTAGTGAGTGGTTTCTTGGCCAATTTTGATTGCCTGCGATGATTACATGAAATTGAATGTTATTTAAATAATTGTAATTTGTTATATGTGTGTATATGTAATATCATCGTAGCATTATACATATGTATGTATGTACGATCAGGATTCGAAGGATTCCAAATGTTGCACGTGGATTAGATCAAATTGCCTTTATTTCACGTCTATCCAGGCTGCTAAAGGGAAAAATCCCCACACACGGTTGCATGCTAGTTCTCAAACACTCTGCCCATACACACTATGCACTCTGCACCATGCATGCTCGATAACCACTCACTGTGCACGTTCAAAAATCTTTCCTATTTGTACATATATACATACATACATCCAATAGTATAGTAATAATGATCCGAATATTGTATTGTAATGATACGATTTTAGGGTATCTCTTATGAGACAGATTTTTAACATGAAATGACTTTGATATTTACAACATTTAAACTTTTTAGAGACGAAATTAAAAAGGAAAAATATCTACCTATTTATTTATATTCTTTGTATATTTTTATAATATTTATTACACTAAACTATTAAATTACTCGAGGCTAAAATTTTTTGCCCACGAATAAAATCATCCGACCGATTTCATCGTGTTGTGAACAAAAATCTGTTGGCAAACAAGTTGTAGCCTTAATGATTTAACTTTTCGTTCATTCTCCCGTTTTTCCGCACTTTCGACATGTTTCGAAAGCACACCGAAAAGTTACATTTAATACATATAAAATATATAATCAGTCGAATGAATAATGCACCCTATTCTAAAAATCAACGCGTGGATGAGACCGGGAACTCTCATCCAGCATCCAATATAAATTATAATCCGTCTCGCGTGATATACGGACAGTCTCAAATATCCTCATTACGGTCAATTTTCCACTTGAGGGGTGCGATCGGTACGTAGGCGTAGGAGCAAATTGCCGGGCCCGTCCTCGGGGGGTTTGTTATTTCATTAAAATTATGTTTAACGACAGCTAGCAGGAGCAATACGACCCTCGTTCCGGGCACGATGTTCCTGGGGGGAGCATTGCTCACGCTCGCGGTTTAAATAACTTACAAATTCCCCACGTCATACTTTCTCACCCACATCATCACAGCCCCGATTACCCGGGAAACTCGAGTACAATTTATCGACATGGCATTCAATTTGGAGGTAAATTCGAAGTGATTTACAAAGCTAATTTTTAAAAGATGAGAATAATTATCTAATTAGATATTGAAATTTGACGATTTTCAGTATTGTATATGATATTTATTCGTTCAATGTGAAACAACATCCGTATTGAATATTGCGGCTTTATGATTTTTCTACAGTAAAGAGAGGGCGCTTTGAACATTTTTCTCAATAAATGTATACTTTTACGACCGCCTCTCGGGAAACTTTTTATGTAAAATATCCAATAAATCTTAAGTAACTGAAGCATATTGAATATACGTATATATTGCATCATAATAAATATTCCAATTTCATTTTTAAAATACGTCTTTTCATTTATAAAACTTACAAAGAACCCAACTTTTTTTCCCTTTATAATTTAAGCCTAATAATACATGTACCGGTATATTTTTGTGTTGTTCTTAATATATTTTGGCAATAATTAGATTTATTGCAAGATATATATATATATATATATATATATATATATATATATATATATATATATATATATATATATATATATATATATATATGTAGAATTGATTTTTAAACGAGCCGTAGGTATAGTTGGTCAAGCTGGGATAAAGTGTGTGTGGTATGCATGGGAAAGACCGGATGCGTGTTGTTATGGTCACTTGTTTGAGAACAAGCCCGAAGCATGTACAATAAATACATAGTTCTGACTTAATCTGCGTTTCACTTGGAATCCTTCACATCCGGATCCTATGTATATATATATATATATATATATATATATATATATATATATATATATATATATATATATATATATATATTTAAGAAGACATATGTATGTATATGTATATGTTACAGTCCAAGTGTTTACTGCAGTTCATTCATGATCACACTAGCTTGTTGGTTCATGAACTATAGGTTTTAATTTAAATGCTTCCATTTAATTTAAAATTTAATTTAAAACAATCAAAACTTCCACAACGTATCACATGAAACTTTGAAATGTCAATATGCTTTAAAAAAAACATTTCAAATGGGAAATCCCATGGAAACCGCATTTCCCGTTTAAACTGATTTTCAAAATATTTCTAACCGAATATGCATATATATGTACATACATAGAAGACAGATAATAGCGGATGAATAAAACGCTTTAGAATATTATAACTTATGGCTAATAGACAATTAATTATAAGTATTTTAAAACAATACAAAATCACAATCAATTAGAAAAAACATCTGAATATTGATTCCCATACTCACTTTGAGCATAGCAAGAAAAAACGTCTGACTATTGATTCCCATACTCACTTTGAGCATAGCAATACTAGATTTTGAATTAAAGACCGCAAAAGCCAAAAAACTGTAAAAATTGCGCATTTTTTTAAACGCTCATATCTCGTAAAGGAGACCCAACCAACAAAAATAATTATCATATTCGAATTCAGTGGGTCATACTTAGTAAAGATTGGTTAGCCTCCGCTCTGGTGATTTTTTTTTGTTGCTCAGTGTAGTTTGTGCATGAACAAACTAATTCGTTTATCAATTAATTTTTATTTTGTATACAATAAAACTGGCCAGTTTGGTTATGAACAAACTGATATGTTCATAAACGAACAAAATGTACACTTGGACTGTAACATAAATATCATATACCTGCAGCATGGACTACTTGTTACCATATAATGCTTTCAAACAAAGTGACCACGGATTTGATCCCACTGGTTGTTGCTGACCAGGCCTTGGATATGTGACAAATTGGCAACCTTTTCCTATCTCGCTCGCGTATTCGAGATATTCAGCGTCACGATTTTTTTTTGCTAATTTGTATAAATGCTGCAAATTTATCTATATATGTATCTGTGGATGTTGATCGTATTTCCCTTGTATAATACTTACAATGATAATGTACAATGTTTGACCATAGATGTCGTGTTTAATGTAAAATGTATAATAATTATGTATTATATGTATAATTAATATTTCTCGATCTGTATAATATACTAGTCGCATTGTAGCGATCTGTAATGACAATTTTGCATAATTGTTTGAATAAAACTAATTCAATAATTATTATTGAATATATATTTTTGAAAACGGGTGCAGAAGCGGAGGAAAATATATCTCGTGGTGAATAACTCGCAGTTGTTAGCGAGGAGGGAATAAGAGAAAAAAGACACATCCCAACACGCTGGAACAAATTAATTGGTTATATATGTATGTACATACGTACATATAATATAGTGTATTATAAAGTCTTGTGACAGTTATCTGTAAACTACAGAATCATTCGAAATACTTACTTTTCATTCATGTCATTCCTAGTAAATATCTATATATTTCAATACACATTTTTGCGTGTGATTGTACCTAATATAATAAAATGAAAAATTCTAAAAGTATACACTTCCATTCTTCATCGCGTGATAGTCAAGGTAATTCTCAATATGACAATAGTTATAGATCTCAACTTTAATGAGCATTGGATTTGTATGGAAGTTATTTTAGGTACAATGTGCATACATACATAATGTGTACGTAAGATGTTTGTTGTGAAGCTAATGTATATACCCACTATAATACATTGTTAGTTTCTTTACATTAAATAACTATTGTGATATCCGAAAGACAAAAGCTAAATGGACATGCACAAAATTTCCCTGTCAACGGCAGCGTCTGACATTAAATGTAATTGAAGAAGCATTCAAATTGGATTGTATTCGTATGTCTTATTTTAATGTATGGATGTGTTGCGGCTTGCGGTTCGCCCGAGGGTAGGATTTCCTTTACAAATTCGAAAAGGTACGAGAGTGTTCGGGGACTTGAATGGAGTCGTCTCAAGTGGATGACGCACAAAGGGACGAGCTAATAGGGAAAAAGTTGTAACGAGAACGCCACTGTGAGCCAGCTTCTGTTTCAACGGATGAAATATTATTGATCTCGAGGGGGTCACCGGGGCGTATGGATGAGGAGGGGGGGGGGTGGAAGTCCTGGGGGTGTGTGGGTGAGGGTTGACATGGGACGAGCGCAAAAACCGTGAAAGGGCCTCTCGTTTGGGACGATCGCCGCAGGCTTTCCGACACGCACAAATTTTCAACACATCCAAGAAATTGCTCACTGAAAGGAACGCAAAAATTACGAGCGTTACGAGTTATAAAAGGATGGGGTGGATGGCCTATTGCACGTGTCGGCTGCAAAAAAAAAAGGAAAATCCTTTTGATCAAACGTGCGAAAAACTGATGTTTTTTTTAAACGGCAATTTCCCAATAATATATACACACACATACATACGTACTTACGTGACTTAAAATTGTTCCATCTCAAAACGGGTGTAAAAAAACATATGATCCCTAAATTCACAAACGCTAATTAAACGTCATGATTGATTTATTTTCAAATCGTGCGCGGATCATTATTGATACTTTTGATAAATTTAAGCAATTATAAACTTCAGTCGACCAAATGTCCGTTCGGACATATATCCGTCGTCCTAATGACCATCGGCCTAATTTTGACTAAAACAATTTAAAAATTCAAGTATAAAAATAGTAGTTCTGATTTAAAAAAATATATTTCGTGATATTTACTATCCTATTACAAAGTTTCAGCTTAATCCATTAAGAGTGCTGGACACCAGCGCCTTGTATACAAACGTATTACACTTCTCCCTTCCTCAATTATGGCACTAGAGAAATCATTTTTTAATATGCTATGGATATCCACCATTGGCATGCATCTGTGCTTTTATTTTTTTGATTAGTTATTTTTTATAGGAAAGATCTATAAAATCTATAAAATCGCATCTTTTTTACACCCACGAAAAGAGTCCAGCGTGCTTATTTAACGGTCGATTTTTAAAAAAATACACACGCACAGTTGCATAGAAAATATTTTTCTCATATCGATGATGATTTTTTTTTTAAATTGTTCCAGTTTCGGAGTTGAAACTTGGAGAATACGAAACCTTGATTTTGTCGATTTAAAATACGTATTATCTGGTCGAAGCGAAGCTGTCGCATTCACTCAATATATATATATATATATTGTCGCATTCACTCAATATATATGTACATTCACTCAATATATGTATATATCGAAGAAAGGAACGGCAACAAAATTAGGGTTTCGGCTATACAGCCCTCTTAAGAACATAAAAAAAATCCGCCGAAAATTTAAGGGGCTGGTACTACTTTCGGGTAACTAAAAAAAATTAAAAACTTAAGAATCAACATTACATTAACCAATATGAGGTTGATAGTATTTGAGTTACACTCAAAATACATTCATACAGACACATTTTCTAAAAATCATTTAAGGTCCGTTTACATCAGCCAGCTCTGCACGTCAAGAAAATTTACGCGGTATATGTACATAAATTACCGTTAAAGAACAACCTGGATTATTACAAACTTGAAATTCGATACAAATTCAAAAATGGACATACAATATCTATGCACCAAGTCATCGATATGTACTAAAAAATATTTGTTGTGCTGCTAGTTATGTATGTGCAGTTGCTGGGTTGAGCTGTGTATATATAAAATTTTGCTATTTTTTCTAGCTATAAAAAAAAACGTTGAACATTTAAAATTCTAGAAGTGTTTTCAAGGATTCTTTGAAGGCATTCCAAGAATACAATCGATGTAAATAAAGGTACAAGGAATCGAACTTTTGAAAATTTCTCGCGACAAAGTAGGGCAGGGACGTGCCGACCTCTCAGACGGCAATGCGGCAGCCACAGGCGGCAAAATCCTACAGTAATTACACTCGAAATATGATATATGGGAATCCTTATAAATCACACCAGATTTTAGATAACAGCACATCGCAATTCTCCAGCGAATCTCACCCTAATGAATAGATACAATTCGCTAATTAACTTATCGAAACACTACTTGCACTCACATATGTATGTAATCACATAAGCTACATATACACATACGTACATACATAAAATTCAAACTAAAACACACCCAATACATATAAATTTCCAAGTAAGCCCAATTACAAGAACCTCACCCTCCCGAAAACATGGCTAATGTATATTAATTGTCTGCAAAATCTAATATGGTGCAATCGATGGAAATCCTAGCTTCGCTGCTTTTATTTAATTATATGTTATTACGATGTATGTATATATTTATGTATATAGAAAGAAGATACATTACCAAAAAATTTTTTATTCCATAAATAAGAATTGCATGTTTCGTTAATAATACACGACGTGTATGCGTATAATTTATAACGCTTGCTAAAAATATAGAAAAAAAATGTATGCACAGTATATTGTACAAGGTAACTGTTCAGGCTCAACGTCGGAAAATGATTAACGTCCGAAGTTTGCGAGAGCTTTTAAAAAAGCACGAACGTAACACAATATCAGCGGATTAGTTTGTTAAATTATCCGCCAACATTGTCTGATGCTGCGCTCTCCTCTCCCGAGCGTAAATCAAGATATAAAATAATGCTTTTTTTCCACCATTCATATTTTTCAAAAAATAAAATAATAATAATAATAATGATGAGGAAAGCAAAGCTCCGGAGCGGGTCTTTTGAAATTGAGAAAAATTTACATCGAGAGACCAAAGCATTTTCGCGAAACAAAAAAAATGTGGGAAAGTTTATTTCGTCCGACCGCAAGTCGCTTCTGACTTTATTTGCGCGTTTCCCATAAAAAGAGAGAGAAACCTTGCCTAAATATTAATTTTCACGATTAATATTTTTCATTTTGCCGAAAATATTTAATGAGCTACGTTTATAAATAGTCGCGTATGGGGGGGTTGAACGACTCGAGTAAGCGAATTATAAACATTTGTATAAAGCGACCGTTTCCTTTTATTATTTCTGTTATATTCGCATAATAATAAGTAGGCAGTATACTACCCATTAAGGTGCTTCAAACTCTATATATTGTATAATAATATAAGTACTTATGTATATACAGAAGATATATGGTAATTAAATGTGCGGTTTCCAATTTATCTTATCGCTTCGAATTAATGTAAATTTATTCGGCACGATTCTGTTTGTATAACAAAACCGGTTTTAATTTCAGTTTTAATTGGAAACGCGAATATTGCGGATAATTGAGCTTATTCAATTCCTCACTAATTATACGCCGAATCAATTTTAGACGCGCGGGGGAAAAGCGAAATTGGAAAAGCGTCCGCGCGAAAACTCGCCGCTTCCAGAAAATCACAAAATAAAAACACTAATTCGCCTGCAAAAAAATAATCCAAATCTTCAAAATTTCTCCTCACAGTACGAAAACAATCATCAAATATACAATAACGATGCACAATCGGCTTAAAAAAATCCCTGCAGACACAGAGAGAAGAATGTGAATGATATTCTATATATTATGTACATATATGATCAAAAAACAAAAATTAAACCATAGAAAACATGCATGCATGAAAATAACAATATGTAATACAATCATTACATTAATAAGTATATAAACTTTCTATGAATTCAAAACAATCAGATACACTGAGAGTTGAATGGAGCGAAGTACATGGGGGCAAAGTCCTCTAAAGTCGCTCGCCACATCGTTTAATTTCCATTGAAAAAATACTACTTGCCTTTTAGATATACTTTTCAACATATATGTATGTATAATAGTGACTTACCACTTGTGACTTGTAGAGAGGCAGCGAATAGGCACAGCAAAGACAGTGACAGGCTTCTGTGTGAGTTGAGCCAATATTCTGGGGCCATACTGTGTCCTGAAAAAAAAATAATAATCACCTGTTATCGAACTCATTTTATAAAGGCTTTACTCATATTGTATCTGGAAATGCTCCAAGATAAATTGACTACGAAATTTATGAATAACACGTACTCATATATATACATATATATTATGTGTACAATAATAATTTATTAAACGGAAAGTTGTCGAAGAAGTCGACGAAAATTTTCAACTGGAAAAGTCGCTTCGACTGAAGAATAATTAAACAGGCCATAAGCGAAGCAGTCAAGTCGGATGGACGAGGCGTCTTTCTTCGTTTGCAACCAACCATTCGCTTCCTCTTAATAAATAAAGCCTCAACTCTGTTTGAGGCTTTCGTTCGTTTAATGCTTGCATAAACACAAACTCGATATAATTTATGCGTAGTTCAAACGGAAATGCGAGAAAGCTAATAAAAATCTACGTAATGCTGCTTTAAAACAAATCCACATTATCTTATTAAAATATACTACATATGTATTATCAAAATCTAAATTGATCCTTTCGATGTCCTTCGCATGATGTATTTCAAAACATTTCATGAAAATGATTATGTAATAGCTGCAGATCAAAGTCGTTTAAAATGTTATGCCAGATATGTCATGTGATTGATTGATGCAAAATCAGGTGTATACAGAAAAGCATGGAAATATGTATGCTTGAATCTAAAGATATCAAATATGAGATATATAAGCCAGCAGTACATACATATATAGCTCGGTGGTTGCGTTAATTCTAATCACCGACAGGTTCCCAGATCAAGCCCTGGTTTGACCTTGATTGAAAAAAAAATATTCGGAAGTATTTATGTAGTGTTGCTGGTCAGACTTGGATATTTATGTTATATATTTAGTCGATCGGTTCCTATCAAAGTTTGCTAATTTATCTGATTTCATTGTTGAAATGATTCCAAACAAATTGGCAACCTATCTTCATTTACCACCATGATTTGAATATTTCAAATTTATATAAAAGTAAATATGTACAAATTTAGTAATTTTTTTTAAATAAAAATAGTACATATGTAGGATGGTTTAGCCAATTTGATGTGGTATCGTTTCAACAACGAAATCAGTTAAAATGGCAAACTCTGATAGGAATTAATCGACTTATAGTTACAGGTATCAAAGTCTGCCCATCAGCAATGCAGAAATACTCCGAATAAATTATAATATCCTAAATCGAAGTCAATACAGGGCTTGAAACTGACCTCTCGATGGTTGCCATTAACGCAACAAACCGAGCTATACTTCTGGCTGTAATGTTGATCAGTTATTTATATCTACAATTTTACGTCATAGATTTAAGATGATTACCAATTATCTGATTTCATTGTGGAAACGGTTCCTCAACAAATTGGCAAACAACCTATCTACTATCTGCCACCACTATTTCAATACTAGTGTTGTGCTTGTTGATTACAAGGAATTGATACACAAATTAAAATAACGTTATATGTTATATATAAATATAATATAAGGTAATATATAGGCGCGCGCACGTATTAATAGTAAACAGTTGAGTGTGCGCATTACATGCTCGCCGATCTAACCCGTTCACTTGTTCGAAATGATGTACATATGTGTGTATGCCTTCATGGATGTGGGTATGTGTGTACGTCACGCCACATCCCTATGCATAACGTATACTCCTGGTATTCTAAAATTCGTTTATTGAAATCTCCATACTTGTCGACACGTCCGCCACATACCCACGCCCCACAAACAACTAGTTTGTAATACATATGAAAAGCTTAAAATGGCAAAGCAATCTAATAGTAAACATTCATTTTTTTATTAAATTTATTTGAATTGAAAACGATATCGATATCGTCGTCATAGAAACTTTAATTTGTTTACGATGTTCGCAACAAACCCTACCTACATACAAAGTCTCTTTCGAAATTATATATTAGATATATGTGTATGTATGTATACACGCGAATATTACAACAACAACAGATTTTTACGAAAATTAATAATTTAAAAATTATTTATAAAAAAAAACATTTTCTATTGATTATTTAATTCAATTTTCCTTTCGATCCATATCTCGACCTCAAATGAGTGAGATGTGCTCGCAACTAATGAATTGTGTATGCGTCGAAAGCTGCTCACTTTTCCGCGGTCGGTTTTCGCACAAAGGGGCGGATGCAGGCCCACGTTTGAGCGCCCCTGGGCTCGAACACCCCCTTTTCCACCTTCGCCACCCTCACCTTACCCCACATTGTTCTTGCACCTGAGCGGAAGCACCGGCTCCACTTCCGGCGGCCTTCGCTTCAAATCCACTCGGACGATTATTCCACCGTAAAAGGGTTCCCATGGAAATTGAGACGTCATCCCAATGAGTGAAAACGCACATAAAAATGCTGTATCTATTTTTATTTTTATTCAATCCTTTTAGAAAGTACATATGTGTGTGTTTGAATGTTTGTTATATTCATATAAATAAATACTCGACACCTTTCCTCGTATTCTTGTGCTCTTCGGGAGGGAAGTCCCTTCATATACATATGTATATCCATCATTTAATTAATCCTAGCAATAAATGTACGTTTCCATTAACTTCGCCTCTAGGGACGTGTGCGGTTTTCCTGACCTTTTAAAACACAATTTCCGATTTTACGTGGGGAAGCCCTCAATCCCACCGCTAGGGATGTGTTTCATAGAAAACTCTTATTAAATTAAGGATAAGCAATTTTGATTTTTTTGGTAACTAAACGAACTAAATTTCTAAATTTGGATTTCGAAAGTTTAGTTGAAAATTAAAATTATTAAAATTTGTTTGTTATAAAAACTAGTTTAATAAAATAGCAATAAATTTAAATTGAATGGAAACAAACATTATAAGAGCAAATTATATAATAATACAACAACATGAATGACCCATCAAATAAATTATATTGCTCAATATATATACGTATGTACATAATTCGAATAGACTTTTTTTTATGGAGGTATACACCTATTTTTACTAGCACGACATATATGGTCAAAATTGTACATACATAGATATTATTCAAGGCCAATTACAAATATCGATCATCATAGAGACATTATGAGATACCGTAAACTCAAACTTTACGATATATAGGACAGGATTGCCGAATGTGTTGGAATTGTTTCCAATGAAATCAGATAAATTGAAAAACTCTGAAAAGAAACGATCGACCGTGAAGTCACATATCCAAGGTCTGGTCAGCAATAGAGCCGGGGATAGAACCCGTGACCACACAATCGAAAGCATTACATTCTAACCACTGATCTATGTTGCTGGTTGAATTTTATTTTATTTATTTTAACTGATATTTTACCATGATACCATTACGGCCTTTACCTCAAAGCAACACCTATGGTATTCAACTTGTACATACATTATAAATGTTTAGATTATATTAGCATTACATGCTGACCACTGATCTGTTATTGGTTAATTAGAAAATAAAACTTTTATACAGGCAAACTATCATTAAAAAATTTAGTATAATATATAATTAGGACGTCTCAACATCACATTCACGCACAAAGACACACTCAAATAAGAGAAAAAAGTTGTGTTAAAAAAAATAAGAAGATTTCCCTCATAAGACCTCATGCCCCAATTTCGCCCAGCCTCCCGTCGCTCTCCATTGAAGTTTTCGTATTGTTTTTCCACTAAGTAAAGTTCCCGGTCTCGTACGGCACGCCCACCTCCCACTGTAACCGAGATAACCAAGAAACGCCCTTATCTCCCTTCGCTCTTGACACAGCTACCCTCGTCGGCGTAACGTTTATAAATCTTTCGTGTCGTTATTCTCGACGACGACCATATTTTTTTTCTTCGTAGGCGCTAACCGAAAAGGAATTGAGCCAGCATCCGAACGAACGTTTCTTTCCGCATAATTTTGCACCCAACCCCGGAATAATCAATCATCCGACCCTGTTTCGGATGCAGGCACCGAAATACCCCCGGTGACCTACGGCTCTCACATAATTTGTATTGAATTGTCAGGGAAAATTTCGAACGGCATTATTCGACGGCACACAAGAAATATGCGCCTCTATCGGGACACGATTAGCACTATTCGACAAAACATCCGTTTATCTGCGGTTTGATGACGGTAATTCGCAATTACGTTGACAAAAACCCGAATGCTGAATTCGAAAACGGTCACCGTTTATACAAAATCCAATTACGGTCCCATGTTTACGAACAGAATGATAATTGGCGTGTTTTGCGATTGAATTAAACTGACATTTATTTTCAGGTCGATTATCTATATAAATTTTGCAACGTATTTTTTTTTATGTTTACATAGGAATTGACACTGTGATATCACTTAATAGATAAGTATGTACAGAAAGACTGTGGTTCTCTTCAATTTTATTTACAACCGTAACAGGCTAATTTTTATAATATCCGAACGGTACATATAAAACTGATAAAGATCCGAATAATTATTGTTGATAATAACTGGGCTAGCGATAATGTGTTAATATGCTTACTGACTGTTAATAAACTGACTCGTTGATGCGACTTCTATGCTAATTATCATACATAGCTATTCGACATCCTAGTTATGCACAATATGATATTCTTATTTCATCAAAAGTTCAATGGCTCCGTACGCTTGGGAAATTGCGTTTGGAATAGTAATCAAGTTCTATAGCAGTTTCGAGTACATAACAATGTGTAATATATATGTAGATCATAAATTATTAATTTGTTTTAATTTTCACTACTTACTTTACTAGTGCCATCTATTTAAATTGTGTATTACTAAAACTATTCCATTTTAATCTTTGGTGGTGAAACTAGATAAATTTGAACCTTTTTAAATTATTTTAATTTAAAAAACAAATTCGAATTCAAAATAATTTCTAAATAAATAACATCATAAAAATATTTTAAATAAAATAAAAATAAATTTTCATACGATGGTTTGCAACCATGCTGAATTAGTTCTTTGTGTAAAATCGTGCAAATGTTTCGAAAAATGGCCGATAGATGGCAACGATGGAAAATTGCAGTTTTTCAGACACGGAAGTCAACGAACGTCTTACACAACGGAAGCTGACTACTACCAGCAATTACGTAATGTCTACGCCTGATTTAATTTCGATTACATGTCATTTATGCTCGAAAACTCTCGAATAAATGCGTTTTCATCGAAAAACACTTAAAAGTTTTAGCTGAATCGCTCAATGTCGTAATGTGATAATCTCCGATACATATCAATGATTAATTACGAAAATTTAAAACTCAAAAATAATTTAATATCTCAGTTATGAATAATATATGAGATGACAGAATAAATTTTTCACTTCGTCGAAATTGAATTCGAAAGTATGCAACTCCGATCTACCGTTTTCAAGTTAAAACGGATTAATAATTAAAATATGAAGGGGTTAAGAGGGGAGGGTGAACCGGAAGATGAAGATGATGAAAAAGGGAAGGAGCAAGGCGTCACTTAATTTAAGGGGCTTGCTGGAGAGACAGGGGAGAGGGGGTGAGAAGGGAAAGGGAAAGAGGAGTGGCGCGCAATCTCTTTAAGTATGTTGAACAAGTTTCAAGTTCTCTACACATCTTGGTCCGAAGACGTGGCAAGAATTTTAATAGGAATTGTTCACCGGAAGTTGACGCGCAGGCAACTGGAAATGGAGCAGCACACCTCCGGGGCAGTCGTCGACGAATATTTTGCGCGATTCCAGAAACAAATTCGAATTACACGATGTGCCTACTGTGCCGATTCATTCGAACGAAACGACCGATAGATAGACGGAAGCTGCGGAGGGAAGTGCCGCAGAATGGAAGTCTCCCGATAAACGTCGAAAAATAATTTAAAGATATATGTATGTACATGTAGCTACTATTTACAAACAACAAATATAATTGCAACACACATTGATATTGTAACAATTGATTCATATTCATATACAAAATCATCACGAGGAATAAAAATTAAATATCAACATCATTATCTATCTATGTATGTACATACATATGTATATACATACATACATCACATATAGTATGTATATCAATATGTATTTCAAAAATAGTAATTTTTTTTATTTATTCTATTGTTCATTTATATTTATTATAAAAAAAAATTCTACAAATTGGTATCTATGTCCTATCTCTCTCTCACAAAATTCGAGTTATGCAGCATCTTGATTTTTTGCTGATTTGTATAAATATTCCTAATTTTTGTCCATAGACGTCTCTGCAGGTGTTGATCGTATTTGCCTTGTATAATGCTTACAACACTTCTATACAACGCTTCTGAACA